>NC_092142.1:31827274-32427274 GCF_043159975.1 Macaca nemestrina | reverse complement strand
TAATTCACACATCACAAAGTACTTTCTCAGAAAGCTTCTTTATAGTTTTTATTTGAGGATATTTCCTTTGTCACCATAGATTCAAAGTGGTCCAAAATATCCCTTCTCAGATTCCCCAAAAACAGCATTGCCAAACTGCTACATGAAGCGAATCATGTAACTCTGTGAGAAGAATTCACACATCAAAAAACGGTCTCTCAGATAGCTTCTTTGTAGTTTTTATCTGAGGATAGTTCCTTTTTCACTATAAGCTTCAATGCGCTCTGAAGTATCCCTTCTCAGACACCACATAAACAGTGATGCCAAAGTGCTCCCTCAACAGAAACGTTTAGCTCTATGAGGTGAATTCACACATCACAAAGAAGTTTCTCCAAAAGCTTGTCTTCAGTTGATACCTGAAGAATTTTCTTTTTTCACCTTAGGACTCTATGAGTTCCCAAATATCCCTGTGCAGATTCCACAAAAACATTGCTACCACACTGTGCAATGAAAAGAAAGGTTAAACTCTGTGAGATAAATTAACGCATCACAAAGCAGGCTCTCAGGAAACTTCTTTCTAGTTTTTATTTGAGAATAGTTTCTTTTTCACCATAGGCTTCAATGCGCTCCCAAACGTCCCTTCTCAGAAACCACAAAAACAGTGATGTCAAAGTGTTCCCTCAACAGAAACGTTTAGCTCTATGAGATGAATGCACACATCATGAAAGAGTTTCTCAGAATGCTTCTCCCTAGTTTTTACCTGAAGATATTTCCTTTTTTGTCATTGGACTCTATGTGCTCCTGAATATCCCTTTGCAGATTCCACAAAAACAGTGTAACAAAACTGCTCAATGAAAAGAAAGGTGTAACTCTGTGAGATGAATACAACCATCACAAAGCAGTTTATCAGAAAGCAACTTTCTAGTTTAAATCTGAGGATATTTCCTTTTCCACCATAGGCTTCAAAGTGCTATCAAATATCTCCTCTCAGATACCACAAAAACTGTGATGTCGAATTGCTCTATCAGCAAAAAGGTTAAATCTGAAGTTATTTCGTTTTTCACCCTAGGCCTCTAGGGGCTTCCGAATATCCCTTTGCAGATTCCATAAAAACAGTGCTACCAAACTACTCCATGAAAAGAATCGTGTAACTCTGTTAAATGAATTCACAAATTACAAAGCAGTTTGTCAGAAATCTTCTTTCTAGTTTTTGTCTGAGGATATTTCCTTTGTCACCCTAATCTTCATAGAGTTCCAAAATATCCCATTTCAGATTCCAAGAAAACCGTGCTAGCAAATTGATCAATGAAAAGAACAGTGTAACACTGTGAGACGAATTCACACATCACAAAGCTGTTTGTCAGAAAGTTTCTTGTTGGTTTTTATCTGAGGATTTTTTTTGTTACCACAGGCTTCAAAGCACTCCAAACTCTCCTGTTGCAGATTCCAAGAAAACATTGTTAGCAAACTGCCAAATGAAAAGAACGGTGTAACACTGTGAGATGAATTCATGCATCACAAAGCAGTTTCTCAGAAATCCTTTTTCTAGTTTTTATGTGAGGATATTTCTTTTTTCACACTAGGCCTCAATTGCACTCCCAAATATACCTTTGCAAGTACCAGGAAAACAATGTTAGCAAACTGCTCCATGAAAGGAAAGGTGTAACTCTGTGCGAGGAAAGAATACATCACAAAGAACTTTTTCAGAAGGCTTCTTTCTAGTTTTTATATGAGGATATTGCCTTTGTCACCATAGGCTTCAATGAGATCCAAAATATCCTTTCTCAGATTCCCCATAAATAGGGCTACCAAACTGATCCATGAAAAGAATCGTGTAACTCTCTGGAGATGAATTAACACTTCACAAAGCAGTTTCAAAAAAGTTTCTTTCTAGTTTTTATATAAATATAGTTCCTTTTCCACCATAGGCTTCAATGTGCTCCCAAATATCCCTTTTCAGAAACCACAGAAACTATGATGTCAAATGCTCCTTCAATGAAAACGTTTAGCTCTATGAGATGAAGACATACATCATGAAGGAGTTTCTCCAAAAGATTTTCTCCAGTTGTTACCTGAAGAAATTTCTTTTTTCACCTTAGACCTCTATGCGCTCCCAAATATCCCTCTGCAGATTCCACGAAAACTGTGCTTAGACACTGTGCAGTGAAAACAATGATGTAACCCTGTGAGATAAATTGACCCATCACAAAGCAGTTTCTCAGGAAACTTCTTTCTAGGTTTATCTGAGGATATTTCCTTTCCCACCATAGACTTCAATGTCCTTCCAAATATCCCTCCTCAAACACCACAAAAAGAGTGATGCCAAGGCGCTCCCTCAACAGAAATGTTTAACTCTATTAGATGAATGCACACATCAAAAAGACTTTCCCAGAAATCTTCTCTCCAGTTTTTACCTCAAGAACTTTCTTATTTCAACATAGGCCTCTATGCATTCCCGAATATCCCACTACAGATTCCACAAAAACACTGCTAACAATCTGCTCCATGAAAAGAAAGGTGTAACTCTGTGAGATGAGTTCACCCATCACAAAGAAGTTTCCCAGAAAGCTTCATTTCTAGTTGAAACTTGAGTATATTTTCTTTTTCAACATAAACTTCAATGTGTTAATAAATATCTCCATCAGATAGTGCAAAAACAGTAATGCCAAACCGTTCAATCAACAAAGAGGTTAAACTCTATCAGACGAATACACATAACAAAAACGTTGATCGAAAAGCTTCTCTCCAGTTTTTATCTTAAGTTATTTCCTTTTTCACCGTAGGTCTCCAGGAGCTCCCAAATATAACTTTGCAGATTCCATAAAAACAGGGCTACCAAGCTGTTCCTTCAAAGGAATCATGTAACTCGGTGAAATGAAATTACAAAACACAAAGGAGTTTCTCAGAAAGCTTCTTTCTAGTTTTTGTCTGAGGATATTTCCTTTGCCACCCTAAGCATCAATGTGCTCCAAAACATCCCATTGCAGATTCCAAGAAAACCGTGGTAGGAAACTGATCAGTGAAAAGAATAGTGCAACTCTGTGAGATGAATTCACACATCACAAGGAAGTTTCTCAGAAAGCTTTTTTTCTAGTTTTTATCTGAGGATATTTCTTTTTCAACCATAGGTCTCAAAGTGCTCCCAAATACCTCTTTGGAGATTCCAAGAAAACAGTTTTAGCAAACTGTTCCAAGAAAGGAAAGGTGTAACTCTGTGAGATGCATTCACACATCACAAAGCAGTTTCTCAGAAAGCTTCTTTCTAGTTTTTATCTGAGGATATTTTCTTTGTCAAAATCAGCTTCAAAGCAATCCAAACTATCCCTTCTCAGACTCTCCAAAACAGGGCTACAAAACTACTCCATGAAAAGACTCATGTAACTCTGTAGGTTGAATTCACAAATTACAAAGCAGTTTCTCAGAAATCTTCTTTCTAGTTTTTGTCTGAGAATATTTTCTTTTTCACCATAGGCCTCAATGCACTCGTGAATATCCCTTTGCAGATTCCACTAAAAGAATGTTAGCAGACTGCTCCATGAAAAGAAAGGTGTAAATGTGTGAGATGAATTGACACATCACAAAGCAGTTTCTCAGAAAACTTCCTTTTGGTTTTTGTCTGGGGAGATTTGCTTTGTCACCATAAGCTTCAATTTGATCCCAAATATCCTATTCCAGTTTCCACGAAAAAAGTGTTATCAAACTGCTCAATGAAAATCACCTGTGTATCTCTGTGAGATGAATTCATCCATCCAAAAGTAGTTTCTCAGAAGGCTTCTTTCTAGTTTTTAACTGAGGATACTTCCTTTTCCACCAAAGGCTTCAATGCACTCTCAAATATCCCTTCTCAGACACCACAATAACAGTGATGTCAAAGTACTCCCTAAACAGAAATGTTTAGCCCTATGAGATGAATGTATGCATCACAAAGAAGTTTCTCATAAAGCTTCTTTCTAGCTTAAATCTGAGGATACTGCCTTTTTCACCATTGGCTTCAATGTGCACTGAAATAACTCTTCTCAGATACCACAAAAACAGTGATGCCAAACAGTTCAATCAACAAAATGCTAAACTCTATGAGATGAATACACACATCACTAAACAATTTCTCGATAACTTCTCTTCAGTTTTTATCTGATGTTATCTCCTTTCTCATCATAGGCCTCTAGGAGCTCCTGAATGTCCCTTTGCAGATTCTGTAAAAACAGTGCTGCCAAACTGCTCAAAGTAAACAAAGGTGGAACTCAGTGTGATGAATTCACCCATCACAATGAAATTTCTCAGAAAGCATCTTTCTAGTTTTTATCTCAGGATATTTCCTTTTCCACTATCTGCTTCCATGTGCTCCCAAATATTCCTTCTCAGACACCACAAAAACAGTGATGACAAACTGCTCTCCCAACAGAAAGATTTACCTCTATCAGATGAATGCACGCATCACAAAGGAGTTATCAGAAACTTTCTCTCCAGTTTCAACCAGAAGATATTTCCTTTTTCAACATTGGCCTTTATCCACTCTCGATCCCCTTCTGTATTCCAAAAAAATTGTTACCAAACTGCTTAATGAAAAGAAATATGTAAATCTGTGAGATGAATTCATCCATCACAAAACAGTCTCTCAGAAAGTTTCTTTCTAGTTTTTATCTGAAGGTATTTCCTTTTTCACCATAGGCTTCTCTGTGCTCTGAATATCACTTTGTAGATTTCACAAAAACAGGGTTATCAAACTGCTCATTGAAAATGGTGGTTTACCTCTGGTAGACGAATTCACTCATCACAAAGAAATTTCCCGGAAACCTCCTTTCCAGTGTTTATCTGTGCATATTTACTTTTCCACCATCAGCCTCAATGCACTCCCAAATATCCCTTCTCAGACACCACAAAAACAGTGAGGTCACACTGTTCAATTAACAAAATGGTTTATCACCATGAGGTGAATACACACAACACAAAGCATTTTCTCAAAAACCTTCTCTCCGGTTTTTATCTGCAGGTATTTCCTTTTTCACCATAGGCCTCTGTGAGCTCCCAAAAATCCCTTTGCAGATTCCCCAAAAACAACACTAACAAACGACTCAATGAAAAGAAAGGTGTAATTCTTTGAGAAGAATTCACCCATTACAAAGCACTTTCTCAGAAAGCTTCTTTTTAGTTTTTATATGAGGATACTTCCTTTGTCACCCTAAGCTTCAATGCACTCCGAAATATCACATTGCAGATTCCAAGAAAAAAGTTGTAGCAAACTGATCAACAAAAACAACAGTGAAACCCTGTGAGATGAATTCACACATCCCAAGGCAGTTTCTCAGAAAGCTTCTTTTTGGTTTTTATCTGAGGATATTTCCTATGTCATCGTAGGCCTCAATGTGTTCCAAAATATCCTATTGAAGATTCCATGAAAACATTGTTACCAAACTGCTTAATGGAAAGTACGGTGTAACTCTGTGAGATGAATTCACACTTCAACAAGTAGTTTCTCAGAAAGCTTCTTTCTAGTTTTTATCTAAGGATATATCCTTTTTCACTATAGGCCTCAATGCATTCCCAAATATCCCTTTGCAGATTCCATGAAACCAGTGTTAGCACACTGCTTGATGAAATAAAGGTGTAACTCTTTTAGATGAATTCACACATCACAAAGAACTTTCTCAGAATGCTTTCTTCTACTTTTACCTGAATATATTTCCTTTGTCACCATAGGCTTGAATGAGATCCAAAATATCCCTTTTCAGATTCCCCCAAAATATTGCTACCAAACTGCAAATTGTATTACTCTGTGAGATGAATTAACACAGTATGAAGCAATTTCTCAGAAAGTCTCTTTCTCGTATTTATATGAGGATATTTCCTTTTCCACCGTAGGCTTCAATGCATTCCCAAATATCCCTTCTCAGACACCACAAAAACAGTGTTACCAAAGTACTCCCCCAAGAGAAATGTTTACCTCTATGAGATGAACACACACCTCACAAAGCAATTTCTCAGAAAGTTTCCTTCTAGTTTTTATTTGATGATATTTCTCTTTCCACCATAGGTGTCAAAGTGCTCCCAAATATCTCCTTGCAGATTCCATGAAAACAGTTTTAGCAAACTGTTCCATGAAAGGAAAAGTGTAAAATGTGAGATGCATTCACACATCACAAAGCAGTTTCTCAGAAGCTTCTTTCTAGTTTTTATCTGAGGATATTTCCTTTGTCAGAATCGGCTTCAATGCAATCCAAAACATCCCTTCTCAGATTCTCCAAAACTGGGCTACAAAACTGCTCCAAGAAAAGAATCGTGTAACTCTGTGAGTTGAATTCACAAATCACAAAGCAGTTTCTCAGAAATCTTCTTTCTAGTTTTGTCTGAGGATATTTCCTTTTTCACTGCAGGCCTCAATGCACTTGCAAATATCCCTTTGCAGATTGCACGAAAATAGTGTTAGCAGACTGCTCCATGAAAAAAAAAAGGTGTAAATGTGAGAGATTAATTTACTCATCACAAAGCAGTTTCTCGGAAAGCTTCCTTTTGGTTTTTGTCTGAGGATATTTCTGTAGTCACTATAAGCTTCAATGTGCTTCCAAATATCCTATTGCAGATTCCCAAACAACAGTGATACCATACTGCTGCATGAAAAAGTGGTGTAAATATGTGAGATGATTTCACACTTCACAAAGCAGTTTCTCAGAAGTCTTCTTTCTAGTTTTCATCTGAAGATATTTGTTGTCACGATAGGTTTCAAAGCGATCCAAAATATCCCTTCTCAGATGCACCAAAAACAGTGCTACCAAACTGTTCTATTAAAAAAATTGTGTAAATTTGTGAGATGAATTAACAGAACAGAAAGTGACTTCTCAGAAAGCTTCCTTCTAGTTTTCATATGAGAGTATTTACTTTGTCACCATAAGCTTCAAACCGCTCAAAAATACCAGATTGTAGATTCCAAGAAAATAGTGTAAGCAAACTGTGCAATGCACAGAACAGTGTAACTCTGTGAGGTGAATTCACACATCACAAAGCAGTTTCTCAGAAAGCTCCTTTATAGTTTTTATCTGAGGATGTTTACTTTTTCACCGTATTCCTCAATGTCCTCCTGAATATCCCATTGCAGATTAAACGAAAAAAGTGTTAACAAAATTCTCAATGAAAAGAACAGTGTTGCTCAGTGAGGTGAATTCACACATCACAAAACGGTTTCACTGAAAGATTCTTTTTCGTTCTTATCTGAAGATATTTCCTTTGTCATTGTAGGTTTCAATGTGTTCCTAAATACTCTATTGCAGATTCCATGAAAACAGTGTTATCAAATTCTCAATGAAAAGAATGGGGTAACTCTGTAAGATGAATTCACACATCACAAAGCTTTTTCCCAGTTAGCTTCCTTCTAGTTTTCACATGAGTATATTTACTTTTTCACTATAGGCCTCAATGCACTCCAGAATATCCCTTTGCAGATTCCATGAAAACCGTGTTAGCAAACTTCTCCATGAATAGAAAGGTGTAACTTTCTAAGATAAACTCACACATCACAAAGAACTTGCTCAGAAAGCTTCTTTCTACTTTTTATCTGAGGATATTTCCTTTGTCACCATAAGTTTCAATGTGATTCAAAATATTCCTTGTCAGATTCTCCAAAAACAGTGCTACCAAACTGATCCATGAAAAGAATCATGTACCTCTGTGAGATGAATTAACACATCACAAAGTGGTTTCTCAGAGAGCTTCTATTTTTTATATTAGGATATTTCCTTTTCCACCTTAGGATTCAATGTGCTTCCAAATATCCCTTCCCAGATACCACAAAAACTGTAATGCCAAAGTTCTCCCTCAACAATAACGTTTAGCTCTATGGTATGAATGCACACATCACAAAGGAGTTTCTCCGAAATCTTATCTCCTGTTTTTACCTGAAGATATTTCCTTTTTCACCATTGGACTCTATGCACTCCCGAATATCCCTTTGCAGATACCACAAAAACAATGTGACCAAACTGCTCAGTGAAAAGAAAGGTTTCACTCTGTGAAATGAATTCACATATCACAAAGCAGTTTCTCAGAAAGCTTCTTTGTAGTTTACATCTGAGGATATTTCCTTTTTCCCTATAGGCCTCATTGTGCTCCCAAATAACTCCTTGCAGATACCACAAAAACACTGAGAATGAACTACTGAAATAGAAAAAGGTTAAACTCTATGAGATGAATACACCCATCACAGAACCATTTCTCAAAGAGCTTCTCTTCAGTTTTAATCTGAAGTTATTTCCTTTCTCACCATAGGCTTCTAGGAGCTCCCGAATATCCCATTGCAGATTCCATAAAAACAGTGCTGCCAAACTGCTCAAAGAAAGTAAACTTGTAATTCTGTGTAATGGATTCACACATCCCAAAGACATTTCTCAGAAAGCTTCTTTCTAGTTTTTGTCTCACGATATTTCCTTTTTCACCATCAGCTTCCATGTGCTCCTAATTATCCCTTGTCAGGCACCACAAAGACAGTGAGGCCAAACTGCTCTCTCAACAAAAATCTTTACCTCTATGAGATGAATGCACACATCACAAAGGAGTTATCAGAAACTTTCTCTCCTGTTTTACCTGAACATATTTCCTTTTTCAACATTGGCCTCTATTCGCTCCCGAATATCCCTTGCATATTCCACAAAAAGAGTGCTAACAAACTGCTCAATGAGAAGAAAGATTTAACTCTGTGAGATGAATTCGCCCATCACAAAACAGTCTCTCAGAAAGCTTCTTTCTAGTTTTTATCTGAGGGTATTTCCTTTTTCACCATAGGCTTCCCTGCCCTCCAAATATTCCTTTGAACACACCACAAAAACAGAGTTACTAAAATCCTCAATGAAAAGAATGATTTAACTCTGGGAAACGAATTCATCCATCACAAAGAAATTTCTCAGAAAGCTTTTTTCTAGTTTTTACCTCTGTATATTCACTTTTCAACCATCAGCCTCAATATGCTCCCAAATATCGCTCCTCAGACACCACAAAAACAGTGATGAAAAACTGCTCAATCAAAAAAATTTTTTATGTCTGTGAGGTGAATATGAGGTGAATACACATATCACAAAACAGTTTCTCAAAAACTTTCTCTTCAGTTTTGATCTGTAGATATTCCCTTTTTCACCATAGGCCTGTATGAGCTCCAGAAAAATCCCTTAGCAGATTCCCCAAAAAGAGTGCTACCAAATTGCTCAATGAATAGACAGGTGCAACCCTGTGAGAAGAATTCACACATCACAAATTAGTTTCTCATAAAACTTCTTTCTATTTTTTATCTGAGGATATTTCCTTTTTCACCATAGGCCTCAAAGCACTCCCAAATATCCCTTTGCAGATTCCACGAAAACAGTGTTAGCAGCAAACTACCCTATGAAAAGAAAGATGTAACACTGTTAGATGAATTCACACAACACCCCGTAGTTTATCAAAAAGCTTATTTGTAGTTCTTATCTGTGGATGCTTCCTTTTTCAAGGTAGGCCTCAAAGCACTCCCAAATATTCCTTTGCACTTTTCATGAAAACAGTGTTAGCAAACTGCGCCATGAAAAGAAAGGTGTATTTCTGTGAGATGAATTCACACATCACAAACGACTTTCTCAGAAAGCTTCTTTCTAGATTTTATCTGAGGATATTTCCTTTGTCACCATAGGTTGCAATGCCGTCCAAAATATCCCTTCTTAGATGCACCAAAAACAGTGTTACTAAACTGCTCCAAGAAAGCAATCGTGTAACTTTGTGAGGTGAATTAACACATCAGAAAGCAGCTTCTCAGAAAGCATGTTTCTGGTTTTTATGTGAGGATATTTACTTTGTCACTATAAGCTTCAGTGCGCTCAGATATATCAGATTTCAGATTCCAAAAAAAACAGTGTAAGCAAACTGCTCAATGCAAAGAGCAGTGTAACTCTGTGAGATCAATTCACACATCAGAAAGCAGTGTCTCAGAAAGATTCCTTCTAGTTTTTATCTGAGGATATTTCCTTTTTTACCATATTCCTCAATGCACTCCCGAATATCCAATTGCAGATCAAACGAAAAAAGTGTTAGCAAACTTCTCAATGAAAAGAACAGTGTTATTCAGTGCGATGAATTCACAGATCACAAAGCAGTTTCACAGAGCACTTCTTTTTGCTTTTTATCTGAGCATGTTTCTTATGTCACCATAGGCTTCAAAGCACTCCCAAATACCCTATTGCAGATACAATGAAAACAGTGTTAACAAGCTGCTCAATGAAATGAGTGGTGTAACTCTGTAAGATGAATTCATACATCACAAAGCTGTTTCTCAGAACGTTTCCCTCTAGGTTTTACATGAGGATATTTACTTTTTCACTATAGGCCTCAATGCACTCCAGAATATCCCATTGCAGATTCCATGAAAACAATGGTAGCAAACTGCCCCTTGAAAAGAAAGGTGTAACATTCTGAGATGAGTTCACACATCACAAAGAACTTTCTCATGAAGCTTCCTTCTTATTTTATCTGTGGATATTTCCTTTGTCACCATGGGCTTCAATGTGATTCAGAATATGAATTCTCAGATTCCCTGAAAACACTGCTACCAAACTGATCCATGAAAAGGATCATGTAACTCTGTGAGATGAATTAACACATCACAAAGCAGTTTCTCAGAAAACCTCTTTCTAGTTTTCATATGTGGATGTTTCCTATGTCACCAAAAGCTTCAATGTGCTCCAAAATTTCCCATTGCAGATCCCAGGAAAACAGTTAGTAAACTGCTCAATGAAAACTACAGTGTAATACTGGGAGATGTATTCACACATCACAAAGCACTTTCTCAGAAAGATTCTTTCTTTTTTTTATGATTATACTTTAAGTTCTAGGGTACATGTGCATAACGTGTAGGTTTGTTGCATATGTATACTTGTGCCATGTTGGTGTACTGCACCCATCAACTCGTCAGCACCCATCAATTCTTCATTTAAATCAGGTAAAACTCAGAATGCAGTCCCTCCCGTCTCCCCCTTCCCATAATAGGCCCCAGTGTGTGATGTTCCCCTTCCCAAGTCCAAGTGATCTCATTGTTCAGTTCCCACCTATGAGTGAGAATATGCGGTGTTTGGTTTTCTGTTCTTGCAATAGTGTGCTAAGAATGATGGTTTCCAACTGTATCCAGGTCCCTACAAAGGACACAAACTCATCCTTTTTTATAGCTGCATAGTATTCCATGGTGTATGTGCCACATTTTCTTAATCCGGTCTGTCATTGATTAACATTTGGGTTGATTCCAAGTCTTTGCTATTGTGAATAGTGCTGCAATGAACATACATGCGCATGTGTCTTTATAGACACATAATCCTTTGGGTAAATATCCAGTAATGGGATGGTTAGGTCATATGGTACTTCTAGTTCTAGATCCTTGAGGAATTGCCATATTTTTTTCCATAATTGTTGAACTAGTTTACAATCCCACCAACAGTGTAAAAGTGTTCCTATTTCTCCACATTCTCCCCAGAACTTGTTGTTTCCTGACTTTTTAATGATTGCCATTCTAACTGGTGTGAGATGGCATCTCATTGTGGTTTTCATTTGCATTTCTCTGATGGCCAGTGATGACGAGCATGTTTTCCTGTGTCTGTTGGTGGTATGCATGCCTTCTTTTGAGAAATGTCTGTTCATATCCCTTGCCCACTTTTTGATGGGGTTGTTTTTTTTTTTTCTTGTAAATTTGTTTGAGTTCTTTGTAAGTTCTGGATTATAGCCCTTTGTCAGATGAGTAGATTGCAAAAATTTTCTCCCATTCTGTAGGTTGCCTGTTCACTCTGACGGTAACTTCTTTTGCTGTGCAGAAGCTCTTTAGTTAAATTAGATCCCATTTGTCAATTTTGGCTTTTGTTGCCATTACCTTTGTGTTTTAGATATGAAGTCCTTGCCCATGCCTATGTCCTGAATGGTACTACCTAGGTTTTCTTCTAGGGCTTTTATGGTATTAGGTCTAACATTTAAGTCTCTAATTCATCTTGAATTAATTTTCGTATAAGGAGAAGGAAAGGATCCAGGTTCAGCTTTTTACTTATGGCTAGCCAATTTTCTCAGCACCATTTATTAAATAGGGAATCTTTTCCCCATTTCTTGTTTTTCTCAGGTTTCTCAAAGATCAGATGGCTGTAGATATGTAGTATTATTTCTGAGGACTCTGTTCGGTTCCATTGGTCTATATCTCTGTTTTGGTACCAGTACCATGCTGTTTTGGTTACTGTAGCCTTGTAGTACAGTTTAAAGTCAAGTAGTGTGATGAATCCAGCTTTGTTCTTTTGACTTAGGATTGTCTTGGCAATGCAGGTTCTTTTTTGGTTCCATATGAACTTTAAAGCAGTTTTTCCAATTCTGTGGAGAAACTCATTGGTAGCTTGATGGGGATGGCATTGAATTTATAAATTACTTTGGGCAGTATGGCCATTTTCACAATATTGATTCTTCCTATCCATGAGCATGGTGTGTTCTTCCATTTGTTTGTCTCCTCTTTTATTTCACTGAGCAGTGGTTTCTAGTTCTTGAAGAGGTCCTTTACATCCCCTTTAAGTTGGATTCCTAGGTATTTTATTCTCTTTGAAGCAACTGTGAATGGAAGTTCATTTATGATTTGACTCTCTGTCTGTTACTGGTACATAGTAATGCTTGTGATTTTTGCACATTAATTTTGTATCCTGAGACTTTGCTGAAGTTGCTTATCAGCTTGAGCAGATTTTGGGGTGAGATGATGGGGTTTTCTAAATATACAATCATGTCATCTGCAAAGAGGGACAATTTGACTTCTTCTTTTCCTAACTGAATGCCCTTGATTTCTTTCTCTTGCCTGATTGCCCTAGCCAGAACTTCCAACACTATGTTGAATAGGAGTGGTAAGAGAGGACATCCCTGTCTTGTGCCAGTTTTCAAAAGGAATGCTTCCAGTTTTTGCCCATTCAGTATGATATTGGCTGTGGGTTTGTCATAAATAGCTCTTACTATTTTGAGATACGTTCAATCAATACCGAATTTATTGAGAGTTTTTAGTATGAAGGGCTCTTGAATTTTGTCAAAGGCCTTTTCTGCATCTATTGAGATAATCATGTAGTTTTTGTCTTTGGTTCTGTTTATATGCTGGATTATGTTTATTGATTTGCATATGTTGAACCAGCCTTGCATCCCAGGGATGAAGCCCACTTGATCATGGTGGATAAGTTTTTGTTGTGCTTCTGGATTCGGTTTGCCAGTATTTTATTGAGGATTTTTGCATCAATGTTCATCAGGGATATTGGTGTAAAATTCTCTTTTTTGTGTGTCTCTGCCAGGCTTTGGCATCAGGATGATGTTGGCCTCATAAAATGGATTAGGGAGGATTCCCTCTTTTTCTATTGATTGGAATAGTTTCAGAAGGAATGGTACCAGCTCCCCCTTGTACCTCTGGTAGAATTCAGTTGTGGACTCATCTGGTCCTGGACTTTTTTTGGTTGGTAGGCTGTTAATTATTGCCTACTTTTCAGAGTCTGTTATTCGTCTATTCAGGATTCAACTTCTTCCTGGTTTAGTCGTGGGAGAATATAAGTGTCCAGGAAATTATCCATTTCTTCTAGATTTTCTAGCTTATTTGCGTAGAGTTGTTTATACTATTCTCTGATGGTAGTTTGTATTTTTGTGGGGTCAGTGGTGATATCCCCTTCATCATTTTTTATTGCACCTATTTGATTCTTCTCTCTTTTCTTCTTTATTAGTCTTGCTAGCAGTCCAACAATTTTGTTGATCTTTTCAAAAGCCAGCTCCTGGATTCATTGACTTTTTGGAGGGTTTTTTGTGTTTCTATCTCCTTCAGTTCTGCTCTGATCTTAGTTATTTCTTGCTTTCTGCTACCTTTTGAATGTGCTTGCTCTTGTTTCTCTAGTTCTTTTAATTGTGATATTAGAGTGTCAATTTTAGATCTTTCCAGCTTTCTTTTGTGGGCATTTAGTGCTATGAATTTCCCTCTACACAATGCTTTAAATGTGTCCCAGAGATTCTGGTATATTGTATCTTTGTTCTAATTGGTTTCAAAGAACATCTTTATTTCTGCCTTCATTTCGTTATGTACCCAGTAGTCATTCAGGAGCAGGTTGTTCAGTTTCCATGTAGTTGAGTGGGTTTTGATTGAGTTTCTTTGTCCTGATTTCTAGTTTGGTTGCACTGTGGTCTGAGAGACAGTTTGTTGTAATTTCTATTCTTGTACATTTGCTGAGGAGTGCTTTACTTCCAATTATGTGGTGAATTTTGGAAAAAGTGTGATGTGGTGCTGAGAAGAATGTATATTCTGTTTATTAGGGGTGGAGAGTTCTGTGGATGTCTATTAGGTCCGCTTGGTGCAGAGATGGGTTCAATTCCTGGATATCCTTGTTAACTTTCTGTCTCGTTGATCTGTCTAATGTTTACAGTGGAGTGTTGAAGTCCTCCATTATTATTGTTTGGGAGTCTAAGTCTCTTTGTAAATCTCTAAGGACTTGCTTTATGAACCTGGGTGCTTCTGTATTGGGTACATATATATTTAGGATAGTTATCTCTTCCTGTTGAATTGATCCATTTAGCATTACATAATGGCCTTCTTTGTCTCTTTTGATCTTTGATGGTTTAAAGTCTGTTTTATCAGAGAAAAAGATTGCAAACCCTGCTTTTTTTTGTTCTCCATTTGCTTGGTAGATCTTCCTCCATTACTTTATTTTGAGCCTATGTGTTTCTCTGCATGTGAGATGGGTCTCCTGAAAACAGCAAACTGATGGTTCTTGACTCTTTATCCAGTTTGCCAGTCTGTGTCTTTTAATTGGACCATTTAGTCCATTTACATTTAAGGTTAATATTATTATGTGTAAACTTGATCCTGCCATTATGATATTAACTGGTTAATTTGCTCATTAGTTCATGCAGTTTCTTCCTAACATCAATGGTCTTTACACTTTGGCATGTTTTTGCAATGGCTGGTACCGGTTGTTCCTTTCCATGTTTAGTGCTCCCTTCAGGGTCTCTTGTAAGGCAGGCCTGGTGGTGACAAAATATCTAAGCATTTGCTTGTCTGTAAAGGATTTTATTTCTCCTTCACTTATGAAACTTAGTTTGGCTGGATATGAAATTCTTGGTTGAAAATTCTTTTCTTTAAGGATGTTGAATATTGGCCCTCACTCTCTTCTGGCTTGGAGAGATTCCACCGAGAGATCTACTGTTAGTCTGATGGGCTTCCCTTTGTGGGTAACCCAACCTTTCTCTCTGGCTGCCTTAAGAGTTTTTGCTTCATTTCAACTTTGGTGAAACTGACAATGATGTGTCTTGGAGTTGCTCTTCTCAAGGAGTATCTTTGTGGCATTCTCTGTATTTCCTCAATTTGAATGTTGGCCTGCCTTACTAGGTTGGGCAAGTTCTCTTGGATGATATCCTAGTGTTTTCCAACTTGGTTACATATTCCCCCTCAATTTCAGGCACCACAGTCAGACGTAGATTTGGTCTTTTCACATAATCCCATATTTCTTGAAGGCTTTGTTCATTTCTTTTTCCTATTTTTTCTTTAGATTTCTCTTCTGGCTACATTTCATTCATTTGATCCTCAATCGCTGATACTCTTTCTTTGATCAAGTTGGTTACTGTAGCTTGTGCATTTGTCACGTATTTCTTGTGTCATGGTTTTTATCTCTGTCAGATCGTTTATGGCCTTCTCTGCATTGATTATTCTAGTTATCCATTCTTCCTTTCTTTTTTCAAGACTTTTAGTTTCTTTTAACTGGGTATGTAATTCCTCCTTTAGCTCTGAGAAATTTGATGGACTGAATCCTTCTTCTCTCAGCTCGTCAAAATCATTCTCCGTCCAGCTTTGAGCCATTGCTGGTGATGAGTTGCATTCCTTTGGAGGGGGAGATGCTCTCTTATTTTCTGAATTTCCAGCTTTTCTGCCCTGCTTTTTCCCCATCTTTGTGGTTTTATCTCCCTTTGTTCTTTGATGATGGTGTCGTACTGATGGGGTTTTTGTGTAGGTGTCCTTCCTGTTTGTTAGTTTTCCTTCTAACAGTCAGGACCCTCAGCTGTAGGTCTGTTGGAGATTGCTTGAGGTCCACTCCAGACCCTGCTTGCCAGGGTATCAGCAGCAGAGGCTGCAGAAGATAGAATATTGCTGAACAGAGAGTGTATCTGTCTGATTCCTGCTTTGGAAGATTCGTCTCAGTCGTGTACCACACTGTGTGAGGTGTGGGGTGTCTGTGTGCCTCTAGTGGGGGATGTCTCCCAGTTAGGCTCCTCAGGGGTCAGGGACCTACTTGAGCAGGCAGTCTGTCTGTTCTCAGATCTCAACCTCTGTGTTGGGAGAAGCACTGCTCTCTTCAAAGCTGTCAGACACGGACGTTTGCATCTGCAGGGTTTCTGCTGCTTTTTGTTTGTTTGTTTAACTGTGCTCTGTCCCCAGAGGTGGAGTCTACAGAGACAGGCAGGCCTCCTTGAGCTACTGTGGGCTCCACCCAGTTCGAGCTTCCCAGCAGCTTTATTTACCTACTTAAGCCTCAGCAATGGCAGGAACCCCTTCCCAGCCTTGGTGCTGCCTTGCCATAAGATCACAGACTGCTCTGCTAGCAGTGAGGGAGGCTCTGCTGGTGTGGGACCCTCCCGGCCAGGTATGGGATATAATCTCCTGGTGTGCCGTTTGCTAAGCCCCTTGGTAAAGTGCAGTATTTGGGTGGGAGTTACCTGATTTTCCAGGTGTTGTGTGTCTCAGTTCCCCTGGCTAGGAAAAGGGATTCCCTTCCCCCTTGTGCTTCCAAGGTAAAGTGTTGTCTTGCCCTGCTTCAGCTGTCACTGGTCAGGCTGCAGCAGCTGACCAGCACTGGTTGTCTGGCATTCCCTAGTGAGATGAACATGGTACCTCAGTTGAAAATGCAGAAATCGCCCACCTTCTGTGTCACTCATGCTAGGAGCTGGAGACTGGATCTGTTTCTCTTCAGCCATGTTGCTCCGCCCCCTGATTATTTCTATTTTTATCTGAGTATATTTTCTTTTTTAATCATAGGCCTCAATGCACTTCAATATATACGTTTAGAGATTCCATGAAAACGGTGTTAGCAAATTGATCAATTAAAAGGACAGTGTAACTCTGAAAGATGAATTCACACATTACAAAGAAGTTTCTCAGAAAACTTCTTCTAGTTTAGATCTAAGGATATTTCCATTGTCACCATAGGCTTCAAAGAGTTATAAAACATCCTTTCTCAAATTCCCCAAAAACAGTGCTACCAAACTGATCTATGAAAGGAATCATGTTACTCTATGAGATGAATTAACACAACACAAAGCAGCATTTCAGATAGCTTCTTTCTAGTTATTATATGAGGATATTTCCTTTTCCACCACAGGGTTCAATGTGTGCCCAAATATACATTCCCAGACACAACAAAAACAGAGATGCCAAAGTATTCCCTCAACAAAACCTTTTTGCTCTATGAGATGAATGCACACATCACAAAGGAGTTCCTCCAAAATCTTATCTGCAGTTTTTATCTGAAGAATTTTCTATTTTCACCTTTGGATTCTATGTGCTCCCAAATATCACTCTGCAGATTCCACAAAAACAGTGCTACCAAATTGTGCAATGAAAAGAAAATTTTAACACTGTGAGATAAATTCACCCATCACAAAGCAGTTTCTCAGGAAACTTCTTTTTAGTTTTTATCTGAAGATATTTCCTTTTCCACCATAATCTTCAATGTGCTCCCATATATCCCTCCTCAGATACCACAAAAAGAGTGATGATGAACTGCTCAATTAACAAAAAGTTTAACTTCTATGAAATAAATACAAACAACACAAAACCTTTTCTTGAAGAGCTTCTCTCCAGTTTTTATCTGAAGTTACTTCCTTTTTCATCGTAGTCCTCTAGGAGCTCCTGAATATCCCTTTGCAGATTCCATAAAAACAGTGCTACCAAACTGCTCAAAGAAAGGAAACGTGTAATACTGTGTGATGAATTCACCCATCCCAAAGAAACTTCTCAGAAAACTTCTTTCTAGTTTTTATCTGAGGATATTTCCGTTTTTACCATAGGCCTCAAAGTGCTCCCAAATATTGCTTTGCAGATTCCATGAAAACAGTGTTAGTAAACTACTCCATGAAAAGAAAGGTGTAAATCTGTGAGATGAATTCACACATCACAAAGGAGCATCTCAGAAAGCCTCTTTTTGTTTTTTTTCTGAGGATATTTCTTTTGTCACTATAGGCTTCAATGCATGCCCAAATATTCCATTGCAGATTTCACAAAAACAGTGTTAGCAAACTACTCCAAAAAAAGAATCGTGTAATGCTGTGTGACGAATTAACACAACATGAAGCAGTTTCTCAGAAAGTTTCAATCTAGTTTTTATATGAGGATATTGCATTTGTCACTATAAGCTTCAAAGTGCTACAAAATATACCATTGCAGATCCCAATAAAACAGTGTTAGTAAACTGCTCAATGAAAAGAACAGTGTAACTCTGTGAGATGAATTCACACATCACAAAGCAGTTTCTCAGAAAGCTTCTTTCTAGTTTTTATCTGAGGCTATTTTCTTTTTCACCATAGGCCTCAAGGCACACCCAAATATCCCTCTGCAGATTCCAGGAAAACAGTGTTAGCAAACTCTTCCATGAAAAGAAAGGTGTAACACTCTGAGGTGAATTCACAGATTACATAGAAGTTTCTCAGAAAACTTCTTTCTAGTTTTCACCTGAGGATATTTCTTTGTCACCATAGGCTTCAATGTGATCAAAATATCCCTTTTCAGATTCCCCAAACACAATGCTACTAAATTGATCCATGAAAAGAATCATGTTACTCTGTGAGATGAATTAACACATCACAAAGCGGTATTTCAGAAGGCTTCTTTCTAGTTTTTACATGAGGATATTTCCTTTTCCAGCAACAGGGTTCAATGCACTCCCAAATATCTCTTCCTAGAAACCACAAAAACAGAGATGCCAAAGTGGTACCTCAATAAAAAAGTTTAGCTCTATGAGATGAATGCACACATCACAAAGATGTTTCTCTGAAATCTTCTCTCCAGTTTTTACTTGAAGAATTTTCTCTTTTCACCTTTGGATTTTATGTGCTCCCAAATATCCCTCTGCAGATTCCACAAAAACAGTGCTACCAAACTGTGCAATGAAAAGAAAGTTTTAACACTGTGAGATAAATTCACCATCACAAAGCAATTTCTCAGGAAGCTTCTTTCTAGTTTTTATCTGAGGATGTTTCCTTTTCCACCATAGGCTTCCATGTGCTCCCAAATATCCCTCCTCAGATACCACAAACACAGTGATGATGAGCTGCTCAATCAACAAAAAGGTTAAACTCTATGAGCTGAATATACAGAACACAAAACCTTTTCATGAAGAGCTTCTCTCCAGTTTATATCTGAAGTTATTTCCTTTTTCACCATAGGCCTCTAGGAGCTTCTGAATATCCCTTTGCAGATTCCATAAAAACAGTGCTACAAAACTGCTCCAAGAAAAGAAACGTGTAATTCTGTGTGATGAATTCACCAATTCCAAAGAAATTTCTCTACTACATTTTTCTAGTTTTTATCTCAGGATATTAGCTTTTCCACCATCCGCTTCCATGCGCTCCCAAATATCCCTTCTCAGACACCACAAAAACAGTGCTACCAAATTGATCCATGAAAAGAATCATGTAACTCTTTGAGATGAATTAACACATCACAAAGCAGTTTCTCAGAAAGCTTCTATTTTTTATAGTAGGATCTTTCCTTTTCCACCTTAGGATTCAATGTGCTCCCAAATATCCCTTAGCAGATACCACAAAAACTGTGATGCCAAAGTGTTCCCTCAAGAAAAACATTTAGCTCTGTGAGTTGAATGCACACATCAGAAAGGAGTTTCTCCAAAATCTTATCTCCTGTTTTTACCTGAAGAATTTTCTATTTTCGCCTTTGGCCTCTGTGTTCCCATATATTCCTCTGCAGATTTCTCAAAAATAGTGCTACCAAACTGATCCATGAAAAGAATCGTGTAACTCTGTGAGATGAATTATGATATCACAAAGTGGTTTCTCAGAAAGCTTCTTTTTTTTATATTAGGATATTTCCTTTTCCACCTTAGGATTCAATGCACTCCCAAATATCCCTTCCCAGACACCACAAAAACTGTGATGCCAAAGTGCTCCCTCAACAAAACGTTTAGCTCTTTGAGATGAATGAACACATCACAAAAGAGTATCTCCAAAATCTTATCTCCTGTTTTTACCTCAAGAATTTTCTTTTTTCACCTTTGGCCTCTATATGTTCCCAAACATTCCTCTGCAGATTTCCCAAAAACAGTGCTACCAAACTGCTCAATGAGAAGAAACTGTGAGATAAGTTCACCCATCACAAAATAATTTCTCAGGAAGCTTCTTTCCAGTTTTTATCTGAGGATATTTTCTTTTCCACCATAGGCTTCAATGCACTCCAAAATATCCCTTCTCAGATACCACAAAAACAGTGATGTCAAACTGCTCTCTCAACAGAAATGTTTAGCTCTATGAGATGAATGCACTCATGACAAAGGACTTTCTCAGAAAGCTTCTCTCCAGTTTTTATCTGAAGTTATTTCCTTTTTCACCGTAGGCCTCTAGGAGCTCCTGAATATCCCTTTGCAGATTCCATAAAAATAGATCTATCAAACTACTCAAAGAAAGCAAACATGCAATTCTGTGTGATGAATTCACCCATCCCAAAGAAATTTCTCAGACAGCTTCTTTCTAGATTTTATCACAGGATATTTCCTTTTCTGCCATCGGCTTCCATGAGCTCCCAAATATCCCTTATCAGACACCACAAAAACAGTAATGCCAAAATGCTCTCTCAACAGAAAACTTTACCTTTATGAGGTGAATGCACACATCACAAAGGAGTTTTCAGAAACTTTCTCTCCAGTTTTTACTTGAAGATATTACCTGTTTCAACATTGGCCTCTATCTGCTCTCGAATATCCCTTTGCATATTCCACAAAAACAGTGCTACCAAACTGCTTAATGACAAGCATGATTTATCTCTGTGAGATGAGTTCACACACCACAAAGCAGTTTCTCAGAAATCTTCTTTCCAGTTTTTATCTGAGGATATTTCCTTTTTCACCATATTCCTCAAGGCACTCCTGAATATCCCTTTGTAGATTCCACGAAAACAGTTTTAGCAACCTGCTCTGAGAAAAGAATCATGCTACACTGTGAGATGAATGCAAACATCACAAAACAGTTTCTCAGAATGGTTCTATCTAGTTTTTATCTGGGAATATTCCCATTGTCACCATAGGTTTCAAAGCGATCCAAAATAGCCCTTCTCAGATACTCCAAAAAGAGTGCTACCAAGATGCTCCAGGGAAAGAATCATGAAAATCTGTGAGATGAATTCACAAATCAGAAAGCAGTTTCATAGAAAACTTCTTTCTAGTTTTTGTCTAAGGATATTTACTTTTTCACCACCGGCTTCATTGCACTCATGAATATCCCTTTGCAGATTCCACGAAAGCAGTATTACCAAACTACTCCAAGGAAAGAATGGTGCTACTCTGTGAGATGAATACACACAGCACAAAGCAGTTTCTCAGAAAGTTTCTTTCTAGTTTTTATCTGAGGATATTTCCTTTTTCACCAGAGGCTTAAATCCGATCCAAAATATCCCCTCTCAGATTCCTCAAAAAGAGTGCTACTAAACTGCTCCATGAAAAGAAAGGTGTAACTAACTCTGTGAGGTGAATTCACAAATCACAAAGTAGTTTCTCAGAAAGCTTCTTTATTGTTTTTGTATGATGATATTTCTTTGTCACCATAAGCTTCAATACGCTCTCAAATATCAGATTGCAGATTCTAAGAAAACAGTGGTAGTAAACTGCTCAATGAAAACAACATTGTGACTCTCTGAGATGAATTCACAGATCACAAGCGAGTTTCTCAGAAAGATTCTTTCTAGTTTTTTTCTGAGGATATTTCCTTTTGCTCCACAAGCTTCAACGTGCCCCAAAATATCCCACTGCAGATTCCAAGAAAACAGTTTTAGCAAACTTCTCAATGAAAAGAACAGTGTAACTCAGTGAGATGAATTCACACATCACAAAGCAGGTTCTCAGAAGACTTATTTTAGTTTTTATCTGAGGATATTTCCTTCATCACCATAGGCTTCCATGCTCTCCCAAATATCCTTTCTCAGAGTCCCCAAAAACAGTGCTAACAAACTGGTCCATGAAAAGAAAGGTGTAACTCTGAGAGATGAATTCAGAAGTCAGAAAGCATTTTCTCAGAAAGCATCTTTCTACTTTTTGTCTGAAGATATTTCCTTTGTCACCATAAGCTTTCATGCACTGCGAAATATGCCATTGCAGATTCCCAGAAAACAGAGTTAGCAAACTGATCAAAGAAAAGAACAATGTATCTCTGTGAGATGAATTCACATATCAAAAAGAAGTTCATCAGAAAGCTTCCTGTTGGTTTTTCTCTGAGGATATAACCTTTGTCACCATAGGTTTCAATGTGTTCCCAAATATCCTATTGCAAATTCCATGAAAACAGTGTTATCAAACTGCTCAATGAAATGAACACTGTAATTTCACACAAAGCTTCTTTTTGGTTTTTAATTGAGGATATTTCCTTTGTCACCATAGGTTTCAATGTGCTCGCCAATATCCTTTTGCAGATTCCATGAAAGCAGTGTTGGCAAACTGCTCCATTTAAAGAAAGGTGTTGATCTGTGAGATGAATTCACGCATCATAAATCAGTTTCTCAGAAATCTTCTTTTTGGTTATTGCCTGAGGAAATTTACTTTATTATGATCGTTCTCACACTCCTCCAAAATATCCCTTTGCAGATTCCACTAAAAGAGTGTTAGCAAACTGTTCCATGAAAACAAAGATGTAACTCTGTGAGATGAATTCACACATGACAAAACAGTTTCTCAGAAAGCTTCTTTTTAGTTTATGTCTGAGGATATTTCCTTTGTCACATTATTTTTCAACGCACTCCCAAATATCCTATTGCAGATTCCACGTAAACAGGGTTATCAAACTGCTCAATTAAACAAACAGTGTAACTCTGTATGATGAATTCACATATCACAGGGCAGTTTTTCAGAAAGATTCTTTGTGATTCTTATCTGAGGCTATATTCTTTTTCACTATAGGCCTCAATGTGCTCCCAAATATCTCATTTCAGATTGCCTGAAAGCAGTGTTATCAATCTGTTCCATGTAAAGAAAGGTGTAACTCTGTGAGGTGGATTCACAAATCACAAAGCTGTTTCTCAGAAAAATTCTTTCTAATTTTTGTCTCAGGATATTTCCTTTGTCACCATAGGATTTAATGTGATCCAAAATATCCTCTCTCAGATATCCCAAAAACAGTGCTACCAAACTGCTCCATGTAGAGAATCAAGTAACTCTGTGAGATGAATTCACAAATCACAAAGCAGTCTCTCAGAAAACTTCTTTCTAGTTTTTATCTGAGGATAATTCCTTTTACACTATAGGCCTCAATGCCCTCCCAAATATCCCTTCACAGATTCCTCGAAAACAGTGTTAGCACACTGTACTATGGAAAGAAATGTGTAACTCTGTGAGAGGAATTCAAACATCACAAGGAATTTTCTCAGAAAGATTCTTTCTAGTTTTTATCTGAGCATATTTCCTTTTTCACTGTAGGTTTCAATGCGATCAAATATATCCCTCCTCAGAGTCCCCAAAACCAGTGCTACCAAAAAAACCCATGAAAAGAATCGTGTAACTCTGTGTGGTGAATGAACATATCACAAAGTTGTTTCTCAGAAAGTTTCTTTCTGGTTTTTATATGAGGACATTTCCTTGTCACTATGAGCTTCAAAGTGCTCCAAAATATCCCATTGCAGATTCTAAGAAAACTGAATTCACACATTACAAAGGAGTTTCACAGAAAGCTTATTTTGGTTTTTGTCTGAGGATATTTCTTTTGTCACCATAGGGTTCAATGCACTCTGAAATATCCTTTCACAGATTCCACGAAAAGGGTGTTAGCATATTGCTCCATGAAAAGAGTGGTGTAACATTGTTAGATGAATTTACACATCACAAAGCAGTTTCTCAGAAAGCTTCTTTATATTTTTTACCTGAGGATATTTCCTTTCTCACCATAGGATTCAATGCAGTCCAAGATATGCCTTCTCAGGTTCCCCAAGAAGAACACTACCAAACTGCTCTAGGAAGAGAAAGATGTAACTCTGTGAGATGAATTCACAAATCACAAAGCAATCTCTCAGAAAATTTCCTTTTAGATTTAATCTGAGGATATTCCCTTTTTCAATATAGGTTTCAGTGCGCTCCCAAATATGCTGCTGCAGATTCCACGAAAGCAGTGTTATCAAACTGTTGAATGAAAAGCACAGTGTAATTCTGTGAGATGAATTCACACATCACAAAGCAGTTTCTCAGAACGTTTCTTTCTAGTTTTTTTATGAGGATATTTCCTTTATCACTATAAGCTTCAAAACGATGACAAATATCCCTTCTCAGACTAACCAAAAACAGTGCTACAAAACTGATCTATGGAATGAATCCTGTAACTCTGTGGGATGAATTCAACATCAAAAAGAAGTTTCTCAGAAACATTCTTTCAGTTTTTCTCTGAGGATAATGCCTTTGTCTCCCTAAGCTTCAATGTCCTCTCAAATATCCTTTTATAGATTGCACACAAACAGTATTATTACACTGCTCTAGGAAAAGAACAGTGTAACTCTAAGAGATGAATTCACATATCCCAATGCAGTTTCTCAGAAAACTTCTTTCTAGTTTTTATCTCAGGATAGTTCTCTTTTCACTATAGGCCTCAACGCACTCCCAAATATTGATTTCTCAGGAAACTTCTTTATATTATTTATCTTAGGATATATCCTTTTCCCAATAGGATTCAATGTGATCCCAAATATCCCTTCTTAGATTCCCCAAAAACAGTGCTAGCAAACTGATCCATGAAAAGAGTCGTGTAATTCTGTGAGATGAATTCACACATCAGAAAGCAGTTTCTCAGAAATCTTCTTTCTAGTTAATATCTGAGGATATTCCCTTTTTCACAACAGGCTTCAATGTGCTCCTGAATATTACTTTGCAAATTCCATGAAAACAGTGTTAGAAAACTGTTATATGAAAATAAAGGTGGAACTCTGTGAGATGAATTCACACATAAGACAGAACTTTCTCAGAAAACTTCTTTCTAGTTTTTATCTAAGGATATTTGATTTTTCTCCATAGGACTCAATGCCCTCCCAAATATCCCTTTGCAGCTTCCAAGAAAAGACTGTTATCAAACTGCTCCATGAAAGGAAAAGTGTAACTCTGTGATATGGATTCACTCATCATGAAGAAGTTTCTCAGAAAGTTTCTTTCTAGTTTATATCTGAGGATATTTCCTTTGTCACCATAGGCTTCAATGTCATCCAAAATATCCCTTCTCAGATGCTGCAAAAACAGTGCTACCAAACTGTTCCATGAAAAGAATCATGTAAATCAGTGACATAAATTCACAAATCACAAAGCAGTTTCTTTTTTTTTTTTTTTTTTTTGAGACGGAGTCTCGCTCTGTTGCCCAGGCTGGAGTGCAGTGGCGCAATCTCGGCTCACTGCAAGCTCCGCCTCCCGGGTTCACACCATTCTCTGGCCTCAGCCTCCTGAGTAGCTGGGACTACAGGCGCCCGCCACTGCACCCGGCTAATTTTTTCTATTTTTAGTAGAGACGGGGTTTCACCATGGTCTCGATCTCCTGACCTTGTGATCCGCCTGCCTCAGCCTTCCAAAGTGCTGGGATTACAGGCGTGAGCCACCGCGCCCGGCCATCACAAAGCAGTTTCTCAGGAATCCTCTTTCTAGTTTTTCTATGAGGATATATACTTTGTCTACCTAAGCTTCAATGCACTCCGAAATATCCCTTTGCAGATTCCAAGAAAGCAATGTTAGCAAACTGCTCAAGAAAAAAAAAGTGTAACTCTGTGTGATGAATTCACACATCACAAAGCAGTTTCTCTGAAAGTTTGCTTTGTTTATTATCTTAGGATATATCTTTTGTCATCATAGGCTTCAATGCACTCCAAAGTATCCTATTATAGGTTCCACAAAAACAGTCTTATCAAACTGCTCAATGGAAAGATCGGTGTTACTCTGTGAGATAAATTCACACATCACAAAGAAGGTTCTTGGAAAGCTTCTTTATGGTTTTTATCTGACGATATTTCCTTTTTCATCTTATGCCTCAAAGTCCTTCCCAGTATCCCTTTGTAGATTCCATGAAAATAGTGTTAGGAAATAAATTTCTCAGAAATCTTTGTAGCTTTTATCTGAGGATATTTCCTTTGCCACCAAATGCTTTAAAGTGATCAAAAATAATCCAAAATATCCCTTCTGAGATTCCCCCAAAACAGGGCTACCAAACTGCTCCATGAAAGGGATGTTGTAACTCTGTGAGGTGAAATCACAAACCACAAATCAATTTCTCAGTAAGCTGCTTTCTAGTTTTTGTATGAGGATGTTTCCTTTGTCACTATAAGCTTCAATCTGCTCCAAAATATCCCATTGCAGACTCCAGAAAAGCAGTGTTACCACACTGCTAAACAAAAAGCATAGTGTAATTCTGTGAGATGAATTCACACATCACAAAACAGTTTCTAAGAAAGCTTCTTTTTCGTGTTTTATCTGAGGATATTTCCTTTGTCACCATAGGCTTTAATGTGCTCCAAAATATCCTCTTGAAGATTCCACAAAAACATTGTTATCACACTGCTCCATGAAAAGAACAGTAAAACTCTGTGAGATGAATTCACACAACACAAAGAAGTTTCTCAGAAATCTTCTTTCTAGTTTTTATCTGAGGATATTCCCTTTTTCAGTATAGACCTCAATGTGCTCCCAAATATTACTTTGTCGATTACACAAAAACAGTGTTGGAAAACTGCTCCATGAAAATAGAGTTGTAACTCCGTGATATGAATTCATACATTACAAAGAACTTTCTCAGAAAGCTTCTTTCTAATTTTTATCTGAGGATATTTCTTTTGTAAGCCTAGGCTTCAATGCGATCCAAAATATCCCTTCTCAGATTCCCTGAAAACAGGCCTACCAAACTGCTCCATGAAAAGAGTCGTGTAACTCTATGAGATGAATTAACACATTGGAAAGCAAACTGCTCCAAGAAAAGAATCGTGTAGCCCTGTGAGAATTACCTTAAGGAATTCCCTTAAGCTTTAATGTGTTCTGAAATATCCTTTTTCAGATTCCACAATAATGGTGTTAGCAAACTCCTCAATGAAAAAAAATGGTGTAACTTTGTGAGGTAAATTCACACATGTTAAGGATCTGAGGATCTTTGCTTTGTCACCATAGGCTTCAATGCAAAACAAAACATTCCTTCTCAAATTCCCCAAAAACAGTGCTACCAAACTGTTCCATGAAAAGAATGGTGAACCTCCATGACGTGAATTCACATATCACGTTGTTCTTTCTCACAAAACTTCTTTCTAATTTTTATCTGATGATATTTTCTTTTTCACGTTATTCCTCAATGCGGCCTTGAATACCCCATTGAAGAATAAACGAAAAAAGTGTTAGCAAACTTCTCAATGAAAAGAACGGTGTAACTCTGTGAGGTGAATTCACACATCACAAAGCCGTTTCACAGAAAGTTTCTCTTTGGTTTTTATCTGATGATAGTTCCTTTGTCACAATAGGATTCAATGCACTCCAAAATATCCTATTGCAGATTCCACAAAAACAGTGTTATCAAACTGCTCCATGGAAAGAAAGGTGTAACTCTGTGAGATGAATTAACACATCACAAAGAACTTCCTCAGAAAGCTTCTTTCTAGTTTTTATCTGAGGATATGTCATTTTTCACCATAGGCTTCAATGCTATCCAAAATATCCCTTCTCAGATTCCCCAAAAACAGTGCTACCAAACTGCTTTATGAAAAGGATCGTGTAACTTGG
The DNA here is from genome assembly GCF_043159975.1 of Macaca nemestrina. Lineage (NCBI taxonomy): Eukaryota > Metazoa > Chordata > Mammalia > Primates > Cercopithecidae > Macaca > Macaca nemestrina. The sequence continues at coordinate 32,399,339 of NC_092142.1, read as the reverse complement.
TGAGATGAATTCACAAATCACAAAGCAGTTTCTCAGAAAGCTTTCTAATTTTTGCCTGAGGATATTTCCTTTGTCACCATAAGGTTCAATGCTCTCCAAAAAATCCCGTTGCAAATTCCAAGAAACAATGTTAGCAAACTGCTCAATGAAAAGAGCAGTGTAACTCTGAGAGTTGAATTCACACATCACAAAGCAGTTTCTCCAGAAGCTTTTTTTTGGTCTCTCTATGAGGATATTTCCTTTGTCACCATAGACATCAATGTGCTCCCAAATATCCTATTGTAAATTCCACGAAAACAGTGTTAGCCAACTGTTCCATTAAAAGAATGGTGTAATTCTGCATGATGAATTCACACATCACAGGGAATTTTCTCAGAAAGCTTCTTTCTATTTTTTATCTGAGAACATTTAATTTGTCACTGCAGTCATCAATGGGATCCAGAATATACTTTTCGAATTCCCTAAAAACAGTGTTACCCAACCATTACATGGAAAATGTTGTGTAACTCTGTGAGATGAATTAACGCATCACAAAGTAATTTCTCAGGACACTTCTTTCAAGTTTTTATCTGAGGATATTTCCTATTTCAAAATAGGCCTCAAGGCACTCCCAAATATCCCATTGCATATTCCAGGAAAACAGTGTTAGCAAACTGCTCCATGAATATAAAAGTGTAACTCTGTGAGGTGAATTCAAACATCACAAAGAAATTTCTCAGAAAGCTTCTTTCTAGCTTTTATCTGAAGATATTTCCTTTTTCATCATAGGCTTCAATTTGCTCCAAAATATCAGGTTGCAGATTCCAAGAAACAGTGTATGCAAACTGCTCAAAGCAAAGAACAGTGAAAGTCTGTGAGATGAATTCACCTGTCACAAAGCAGTTTCTCAGAAGGCTTCTCTCTAGTTTTTATCTGAGAATATTTGCTTTGTCACCATTGTCTTCAATGCTATACAAAATATCCCTTCTCAGATTCCCCCAAAACGGAGCTACCAAACTGCTCCATGTATAGAATCGTGTAACTCTGTGTGATGAATTCACACATCACAAAGCAGTTACTCAGAAAGATTCTTTCCAGTTTTTATCTGAGGATATTTCCTTTGTCACCATATGCTTCAATGCAATCCAAAGTATCCATTCTCAGTTTCTGCCAAAACAGTGCTACTTAACTGTCCCATGAAAAGAAAGGTGTAACACTGAGAGAGGAATTCACACATCATACAGAACTTTCTCAGAAAGCATGTTTCTGGTATCTTTCTGAGGATTTTTCCTTTGTCACCATCGGCTTCAATGGGATCCAAAATATCCCTTCTCAGATTCCCCAAAAACAGTGCTACCAAACTGCTCCATGAACAGAATCGTGTAATTTTGTGAGATTAATTTACAAATCACAAAGCAGTTTCTCAGAAAGCTTCTTTCTAGTTTTCATCGGAGGATATTTCCTTTTTCACTATAGGCCTCAAAGTGATCCAAAATATCCAATAGCAGACTACAGGAAAACAGTGTTAGCAAACTGCTCCATGAAAAGAAATGTGTAAATTGTGGGACGAATTCACTCATCACAAACAACTTTCTCAGAAAGCTTCTTTCTAGTTTTTAGCTATGGATATTTCCTTTGTCACCAGTCTTCAATGTGATATAAAATATCCCTTCTCAGATTCCCCAAAAATACTGCTATAAAATTTATCCATGAAAAGAATCATGTAACTCGGTGAGATGAATTCACACATCACAAAGTGGTTTCTCAGAAAGCTTTTTTCAAGTTCTTATATGAGAATATTTCCTTTGTCACCCTAAGCTTCAATCGGCTCTGAAATAACCTATTGCAAATTCTAAGAATACAGTGTTAACAAGCTTCTCAATGAAAAAAAAAAAAAACATGTAACTCTGTGAGATAAATTCACACGTGACAAAGCAGTTTGTCTGAATGCTTCCTTCTAGTCTTTATCTCAGGATATTTCCTTTCTCACCATAGGCCTCATTGTCCTCCCAAATATCCCTTTGCAGGCTCCACAAAAAGAGTTTCAGCAAACTGTTACAAGAAAAGAAAGGTGTAACTCTGTGAGACGAATTCACAGATCAAAAACAAGTGTCTCAGAAAACTTCCTTTTGGTTTTTATCTGAGGATATTTCCTTTGTCGACATAGGTTTCAATGCGATCTGAAATATCCCTTCTCAGATTCCTCAAAAACACTGCTACCAAATTGATCCATGAAAAGAATGGTGTAACTCTGTGAGATGAATACACAAATCACAAAACAGTTTCTCAGAAAGCTTCTTTCTAGTTTTCTTCTGAGGATATTTCCTTTGTCACCATAAGCTTCAATGTGCTCTGAGGTATCCCATTGCAGATTCCAAGAAAACAGTGTTAGAAAACTGCTCCATGAAAAGAAAGGTGTAATTCTGTAAGACGAATTCACACTTCAAAAAGAAATTTCTCAGAAAACTTCTTTCTAGTTTCTATCTGAGGATATTTGCTATGTCACCCCAGGTTTCAATGTGCTCCAAAATATTCCCTCTCAGATTCGCCATAAACAGTGCTACCAAACTGCTCCATGAAAAGAATCATGTAATGCTGAGAGGTGGATTAATACATCACAGCGTTGTCTCAAAATGCTTCTCTCTGGCTTTTATATGAGGTTATTTCCTTTTCAACCATAGGCTTCAATGCCCTCCCAAACATTCCTTCTCAGTCATCACAGAAAGACTGATGCCAAAGTGCTCCCTCAACACAAACGTTTAACTCTATGAGATGAATGCACACATCACAAAGGAGTTTCTCAGAAAGCTTCTCTCCAGTTTTTACTTGAAGAAATTTCTTTTTTCACCTATGCCTGTATGCACTCCCAAATATCCCTCTGCAGATTCCACAAAACCGTGCTACCACACTGTGCAATGAATAGAAAGGTTTAACTCTGTGAGATAAATTCACACATCACAAAACAGTTTCTCAGGAAGCTTCTTTCTAGTTTTTATCTGAGGATATTTACTTTTCCACCTTAGGCTTCAATGCGCTCCCAAATATCCCTTCTCAGACACCACAAAAACAGCGACCCCAAAGTGCTCGCTCAGCAGAAACGTTTATCTCTATGAGATGAACGCACAAATCACCAAGGAATTCCTCAGAAAGCCTTTCTCTAGTTTTTACCTGGAGATATTTCCTTTTATGCCGTTGGACTCTATGGTCTCCTGAATACCCCTTGGTAGATTCCACAAAAACGATTTTACCAAACTTCTCAAAGAAAAGAATGTGTAACTTTGTGAGGTGAATTCACCCATCACAAGCAGTTTTTCAGAATGCCTCTTTCTAGTTTAAATCTGAGGATTTCAATGTGCTCCCAAATATCTCCTCTTAGATACCATAAAAACAGTGATGCCAAACTGCTCAATCAACAAAAAGGTCAACCTCTATGAGATGAATACACACATCACAAAACCGTTTCCCAAAAACCATCACTCCATTTTTTATCTGAAGTGATTTCGTTTTTCACCATTGATCTCCAGGAGCTCCAGAATATCCCTTTGTAGATTCCACAAAAGCAGTACTACCAAACTGATCCATGAAAAGAATCATGTAACTCTGTGAGACCAATTAACATACCCCAAAGTGGTTTCTAAGAAAGCTTCTTTCTAGTTTTTATATGAGGATATTTCCTTTTTCACAATAGGCCTCAATGCACTTCAGAATACAACATTGCAGATTCCATGAAAACAATGTCAGTAAACTGCTCCATGAAAAGAGAGGTTTAACTCTGTGAGATGAATTCACATTCACATATCACAAAGCAGTTTCTCAGAAAGTTTCTTTTGGTTTTTGTCAGAGGGTAATTCCTTTTACACCATAGGCCTCAATGCACTCCAGAACATCCCATTTAAGATTCCACAAAATCAGTGTTAGCAAACTGCTCCATTAAAGGAAAGGTGTAACTCTGTGAGACGAATTCACTCATCACAAAGAACTTTCTCAGGAAGGTTCTTTCTAGTTTTTATCTGAGGATATTTCGTTTGTCACTGTAGTCTTGAACACGACACAAAATATCCCTTCTCAGATTCCCCAATAACGCTGCTACCAAACTGATCCATGAAAAGAATCGTGTAACTCTGTGAGATGAATTCACACATCACAAAGCAGTTTCTCAGAAAGTTTCTTTCTAGTTTTTATGTGAGGATATTTCCTTTGACACCCTAAGCTTCAATCTGCTCTGAAATAACCCATTGCATATTCCAAGAAGACAGTGTTAACAAACTTTTCAATGAAAAGAATGGTTTAACTCAGTAAGATGAATTCACACATCACAAAGCAGTTTATTAGAAAGCTTTTTTCTAGTTTTTATCTGAGGATATTTCCTTTTTCACCATAGGCCTTAATGTCCTCCAAATAACCCCTTGCATACTCCAAGAAAAGAGTTTTAGCAAACTGCTACATGAAAAGAAAGGTTTAAGTCTGTGAGACAATTCACACATCAAAGACAAGTTTCTCAGAAAGTTTCTTTCTTGTTTTTAATGGAGGATATTTCCTTTGTCATCATAGGTTTCAGTGTGATCCAAAATATCCCTTTTCAGATTCCCCAAAAACACTGCTACGAAATTGATCCATAGAAAGAGTGGTGTAACTCTGTGAGAAGAATTCACAAATCACAAAGCAGTTACTCAGAAAGTTTCTTTCTAGTTTTTTTCTCAGGATATTTCATTTGTCACCATAAGCCTCGATGTGCTCTGAAGTTTCCCATGGCAGATTCCAAGAAAACAATGTTAGCAAACTTCTCCATGAATATAAAAGTGTAACTCTGTGAGACGAATTCACACATCACAAAGAAATTTCTCAGAAAGTTTCTTTCTAGTTTTTGTCTGAGGATATATCCTTTGTCACCATAGGCTTCAATACGATCCAAAAAAATTCCTTCTCAGATTTGCCATAAACAATGCTACCAAACTGCTCCATGAAAAGGATCATGTAACACTGTGTAACAAATTTACACATCAGAGTTTTCTCATAATGCTTCTCTTCGGTTTTTATATGAGGCTATTTCCTTTTCCACCACAGGATTCAATGCACTTCCAAATATTCCTTCTCAGTCACCAGAAAAACAGTGATGCCAAAGTGCTCCCTCAACAGAAATGTTTAGCTCTATGAAATGAATGCACACATCACAAACGAATTTCTCAGAAAGCTTCTCTCAAGTTTTTGCCTAAAGAATTTTCTTTATTCACATTATGCCTCTATGTACTCCAAAATATCCTTCTGCAGATTCTACAAAAACAGTGCTACCACACTTTGCAATGAATAGAAAGGTTTAACTCTGTGAGATAAATTCACACATCACAAAGCAGTTTCTAAGGAAGCTTCTTTCTAGTATTTATCTGAGGATATTCCCTTTTCCACCATAGGCTTCAATGCCTTCCCCAATATCCCTTCTCAGACACCACAAAAACAGTGATGCCAAAGGCTGCCTCAAAGGAAATGTTTACTTCTATGATATGAATGCACACAATATGAAGGAATTTATCAGAAAGCTTCTCTCCAGTTTTTTTCTGGAGATATTTCCTTTTTTGCCATTGGACTTTATGGGCTCCCAAATATCCCTTTGCAGATTCCACAAAAACAGTTTTACCAAACTGCACAATGAAAAGAAAGGTGTAACTCTGTGAGACGAATTCACCCACCACAAACAGTTTCTCAGAAAGCTTCTTTCTAGTTTGAATCTGAGGATATTTCCTTTTTCCCAGAGGACTCAATGTTCTCCCAAGTATCTCCTATCAGATAACACAAAATAGTGACGCTGAACAGCTCAATCAACAAAAATTTCAAGCTCTATGAGATGAATACACACATCACAAAGTCGTTTACACAAGCTCTATGAGATGAATACACACATCCCAAAACCTTTTCACAAAGAGCATAACCCAGTGTGATGAATTCACCCATCACAAAGAAATTTCTCGGAAGGCTTTTTTCCAGTATTTTTCTCAGGATATTTATTTTTCTACCATCGATGTCCATATACTCCCAAATATTCCTTCTAAGACACCACAAAAAAAGTGTTACCAAACTCATCCATGAAAAGAATCACGTAACTGTGAGATGAATTAACATATCACAAACTGATTTCTCAGAAAGTTCTTTCTAGTTTTCATATGAAGATATTTACTTTTTCACAGTAGGCTTCAATACACTCCAGAACATGACAGTGCAGATTCCATGTGTCAGCAAACTGCTCCATGAAAAGAGATGTGTAACTCTGTGAGATTAATTCACACATCACAAAGCAGTTTCTCAGAAAGTTTCTTTCTAGTTTAAATCTAAAAATATTTCCTATGTCATCAAAAGTTTCAATTTGATCCGAAATATCTCATTGCAGATTCCAGGAAAACATTGTTAGCAATCTGCTCAATGAAAACAACAGTGTAACTCGGTGTGATGAGTTCACATATCAAGAAGTAGATTCTCAGAAAGATTCTTTTTGGTTTTTATCTGAGGCTATTTCCTTTGTCACCATAGGCTTCAGTGCGCACCAAATATGCTATTGCAGATTCCATGAAAACAGAGCCCAGTGAAAAGAAACGTGTAACTGTGAGATGAAATCACACATCAGAAAGCAGTTTCTCAGAAATCTTCTTTCCAGTTTCTATCTGAAGATATTTTCTTTTTCACTATAGGCCTCAATGTGCTCCCAGATATCACTTTGCAGATTCCACGAAAACAGTGTTAGCAAACTGCTCAATGAAAAGAACACTGTAACTCTGTGAGATGAATTCAAACATCACAAAGTGGTTTCTCAAAAACTTCTTTCTAGTTATTATCTGAGGATATTTCCTTTTTCACTATAGGTCTCAATACTGTCCCAAATATCCCATTGCAGATTTTATGAAAACAGTGTTAGCAAACCTCTACAAGGAAACAAAGTTGTAACTCTGTGAGGTGAAAACCCACATCACAGAGTAGTTTCTCAGAAACCATGTTTCTCATTTTTATCTGAGTATATTTCCTTTGTCACCATATTCTTTAATGTGATGCAAAATATCCCTTATCAGACTACTCAAAAACAGTGCTATGAAACTGATCCAAGAAAAGAGTCGTGTAAAACCATGATATGAATTAACACAACATAAAGCAGTTTCTCAGAAAACTTCTTTCTCGTTTTTATCTGAGGATATTTCCTTTGTTACCATAGGCTTCAATGCTATCCCAAATATCCCTTCTCAGAGTACCCAAAAACTGTTCTAACAAACTGATCCATTAAAAGAATGATTTAACTCTGTGAGATGAGTTCACAGGTCACAAAGAAGTTTCTTGGAAAGTTGCTTTTTAGTTTTTACCTGATGATATTTCCTTTGTCACCATAAGCTTAAAAGTACTCCAAAATATAACATCGTAGATTCCACGAAAACAATGTCAGCAAACTACTCAATGAAAAGAACAGTGTAAAGCAGTGAGAAGAATTCACACATCAAAAAGCAGTTTTTCAGAAAGCTTCTTTATAATTTTTATGAGAGGATATTTCCTTTTTCACTATATGTCTCAATGTGCTCCCTAATATCCCTTTGCAGATTCCTTGAAAACAGTGTTAGCAAACTGGTCAGTGAGAAGAACAGTGTAACACGGTGATGAATTGACATATCACAAAGCAGTTTCTCAGCAAGTTTCTTTCTGGTTTTTATCTGAGGATATTTACTTTTTCAAAAGAGGCCTCAATTTGCTTCCCAATATCCCTTTGCAGATTCCATGAAAACAGTGGTAGCAAACAGCTCCATGAAAATAAAGTTGTAACTCTTTGAAATGAATTCCCACATCTCAGAGAACTTTCTCAGAATGCTTCATTCTAGTTTTTATCTGAGGGTATGTCATTTCTCAAGATAGGCTTCAATGCAATCCAAAATATCTCTTCTCAGATTACCCAAAAACAGTGCTACCAAACTGCTAAATGAAAAGCATCGTGTAACTCTGTGAGATGAATTAACACATCAGAACACATTTTCTCCAAAAGATTCTTTCTATTTCTTATATGAGGGTATTTCCTTTGTCACCTAAGGTTTCAATGCACTCTGAAATGTACCTTTGCAGATTCCACGAAAGTAGTGTTAGCAAACTGCTCAAAGAAAACAACAGTGTAACTCTGATGAATTGGCACATCACAAAGCAGTTTATCAGAAAGATTCTTTCTAGTTTTTAACTGAGGATATTTCTTTTTCCACTATAGGCCTCAATGTGCTCCCAAATATCCCTTTGCAGATTCTATGAAAACAGTGTTAGCAAACTGCTCAACGAAAAGAGCAGTGTAACATTGTGAAATGAATTCACACATTACAAATAAGTTTCTCAGAAAACTTCTTTCTAGTTTTAATCAGAGGATATTTCCTTTTACACTAGAGGTCTCAATGTGCTGCAATACATCCTTTTGCAGATTCCAAGAAAACAGTGTTGGTAAACCCCTCTATGAAAAGAAATTTATAACTCTGTGCGATGAATTCACACATCAAAAAGAATTTTTTCAGAAAGCTTCTTTGTATTTTTTATCTGAGGATATTTCTCTTGTCAACATAGGCTTCAATTCAATCTAAAATATTCCTTCTCGGATTCCTCAAAAACAGTGCTACCAAACAGATTTATGGAAAAAAACATATAATTCTGTAAGAAGAATTAACACATCACAAAGTGGTGTCTCACAAAGCTTCTTTTCTACTTTTTGTCTGAGGATATTTCATATGTCAGCATAAGCTTCAGTGTACTCCAAAATAGCCCATTGCAGATTCCAAGAAAACACTGTTAGCAAACTCCTCAATGAAAAGAACAGTTTAACTCTGTGAGATGAATTCACATATCACAAGGCAGTTTTTCAGAAAGTCTCTTTCTAGTTTTTATCTGAGGTATTTCCTTTTTCACCATAGGCTTCAACACATTCCCATATATCCCTTTGCAGATTCCACAGAAACAATGTTATCAAGCTGTCAATGAAAAGAATGGTGCATCTCTGTGTGATGCATTCACACATCACAACACTGTTTCTCAGAAAGCTTCTTTCTAGTTTTGTTCTTTCTAGATTTTATCTGCAGATACTTCATTTTTCAAGATAGTGCTGAATGTGCTCCCAAATATCCCTTTGCAGATTCTGCAAAAACAGTGTTAGCAAACTGCTCCATGAAAAGAACACTGTAACTCTGTGAGATGAATTCAAACATCACAAAGAATATTCTCAGAAAGCTTCTTTCTAGTTTTATTCTGAGGGTATTTCCTTTGTCAAGACAGGCTTCAATGCATTCCAAAATATGCCTTCTCACATTCACCAAAAATAGGGCTAACAAATGATCCATGAAAAGACTCATGTAACTCTGTGAGATGAATTAACACATCACAAGGCGGTTTCTCAGAATGCTTCTTTCTCTTTTTTATCTGAGAATATTTCCATTCAAAGTGTCCCTCCTCAGATTCCCCAAAAACAGCGCTACCAAACTGCTCTATGTAAACGGTGGTGTAACTCTGTGAGAGGAATTCATACATCACAAAGAACTTTCTGAGAAACTGCTCAATTAAAAGAAAGGTTTAACTCTGTGAGATGTATTCACACATCACAAAGCAGTTTCTCAGAAAGCTTCTTTCTAGTTTTTATCTGAGGATATTTCCTTTGACATCCTAGGCTACAATGTGCTCCCAAGTTCCCTATTACAGATTCTATGAAACCAGTGTTATCAGACTGCTGAATGAAAAGAATGGTGTAACTCTGTGAGATGAATTCACACATCAAATAGCAGTTTCTCAGAAACTTTATTTCTAGTTTTTATCTGAGGATATGAAATTTTTCACCATAGGCCTCTGTGCACTCGCTATCATCCCTTTGCAGATTCCTTGAAAACAGTGTTATGAAACTGCTCAATGAAAATTGTGGTGTAATTCTGTGAGATGAATTCATACATCACAAAGAACTTTCTCAGAAAATTTCTTTCTAGTTTTTATCTCAGGATATTTCCTTTGTCACCACAGTATTCAATGCAATCCAAAATATCCATTCTTACATTCCCCAAAAACAGTGCCACCAAACTGATAAATGAAAACAGTCGTGTGACTCTGAGAGATGAATTAACACATCAGGAGGCAGTTTATCCGAAAAATTCATTCTCGTTTTAATCTGAGGCGATTTCCTTTTTCACTATAGGTCTCAATGCGCTCCCAAATATACCTTTGCAGATTCCATGAAAGCAGTGTTAGAAAACTGCTCCACGAAAAAAAAGGTGTAACTCTGTGATACGAATTCACACATCACAAGGAACTTTCTCAGAATCCTTCTTTCTAGTATTTATCTGAGGTTATTTCCTTTGTCAACATAGACTTCAATGCCATTCAAAATATCCCTTCTAAGATTCCCCAAAAACAGTGCTACCAAACTGCTACATGAAAGCAGTGGTGGTACTCTGTGAGTACAAAGCTGTTTCTCAAGAAGCTTCCTTCTAGTTTTTATCTGAGGATATTTCCAAATTGATCCATGAAAAGAATCCTGTAGCTCTGTGAGATGAATTAACACATCACAAAGTGGTTTCTCAAAAACTTCTTACTTATTTTTATATGAGAATATTTCCTTTGTCATCGTAAGCTTCAATGCATTATGAAATATAACACTGCAGATTCCAAGATAACAGTGTTAGAAAACTGCTCAATGAAAAGAACAGTGTACTTCTGTGAGATGAATTCAACAATGACAAACCAGTTTCTCAGAAAGCTTCTTTCTAGTATTTATCTGAGGATATTACCTTTATCACCATAGTCCTCAATGTGCTCCCAAAACTCCCTTTTCAGATTCCATGAGAACACCGTTAGCACATTTCTCCATGAAAAGAAAGGTGTAACTTTGTGATGTGAATTCACACATCACAAAGCACTATCTCAGAAAACTTCTTTCTAATTTTTATATGAGGAAATTTCCTTTGTCACCATAGACTTCAATGCAATCAAAAATATCAATTCTCAGCTTCCCCAAAAACAGTACTACCAACAACTTCATGAAAGAATCGTGTAACTCTGTGAGATGAATTCACAAACCACAAATCAGTTTCTCAGAAAGCTTCTTTTTACTTTTTGGCTGAGGATACTTTCTTTGTCACCATAAGCTTCAATGAGGTCCATAATATACCATTGCAGATTCCAAGAAAACAGTGTCAGCAAACAGCTACATGAAAGGAAAGGTGTATCTCTGTAAGATGAATTGACATATCACAAAGAGCTTTCTCAGAAGGTTTCTTTCTAGTTTTTATCTGAGGATATTTCCTTTGTCATCATAGGCTTCGGTGTGCTCCAAAATATCCTAATGCAGATCCCACAAAAACAGTGTTATCAAACTGTACAATGAAAAGAATGGTGTAACTCTGTGAGATGAATTCACACATCACAAAGCAGTTTCTCAGAAAGCTTCATTTTAGTTTTTGTTGGAGGATTTTTTTTGTCACTATAAGCCTCAATGCACTCCCAAATATCCCTTTGCAGATTAAAAGAAAACAGTGTTAGCAAACTGCTCCATGAAAACAAAGGTGGATCTCTGTGAGATAAATTCTCACATTGGAAAGACGTTTCTCAGAAACCTTCTTTCTAGTTCTTATCTGAGGACATTTCATTTGTCACCATAGGCTTCAATGTGATCCAAAATATTCCTTCTCAGATTCCCCAGAAACAGGGCTACCAAACATCCATGAAAATAGTTATGTAAGTCTGTGAGATGAATTAACTCATCACAAAGTGGTTTCTCAAAACTCTTCCTTCTAGTTTTTATATGAGGATATTTCCTTTATCACCATAAGCTTCAATGTGCTTTGAAATATCCCATTGCAGTTTCCAAGAAAACAGTGTTAGCAAACTGCTCAGTGAAAAGAAAAATGTAACTCTGTGAGGTGAATTAAGGCATCACAAGGTAGTTTCTCAAAAGCTTGTTTCTAGTTTTTTTCTGAGGATATTTCCTTTTTCACCGTAGACCTCAATGGGCACCCAAATATCCATTTGTATATTCTGTGAAAACAGTGTTAGTAAACTGCTCAGTGAAAAGTACAGTGTAACACTGTGAGATGAATTCACACATCACAAAGAACTGTCTCAGAATGCTTCTTTCCGGTTTTTATCTGAGGATATTTCCTTTGTCAACACAGGCTTCAATGTGATTCAAAATGTACCTTCTCATTGCCCAAAAAACGTGCCACCAAACTGCTCCATGAAAAGAATCGTGTAACTCTGTGTGATGAATTCAACATCACCAAACAGTTTCTGAGAAATCTTCTTTTTGCTTTATCTGTGAGGATATTTCTTTTGCCACCCTAGTCTTCAATGCACTCCCAAATATCCTATTGCAGATTCCCTGAAAACAGTTTCACCAAACTGGGCAATGAAAAGAACGGTGTACCACTGTGAGATGAATTCACACATCACAAAGTAGGTTCTCAGAAGGCTTCTTTCTAGTATTTGTTTGTAGATATTTCTTTTTTCACGATAGTCAACATTGAGCTCCAGTATATCCCTGTGCAGATTCCAGGAAAGCAGTGTTAGCAAACTTCTCCATGAAAAGAAAGATTTAACGCAGTGAGATGAATTAACACATTATGAAGCAGTTTCTCAGAAAGCTTGCTTGCAGTTTTTATGTGAGGATATTTCCCTTGTCACCATTGGCTTCAAGGCGATCCAAAATATCCCTTCTCAGATTCCCCAAAAACACTGCTACCAAACTGATCCATGAAAAGAATCGTGTAACTCTGTGAAAAGAATTAACACATCACAAAGTGGTTTCTCAGAAAGCGTCTTTCTTGTTTTTATATGAGGATATTTCCTTTGTCATCATAAGCTTCAATGCACTCCAAAATATCCCATTGCAGATTCCAAGAAAACAGATTTAGCAAACTGCTCAATTAAAAGAACAGTGTAATATTGTGAGATGAATTCACAGGTCACAAAACAGTTTCTCAGAAAGCTTCTTTCTAGTTTTTAATGAAGATATTTCCTTTTTCACTATAGACCTCAATGCGCTCCTAAATATCTCCTTGCAGACACCACGAAAAATTGTTAGTAAACTGCCTCATGAAAAGGTAGGTGTAACTTTTTGAGATAATTTCACACATCACAAGAACCATCTCAGAAAACTTCTTTCTAGTTTTTATCTAAGGATATTTTCTTAGTCACCATAGGCTTCAATACGATCCAAAACATCTCTTCTCAGATTGCCCAAAAACAGTGCTACCAAACTGATCCATGAAAAGAGTTGTGTAACTCTGTGAGATGAATTAACACATCACAAAGCCGTTTCTCAGGAAGCTTCTTTCTAGTTTTTATACGATGATATTTCCTTTGTTACCACAAGTTTCAATGTGCTCCAAAATATCCCATTGCAGAATCCAAGAAAAGAGTGTTAAGAAACTGAACAATGAAAAGGACATTGTAACTGTGAGAGGAATTCACAGATCACAAAGCAGTTTCTCAGAAAGCTTCTCTCTAGTTTTTATCTGAGGATGTTTTCTTTATCAACATAGGCCTCAATGCACCCCAAATATCCCTTTGCAGATTTCACAAAAACAGTATTAGCAAACTACTCCATGAAAAGTAAGGTGTAACTGTGAAATGAATTCACACACCACAAAGAACTTTGTCTGAAAGCTTCTTTCCGTTTTCATCTGAGGATATTTCCTTTTTCACCAGAGGCCTCAATGTGCTCCCAAATATCTCTTTGCAGATTCCACGAAAACAGTGTTAGCAATCTGCTCTATGAAAAGAAAGGTGTAACACTGTGAGATAAATTCACAAAATCAAAAGAGCTTTCTCAGAAAGCTTCTTTGTAGTTTTAATCTGAGGATATTTCCATTATCACCAAACGCTTTGATGCAATTCAAAATATCCCTTCTCAGATTCCCCCAAAACAGTGCTACAAAACTGCTCCAGGGAAAGGATTGAATAACTCTGTGAGATGAATTCACAAATCACAAAGCTTTTTCTCAGAAAGCCTCTTTTTAGTTTTTCTCTGAGGGTATTTCCTTTGTCACCATAGGCTTCAATGCGTTCACACATATCCTATTGCAGTTTCCACGAAAGCAGTGCTATCAAACTGCACAATGAAAAGAATGGTGCAATTCTATGAGATGAATTCACACATCATAAGGAGATTCTCAGAAAGCTCCTTTCTAGTTTTTATATGTGTATATATTTTTTTCCACCATAGGCGCCAATGCGATCCCAAATACCCCTTTGCAGATTCCACAAAAACTGTGTTAGCAAACTTCTCCAAAAGAAGAAAGGTGTAACTCTGTAAGATGAATTCACACATCACAAAGAACTTTTTCAGAATGCTTGTTTCCGGTTATTATCTGAGAATATTTTGTTTGTCACCATATTCTTCAATGTGATCCAAAATATCCCTTCTCAGACTCCCCAAAACAGTGTTATCCAACTGATCCATGAAAAGAATCCTGTAACTCGGTGAAGTGAATTAATACTTCACAAAACGGTTTCTCAGAAAGCTTCCTTCTAGTTTTTATTTGAGGATATTTCCTTTGTCACTCTAAGCTTCAATGCGCTCCAAAATATTCCATTGCAGATTCTAAGAAACCAGTGTAGGCAAACTGCTGAATGAACAGTACAGTGTAACTATATTAGATGAATTCTCACATCAGAAACCAGTTTCTCAGAAAGCTTCTTTCTAGTTTTTTTTTTTTTTTTTGAGTATATTTCCTTTTTCACAATAGGTCTCAATGCGTACCCAAATATTCCTTTGCAGATTCCAGGAAAACAGTATTAGCAAACTGCTCCATAAAATAACAGATGTAACTCTGCATGTTGAATTCACACATCACAAAGACCTTTCTCAGGAAGTTCTTTCTGATTTTCCTCTGAGAATATTTCCTTTGTCACCATTGGCTTCAATGCGATCCAAAATATCCCTTCTCAGATTCTCCAAAAGCAGTGCTACCAAACTGCTCCATAAAAAGTATCATGTAACCCTGCGAGATGAATTCACAATTCATAAAGTGGTTTCTCAGAATGTTTTTTTGTAGTTTTTTTCTCTTTTCACAGTAAGCTTCAAAGTGCTCCAAAATATCCCATTCTGTATCCCAAGAAAACACTGCTGGAAAATTGCTCAATGAAAAGAACAGTGTAACTGTGTGATTTGATTTCACACATCACAAAGCAGCTTTTTGGAAAGCTTCTTTGAGTTTTTCTCTGAGGATATTTGCTTTTTCACTATAGGCCTCAAAGCACTCCCAAATATCCCTTTGCAGATTCCACGAAAACAGTGTTAACAAAGTGCTCCAAGAACAGAAAGGTGTAACTCCCTGAGATGAACTCTCACATCACAAAGAACTTTCTCAGAAGACTTCATTCCAGTTCTTATCTGAGGTTATTTCCTTTTTCACCATAGGCCTCAATTCGCTCCAAAATATCCCTGTGCAGATTCCAGGAAAACAGTGTTAGTAGACTGCTCCATGAAAGGAATGGTGTAACTCTGTGAGATGAATTAGCACATCACAAAGCAGTTTCCCAGAAAGCTTCTTTCAAGTTTTTATATGAGGATATTTCCTTTGTCACCATAGGCTTAAATGTGATTCAAGTTATCCCTTCTCAGATTACCCAAAAACACTGCTACCAAACTGATCCATTAAAAGAATCATGTAACTCAATGATATTAATTAGAACATCACAAACAAGTTCCTCTGAAAGCTTACTTTTAGTTTTTATATGAGGATATTTCCATTGTCACCATAAGCTTCAATGCACTCCTAAATATCCCACTGCAGATTCCAAGGAAATAGGGGTAACAAGCTGCTCAATGAAAGGAATGGTGTAACTCTGTGAGTTTAATTCACACATCACAATGCAGTGTCTCAGAAACCTTATTTCTAGTTTTTATCTGAGGATATTTCCTTTTCCACTATAGGCGTCAAGTCACTTCCAAATATCCCTTTGCAGATTCCAGAAAAACTCTGTTATCAAACTGCCCCATGAAAAGAAAAGTGTAACTCTGTGAGATAATTTCACACATCACAAAGAACTATCTCAGAAAGCTTCTTTCTAGTTTTTATCTGAAGATATATCCTTAGTCACCATAGGCTTCAATGTAATCCAAAATGTCCCTTCTGAGATTCCCCAAAAACAGTGCTACCAAACTGATCCATGAAAAGAATCGTGCAACTCTGTGAGAAGAGTTAACATATCTCAAAGCAGTATTGAAGAAAGCTTCTGTCTAGTTTTTATATAAGGATATTTCCTTTTCCACCATAGGCTTCAATGCGCTCCCAAATATCCCTCTCAGACACCACAATAACAGTGATGCCAAGTGCTCCCTCAACAGAAACCTTTAGCTCTATGAGATGAATGTGCACATCACAAAGGAGTTTCTCTAAAAGTTTCTCTCCAGTTGTTACCTGAAGAAATTTCTTTTTTCACCTTAGGCCTTTATGTGTTCCCAATTATCCCTCTGCAGATTTCACAAAAACAGTGATAACAAACTGTTCCATGAAAGAAATGATGTAACTCTGTGAGATAAATTGACCCATTGCAAAACAGTTTTTCAAGAAGCTTCTACCTAGTTTTTATCTGAGGATATTTCCTTTTTCACCATAGACTTCAATGCGCTTCCAAATAACCCTTCTCAAACACCACAAAAAGAGTGATACTGAAGTGCTCCCTCAACAGAAACGTTTAGCTCTATGAGATGAATTCACACATCACAAAGAGTGTCCCAGAAAACTTCTCTCCCGTTTTTACCTGAAGAATTTTCTTTTTTCACCTTGGGCCTCTTTGTGTTTCCAAATATCCCTCTGCAGATTCCACAAAACAGTGCTGAAAAACTACTCCATGAAAATAAAGGTGGAACTCTTTGAGATGAGTTCACCCATCATAAAGCAGTTTCTCAGAAAGCTTCATTTCTAGTTTAAAACTGTATATTTCCTTTTTCACCATAGACTTAAATGTGTTCCTAAATATCTCCTCTCAGATAGCGCAAAAACAGTAATGCTGAACTGCTCAATCACCAAAGAGTTTAAACTCTATGAGATGAATACACATAACAAAACCGTTTCTTGAAAAGCTTCTCTCTAGTTTTTATCTGAAGTAATTTGCTTTTTCACCATAGGCCTCTGGGAGCTCCCGAATATAACTTTGCAGATTCCATAAAAATAGGGCTACCAAACTGCTCCATGAAAAGTATCATATAACATTGTGAAATGAAATCACAAATCACTAGCAGTTTCTCAGAAAGCTTCTTTCTAGTTTTTGTCTGAGGATATTTCCTTTGTCACCCTAAGCATCAATGTGCTCCAAAATGTCCCACTGCAGATTGCATGAAAACAATGGTACCAAACTGATCAATGAAAAGAACAGTGAACTCTGTGAGATAAATTCACACATCCCAAAGCAGTTTCTCAGAAAGCTTCTTTTTGTTTTTTATCTGTGGATATTTCCTATGTCACCATAGGCTTCAATGCATTCCAAAATATCCTACTGAAGATTCTATGAAAACATTGTTATCAAACTGCTTAATGAAAGGAACATTGTAACTCTGTGAGATGAATTCACTCATCAAAAAGCAGTTTCCCAGAAAGCTTCTTTCTAGTTTTTATCTGAGGATATTTCCTTTTTCACTATAGGCCTCAATGCACCCACAAATATCCCTTTGCAGATTAAACAAAAACAGTATTAGCAAACTGTTCCATGGAATAAAGGTGTAACTCTGTGAGATGAATTCACACATCCCAAGGAACTTTGTCAGAAAGCTTCCTTCTAGTTTTTATCTGAGGATATTTCTTTTGTCACCATATGCTTCAATGTGATCCAAAATATCCCTTCTCAGACACCACAAAAACAGTGATACCAAAGTGCTTCCTCAAGAGAAACGTTTACCTCTATTAGATGAATGCACCTCACAAAGGAGTTTCTCAGAAAGCTTATCTCCAGTTTTTACCTGAAGAATAATATTTTTTCACCTTAGACCTCTATGTGCTCCCAAATATCCCTCTGCCAATTCCACAAAAGCAGTGCTACGAAACTGTGCACTGAAAAGAAAGTTTTAACTCTGTGAGTCAAATTCACCCATCAGAAAGTTGTTCCTCAAGAAGCTTATTTCAAGTTTTTACCTGAGGATATTTCCTTTGTCAGTATAGACTTGAATGCAATCCAAAATATCCTTTCTCAGATTCCACAAAAACTGTGTTAACAAACTGCTCCATGAAAGTGAATAGTAACTCTGTGAGATGAATTCACAAATTAGAAAGCAGCTTTTCTCAGAAAACTTCTTTCTAGCTTTTATCTGAGGATATTTCCTTTTCCACCATAGGCTTCAATGGGCTCGCAAATATCCCTTCTCAAACACCACAAAAAGAGTGAAGCCAAAGTGTTCCCTCAACAGAAAAGTTTAGCTCTATGAGATGAATGCAGACGTCATAAAGTCGTTTCTCAGAAAGCTTCTCTCCGGTTTTTACCTGAAGAATTTTCTTTTTCGCCTTAGGCTTCAATGTGCTCCAAATATGCCTCTGTAGATTCCACAAAAATAGTGCTACCAAACTGCTCAATGAAAAGAAAGGTGTAACTCTGTGAGATGAATTCACCCATCACAAAGCAGTTTCTCAGAAAGTATCTTTCTGGTTTAAATCTGATGGTATTTCCTTTTTCACCATAGGCTTCAATGTGCTCCCAAATACATCCTCTCAGATACCACTTAAACAATGATGCCGAATTGCTCAATCAACAAAAAGTTAAACTATATGAGATGAATAAAAACATCAAAAACAATTTCTCAAAAAGCTTCTCTCCAGTTTTTATCTGAAGTTATTTCTTTTTTCACTGAATGCCATTAGGAGTTCCTGAATATCCCTTTGCAGATTCCATCAAAACAGTGCTACCAAACTGCTTCATGTAAAGAATTGTGTAACTCGGTGAGATGAGTTCACAAATCACAAAGCAGTTTTTCAGAACGCTTCTTTCTAGTTTTTATATGTGGATATTTCCTTTGTCACCCAAAGCTCCAATGTGCCGCAAAATAACAGATTGCAGATTCCAAGAAAACAGTGTAACAAATTTCTCAATGAAAAGAATGGTGTGACCTTGTGAGATGAATTCACACATCACAAGGCAGTTTCACAGAAAGATTGTTTTCAGTTTTCATCTGAGGATAGTTTCTTTTTTACCATAGGTGTCAGTGCACTCCCAAATATCCTATTACAGGTTCCAAGAAACCAATGTTAACAGACTACTCAATGAAAAGTGCAGTGTATCTGTGTGAGATGAATTCACTGATCACAAAGCAGTTTCTCAGACAATTTCTTTCTAGCTTTTATCTGAGGATATTTCCTTTTTCACTACAGTCTTCAATGCACTCCGATTATCGCTTTACACATTCCATGGAAACAGTGTTTAGAAATTGCTCAGTGAAAACAGCAGTGTAACTCTGTGAATGAATTCACACATCACAAAGCAGTTTCTCAGAAAGCTTCTTTATAGTGTTTATCTGAGGATATTTCTCTTTTAACTATATGCCTCAATGTGCTCGCCAATATCCCTTTGCAGTTTCTGTGAAAACAGTGTTAGCAAGCTGATCCATGAAAAGAAGGGTGTAACAGTGAGAGATGAATTCACACATCACAAAGAACTTTCTCAGAAAGTTTCCTTCTAGTTTTCATCTGAGGATATTTCCTTTGTTAAGATAGGCTTCAATGTGATCCAAAATATCCCTTCTCAGTCTCCTGAAAAAAAGTGCTACAAAACTGATCCTTTAAAGGAATCATGTAACTCTATGAGATGAATTAACACACCATAAACCAATTTTTCAGAAAACTTCTTTCTAGTTTTTATCTGTGGATATTTCCTTTCTCACAATAGGCCTAAATAGGCTCCCAAATATCCCTTTGTACATTCCATGAAAACAGTGGTAGCACACTGTGCCACGAATAGAAAGGTGCAACCATGTGAAGTGAATTCACAAATCACAAAGAAGTTTATCAGAAAGTTTCTTTCTAGATTTTATCTGAAGATAATTCCTTTGTCATCAAAGGTTTCAATACAATCCAATATATCCCTTCTCAGATTCCCCAAAAAGAGTGCTACCAAATTCCTCCATGAAAAGAATCGTGTAAGTCTGTCAGATGAATTCGCGTTTCACAAATCAGTTTCTTAGAAAGATTCTTTCTAGTTTTTGCCTGAAGATATTTCCTTGGTCACTATAAGCTTAATTGCGCTCCGAAATATCCCATTGCAGATTGCACGAAAACTGTGTTAGCAAACTGTACAATAAAAAAAGAGTGTAATTCTGTGAGATGAACTCACACATCACAAAGTAGTTTCTTAAAAAGTTTCTCTGTAGTTTTTATCTGAGGATATTTCCTTTTTCATTATAGGTATCCATGAGCTCCCGTATATTCCTTTGTGGATTCCAGCAAAACAGTGTTATCAAACAACTCAATGAAACTTATGGTGTACCTCTGTGAGGTGAATTCACACATCACAAAGTAGTTTCTCATGAATATTCTTTCTAGTTTTTATCTGAGGATATTTCCTTTGTCACAAAACACTTCAATGCGGTCTAAAATATCCTATTGCAGATTCAATGAAATCAATGTTAGCAAACAACTAATCGTGTAACTCAGTCAGATGAATTCACACATCACAAAAAGTATCACATAAAGCTTCTTTCTAGTATTTTCTGGGGATATTTCCTTTTTCACCCTTGGCTTCAATGCGATCTAAAATATCCCTCTCAGGTTCCTCAAAATCAGTGCTACCAAACTTCTCCATGAAAAGAATGGTGTAACTCTGTGAGATGAATTCATACATCACAAAGATGATTCTCAGAATGTAGCTTTATTGATTTTATCAGGATATTTCCTTTGTCACCATAGGCTTCAATGCGATTCAAAATATCCCTTCTTAGATTCCCCAAAAACACTGCAAACAAAATGATCCTACAAAACAATCGTGCAACTCTGTGAGATGAATTAACACATCACAAAGGAGTTTCTCAGAAAGCTTCTTTCTGTTTTTTATCATAAGATTATTTCCTTTGTTACCATAGGCTTCAAAGCACTCCCAAATGTCCCTTTGCAGACTCCACGAAAACAGTGTGAGCAAACTGCTCAAAGAAAAGAATGGTTTAAGTGTGTGAGCTGAATTCACACATCACAAAGCAGTTTCCCAGAAAGATTCTTTCTAATTTTTATCTGAGGATATTTCCTTTTTCACTATAGGCCTCAATGCACTCCTAAATATCCCTTTGCAGATTAAATGAAAACAGTGTTAGCAAACTGATGCATGAAAAGAAAGGTGTAAATCTGTAAGATGAATTCACACATCACAAAGAACTTTCTCAGAAAGCTTCTTTCTAGTTTTTACCTGAGTATATTTCCTATGTCACCATAAGCTTCAATGTGATCCAAAATATCCCTTCTCAGATTCCCCAAAAACAGGGCAACCAAACTGTTCCATGAAAAGAATGATGTAACTCTGTGAGATGAACTCAGACCTCACAAAACAGTTTCTCAGGACGATTCTTTCTAGTTTTTATCTGAGGATATTTCCTTTTTCACCATAAGCCTCAATGAGCTCCCAAGTATCCCTTTGCAAATTCGAGGAAAACAGTGTTAGCAAACTGCTCCATGAAAACAAAGGTGCAACTCTGTGAGATGAATTAACACATCAGAAAGAATGTTCTCAGAAATCTTCTTCCCAGTTTTTATTGAGTATATTTCCTTTGTCACCACAGGCTTCAATGAGATTCAAAATATCCCTTCTCAGATTCCCCAAAAATAGTGCTACCAAACTGTTCCATGAAAAGAAGGCTCAGAGCGATCCAAAATATTCCTTCCCAGAATCCCCAGAAACACTGTTACTAAACTGATCCTTTAAAAGGATCATGTAACAGAGTGAGATGAACTAACACATCACAAAGCAGTTTCTCAGAAAGATTCTTTCTAGTTTTACTCTGAGGATATTTCCTTTTTCACCATAGGCCTCAAAGCGCTGCCAAATATCACTTTTGAGATTCCACAGAAACAGTGTTAGCATACGGCTCCATGAAAAGGAAACATCAAACTCTGTGAGATGAATTCACACATCACAAAGAAGTTTCACAGAAAGCTTCTTTCTAGTTTTTATCTGAGGGTATTTCCTTTGTAAACCTATGGTCCAACACAGTTCAAAATATCCCTTCTCAGGTTCACCAAAAACAGTGCTACCAAACTGCTCCATGAAAAGAATACTGTAACTCTGTGAGATGAATTAACACTTCAGAAAGAGGTTTATCCAAAAGATTATTTCTAGTTTATATATGAGGATATATCCTTTGTCACCATAAGTTTCAATGCACTCCGAAATATCAGACTACAGATTCTAAGTCAACAGTGTAAGCAAAATGCTCAATGTAAAGAACAGTGTAATTCTGTGAGCTGATATCACACATCACAAAGCAGTTTCTCAGAAATCTTCTTTCTAGTGTTTATCTGGGGATGTTTCCTTTTTCACCATAGGCCATAATGTGCTCCCAAATATCCTTTTACAGATTCCATGATAACAGCGTTAGCAAACTCGTCCATTTAAAGAATCGTGTAACTCTGTGAGATAAATTCACGAATCACAAAGAGGTTTCTCAGAAAGCTTCTGTATAGTTTTTATCTAAGGATATTTCATTTGTCACCCTAGGTTTCAATAAGATCCAAACTATCCCTTCTCAGATTTCCTAAAAACAGTACTACCAAACTGCTCAATGAAAAGAAGAATGGAATTCTGTGAGATGAATTCACACATCACACAGCTGTTTTTCAGAAAGCTTCTTTCTAGTTTTAATATGAGGATATTTCCTTTTTCACCATTTGACTCAATGTACTGGAGAATATCCCATTGCAGATTCCACAAAAAAAAGTGTTAGCAAACTTCTCATTGAAAAAAAAAAACGGTGTAACTCTGTGGGATGAATTTAAACATCATAAACAGAGTTCTCCAAAAGTTTCTTTATAGATTTTATCAGAGGATATTTCCTTTGTTACCATAGGCTTTGATGGAATCCAAAATATCCCTTCTCAGTTTCCCTACAAACAGTGTTACTAAACTGCTCCATGAAAAGAATTGTGTAATTCTGTGAGATGATTTCACAAATCACAATGCAGTTACTCAGAAAGGTTCTTTCCAGCTTTTGTCTGAGGATATTTCCTATTTCACCACTTGCCTCAAGGTGCTAGTGAATATTCCTAAGATTCCACAAAAACAGTGTTAGCAAACGGCTCCATAAAAAGAACTATGTAAATCTGTGAGATCAATTCACACATAACACCACGGTTCCTCAGATAGCTTCTTTTTGGTTTCTGTCTGAAGATATTTCTTTATCATCATAAGCTTCAATGCACTCCAAACTATCCCATTGCAGATTCCAAGAAAACAGTGTCACCAAACTGCTCAATGAAAAGAACACTGTAATTCTGTGAGATGAATTCACACATCACAAAGCAGTTTCTCAGAAATTTTCTTTTTGGTTTTTATCTGATGATTTTTCCTTTGTCACCACAGGCTTCAATGGGATCCCAAATATCCCTCCTCAGTTTTCCCAAAAGGAGTGCTAACAAATTGCTCCATGAAGACTATCGTGTAACTCTGTGAGATGAATTCACAAAGCACAAAGCAGTTTCTTGGAAAGCTTCTTTCTAGTTTTTGTCTGAGGATATTTCCTCTGTCACCAAAAGCTTAAATGCACTCTGAAATATTCCATTGCACTTTCCAAAAAAACAATGTTAGCAATCTGTCCAATGAAAAGAATAGTGTAACTCTGGGAGATGAATTCACACATCAAGAAGAAATTTCCCCAAAAGTTTCTTTGTAGATTTTTTTTGAGGATATTTCCTTTGTCAACATAAGCATCAATGCACTCTGAAATATCCCATTGTGAATTCCAAGAAAATAGTGTTAGCAGACTGCTCAATGAAAACAACAGTGTAACTCTGTGAGATGAATTCACACATCACAAAACAGTTTCTCAGAAACCCTCCTTTTGGTTTTTATCTGAAGATATTTCGTTTGTCACCATAGGTTTCAATGACTCCCAAACATCCTATTGCAGATTCCATGAAAGCAGTGTTAGCAAACTGCTCAATGAAAAGAACAGTGGAAATATGTGAGATGAATTCACACATCACAAGGCAGTTTCTCAGAAAGATTCTTCCTACTTTTTATCTGAGGATATTTCCTTTTTCACTATAGGCTTCAATGCACTCCCAAACATCCCTTTGAAGATTCCACAAAAAGAGTGTTATCAAACTGCTCCATGAATAGAAAGTAGTAACTCTGTGAGATGAATTCACATATCACAATGCTGTTTCTCACAAAACTTCTTTCTAGTGTTTGTCTGAGGATATTTCCGTATTCACCATATTCCTCAAGGTGCTCTCGAATATCCCATTGCAAAATAAACGATAAAATTGTTAGCAAACTTCTCAATTAAAAGAATGGTGAATTCTTTTAATTCTCAATGAGGTGAATTAACACATCACAAAGCCGTTTCACAGAAAGCTTCTTTTTGGTTTTAATCTGAGAATAGTTCCTTTGTCACCATAGGCTTCAATGTGATCCTAAATATCCCACTGCAGATCCCACGAAAACAGTGTTATCAAACTGCTCATTGAAAAGAAAGGTGTAATTCTGTGAGATGAATTCACACATCACAAAGCAGTTTCTCAGAAAGCTTCCTTCTAGTTTTTATCTGAGATTATTTACTTTTTCACTTTAGCCCTCAATGCACTCTGAAATATCCCTTTGTAGATTCCACGAAGACAGTGTTAGCAAACTGCTCCTAGAAAAGAAAGGTGTAACTCCCTGAGATGAATTCACGTATCTCACAGGACTTTCTCACAAAGCTGCTTTCTAGTTTTTGTCTGAGGATAGTTCCTTTGTCATCGTATGCTTCAATCTAATCCAAAATATCCCTTCTCAGATTCCCCAAAAACGGTGCTACCAAATTGCTCCATGAGAAGATTCGTGTAACTCTGTGAGATGAATTTCCGAATCACAAAGCAGTTTCTCAGAAAGTTTTTTTCTAGTTTTTGTCTGAGGATAGTTTCGTTGTCACCATAAGCTGCAATGTGCTCTGAAATATCTCTTTGCACCCTCCAAGATAACAGTGTTAGCGAACTTCTCAATGAAAGGAACATTTTATCTCTGTGAGATGAGTTCACACATTACAAAGCAGTTTCTCAGTAAACTTCTTTCTAGTTATTATCTGAGGATATTTTCTTTTTCACCATAGGCCTCAATGTGCTACTAAGAATCCCTTTGCAGATTCCAAGAAAACGGTGTTAGCAAACTGCTCCATGAAAAGAAATTTGTAACTCTGTGAGATGGATTCACACATGACAAATAACTTTCTCAGAAAGTTTCTTTCTAGTTTCTATATGAAGATGCTTCCTTTGCCACCATAGGATTTAATGCAATCCAAAATATCCCTTCTCAGATTCCCTAAAAAGAGTGTTACCAAATTGATCCATGAGAAGAATCGCGTAGCTCCGTAAGATGAATTAATGTAACACAAAGTGGTTTCCGAGAAAGTTTCCTTCTAGTTTTTATATGAGGATATTTCCTTTGTCACTATAAGCTTCATGCATTCTGAAATATCCCTTTGCAGATTCCAAAAAAGAGTGTTAACAAACTGTTCAATGAAAAGAACAGTGTAACTCTGTTGTATAAATTCACACATCACAGAACAGTTTCTTAGAAATATACTTTCTACTTAATATCTGAGGATATTTCCTTTTTCATCATAGGCCTCAATGCGCCCCCAAATATCACTTTGCAGATTCCACGAAAATGGTGTTAGCAAACAGCTGCATGAAAAAGAAAGGTAAAACTCTGTGAGATAAATTCACAAATCAAAAGAACTTTCTCAGAAATTTTCTTTCTAGTTTTTATATGACGATATTTCTTTTGTCACTATAGGCTACATTGTGCTCAGAAATATCCTTTTGCAGATTCCAAGAAAACACTGTTAGCAAACTGCTCAATGAAAATAATGGTGAAACTTTTTGAGATGAATTCACACAACATAAAGCAGTTTCTCAGAAAGCCTCTTTTTGGTTTTTACCTGAGAATATTTCCTTTGTCACCATGGGCTTCAATGTGCTCTAAAGTATCCTATTGCAGATTCCACAAAAACGTTGTTAGAAAACTGCTCAATGAAAAGTACATTGTAACTCTGTGAGATGAATTCACACATCACAAAGCAGTTTCTCAGAAAGTTTCCTCCTAGCTTTTATCTGAGGATATTTCCTTTTTCACTATAGGCCTCAATATGTTTTCAAATATCACTTTACAGATTCCATGAAAACAGTGTTACCAAACGGCTCCATTAAAAGAATCGTGTAACTCTGTGCCATGAATTAACACATCACAAAGCAGTTTCGAAGAAAGGTTCTTTCTAGTTATATGAGGATATTTCCTTTTCCACCATTGGCTTCAATGCGCTCCCAAATATCCCATCTCAGGAACCACAAAAATGTTGATGTCAAAGTTCTTCCTCAAGAGAAACATTAACTCTATGTGATAAATACAAACATCACAAAGGAATTTTTCTGAAAGCTTCTCTCCAGTTGTTACCTGAAGTAATTTCTTTTTTCATCTTAGGCCTCTACGTGCTCCCAAATATCTCTATGCAGATTCCACAAAAACAGTACTAACAAACTGTACCACTAAAAGAATGATGTAACTCTGTGAGACAAATTGACCCATCACAAAGCAGTTTCTCAGGAAGCTTCTTTCTAGTTTTTATCTGAGGATATTTCTTTCTCCACCATAGACTTCAATGCACCCCCAAATTTCCCTTCTCAGACAGCACACAAACAGTAATGCCAAAGTACTCCCTCAACAGAAACATTTAGCTCTATGAGGTGAATGTGCACATCACAAAGGAGTTTCTCAGAAAGCTTCTCTCTGGTTTTTAACTGAAGATATTTCCTGTTTTGCCATGGGACTCTATACGCTCCCGAATATCCCTTTGCAGATTCCACAAAAACCGTGTTATCAAACTGTTCAATAAAAAGAAATTTGAAACTCTGTGATATGAATTCACCCATCACAAAACAGTTTCTCAGAAAGCTTCTTTCTAGTTTAAATCTGACGATATTTCCTTTTTCACTGTAGGCTTCAATGTGCTCTAAATGTCTCTTCTCAGATACCACAGAAACAGTGATGCCAGACTGCTCAATCAAGAAAAAGGTTAAACTCTATGATATGAATACACACATCAGAAAACCGTTTCTCATAAAGCTTCCCTCCAGTTTTTACCTGAATTTATTTCCTTTTCACTATAGGCCTCTAGAAGCTCTCAAATATCCCTTTGCAGATTCCGTAAAAACAGTGCTACCAAACTATTCCATGGAAAGGATCATGTATCTCTGTGAGATGAATTCACAAATCAAAAGCAGTTGGTCAGAAAGCTTTTTTCTAGTTTTTGTCTGAGGATATTTCCATTGTCACAATTGTCAATGCACTCCAAAATATCCCATTTCAGATTCCAAGAAAACAGTGTTAGCAAACTCATCAATATAAAGAACAGTGTGCCTCTATGAGATGAATTCACACATCACAAAGCAGTTTCTCAGAAACCTCCTTTTTGGTTTTTTTCTGAGTGTATTTCCTTTTCCATTCTAGGCCTCAATGTGCTCCCAAATATCCCTTTGCAGATTCCACGAAAACAGTGTTAGCAAACTGCTCCATGAAAGGAAAGGTGTAACTTTGTGAGAGGAATTCACACATGGCAGAGAACTTTCTCAGAAAGCTTCCTTCTGGTTTTCATCTGAGGATATTTCCCTTGTCACTACAGGCTTCAAAGCGATTAAAAATATCCCTTCTCACATTCCCTAAAAACAGTGATACCAAACTGCTCCGTGAAAAGAATCATGTAACTCTGTGAGATGAAGTAACTGATGACAAAGCAGTTTCTCAGATAGCTTCTTTCTAGTTTTTATATGAGGATATTTCCCTTTCCACCATAGGCTTCAATGTGCTCCCAAATATTCCTTCTCAGACACCACAAAAACAGTGATGCTAAAGGGCTCACTCAACAGAAATGTTTAACTCTGTGAGATGAATGCACATATCATGAAGGAGTTTCTCCAAAAGCTTCTCTCCAGTTGTTATGTGAAGAAATTTCTTTTTTCACCTTAGGCCTCTATGTGCTTTCAATGATCCCTCTGCAGATTCCACAAAAACAGTGCTTACATACTGCTCCATGAAAAGGATGATGTAACTCTGTGAGATAAATTGATCCATCATAAAGCAATTTCTCAGGAAGCTTCTCTCTGTTTTTTATATGAGGCTATTTCCTTTTCCACCATAGGCTTCAATGCACTCCCAAATATCCCTTCTCAAACACCACAAAAACACTGATGCCAAAGTGCTCCCTCAACAGAAACGTTTAGCTCTATGAGATGAATGCACACATCACAACAAGTTTCTCAGAAAACTTCTCTCCAGTTTTTACCTGAAGAACTTCCTTTTTTCACCTTAGGATTCTATGTGCTCCCAAATATCCCTCTGCAGATTCTACAAAAACAGTGCAAACAAACTGCTCCATATAAAGAATGATGTAACTCTGTGAGATAAACTGACTCAACATGAAGCAATTTCTCAGGAAGCATCTTTCTAGTTTTTATCTGTGTATATTTCATTTTCCACTATAGGCTTCAATGGGCTTAGAAATATCCCTTCTCAGACACCACAAAATCAGTGAAGCTAAATAACTCCCTCAACAGAAACGTTTAGCTCTATGAGATGTATGCACACATCATAAAGGAGTTTCTCAGAAAGCTTATCTCCAGTTTTTACATGAAGAATTTTCTTTTTTCACCTTAAGCCTCTATGTGCTCCCAAATACCCCTCTGCAGATTCCTCAAAAACAGAGCTACCAAAATCGTCAATGAATAAAGAGGTGTACCTCTGTGAGATGAGTTCACCCAACACAAAGCAGTTTCTCAGAAAGCTTCTTTCTAGTTTAAATCTGAGGATATTTCCTTTTTCACCATAGACTTCAAGGCTATCCACAATATACCGTCTGAGATACCACGAAAACAGTGATGTTGAACTGCTCAATCCACAAAAAGGTTAAACTATGAGATGAATATACACATCAAAAACCATTTCTCAAAAAGTTTCTTTCCGGTTTTTATCTGAAGTTATTTCCTTTTTCACCCTAGGCCTCTATGAGCTCCCCAATATACCTTTTCAAATTCCATAAAAACTGCCCTACCAAACGACTCCATGTAAAGAATCGTGTAACTCTGTGAGATGAATACACAAATCACAAAGCAGTTTTTCAGAACGCTACTTTTTAGTTTTTGTCTGAAGATATTTTCTTTGTCACCCTAATCTTGAATGTACTCCTAAATATCCCATTGCAGATTCCAAGAAAACAGTGTTAGCAAACTGCACAATGAAAAGAACAGTCTACTTCTGTGAGTTGAAATCACTCATCACAAAACACTTTCTCAGAAAGCTTCTTTCTAGTTTTAATCTGTGGCTATTTCCTTTTTCACCATAGGTCTCAATGTGCTCCGAAATATCTCATCACAGATTCCGTGAATACAGTGTTAGCAAATGGCTCCATGAAAGGAAAAGTGTAACTCTATGAGATGAATTTGCACATCACAAAACAGTTTCTCAGACAGCTTCGTTCTAGTTTTTATCTGAGGATAAACTGTTTTTCACCATAGGCTTCAATGCAATCCAAAATATCCCTCCTCAGATTCCCCAAAAACAGTACTACCAAACTGCTCAATGAAAAGAATCATGTAACTCTGTGAGATGAATTCATAAATCACAAAGCAGTTTCTCAGAAATCTTCTTTCTAGTTTTTGTCTGAGGTTATTTCCTTTTTCACCATAGGCCTCAATGTACTAGCGAATATCCCTTTGCAGAATCCAAGAAAACAGTGTTAGCAAACTGCTCAATGAAAATAAAGGCATAAATGTGAGATGAATTCACACATCACAAAAAGTTTCTCAGAAAGATTCTTTCTGGTTTTTGTCTGAGGATATTTTCTTTGTGACCATAGGCTTCAATGCACTCCCAAATAACCTTTTGCAGATTCTACAAAAATAGAGTTATCAAACTGCTCAATGAAAACACCAGTGCATCTCTTTGAGTTGAATTCACCCATCCAAAAGTAGTTTCTCAGAAATCTTCTTTCTAGTTTTTATCTGAGGATATTTCCTTTTCCACCATAGGCTTCAATGCACACCCAAATATCCCTTCTCAGATACCACAAAAACAGTGATGTCAAAGTCCTCCCATAACAGAAGCATTTATCCCTATGAGATGAATGCACCCATCACAAAAGAGTTTCTCTAAAAGCTTATCTCCAGTTTTTACCTGAAGAATTTTCTTTTTTCACCTTAGGCCTCTATGAGCTCCCAAATATCCCTTTGCAGTTTCCACAAAAACAGTGCTATCAAAGTGTGCAATGAATAGAAAGGTGTAACTCTCTGAGATGAATTCACCCATCATGAAGAAGTTTATCAGAAAGCTTCTTTCTAGTTTAAATCTGAGGATATTTCCTTTTTCACCATTTGCTTCAATGTGTTCCCAAATAACTCTTCTCAGATACCACAAAAGCAGTGATACAGAACTGCTCAATCAATAAAAAGGTTAAATTCAATGAGATGAATACACACATCACAAAACCGTTTCTTGAAGAGCCTCTCACCAGTTTTTGTCTGATGTTATTTCCTTTTTCACCATAGACCTCTAGGAGCTCCCAAATATCCCTTCACAGATTCCATAAAAACAGTTCTACCAAACTACTAAAAGAAGGAAAAGGTGGAACTCTGTGTGGTGAATTCACCCATCACATAGTAATTTCTCAGAAAGCTTCTTACTAGTTTATATCTCAGGATATTTCCTTTTCCACCATGGGCTTCCATGCGCTCCCAAATATACCTTCTCAGACACCACAAAAACAGTGATGTCAAATACTCTCCCAACAGAAAGTTTTACCTCTATGAGGTTAATGCACACATCACAAAACAGTTATCAGAAACTTTCTCTCCAGTTTCAACCTGAGGATATTTCCTTTTTCAACATTGGTGTCTATCCACTCTCAAATATTGCTTTCTGTATTCCAAAAAAACTGTGTTACCAAAATGCTCAATGAAGAGAAAGATTTAACTCTGTGAAATTAATTCACCTATCGCAAAACAGTCTCTCAGAAAGCTTCTTTCTAGTTTTTATCTGAGGGTATTTCATTTTTCACCATAGGCTTCTCTGTGCTCCGAATATCACTTTGTAGATTCCACAAAGACAGGGTAACCAAACTGCTCAATGAAAAGAATGGTTTACCTCTGGGAGATGAATTTACCCATCACAAAGAAATTTCTCAGAAAGATACTTTCCAATTTTTATCGGTGCATATTTACTTTTCCACCCTCAGCCTCAATGCACTCCCAAATATCTCTTCTCAGACACCGTAAAAACAGTGAGGCCATACTGCTCTATCAACAAAATTGTTTATCTATATGAGATGAATACACACATCACAAAACAGTTTCTCAAAACCTTCTCTCCAGTTTTTACCTGAAGATATTTCCTTTTTAACCATAGACCTCTATGAGCTCCCAAAAATCCTATTGCAGATTCCCTAAAAACAGTGCTACCAAACTGCTCAATGAAAAGAAAGATGTAATTCTTTGAGATGCATTCACTGATCACAAAGCAGTTTCTCAGAGCTTCTTTCTACTTTTTATCTGAGGATATTTCTTTTTTCACTATAGACCTCAATGTGCTCTGGAATATCCCATTACAGATTACATGAAAACAGCGTTAGCAAACTGCTCCATGAAAAGAAAGGTGTAACTCTATGAGATGAATTCACACGTCACAAAGAACTTTCTCAGAAAACTTCTTTCTACTTTTTGTCTGAGGATATTTCCTTTGTCACCATAGATTTCAATGTGATACAAAATATCCCTTCTCAGATACCCCAAAAACACTGCTAACAAACTGATCCATTGAAAATTATCATGTACCTCTTTGAGATGAATTAACACATCACATAGCGGTTTCTCAGAAAACATCTTTTCAGTGTTTATATGAGGATATTTCCTTTGCCACCCAAAGGTTCAAGGCACTCCAAAATATCCCATTGCAGATTCCAAGAAAACAGTGTTTACAAACTGCTCAATGAAATGAACAACGAAACTCTGTGAGATGAATTCTCATATCACAAAGCAGTTTCTCAAAAAGCGTCTTTTTGGTTTTTATCTGAAGGCATTTTCTTTGTCACCATAGGCTTAAAGGCGTTCCCAAATATTCTCTTGTAGATACCACGAAAACAATGTTATCAAACTGCTCAATGAAAACACCAGTGTACCTCTGTGAGATGAATTCATGCATCCCAAAGTAGTGTCTCAGAAAGCTTCTTTCTTGTTTAAATATGAGAATGTTTCCTTTTTCATCATAGGGTTCAATGTGCTCCCAAATAACTCCTCTCAGATACCACAAAAGCAGTGATATCGAACTTCTCAATCAACAAAAACGTTAAACTCTCAGATGAATATACACATCAAAATACCATATCTCAAAAAGCTTCTCCAAAGTTTTAAACTGAAGTTATTTCCGTTTTCACCACAGTCCTCTAGGAGCTCTGGAATATCCCTTTGCAGATTCCTAGAAACAGTGCTACCAAACTGCTCAAAGAAAAGAAAGGTTTAACTGTGTCTGATTAATTCACCCATCACAAAGAGATTTCTCTGAAAGCTCCTTTCTAGTTTTTATCTGTGCATATTTACTTTTCCACCATCAGCCTCAATGTGCTCCCAAATATCCCTTCTCTGACACCACAAATACAGTGATGCCAAACTACTCAATCAACAAAATGGTATATCTCTATGAGGTGAATACACATATCACAAAACAGTTATTCAAAATCCTTCTCTCCAGTTTTAATCTGAAGATATTTCCTTTTTCACCACAGGTCTCTATGAGTTTCCAAAAATCCCTTTGCACATTCCCCAAAAACAGTGCTACCAAACTGCTCAATGAAAGGAAAGGTGTAACTTGGTGAGTTGAATTCACCCATAACAAAGCAATTTCTCAGAAAGCTACTTTCTAGTTTTTATGTGAGGATATTTCCTTTGTCACCATAAGCTTCAATGCACTCTGAAATATCAGATTGCAGATTCCAAGAAAACAGTGTAAGTAAATTGCTCAATGGAAAGAACAATAAAGAACAGTGAACTCTGTGAGTTGAATTCAAACATCACAAACCAGTTTCTTAGAAAATGTCTTTCTGATATAAATCTGAGGATACTTCCTTTTTCACCATAGGCCTCAAAGTGCTCCTAAATATCCCTTTGCAGATTCCACAAAAACAGTGTTATCAAACTGCTCAATGGAAACAGCAGTGTATCTCTGTGAGATAAATTTCCCCATTCAAAAGTGTTTTCTCAGAAAGCTTCTTTCTAGTTTTTATCTGAGGCTATTTCCTTTTTCACCATAGGCCTCAATGCTCACTCATATATCACTTTTCGGATTCCACCAAAACAGTGTCTACAAATTGCTCCATGAAAAGAAAGATGTGTCTGTGAGGTGAATTCACACATCATAAAGAACATTCAGAAAGCTTACTTCTAGTTTTTATCTGAGGATATTTCCTTTGTCACCATAGGCTTCAAAGCTATCCAAAATATCCCTTCTCAGATTTCCCAAAAACAGTGCTAACAAATTACTCCATGAAATGAATCATGTAACTCTGTGAGATTAATTCACACATCACATGACTCTTTCTCAGAAAGCTTCTTCCTAGTTTTTATATGAGGATATTTCCTTTTTCACCATATTTTTCAATGCGCTCCAGAATATCCCACCACAGATTCCATAAAAAAAGTGTTAGCAAACTTCAAAATAAAAAGAAGAGTGTAACTTTGTGAGACAAACTCACACATCAGAAAGATTTTTCTAAGGCCGGGCGTGGTGGCTCAAGCCTGTAATCCCAGCACTTTGGGAGGCCGAGACGGGTGGATCACAAGGTCAGGAGATCGAGGCCATCCTGGCTAACATGGTGAAACCCCATCTCTACTAAAAAAATACAAAAAACTAGCCGGGCGAGGTGGCGGGCGCCTGTAGTCCCAGCTACTCAGGAGGCTGAGGCAGGAGAATGGCGTGAACCCGGGAGGCGGAGCTTGCAGTGAGCTGAGATCTGGCCACTGCACTCCAGCCTGGGTGACAAAGTGAGACCCCATCTCAAAAAAAAAAAAAAAAAAGAAAGATTTTTCTCAGGAAGTTTGTTTCTAGATTTTATCTGAGGATATTTCCTTGTCACCATAGGCTTCAATGTGTTCCAAAATATCCCTTCTCAGATTCCTCAAAAACAGTGCTACCAAAGTGCTCCATGAAAAGAACGGTGTAACTCTGTGAGATGAATTCACAAATCACAAAGTAGGTTCACAGATTCTTTCTAGTTTGTCTGAGGATATTTCCTTTTTCACCGTTTCCCTCAGTGTGCTTGCAAATATCCCTTTGCAGATTCCATGAAAATAGTGTTAGCAAAACGCTCCATGAAAAGAAAGGTGTAAATCTGTGAGATGAGTTCACACTTCATAAAACAGTTTATCAGAAAGCATCTTTTCTGTTTTTGTCGGGATATTTCCTTTGCCACCATTGGCTTCAATGTGCTCCCAAATATCCCTACTCAGACACCACAAAAACAGTGATGCCAATGTCCTCACTCAACAAAAACGTTTAGCTCCTTGAGATGAATGCACACATCACAAAGGATTTTCTCCAAAAGCTTCTCTCCAGTTTTTACCTGGAGAATTTTCTTTTTTCACTTTAGGTCTGTATGTCTTCCCAAATATCCCTCTGCAGATTCCATAAAAACAGTGCTACCAAACTGCTCATAGAAAACAAAGGTGTAACTCTGTATAATGAATTCACCCATTACAAAGGAATTTCTCAGAAAGCTTCTTTCTAGTTTTTATCTCAGGATATTTCCTTTTACACCATCGGCTTTCACGTACTCCCAAACATCCCTTCTCAGACACCACAAAAACAGTGATGCCAAACTGCTCTCTCAACAGACAGCTGTACTCTATGAGATGAATGCACACATCACAAAAGAGTTATCAGAAACTTTCTCTCCAGTTTTTACCTGAAGATGTCACTTGTTTCAATCTTGGCCTGTGCCTGCTCCCCAATATCCCTTTGCATATTCCACAAAAACAGTGTTACCAAACTGCTCAATGAAAAGAAAGATTTAACTCTGTGATATGAATTCACCCATCACAAAACAGTCTCTCAGAAAGCTTCTTTCTAGTTTTTATCTGAGAGCATTTACTTTTTCACCATAGGCTTCTCTGTTCTATGAATATCCCTTTGTAGATTCCACTAAAACAGGGTTACCAAACTACTCAGTGAAAAGAGTGGTTTGCCTCTGGGAGATGATTACATCCATCACAAAGAAATTTCTCCGAAAGCTCCTTTCTGCCTTTTATCTTTGCATATTTATTTTTAAACCATCAGCCACAATGGACTCTCAAATATCCCTTCTTATACACCACAAAAACCATGACGACAAACTGCTCAATCAACAAAATGGTTTATCTTTATGAGGTGAATACACGCCTCACAAAACAGCTTCTCAAAAACCTTCTCTCCAGTTTTTATCACCATAGGCCACTATGATCTCCCAAAAACCCTTTTGCAGATTCCCCAAAAACAGTGCTACCAAACTGTTCAATGAAAAGAAAGGTGTAACTCTGTGAGATGAACTCACACACCATAAAGCAGTTTCTCAGAAAGTTTCTTTCTAGTTTTTATCTGAGGATATTTCCTTTGTCAACTTAGGCCTCAAGGTGCTCCCAAATATAGCTTTGCAGATTCCAAGAAAGTAGTGTTAGCAAACTGCTCCATGAAAAGAAAGGTATAAACTCTGTGAGATGAATTCACACATCACAAAGCACTTTCTCAGAAAGTTTCTTTCTAGTTTTTATCTGAGTATATTTTCTTTGTCACCGTAGGCTTCAATGCAATCCAAAATATCCCTTCTAACATTCCCCCAAAACAGTGCTACCAAACTGCTCCATTAAAAGAATTGTGTATCTCTGTTAGATGAATTCACAGATCACAAAACAGTTTCTCAGAAATCTTCTTTCTAGTTTTTGTCTGAGGATATTTCCTTTTTCACCTTAGGCTTCAATGCAAATCAAAATATCCCTTCCCAGATTCCCTAAAAAGAGTGCTACCAAACTCAATGAAAAGCGTGGTGTAACTCTGTGAGGTGAATTCACACATCACAAAGAACTTTCTCGGAAAACTTGTTTTTGGTTTTTATCTGAGGATAATTCCTTTGTCACTATAAGCTTCAATGTGCTCCCAAATATACTATTGCAGATTCCACGAAAACAGTGTTAGTAAGTGGCTTAATGAACAGAACGGTGTGTCTCTGCAAGTTGAAATCACACATCACAAAGTAGTTACTCAGAAAACTTCTTTTTGGTTTTTCTATGAGGATATATCCTTTGTCACCATAGGCTTCAATGGGTTCCCAAATATCCTATTGCAGATTCCACGAAAACAGTGTTAGCAAACTGCTGAAAGATAAGAATCGTGTAACTCTGTGAGGTGAATTCACACATCACAAATAATTTTATCAGAAATCTTCTTTGTAGTTTTTATCTTAGGATATTTCCTTTTTCACCAGAGCCCTGAACTCGCTCCCAAATATCCCTTTGTAGATTACACAAAAACAGTGCTAGCAAACTGCTCCATGAAAAGAAAGTTGTTACTCTGTGAGATGAATGTATCTATCTCAAAAAAGTTTCGCAGAAAGCTTCTTTCTAGTATTTATCTCAGGATATTTCCTTTGTCACCATATTCTTCAATGCCATCCAAACATCCCTTCTCAGATTCCCCAAAAACAATGTTACCAAACTGTTCTATGAAAAGAATGGTGTAACTCTGTGAGATAAATTCATACATCACAAAGCTGTTTCTCAGAAAGCTTCTTTCTAGTTTTTATCTGAGGATATTTCCTTTTTCACCATGGGCCACGATGTGTTCCCAAATATCCCTTCACAGATTCCACAAAAACAGTTTTAGCAAACTGCTCCATGAAAAGATATTTGTTACTCTGTGAGATGAGTACACACATCACAAAGCAGTTTCTCAGAAAGCTTCTTTTTTTGGTCTGAGGCTAATTCCTGTGTCACCATAGGCTTCAATGCACTTCCGAATATCCTATTGCAGATTCCCCAAAAACAGTGCTACCATACTGTTCCATGAAAAGAATCGTGTAACTCAGTGAAATGAATTCGAATATCACAAAACTGTTTCTCAGTAAGCTTCTTACTAGTTTTTATCTGAGGTTATTTCATTTTTCACCATATTCCTCTATGTGCTCCCAAATATTATATTGGAGACTCCCCAAAAAAGTATTAACAAACTTCTCAATGTAAAGAATGGTATAGCTTTTTAAGATGAATTCACACATCACCAAGCAGTTTCACCGAAAGATTCTTTTTGGTTTTTATCTGAGGATATTTACTTTGTCAACATAGGCTTCACTGTGCTCCCAAATATCCTATTGCAAGTTCTACGAAAATGGCGTTAACAAACTGCTGCAAGAAAAGAGTCATGTAACTCAGTGACAAGAATTCACACATAAAAAAGTAGTTTGCCAGAAAGCTTCTTTCTAGTATTTATGAGGATATTTCCTTTGTCACCATAGTCTTCCATGCAATTCAAAATATCCTTTCTCAGACTCATCAACAACAGTGCTACCAATCTTTTCAATGACAAAAGTGGTGAAACACTGTGAGATGAATTCACACATCACAAAGAAGTTTCTCAGAAAGCTTCTTTCTAGTTTTTTATGAGGCTATTTCCTTCTTCACCATAGGCCTCAATGTGCTCCAAAATGTCCCTTTGTGGATTCCATGAAAACAGTGATAGCAAACTGGTCTGTGAAAAGAAACGTGTAACTCTGTCAGATAAATTCAGACATCACAAAGAGGTTTCTCAGAAATCTTCTTTGTAGTTTTTGTCTGAGGATATTTCCTTTGTCACAATAGGCTTCAATGGCGATCCAAAATAACCCTTCTAGGAATCCCCAAAAACAATGCTACCAAACTGCTCCACAAAAAGAGTCATGTAACTCTGTGAAATGCATTCACAAATCACAAAAAAGTTTGTCAGAAATCTTCTTTCTAGTTTTTGTCTGCGGATATTTCCTTTTTCACTCTAGGCTTCAATGGGCTCCCAAATATCCCTTTGCAGATTACATAGAAACAGTGATAGCAAATGCTCCATGAAAGGAAAGGTGTAACTCTTTGAAATGAATTCACACATCACAGGGACTTTCTCAGAAAACGTATTTCTAGTTTTTATCTGAGGATATTTCCTTTGTCACAGTAAGGTTCAATGAACTCTGAAATATGCCATTGCAGATTCCAAGAAAACAGGGTAAGCAAACTGGTCAGTAAGAAGAACACTGTTACTCCGTGAGAAGAACTCATCAATCACAAAGTAGTTTCTCAGAAAGCTTCTTTTTGTTTTTTATCTGAGGTATTTCCTTTGTCACCATAGGCTTCAATGCCCTACACAAAATACTGTTGCAGATTCCATGAAAACAGTGTTAGCAAGCTGCTCCATGGAAAGAAAGGTGTGACTCTGTGGGATGAATGCACACGTCACAAAGAAGTTTCTCAGAAAGTTTCTTTCTGCTTTTTGTCTAAGGATATTTCCTTTTTAACCATAAGTCTCCACTCGCTCCCAAATATCACTTTGTAGATTAAACGAAAGGAGAGTTAGCAAACTGCTACATGAAAGAAAGGTGTTACACTGTGAGATGAATACACACATCACGAATAAGTTTCTCAGAAAGCATCTTTCTAGTTTTATCTGATTGTATTTCCTTTTTCACCATAGGCTTCAATGCGATCCAAAATATCCCTTTTCAGATTCCCAGAAAAACAGTGCTACCAAATTCCACCATGAAAAGAATGGTGTAACTTTGTGAGATGAATTCACAAATCACAAAACAGTTTCCCAGAAAGCTTCTTTCTAGTTTTTTTCTAAGGATATTTCCTTCTTCCCCATAGGCCTCAATGCACTCCCAAATATACCCTTGCATATTCCACGAAAATAGTGTTAGCACACTACTCCATGAAAAGAAAGGTGTAGCTTTGCGAGATGAATTCACATATCACAATGCAGTTGCTCAGAAAGCTTCTTTTTGGTTTTTGTCTGAGGATAATTCTTTTGTCACCATAGGCTTCAATGCACTCCCAAATATCCTATTACAGATTCCCCAAAAACAGTGCTACTATACTGCTCCATGAAAAGAATGGTGTAACTCTGTAAAATGAATTCATACATCACGAAGTTGTTTTTCTGTAAGCTTCTTAATAGTTTTTATCTGAGGATATTTACTTTTTCACCAAGTTCTTTTCTGTACTCTCGCATATCCCTTTGCAGATTCCACGAAAAAAGTGTTAGCAAACTTCACAACGAAAAGAATTGTGTAACTTTGTGAGATGAATTAACACATTACAAAACTGTTTCATGGAAAGATTCTTTTTGGTTTCTATCTGAGGATAGTTCCTTTGTCACCAGAGTCTTCAATGCACTCCAAAATAACCTGGTGCAGAACCATGAAAACAGTGTTATCAAACTACTCAATAAAAAGAATGGTGTAAGTCTGTAAGATGGATTCATACATCACAAAGCAGTGTCTCAGAAAGCTTCTTTCTAGTTTTTATCTGAGGATACTTCCTTTTTCACTATATGCTTCAAAGTGCTCCCAAATATACTTTTGCAGATTCCATGAAAACAGTGTTAGCAAAAAAAGTTCAGTGAAAAGAACATTGTAACACGGTTAGATTAATTCACACATCACAAAGCAGTTTCTCAGAAATCTTCTTTCTAGTGTTTATCTGAGGATATTTCGTTTTTCACTATAGGCCTCAATGCACACCCAAATATCCCCTTGCAGATGACACAAAAACAGTGTTAGCAAACTTCTCCATCAAAAGAAAGGTGTAACCCTATGAAATGAATTCACTCATCAGAAAGAACTTTTTCAGGAAACTTCTTTCTAGTTTTTATCTGTGGATATTTCCTTTTCAGCATACGCTTCAATGATATCCCAAATATACCTTCTCAGACTCCCCAAAAACTGTTCTAACAAACTGATCCATTAAAGAATCATGTAACTCTGTGAGATGAATTCACAAATCACAAAAGTGTTTCTCAGAAAGCTGCTTTCTAGTTTTTGTCTGAGGATATTTCCTTTGTCACCATAAGCTTAAATGCACTCCGAAATATAACTTTGCAGATTCCACGAAAACAGTGTTAGCAAACTGGCCAATGAGAAGAACAGTGTAACTCAGTGAGATGAATTCACACATCACAAAGCAGTTTCTCAGAAAGCTTTTTTCTAGTTTTTATGTAATGATATTTCCTTTTACACTAAATGCCTCCATGTGCTCCCCAATATCACTTTGCACGTCCATGAAAACAGTGTTAGC
The DNA here is from genome assembly GCF_043159975.1 of Macaca nemestrina. Classification (NCBI taxonomy): domain Eukaryota; kingdom Metazoa; phylum Chordata; class Mammalia; order Primates; family Cercopithecidae; genus Macaca; species Macaca nemestrina. The sequence continues at coordinate 32,358,849 of NC_092142.1, read as the reverse complement.
AAACTGCTCAGTGAAAAGAACAGTGTAACACAGTGAGAGGAAGTCACACATTGCAAACGACTCCATGAAAAGAAAGGTGTAACTCTGTGAGATGAATTTACACATCACAACGCAGTTTCTCAGAAAGTTTCTTTCTAATTTTTATCTGAGGATATTTAGTTTTTCACCATAAGCCTCAATGTGATCCCAAATATACCTTTGCAGTTTCCACAAAAACAGTGATAGCAAATGACTCCATGAAAAGAAAGGTGTAACTCTGTGAGATGAATTCACACATCATAAAGCAGTTTCTCAGAAAGCTTCTTTTAAGTTTTTATCTGAGGGTATTTCTTTTGTTACCATAGGCTTCAAGGTGATCCAAAATATCCATTCTCAGATTCCCCAAAAACAGTGCTACTAAACTGGTCCATGAAAAGAATCGTGAAAATCTGTGAAATAAATTCACATATCACAAGGCAGTTGCTCAGAAAGCTTCTTTCGAGTTTTTATTTGAGGATATTTCCTTTTTTAATATTGGCCACAATGTGCTGCCAAATATCCCTTTGCAGATTCCATGAAAACAGTGTTAGCAAACTGCTCCATGGAAAATAAGGTGCAACTCAGTGACGTGAATTCACACATCACAAGGAAGTTTCTAAGAAAGCTTCTTTCTAGTTTTTATCTAAGGACATTTCCTTTGTCACCACAGGCTTCAATGTAATCCAAGATATCCCCTCTCAGATTTCCAAAAAAGAATGCTACCCCACTGCTCCATGAAAACAATGGTGTAACTCTGTTAGATGAATTCACAAATTACAAAGTAATTTATCAGAAAGACTCCTTCTAGTTTTTATCTGAGGATATTTAGTTTTTCACTATAGGCTTCAATGTACTCAGAAATATACCATTGCAGATTCCAAGAAAAAAGTGTTAACAAACTGCTGAATGAAAAAGACATTATAATTCTGTGAGATGAATTCACACATCACACAGCACTTCACAGAAAGATTCTTTTTGGTTTTTATCTGAGATATTTCCTGTGTCACCATAGGTTTCAATGCCCTCTCAAATGTCCTGATGCATATTCCACGAAAACAGTGTTATCAAACTGCTCAATGAAAAGAATAGTGTAACTCTGTGAGTTGAATTCATACATCACAAAGAACTCTCTCAGAAAGATTCTTTCTACGTTTTATCTGAGAATATTTACTTTGCCACCACAGGCTACAATTTGATCAAAAGTATCCCTTTCTCAGACATACCAAAAATAATGCTACTATACTGTTCCATGAAAATAATCATGTAACTCTCTGTGATGAGTTCACAAATCACAAAGCAGTTTCTCAGAAAGCTTCTTTCCAGTTTTTGTCTGAGGATATTTCCTTTGTCAGCACAAGCTTCAATGTACTCCAAAATATCCCATTGCTGATTCCAAGAATACAGAGTGAGCAAACTACTCAATGAAAAGAACAGTGTAATTCTGTGAGATGAATTCTCACTCACAAAGCAGTGTCTCAGAAAGCTTCCTTTTGGCTTTATCTGAGGATATTTCCTTTGTTACCATAGGTTTCAATGCACTCCAAAATATCTTATTGCAGATTCCATGAAACAAGTGTTATCAAACTGCTCAGTGAAAAGAAAGTTGTATCGCTGTGAGATGAATTCACACATCACAAAGCAGCTTCTCAGAAAGCTTCTTTCTAGCTTTTATCTTAGGATATATCTCTTTTCACTATAGGCCTCAATGCATTCCCAAATGTACCTTTGCAGATTCCTCAAAAACAGTGTTAGCAGACTTCTCCATGAATGGAAAGGTGTAACTCTGTGACATGAAAAAACACATCACAAAGAACTTTCTCTGAAAGCTTCTTTCTAGTTTTTATCTAAGGATGTTTCCTTTGTCACCATTGACTTCAATGCGATCCAAAATATCCTTCCTCAGATTCCCCAAAAACAATGCTACCAAACTGAAACATGAAAGGAATCGTGTTGCTTGTGAGATTTATTAACAAATCACAAAAAGCTGTTTCTTAGAAAGCTTCTTTGTAGTTTTTATATGAGGATATTTCCTTTGCCTCCATAAGCTTCAAAGCACTCTGAAATATCAGATTGCAGTTTCCAAGAAAACAGTGTAAGCAAACTATTCAATGCAAATAACAGTGTAACTCTGTGAGATGAATTCACACATCACAAAGCAGTTTCTCAGAAAGCTTCTTTCCAGTTTTTATCTGAGATTTTTTCCTCTTTCACCATAGGCCTAAGTGAGAGTCAAAATATTCCTTATCAGAATCCCCAAAAACAGTGCTACCAAACTGCTCCATGAGGAGTCGTGTATCACTGTGAGATGAATTCACAAATCACAAAGCAATTTCTCAGAAAGTTTCTCTCTAGTTTTTGTCTGAGGATATTTCCTTTTTCACCTTTTGACTCAATGTGCACATGAACATCACTTTTCAGATTCCAGGAAAATAGTTTTAGCAAAATGTTCCATGAAAGGAAGGTGTAAAACTGTGAGATGAATTCACACATTGCAAAGCAGTTTCTCACAAATCTTCCTTTTGGTTTATGTCTGAGGATATTTCCTTTGTCACCATAGGCTTCAATGCACTACCAAATATCCTATTGCAGATTCCAGGAAAACAGTGTTATAAAACTGTACAATGAAAAGAACAGTGTAGTTCTGTAAGGTGAATTCAAACATCACAAAAGTGTTTTGCAGAAAGTTTCCTTCTAGTTTTTATCTGAGGATATTTCCTTTTTCACCATATGCCTCAATTCACGCTGGAATATCCCATTGCAGATTGCATGAAAACAGTGTTTGCAAGCTGCTCTATGAAAAGAAAGGTGTAACTCTGTGAGATAAACTCACACATCACAGAGAACTATCTCAGAAAACTACTTTCTAGTTTTTATCTTAGGCTATTTCCTTTGTCACTGTAGGCTTCAATGTGATCCAAAATAACCCTTCTCAGATTGCCCAAAAACACTGCTACCAAACTAAACCATGAAAAGGATCATGTAACTCTATGAGAGGAATTAAACATCACAAAGTATTTTCTCAGAAGTCTTCCTTCTGGTTTTTATATGAGGATATTGCCTTTGTCACCATACGCTCCAATGCAATCCAAAATATACCTTCTCAGATTCCACAAAAACAGTGCTACAAAACTGATCCATGAAAAGGACCGTGTAACTCTGAGAGATGAATTAACACATCACAAAGCAGTTTCTCAGAGAGCTTCTTTCTAGTTTTTATATGAGGATATTTCCTTTATCACCATAAGCTTCAATACACTCCTAAATATCCCATTGCAGATTCCAAAAAAACTGTGTTAGCACACTGCTCCATGAAAGGAACAGTGTAACTCTGTGAGGTGAATTTACACATCAGAACAAAGTTTCTGAGAAAACTTCTTTCTAGTTTTTATGTGAGGATATTTATTTTTCGACCATACATCTCAAAGTACTCAAATATCCCATAGAAGATTAATAAAAAAAGTGTTAGCAAATTTCTCAATGAAAAGAATGGTGTACCTCTGTGAGATGAGTTCACACATCACAAAGCAGTTTCACAGAATGCTTCTTTTTGGACTTTTATCTGTGGATATTTCCTTTGTCACCATAGGCTTCAATGCACTCCCAAATATCCTATTGCAGAACACACAAAAACTGTGTTATCAAACTACGCAATGAAAAAAATGATGAAACTCTGTAAGATGAATTGTCACATCACAAAACTGTTTTTCAGAAGGATTCTTTCTAGTTTTTATCTGAGGAAAGTTCATTTGTCACCATAGGCATCAAAGGGCTCCAGAATATCACATTGTACAATCCATGAAAACAGTGTTAGCAAACTGCTCAATGAAAAGATCAGTGTAACTCTGTGAGATTAATTCACGCATCATAAAGTGGTTTCTTAGAAAACTTCGTTCTAGTTCTTATCTGAGGATATTTCCTTTGTCAACACAGGCTTCAATACGATCCAAAATATCCCTTCTCAGATTCCCCCAAAACACTGCTAAGAAACTGTTCCATGAAGAGAATCATGAAACTCTGTGAGATGAATTAACTCATTACAAAGGGATTTCTCAGAAAGCTTCGTTCTAGTTTTTATATTAGAATATTTCCTTTGTCACCATATGTCTCAAAGCACTCTCAAGTATCCCTTTGCAGATTTGAAGAAAACAGTGTTAGCAAACTGCGCAAAGAAAAGAACAGTGTAACTCTAAGAGATGAATTCACACATCACAAAGCAGTTTCTCAGGAATTTTCTTTCTAGTTTATATCTGATTATATCTCCTTTGTCACCATAGGCTTCAATGCAATCTAAAATATCCCATCTCAGATTCTCCAAAAGCAGTGCTACCAAACAGGTCCATGAAAGGAATCATGTAACTCTGTGACATGAACTCATGAATCACAAAGCAGTTTCTCGGAAAGTATCTTTTTGGTTTTTTTCTGAGAATATGTCCTTTGTCACCATAAGCTTCAATGCCCTCCTGAATATCCTATAACAGATTCCATGAAAACAGTGCTATCAAATTGCTCATTGAAAGGAACAGTGTAATTTGGTGAGATGAATTCACACATCACAAAGCAGTTTCTCAGAAAGCTTCGTTCTAGTTTTTATCTGAGGATATTTCCTTTGTCACTATAGGCCTCAATGAGCTCTCAAATGTCCACTTCATGTTCCATGAAAACAGTTTTGGAAAATTCTCCATGAAAAGAATGGTGTAACTCTGTGAGATGAACTCAGACATCACAAAGACCTTTCTCAGAAAGCTTCTTTCTAGTTTTTAACTGAGGATATTTCCTTTGTCACCAGAGGCTTCAATGCAATACAAAATATCCATTATCAGATTACCCAAAAACAGTGCTACCAAACTGCTCCATGAAAAGTATTGAGTAACTCTGTGAGATGAATTATCACTTCACAAAGCAGTTTCTCAGAAAGTTTATTTCTAGTTTTTATATGAGGATTTTCCTGTCACCATAAGCTTTAATGCACCCCCAAATATCCCATTGAAGATTCCAAGCAAACTGTGTTACAAACTGTTCATTGAAAGGAACATTGTAACTCTGAGATGTATTCACACATCACAAGGACCTTTCTCAGAAAGCTTCTTTCTAGTTCCTCCCAGAGTATATTTCCTTTGTCACCATAGGCTTCAATGTGATCCAAAATATCCCTTCTCAGATTTACCAAAAACAGTGCTAACATACTGAACCATGGAAAGAATCATGTAATTCTGTGAGATGAATTAACACATCAAAAAGCAGTTTCTCAGAAAGCTTCTTTCCAGTTTTTATCTGAGGATATTTCCTTTATTGCCATAGGCCTCAGAGCACTCCCAAATATCCCTTGGCAGATTCCACAGAAACAGGGTTAGCAAACTGCTCCATGAAAAGTAAGGTGTAACTAATGAGATGAATTCACACATCATGAAGCAGTTTCTCAGAAAGCTTCTTTTTGGTTTCCATCTGAGGATATTTCCTTTGTCACCAAAGACTTCAATGCACTCCCAAATATCCTATTGCATATTCCACAAAAACAGTGTTATCAAACTCCTCAATGAAAAGAGCAGTGTAACTCTGTAAGATGAAATGACACATCACAAAGCAATTTCAAAGAAAGACTCCTTCTAGTTTTTATCTGAAGATAATTCCTTCTTCACCATAGGCCTCAATGTGTTCCCAAATATCCCATTGCTTATTACAGGAAAACAGTGTTAGCAAACTTCTCCATGAAAAGAAAGGTGTAACACTGTGAGGTGAATTCAAACATAACAAAGAACTTTCTCAAAAAGCTTCTTTCTACTTTTAATTTGAGGACATCTCCTTTGTCACTATAGGCTTCAGTGAGATCCACATACACCTTCTCAGATTGACCAAAAATAGTTCTAACAAACTGTACCATGAAAAGAATCATGTAACTCCTTGACATGAATTCACAAACCACAAAGCAGTTTCTCAGAAAGCTTCCTTATAGTTTTTTCTGGGTATATTTCCTTTGTCACCATAAGCTTTAATACACTCTGAAATATCCCACAGCAGTTTCCAAGGAAACAGTGTTAGCAAACTGCTCAGTGAAAACAACAGTGTAACTCAGAGAGATGAATTCACAGATCACAAAGCAGTTTCTCAGAAAGCTTCATTTTGTTTTTTATCTGAGAATATTTCCTTTGTCACCATAGGCTTCAATGTACTCACAAACACCCCATTGCAGCTTCCACGAAAACAGTGTCATCACACTGCTCAATGAAAGAAATGGTGTAACTCTGTGAGATGAAATTACACACAACCAAGCTGCTTCTAAGAAAGGTTATTTCTAGTTTTTATCTGAGGATACTTCCTTCTTCACCATAAGCCTCAATGTGTTCCCAAATATCCCTTTATAGATTCCAGGAAAACAGTGTTAGCAAACTTCTCCATAATAAGAAAGAGTTAAATCGGCCACATGAATTCACACAACACAAGGAACTTTCTCAGAAAACTTCTTTCTACTTTTATATCAGAGGATATTTCCTTTGTTACCATAGGCATCAATGCGATCCAAAATATCCCTTCTGAGATTCCCCAAAAACACTGCCAACAAACTTCTCCATGAAATGAACACTGTATCTCTTTTAGATGAGTTCACACATCACAAAGCAGTTTCTGATAAAGTTTCTTTCTAGTTTTTATCTGAGTATAATTCTTTTTTCACTATAGGCCTCAATGCAGTACCAAATATCACTTTGCAGATTTCACAAAAGCAGTGTTAGCAATCTGCTCCATGAAAACAAAGGTGTAACTCTGTGAGATGAATTAAGACATCACCAAAGCCTTTATCAGAAAGTTTCTTTCTGGTTTTTATCTGAGGATAATTTTTAGTCACCCTAGGCTTCAATACTATGCAAAATATCCCTACTCAGATTTCCCAAAAACAGTGCTAAAAATTGATCCATGAAACTAATTGTGTAACACTGGGAGATGAATTCAGACATCATGAAAGCTTTTCTCAGAAAGTTTCTTTCTGGTTTTATCTGAGGATAATTTCTAGTCACCCTAGGCTTCAACGCTATCCAAAATATCCCTACTCAGATTTCCCAAAAACAGTGCTAAAAATTGATCCATGAAAATAATTGTGAAATTCTGGGAGATGAATTCACATCACAAAGCAGTTTCTCAGAACGTTTCTTTCCAGTTTTAATCTAAGGATATTCCCTTTCTCACCATAGGCCTCAGTGCACTCACAAATATCCCTTTGCACATTCCACGAAAACAGTGTTAGCAAACTGCTGCATGAAAAGAAAGTTTTAACCCTGTGAGATGAATGCACACATCACAAAGAAGTTTCTCTGAAAGTTTCTTTCTAGTTTTAATTTGAGGATATTTCTTTTGACACCATAGGCTTCAATGCGATCCAAAATATCCCTTCTCAGATTCCCCAAAAACAGTGCTACCAAACTTCTCCATTAAAAGAAAGGTGTAACTCTGTGAGATGATTTCAGAAATCACAAAGTAGTTCCTCAGAAAGCTTCTTTCTAGTTTTTGTCTCAGGATATTTCCTTTGTCATCATAAACTTCAATGTACTCCAAAATATCCCATTGTAGATTCCAAGAAAACAGTGGTAAGCAACTGATCAATGAACAGAACAGTGTAACTCTGTAAGATGAATTTACCCATCACAAAGTGGTTTCTCAGAAAGCTTCTCTTTGGTTTTTCCATGAGGATATTTCCTTTGTCACCATATTCTTCATTGCATTCCAAATTACCCTATTGCAGACTCCACGAAAACGGTGTTATCAAAAGGCTCAAAGAAAAGAATGGCTTAGTTCTGTCAGATGAATTCACCAATTACCAAGCAGTTTCTCACAAAGCTTCTTTCTAGTTTTTATCTGATGATATTTCCTTTTTCAACATAGGCCTCAATGTGCTCCTAAATATCCCTTTGCAGATTCCATGAAAACAGTGTTTGCAAACAGCGCCATGGAAAGAAAGGTGTATCTCTGTGGGACGAATTCACACATGCCTAAGAACTTTCTCAGATATCTTCTTTCTAGTATTTATCTGAGGATATTTTCTTAGTCACCATAGGCTTCACCGTGATGCAAAATATCCCTTCTCAGATTCCCAAAAAACAGTGCTACCAAACTGATTTATGAAAGTAATCATGTAACTCTGTGAGATACATTAACAAATCATAAAGCAGTTTTGCAGAGGGCTTCTTTCTAGTTTTTATATGAGGATATTTCCATTGTCACCATAGGCTTCAGTGCAATTCAAAATATGCCATTGTAGATACTAGGAAAACAGTGTTAGCAAATTGTTCCATGAAAAGAATAGTGTAATTCTAGGTCTTGAATTCAAACATCACAAAGCAGATTCTCCAAAAGTTTCTTTCAATTTTTTCTCTGAGAATATTTCCTTTTTCACTAGAGGCCTCAATACGCTCCCAAATATCGCTTTGCATTTTCCATGAAAACAGTGTTAGCAAACTGCTCCATGAAAAGTAAGGTGTAACTCTTTGAGATGAATTCACACATCACAAAGAACTTTCTCAGAAAGCTTCTTTGTAGTTTTTATCTGAGGATATACACTTTGTCACCATAGGCTTCAATGCAATCCATAATATCCTGTTCTACATCTAAGAAAACAGTGTTATCGAGCTGCTCAATGAAAAGAACGGTGTAGCCCTGTGAGATGAATTCACACATCACAAAGCAGTTTCTCAGAAAGATTCTTTCTAGTTTTTATCTGAGGATATTTCCATTGTCACCATAGACTTCAATGCGATCCAAAACATCCCTTCTCAGATTCTGCATACACAGTTCTACCAAACCGATCCATGAAAATAATCATGTACATCTGGGAGATGAATTAACACATCACAAAGCAGTTTCTCAGAAAGCTTCTTTCTAGTTTTTATATGATGATATTTCCTTTGTGAATCTAAGCTTCAATTTTCTACGAAATATCCTATTACAGATTCCAAGGAAACAATGTTAGGAAATTGCTCACTGAAAAGAACAGTTTAACCCTGTGAAGCTATAGGCCTCAATGCACTCCTAAATATCACAAAGAAGTTTCTCAGAAAACATCTTTTTAATTTTTATCTCAGGATGATTCCTTTCTCACCATAGGTTTCAATACAATCAAAAATATCCAATCACAGATTCCCCAAAAACAATGCTCCTTGAAAGGAATCATGTAACTCTGTGATATGAATTCAGAAATCACAAAGCAGTTTCTCAGAAAGCTTCCTTCTAGTTTTTGTCTGAAGAAATTTTCTTTGTCATCATAAGTTTAAATGTGCTCCGAAATATCCTATTGCAGGTTCCAAGAAAACACTGTAAGCAGACTGTGAAATCTAAGAAGAGTATAAATCTCTTAGATGAGTTCACACATCACAAAGAAGTTTCTCAGAAATCTAGTATTTATCTGAGGATATTTCCCTTTTCACATAGGACTCAATGAGCTCCAAAGTAACTCTATACAAATTCCACAAAAACAGTGTCAGCAAACTGCTCCATGAAAGAAAGGGGTAACACTGTGGGATGAATTCCCACATCATGAAGAAGTTTCTCAGAAAGCTTCTTTATAATTTTCATCTGAGAGTATTTCCATTGTCACCATAGTTTTCAAGGTGATCCAAAATATCTCTTCTCAGATTCCCCCCAAAAAAGTGCTATTAAACTACTCCATGGAAGGATTTGTGTAACTCTGTAATATGAATTTGAAATCACAAAGCAGTTTTTCAGAAAGCTTTTTTATAGTTTTTGTCTGAGGATATTTCCTTTGTCACCATAAGCTTCAATGCAGTCTAAAATATCCCATTGCAGATTCCAAGAAAACAGTGTTAGCAAACTACTCATTGAAAAGAAGAGTGTAACTCTGTGAGATGAATTGACACAATATAACGAAGTTTCTCAGAAAAAGTTTTTTGGGTTTTTATCTGAGGGTATTTCCTTTTTCACTACAGGTTTCATTGCACTTTCAAATATCCTATTGCAGATTACATGAGAAAAGTGTTATCAAACTGCTCATTGAAAAGAATGGTGTAGCTTTGTGAGATCAATACACACATCATGAAGTACTTTTTCAGAAAACTTCTTTCTTGTTTTTGTCTGAGGATATTTCTTTTATCACTATAGGCCAAATATCCCTTTGCAGATTCCACGAAAACACTATTACCAGACTGCTCCATGAAAGAAAGATGTAACTCTGTGAGATGAATTCAAACATCGAGAAGAACTTTCTCAGAAAGATTCATTACAGTTTTTATCTGAGGATATTTCGTTTCTCACCAAAGGCCTCAATATGATAAAAAAAAAAAAATCCCTTCTCAGATTCCCTAAAACAGTGCTGTCAATCTGCTCCATGGAAAGAATCATATAACTCTGTGAGATGAATTCACAAATAACAAAGCAGTTTCTCAGAAAGTCTCTTTCTAGTTTTTGTCTGAGGATATTTACCTTTTCACAATAAGTTTCAGTACTCTCCAAAATATATCATTGCAGACTGCAAGAAAACAGTGTTAACAAACTGCTCAATGAGAAGAACAGTGGAACTCTGTGAATTGAATTCATGCATCACAAAGCAGTTTCTCAGAAAGCTTCTGTTCCGTATTTCTCTGAGGATATTTGTTTTGTCATCATAGGCCTCAATGTGCTCCCAAATTTCCTATTGCAGATTCCACGAAAACAGTGTTATCAAACTGCTCAAGGAAAAGAACAGTGCAACTCTGTGAGATGAATTCACACAGCACAAAGCAGTTTCTCAGAAAGCTTCTTTTTGGTTTTCCTATGAGGATGTTTCCTTTTTCACAGAAGGCCTCAATGTGATCCCAAATATCCCTTTGCAGATTCCATGAAAACAGTGTTAGCAAACTGCTCCATGAAAAGAAGGTGTAACTCTGTGAGATGAACTCACACATCACAATAACTTTCTCAGAAAGCTTCTTTCTAGTTTTTATCTGAGGATATTTCCTTTGCCATCATAGACATCAATGTGATACAAAATATCCCTTCTCAAATTTCCCAAAAACAGTTCTACCAAACTGATCCATGAAAAAAAGCTATAATTCTGTGATATCAATTCACAAATTGCAAAACAGTTTCTCAGAAACATTCTTTCTAGGTTTTCTCTAAGGATATGTCCTTTGTCACCACCAGCTTCAATGCACTCCAAAATGTCACATTGCAAATTCCAAGAAAACAGTGTTAGCAAACTGCTCAATGAAGAGAACAGTGTAACTTTGTGAGATGAATTCAAGCCTCACAAACCTGTTTCTCAGAAAGCTTCTTTCTAGTTTTTATATGAGGACATTTTCTTTTTCACCATATTCCTCAATGCATTCCCAAATATCCCATTGCAGATTCCAAGACAAAAGTGTTAGCAAATGTCTCAATGAAAAAATGGTGTAACCCTGTGAGATGAATTCACACATCACAAAGCAGTTTCACAGAAAGCTTCTTTTTGGTTTTAATCTGAGAATATTTCCTTTGTCAACATAGGCTTCAAAGTGCCCCCAAATATAATATTGGAGATTCCACGAAAACAGTGTTATCAGACTACTGAATGAAATGAATGGTGTAACTCTGTAAGATGAATTAGCACATCACAAAACTGTTTCTCAGAAAGTTTCTCTCTAGTTTTTATCTGACGATATTTACTTTTTCACTACAGTACACAATGTGCTCCCTAATATCCTACCACAGATTCCACAAAAAGAGTGTTATCAAACTGCTCAATGAAAAGAATGGTGTAACACTGTAAGGGGAATTCACACATTGCAAAGCAGTTTCTCAAAAAGCTTCCTTCTAGTTTTAATCTGAGGATATTTCCTCTGTCACCATAGGCTTCAAGGTGATCCAAAATATCCCCTTTCAGATTTCCCAAAAACAGTGCTACTAAACTGCTACATGAAACGAATGGTGTAACTCTGTCAGATGAATTCACACATCATAAAGAAATTTCTCAGAATGCTTCTTTCTAGTTTTAATCTGAGGATATTTCCATTGTCACCACACGCTTCAATGCAATCCAAAATATGCCCTCTCAGATTCCCCCAAAACAGTGCTATTAAACTGCTCCATGAAAATAATGATGTATCTCTGTGAGATAAATTCCCACATCTGAATGCTGTCTTTCAGAAAGCTTCTTTATAGTTTTTATCTGAGGATATTTTCTTTTTCACCATATTACTCAATGTCCTCTGTAATATCCCATTGCAGATACCATGACAAAAGGGTTAGGAAACTTCTAATGAAAACAACAGTGTAACTCTGTGAGCTGAATTCACACATCAAAAATCAGTTTCACAGAAACCGTCTTACGGCTTTTTATCTGAGGATATTTCCTTTTTTACCATAGGTTTCAATGTGCTACTAAAAAATAACCTGTTGCAGATTCCATGAAAACATTGTAATCAAACTGCAAAATTAAAAGAATGGTGTAACTCTGTGAGATGAATTCACACATCACAAAGCAGTATCTCATAAAACTTCTTTCTATTTTTTGTCTGAGGTTATTTCCATCTTCACTACAGGCCTCAATGCACTCCCAAATATCCCTTTGCAGATTCCACACAAACAGTGATAGCAAAGTACTCCATGTGTAACTCTGTGAGATGAATTAACACACCATAAAGTGGTTTCTCAGAAAGTTTATTTCTAGTTTTTAGATGAGGATATTTCCTTTGTCACCATAGGTTCCAATGAGATCCAAATTACCCCGTCTCAGATTCCACAAAAACACTGTTAGCAAACTCATCCATGAAAAGAATCATGTATCTCTATGAGATGAATTAGCATATCACAAAGTGCTTTCTCAGAAAGTTTCTTTCTAGTTTTTATATGAGACTATTTCCATTGTCACCATAAGCTTCAATGCACTCTGAAACATCCCATTGCAGATTCCAAGAAAACAGTGCTAACAAACTGCTCAAAGTAAATTATGGTGTAACTCTGGGAGATGAATTCACACATCACAAATCAGTTTCTCAGAAAGTTTCTTCCTACTTTTTTTCTGAGGATATTTCGTTTTTTCACGGTAGACCTCATTGTGCTCCCAAATATCCCTTTTTAGATTCCACAAAAACAGTGTTAGCAAACTTCTCCATGAAAAGAAAGGTGTAAATCTGTAAGATGAATTCACATATCATGAAGAAGTTTCTCATAAAGCTTCTTCTTAGTTTTTATCTCAGGATATTTCCTTTGTCATCAAAGTCCTTAATGCCATCCAAAATATCCCCTTTCAGTTTCATCGAAAACAGTGCTTCCAAACTGCTCCATGAAAAGAAACGTGTAATTCTGTGATATGAATTCACAAATCACAAAGAAGTTTCTCAGGAAGCTTCTTTCTAGCTTTTGTATGAGGATATTTCCTTTGTCACCATAAGCTTCAATGTGTTCCAATATATCCCATTGCATATTCCAAGAAAAGAGTATTAACAAACTGCTTAATGAAAATAAGAGTGTAACTCTGTGACATGAATTCACACATCACAAAGTAATTTCTCAGAAAGCTTCTTTTTGGTTTTTATCTGAGTTTATTTCCTTTGTTACCATAGGCTTCAAGTTGCTCCCAAATATCCTGTTGCAGTTTCCACAAAAACAGTGTTAGCAAACTGCACAATGAAAAGAATTGTGTTACTCTGTGAAACGAATTCACACATCACAGAGCAGTGTCTCAGAAAGCTTCTGTGAAGTATTTAGGTGGGAATATTTCCTTTTTCACTATATTCATCAATGCACTCAAAAATATCCCTTTGCAGATTCCACGAAAACAGGGATAGCAAACGGCAACATGAAAAGTAAGGTGTAACTCTGTGAGATGAATTCACTCATCACAAAGAACTTTCTCAGAAAGCTTCTTTCTAGTTGTAATCTAAGGATATTTCCTTTGTCACCATAGGCTTCAATGCGCTCCCAAATATCCTATTGCAGATTCCACAAAAACAGTGTTATCATACTGTTCAATGAAAACAACAGTGTATCTCTGTGAGATGAATTCACACACCCAAAAACTGCTTCTCAGAAAAATTCTTTCTAGATTTTATCTGAGGATATTTACTTTTTGAACCATAGACCTCAATATGATCCAGAATGTCCCATCGCAGATTCCATGAAAAGATGGTTAGCACACTTCTCAATGAAAAGAATGGTGTAGCTCTGTGAGGTTAATTCACACATCACAAAGTATTTTCTCAGAAAGATTCTTTCTAGATTTTATCTGAGGATATTTCCTTTGTCACCCTAGGCTTCAATGCAATTCAAAATATCCCTTCTCAGATTCCCCAAAAACAATTCTTCCAAACTGCTCCATGAAAACAGTGGTACAACTCTGTGAGATGAATTCACACATGACAAATGTATTCCTCAGAACGTGTCTTTCTAGTTTTGTCTGAGGATATTTCCTTTCCATCATATTCCTCAATGCTTCCCTGAATATCCCATTGCAGATTAAATGAAAAACGTGTTACCAAACTTCTAAATGAAAAGAATGGTGTAAATTTGTGAGATTAATTCACACAATACACAGAAGTTTCGCAGAAAGCTTCTTTTTGGTTTTCCTATGAGGATATTTCCTTTTCCACAATAGGCTTCAATGTGCTCCCAAGTATCCTATTACAGATTCTCCAAAACCAGTGTTGTAACACTGTTCAATGAAAAGAACAGTGCAGACCCGTGAGATGAATTCACACATCACAAAGCAGTTTCTCAGAAAGCTTCTTTGTAGTTTTTTTCTGAGGATATTTTATTTTTCACTATAGGCCTCAATGTTCTCCAAAATATTCCTTTGCAGATTCCACAAAACCAGTGTTAGCAAACAGATCCATGAAAAGAAAGGTGTAGCTCTGTGACATGAATTCACACATCACAAAGAACTTTCTCAGAAAGCTTCTTTCTAGTTTTTATCTGAGGATATTTCCTTTGTCACCACAGTCTTCAGAGCGATCCAAAATATCCCAACTCAGATTCCCCAAAAACAGTGCTACCAAACTGATCCATGAAACGAATCCTGTAACACTGTGAGGTGAATTAACACATCACAAAGCAGTTTCTCAGAAAGATTCTTTCTATTTTTTATATAAGGATACTTCCTTTGTCACCATAAACTTCACTGTGCTCCTAAATATCCCATTGCAGATTCCTAGAAAACAGTGTTAGCAAACTGCTCATGGAAAAGAACAGTGAAACTCTGTGAGATGAATTCACACGTCACAAAGCAGTTTCTCAGAAAGCTTCTTTGTAGTTTTTCTATGAAGATATGTCCTTTTTTCACAGTAGGCCTCAAAGTGCTCCCAAATATCCCTTTTTAGAATCCACGAAAAAATGTTAGGAGACAGCTCCATAAAAAGAAATGTGTAACTCTGTGAGATGAATTCACATACCACAAAGAAGTTTCTCAGAACACTTCCTTCTAGTTGTTAACTGAGGATATTTCCTTTACCACCATAGGCTTCAATATGATCCAAAATATCCCTTTGCAGATTTCCCAAAAACAGTGCTACCAAACTGCTCCATGAAAAGAATCGTGTAACTCTGTGAGATGAATTAACACATCACAAAGTAGTTTCTCTGAAATCTTCTTTTTGGGTTTCATCTGAGGATATTTAATTTTACACCATAGGCTTCAATGTACTCCCAAATATCCTATTGCACATTCCAGGAAAACAGTGTTATCAAACTGCTCAATGAAAAGAATGGTGTAATGCTGTGAGATGAATTCACACAACACAAAACAGTTTCTCATAAAGTTTCTTTCTACTTTTAACTGAGGATATTTATTTATTCACTATAGGCCTCACTGTGCTCCCAAATATCTCCTTGCAGATTCCAAGAAAACAGTGGTAGCAAACTGATCAATGAAAAGAAAGGTATAACTCTGTGAGATGAATTCACACGTCACAAAGAAGTTTCTCTGAAAACTTCTTTCTAGCTTTAATCTGAGGATATATCCATTGACACCATAGGCTTCAATGCGATTGAAAATATACCTTCTCAGATTCCCTATAAAGAGGGGTACCAAACTGCTCCATGAAAATAAAGGTGTAACTGTGTGAGATGTTTTCAGAAATCACAAAACAGTTCCTCAGAAAACTTCTTTCTAGTTTTTGTTTCAGTATATTTCCTTTGTCACCGTAACTTTCAATGCACTGTGAAATACTCCACTGCAGATTCCAAGAAAACAGTGTTAGCACACTGCTAAATGAAAAGAAAATTGTAACTCTGTGAGATGAATTCACATATGACAAAGCAGTTTCTCAGGAAGGTTCTTTCCAGTATTTATCTAAGGATATTTCCTTATTCACCATAGGTCTCAATACGCTCTGAAATATCCCTTTGCATATTCCACGAAAACAGTGTTAGCAAACTGCTCCATGAAAAGAAAGGTGCAACACTGTGAGATGAATTTCCACTTCACAAAGTAGCTTCTCAGAAAACTTCTTTATAATTTATATCAGAGTATGTTTCCTTTGCCACCACAGGCTTCAATGTGATCCAAGATATACAATCGCAGATTCCCCAAAAACAGTGCTACCAAATTGCTACATGAAAGGAATCGTGTAACTCTGTGAGATGAATTCCAAATCACAAAGAAGTTTCTCAGAAATCTTCCTTCTAGTTTTTGTCTGAGGATATTTTCTTTGTCACCATTAGTTTCAATGCGCTCTGAAAAACCCCTTTGCACATTCCAAGTAAACACTGTAAGAAGACTGTTAAATGAAAAGGACAGTGTAACTCTGTGAGATGAGTTCACACATCACAAAGCAGTTTCTCAGAAAGCTTCTTTTTAGTTTTTATCTGAGGATATTTCCCTTTTCACCATAGGCCTCAATGTGCTCCAAAATATCCCTTTGCAGATTCCATGAAAACAGTATCAGCAAACTTCTCCATGAAAGAAAAGGGTTAACACTATGAGATGAATTCCCACATCATGACGAAGTTTCTCAGAAAGCTTCTATATAATTTTCATCTGAGGATTTTTCCATGTCACCATAGGCTTCAAGGCGATTCAAAATATCCCTTCTCAGATTCCCCAAAAACAGTGCTACCAAACTGCTCCTGAAAGGAATCGTGTAATTCTGTGAGATGAATTCAGAAACCACAAAGCAGTTTTTCAGAAAACTTTTTTATATTTTTTGTCTGAAGATATTTTCTTTGTCACCATAAGCTTCAATGTGGTAAAAACTATCCCATTGCAGATTCCAAGAAAACAGTGTTAGGAAACTGCTCAACAAAAAGTGTAACTCTGTGAGATGAATTGACACAACCCAATACAGTTTCTCAGAAAGCTTTTTAGTTTTTATCTGAGTACATTTTTTGTCACTGTAGGCTTCAATGCTCTCCCAAATATCCTATTGCAGTATCCACGAAAACTGGTTATCAAACTGCTCAATGAAAAGAACGGTGTAACTTTGTGAGATCAATTCACACATCACAAAACAGTTTCTCAGAAAGCTTCTTTCTGGTTTTTATCTGAGGATATTTCTTTTTTCACTATAGGCCTCAATGTGCTCCCAAATATATCTTTGCAGATTCCACGAAAACAGTGTTATCAATCTGCTCAATGAAAAGAACGGTGTAACTCTGTGAGATGAATTCAAACATCATGATGCAGTTTCTCAGAAAGCTTCTTTATGATTTTTCCATGAGGATAATTCCTTTTTCAATATAGGCTCCAGTGTGTTCCCTTATATCCCTTTGTAGATTCCATGAAAACTGTGTTAACAAACTGCCCCAAGAAAGGAAACATGTAACTATGGAGATGAATTCATACATCTCAAAGAATTCTCTCAGATTGCTTCTTTCTAGTTTTTATCTGAGGAAATGTCCTTTTTCATCATAGGCTTCAAAGCACTCCAAAATATCCCATTGCAGATTGCAAGAAAACAGTGTAGCAAACTGCTCAATGAAAAGAATAGTGTAATTCTCTGACATGTATTCACACATCATAAACAAGTTTCTCAGAAAGATTTTTTCTAGTTTTTGTCTGAGAAATTTCCTTTTTCACAATGAACTTCATTGTGCTCCAAACTATGCCATTGTGGATTCCAAGAAAACAGTTTTAACAAACGTCCCCATTAAAGGACAGTGTAATGCTCTGCATTGAATTCACACATCACAAAGCAGTTTCTCAGAATGCTTTCCAGTTTATCTATGAAAATTTTTTTCTTTTTCACTATAGGCCTCAATGCACTCCCAAATATCTTATTGTAGATTCCATGAAAACAATGCTATCAAACTGCTCAGTAAAAAGAACGGTGTAGCTCTGTGAGATGAATTCACACATCACAAAGCAGTTTCTCAGAAAGCTGCTTTCTAGTTTTTATCTGAATATATGTCCGTTTTCACTATAAGCCACAGTGTGTTCAAAAATATCCCTTTGCACATTCCACGAAAGCGGGGTTAGCAAACTGCTCCATGAAAATAAAGGTGTAACTCTGAGAGATGAATTCACACATCACAAAGAGCTTTCTCAGAAATCTTCTTTCCAGTTTTTATCTGATGATATTTCCTTAGTCACCATAGGCTTCAGTGTGATCCAAAACATCCCTTCTCACATTCCCGAAAAACAGTGCTACCAAACTGCTCCATGAAAAGAATCGTGTAACACTGTGAGGTGAATTCACAAATCACAATGCAGTTTTTCCTAATGCTTCTTTCTGGTTTTTGTCTGAGGATAGTTCCTTTTTCACCGTAGGCCTCAATGTGCTTGCGAATACCCCTTTGCACACCCCACAAAAACAGTGTCAGCAAAGTGCTCCATGAAAAGAAGGGTGTAATTCTGTGAGATGAATTCACACTCCAGAAAACAGTTTCTCAGGAAGCTTCTTTCTGGTTTTTCTCTGGGGATATTTCCTTTTTCACCATATTTCCTTTATTGCCATAGGCCTCAATACACTCCCATATATCACTTTGCAGATTCCACAAAAAAAGGATTTACAAACTGTTCCATGCAAAAAAAAGTGTAACTCTGTGAGATGAATTCATACATCATATAACAGTTTCTCAGAAAACTTCTTTATAGTTTTTATATGGGTATCATTTTTTTTCTTTTTTGCACTATAGGCCTCAATGCGCTCCCAAATATCCCTTTGTAGATTCTGAGAAAACAGTGTTAGCAAACTGCTCCATGAAAAGAAAGGTGCAACTCTGTGGGATGAAATCACACATCACAAAGAATTTTATCAGAAAGTTTCTTTCTCGTTCTTATCTGATAATATTTCATTTGTCACCATATTCATCAAAGCGATCCAAAATATCCCTCCTCAGATTCCCCAAAACAATGCTATCAAATTGATCCATGAAAAGAATCCTGTAACTCTGTGAGATGAATTAACACATCACAAGACAGTTTTTCAGAAAGCTACGTTGTAGTTTTTATATAAGGATATTTCCTTTGTCACCCTATGTTTCAATGCACTCCAAAATATCAGATAGCAGATTCCAAGAAAAAAGTGTTAGCAAACTTTTCCATTAAAAGAACGGGATAACTCTGTGAGCTGAATTGACACTTCACAAAACAGTCTCTCAGAAAACTTCTTTCTGGTTTTTGTTTGGGGATATTTCCTTTGTCACCATATTTTTCGAAGTGCTCTCAAATATCCTATTGCAGATTCCATGAAAAGAGTGTTATCAATCTCATCAATGAAAACAACAGTGTGTCTCTGTGAGTTGAATTCACAAATCCAAAAGTAATTTCTCAGAAATCTTAATTCTAGTTTTTAACTGAGGATATTTCCTTTTACACCATAGGCCTCGATGCCCGCCCATATATCACTTTGCAGATTCTACAAGAACAGTGTTTGGAAACTGCTCCATGAAAAGAAACGTGTAACTCTGTGGGGTGAATTCACACATCTTAAAGCAGTTTCTCAGAAGGCTTCATTCTAGTTTTTATATGAGTATATTTGTTTTTTCCACTATAGGCGTCAATGTGCTCCCAAATAGCCCTTTACAGATTCCAAGAAAACAGTGTTAGTAAAGTGCTCCATGAAAAGAATGGTGTAATTCTGTGGGATGAATTCACACATCACAAAGAATTTTGTCTGAAAGTTTCTTTCTCGTTCTTATCTGAGAATATTTTGTTTGTCACCATATTCATCAAAGTGATCCAGTATTTCCCTCTTCAGATTCCTGAAAACAGTGCTAACAAATTGATCCATAAGAACCCTGTAATTCTGTGAGATGAACTAACACATCACCAAATGGTTTCTCAGAAAGCTTCTTTCTAGTAGTTATGTGAGGATATTTCCTTTGTCAGCTAAGCTTCAATGCATCCCAAAATATGAGATAGCAGATTCCAAGAAAACAGCGGTAGCAAACTGCTCAATTAAAATAACAATGCAACTCTGTGAGATGAATTCACACATCACAAGGAGGTTTCTCAGTAAGCTTCTTTTTGGTTTGTGTTTGAGGATATTTAGTTTGTCACCATAGGCTTCAATGTGCTTCCAAATATCCTATTGCAGATTCCACAAAAACAGTGTTATCATACTGTTAAATGAAAACAACAGTGTATCTCGGTGAGATGAATTCACACATCCAAAAACTGCTTCTCAGAAAGATTCTTTCTGTATTTTATCTGAGGATGTTTATTTTTTGATCATAGGCCTCAATGCGATTTGGAATGTCCCATCACAGATTTCATGAAAAAGTGGTTAGCACACTTCTCAATGAAAAGAATGGTGTAGCTCAGTGAGGTTAATTCACACATCACAAAGCAGTTTCTCAGAAAGTTTGTTTCTAGATTTTATCTGAGGATATTTCCTTTGTCACCACAGGCTTCAATACGATCCGAAATATTTCTTCTCAGATTTCCCAAAAACAGTGCTACCAAACTGCTCTGTGAAAAGAATCCTGTAACAAAAATAGTATTAGCAAACCGCTTCATGAAATTAAAGGTGTAAATCTGTGAGGTGAATTCACTCACCGCAAAGCAGTTTCTCAGAAAGCTTCTTTTTGTTTTTTGTCTGATTATATTTCCTTTGTCACCATAGGCTTCAATTGTTCCTAAATACCTCTTCTCAGGTACCATAAAAACAGTGATGACGGACTCCTCAATCAACAAAAAGGTTAAACTCTATGAAGTGAATACACACATCTCAAAGCTGTTTCTCAAAAAGCTTCTCTCCGGTTTTTATCTGAAGTTATTTCCCTTTTCACCCTAGGCCCCTAGGAGCTCCCAAATATCCCTTTGCGGATTCCACAAAAACAGTGCTACCAAACTGCTGAAAGAAAATAAAGTGTGACTCTGTGTGTTGAATTCACCCATCACAAAGAAATTTCACAGAAAACTTTTTTCTAGTTTTTATCTCAGGATATTTCCTTTTCCACCATCAGTTTCCATACACTCCTAAATATCCCTTCTCAGACACCACAAAAACAGTGCTACCAAATTGATCAATAAAATGAATCGTGTATCTCTGTGAGATGAATTAACACAAGACAAAGCAGTTTCTCAGAAAGGTTCTTTCTAGTTTTAATATGAGGATATTTCCTTTGTCACCATAATCTTCGATGCACTCCACAATATCCCATTGCACATCCCAAGGAAACACTCTTAGCAAACTTCTCAGTGAAAAGAAAAGTGTGACTCTGTGAGATGAATTCACACCTTACATAGCAGTCTCTCAGGAAGCTTCTTTTTGTTTTTTATCTGAGAATATTTCCTTTGTCACCATAGGCTTCAATACGATCCAAAATATCCCTTCTCAGATTCCCCAACAACAATGCTAAGAAACTGATCCATGAAAAGAATGCTGTAACTGTGTGAGATGAATTCTCAAATCACAAAGCAGTTTCTCAGAAAGCTTCCTTCTAGTTTTTATCTGAGGATATTTCCTTTGTCATCGTAAGCCTCAAAGCACTCCAAAATATCGCATTGCAGATTCCAAGCAAAGAGCTCAATGAAAAGAACATTGTAACTCTGTGAGATGAATTCAAGCATCACAAAGCAGTTTCTCAGAAAGCTTCTTTTTGTTTTTAATCTGTAGATATTTCCTTTGTCACCATAGACTTCAATGTGCTCCCAAATATCCTATTGCAGATTTTACAAAAACAGTGTTATCAAACTGCTCAATGAATAGAATTGTGTAACTCTGTGAGATGAATACACACATCATAAAGCAGTTTCTCAGAAATCTTCTTGAAAGGTTTTATCTGAGTGTATTTTTTTTCCATCATAGGCCTCAATGTGCTCCCAAATATCCCTTTGCAGATTCCAAGAAAACAGGGTTAGCAAACTGATTCATGAAAAGAAAGGTGTAACTCTGTGAGATGAATTCACACATCACAAAGAAGTTTGTCAGAAAGCTTCTTTCTCATTCTTATCTAGTTCTTATCTGAGAATATTTTGTTTGTCACCATAGTCTTCAATGCAATCCAAAATATCCCTTCTCAGATTCCCCAAAACAGTGCTACCAAACTGATTCATGAAAAGAATCCTGTAACTCTGTGAGATGAATTAACACATCTAGTTTTTATTTGAGGATATTTCCTTTGTCACCCAAAGTTTCAATTCTCTCCTAAATATCAGATTGCACATTCCAAGAAAACAGTGGTAGCAAACTGCTCAATTAAAATAATAGTGTAACTCTGTGAGGTGAATTTACGCTTCACAAAGCAGTTTCTCAATAAGCTTCTTTTTGTTTTTTCTCCGAGGATACTTCCTTTTTTATGATCAGCTTCAACCCACTCCCAAATATGCTACTGCAGTTTCCATGAAAACAGTGTTAGCAAACTACTCCATGAAAAGAAATTTGTAGCTCTGTGAGATGAATTCACACTTCACAAAACAAGTTTTCTGAAAGTT
Source organism: Macaca nemestrina (assembly GCF_043159975.1). Classification (NCBI taxonomy): domain Eukaryota; kingdom Metazoa; phylum Chordata; class Mammalia; order Primates; family Cercopithecidae; genus Macaca; species Macaca nemestrina. The sequence goes on along the minus strand of NC_092142.1, from coordinate 32,336,063 downwards.
TTTTTCATGCTTTTGTCTGCAGATATTTCCTTTGTCACCATATTCTTCAAAGCACTCCCAAATATCCTATTGCATAATCCATGAAAACAGTGTTACCAATCTCATCAATGAAAACAACAGTGTATCTCTGTGAGTTGAATTCACACATCCAAAAGTGATTTCTCCAAAATCTTCTTTCTAGTTTTCATCTGAGGATATTCCTTTTTCCCCCACTGGCCTCAATGCCCTCCCATATACCACTTTGCAGATTCCACAAAAACAGTGTCTGGAAACTACTCCATTAATAGAAAGGTGGAACTCTGTGAGGTGAAAGATTCTTTGTAGTTTTTATCTGTGGATATTTCCTTTTTTACTGTGGGCACCAATGCACTCCCAAATATCCCTTCGCAGGTTCCTCGAAAATAGTGTAAGCAAAGTGCTCAATGAAAAGAAAAGTGTAACACTGTGAGATATATTCATACTTCACAAAGCAGTTTATCTCAAAGCATATTTCTAACTTTAATCAGAGGTTATTTCCTTTGTCACCATAGGCTTCAATGCAATCAAAAATATCCCTTCCCTGATTCCCCAAAAGCAGAGCTACAAAACTGCTCCATGAAAAGAATCGTGGAATTCTGTGAGACAAATTCAGAAATTACAAAGAAGTTTCTCAGAATGTTTCTTCTAGTTTTTATCTAAGGATATTTCCTTTGTCACCATAGGCTTCCATTCAATCCAAAATATCCTTTTGCAGATTACCCAAAAACAGTGCTACCAAACTGCTCCATGAAAAGAATCATGTAAGTCTGTTAGATGAATTAACAAATCACAAAGCAGTTTCTCAGAGAGCTTCTCTCTAGTTTTTGTCTGAGGATATTTTATTGTCACCATAAGCTTCAAAGCGCTCTGAAATATCCCGTTGCAGATTCAAAGAAAACAGTGTTAGCAAACTGTTCAATGAAAAAAAAGTGTAACTCTGTGCAATGAATTCACACACGACAAATCCGTTTCTCAGAAAGCTTCTTTCTAGTTTTTATCTGAGGATGTTTCCTTTTTCATCATAGGTCTCAGTGTGCTCCCATATATCCCTTTGCAGATTCCATGAAAGCAATGTTACCAAACTGCACTATGAAGAGAATGGTATAACACTCTGAGATTAATTCACACATCTCAAAGCAGTTTCTCAGAAAGCTCCTTTCTAATTTTTATCTGAGGATACTTCCTTTTTCACTGTAGATACTTCCTTTTTCAATGTGCTCCAAAATATCCCTTTGCAGATTCCACGATAATAGTGTTAGCGAACTGCTCCATGATAAGAAACCTGTACTTCAGTGAGATGAATTCACACGTCTTAAGAACTTTCTCAGAAAGCTTCTTTCTAGTTTTTATCTGAGGATATTTTCTTTGTCACCATAGACTTCAATGCGATCCAAAATATCCCTTCTCAGATACCAAAAAAACAGTGCTACCAAAGTGATCCTTGAATAGAATCGTGTAACTCTGTGAGAAGAATTCACAATTCACAAAGCAGCTTTCCAGAAAGCTTCTTTCTACTTTTTCTATGAGGATATTTTGTTTGTCTCGATAAGCTTCATTGTACTCTGAAGTATCCCTTGGCAGATTATAAAAAGACAGTGTTAGCAAACTGCTCAATGAAAACAACAGTGTAACTTGGTGAGAAGAATTCACACATCACAAAGCAGTTTCCCATAAAGGTTCTTTCTAGTTTTTAACTGAGGATATTTCCTTTTTCACCATAGTCCTCAATGCTTTCCAAAATATCCCTTTCCGGATTTCACGAAAACAGTGTTAGCAAACTACTCTATGAAAAGAAAGATGTAACTCTGTGCAATGAAATCACACATCACAAAGGACTTTCTCAGAAAGCTTCTTTCTAGTTTTTATCTGAGTATATTCCCTTTTGCACTATAGGTCTCCATGCGCTGCCCAATATCCCTTTGCAAATTCCACTAAAACAGTGCTATCAACTGATACATGAAAAGAATATTGTAACTCTGTGAGATGAACTTACACAACAGAAAGCCTTTCCTCAGAGAAATTCTTTCTAGTTTTTATATGAGGGTATTTCCTTTGTCAATTGACTTCAATACTCTGTTAAATATCCCTTTGCAGAATGCATGAAAGCAGTGTTAGCAAACTACTCAATGAAAGGAAAGGTGTGTCTCTGTGAGACGAATTCACAGATCACAAAGCAGTTTCTCAGAAAGCATCTTTCTGGTTTTTTTCCTGAGGATATTCCCTTTTTAACCATAGGCCTCAATATGTGCACAAATATTCATGTGCAGATTCCACGAAAATAGTGTTAGAAAACTGCTCTATGAAAACTAAGTTGTAACACCTTGTAATGAATTCACATATCATGAATAAGTTTCTCAAAAAGCTTCTTTAAAGTTTTTATCTGATGATGCTTCCTTTGTCACCATAGGCTTCAATGTGCTCCCAAATATCCTGTTGCAAATTCCTCGAAAACAGTGCTATCAAACTGCTCGATGAAAAAAACAGTGTAACACAGTGAGATGAGTTCACACATCACAAGGAACTTTCTCAGAATGTTTCTTTCTACATTTTATCTGAGAATATTTCCCTTTCACCGTAGGCTCCAATGGGATTCTAAATATCCCTCCTCAGATTCCCCAAAAACAGTGCTAACAAACTGATCCATGAAAAGATTCATGTACCTGTGTGAGGTGAATTAAAGCATCACAAAATTGTTTCTCAGAAATATTCTTTCTAGTTTTTATATGAGGATATTTCCTTTGAAACCATAAGCCTCAGTGTGCTTCGAAATATCCAACAGCAGATTCCACGAATTCAGTATTAGTAAACGATTCCATTAAAAGTAAGGTGTAATTCTACAAGATGAATTCACACATCACAAAGCGGTTTTGCAGAAAGCTTCCTTCTAGTTTTCATCTGAGGACATTTACTTCTACGCCGTAGGCTTCAATGCCATCCAAAATATCCATTCTCAGATTTCCCAAAAACAGTGCTACCAAACTGCTCCATGAAAAGAAAGGTGTAACTTTGTGAGGTGAATTCACACATTGCAAAGCAGTTTCTCAGAAAGCATCTTTCTGGTTTTTATCTGAGGGTGTTTCCTTTTCAACCCTAGGCCTCTAAGTGCTCCCAAATATCCCTTTGCAGATTCCATGACAACAGTGTTAGCAAACTGCTCAAGGGAAAGAAAGGTGTAATTCTGTGAGATGAATTCACAAATCAAAAAGTAGTTTCTCAGAAAGTTTCTTTCAAGTTTTTATCTGATGCTATTTCCTTTGTCACCATAGGCTTCAATGTGCTCCCAAATATCCTGTTGCAAATTCCTGGAAAACAGTGTTATGACACTACTCAATGAAAAGAGCAGTGTAACACAGTGAGATGAGTTCACACATCACAAGGGATTTTCTCTGAATGCTTCTGTCTACATTTTATCTGAGAATATTTTCCTTTCACCATAGGCTTCAATGGGATTCTAAATATCCCTTCTCAAATTCCTCAAAATCTGTGCTAACAAACTGATCCATGAAAATATTCGTGTACCTGCGTGAGATGAATTAACACATCACAAAATTGTTTCTCTGAAAGATTCTTTCTAGTTTCTATATGAGGATATTTCCTTTGAAACAATATGCCTCAATGTACTTTGAAATATCCAACTGCAGATTCCAAGAAATCAGTGTTAGTAAACTGCTCCATTAAAAGTAAGGCATAATTCTGCTGGATGAATTCACACATCAAAAAGCAGTTTTGCAGCAAGCTTCCTTCTAGTTTTCATCTGAGGACATTTACTTTTATACCATAGGCTTCAATGCCATCCAAAATATCCATTCTCAGATTCCCCAAAAACAGTGCTACCAAACTGCTCCATGAAAAGAAAGGTGTAACTCTGTGAGGTGAATTCACACATTGCAAAGTAGTTTCTCAGAAAGCATCTTTCTAGTTTTTATCTGATGGTGTTTCCTTATTCACTCTAGGCTTCAAAGTGCTGCCAAATATCCCATTGCAGATTCCATGACAACAGTGTTAGCAAACTACTCAATGGAAGGAAAGGTGTAACTCCATGAGTTGAATTCACAAATTACAAAGTAGTTTCTTAGAAAGCTTCTTTCTAGTTTTATCTGATGATATTTTCTTTTACACCATACGCCTCAATATGCTACCGAATATCAATTTGTAGATTCCACGAAAATGTACTAACAAAGTGTTCCATGAAAAGAAAGGTGTAAATCTGAGAAGTGAATTCACACATAACAAAGCTGTTTCTGAGTAAACTTCTTTCTAGTTTTAGTCTGAGGATATTCCCTTTGTCACCATAGGCTTCAATGTGCTTCCAAATATCCCTTTGCAAATTCCAAGAAAAAAGTGTGAGCAAACTGCTCAATGAGAAGAATAGTGTAACTCGGTGAGTTGAATTCATGAATCACAAAACAGTTTCTCAGAAAGATTGTATCTAGTTTTTATCTGAGGATATTTCCTTTTACACTATAGGCCTCAATGAGCTCCCCAATATCCCTTTGCAGATTAAACGAAAACAGAGTTAGCAAACTGCTGCATGAAAAGAAAGGTATAAATAGGTAAGATAAAATCAGACATCACAAAGAGCTTTCTCAGAAAGCTTCTTTCTAGGTTTTATCTGAGGATATTTCCTTTATCACCATAGACTTCAATGGACTCTATAATATCCCTTCTCAGATACCCCAAAAACAGTGATACCAAACAGTTCCATGAAAAGAATGGTGTAACTATGTGAGATGAACTCAGACGTCACAAAGCTGTTTCTCAGAAAGATTCTTTCTAGCTTTTACCTGAGGATATTTCCTTTTTCATCGTAGGCCACAATGTGCTCTGAAATATCCCACTGCAGATTCCAAGCAAACAGTGTTACTAATCTGCTCAATGAAAGGAGCAGTGTAACTATGTGAGATGAATTCACGCATCACAAAGCAGTTTCTCAGAAAATTTATTTTTGGTTTTTATCTGACGATATTTCCTTTGTCAAAATAATCTTCAATGTGTTCCCAAATATCCTATTGTAGATTCCATGAAAACAAGGTTAGCAAACTGCTCAATGAAAAGAACAGTGTAACTCTGTGAGGTGAATTCAAACATCACAAAGAAGTTTCTCAGAAAGTTTCTTTCTGGTTTTTATTTGAGGATATTTACATTTTCACTGTAGGCCTCAATGCACTCCTAAATATCCCCTTGCAGATTCCACAATAACGGCATTAGCAAACTGCTCCATGAAAAGAAAGGTGCAACCCTGTGAGATGAATTCAAACATCACAAAGAATTTTCTCAGAAATTTTCTTTCTAGTTTTTGTCTGAGAATATTTACTTTGCCACCGTAGGTTTTAAAGTGAATAAAAATATCCCCTCTCAGGTTATCCAAAACAGTGTTACCAAACTGGCCCATGAAAAGAATCGTGTGACTCTGTGAGATGAATTAACCCATCACAAAGCGGTTTATCTGAAAGCTTCTTTCTAGGTTTTACATGAGGATATTGCCTTTGTCACCATAAGCTTCAAGGTGCTCTGAAATATCCCATTGCAGATTGCAAGAAAACAGTGTTAGCAAATTGATAAATGAAATGAACATGTAACTCTGTGAGGTGAATTCACACATCATAAACCACTTTCTCTGAAAGCTTCTTTCTAGTTTGTGTTTGAGGGTATTTGTTATTTCACTACAGGCCTCAATGCGCTCCAAAATATCCCTTTGCAGATTTCACGAAAGCAGTGTTAGCATACTGCTCCATGAAAGGAAGGTGTAATTCTATGAGGTGAATTCACACATCACAAAGAACTTTCTCAGAAAGCTTCTTTCTAGTTTTTATGTGATTTTATTTCCTTTGTCACCATAGACTTCAATGCGATCCAAAATATCCCTTCTCAGATTGCCCAAAAACAGTGTTACTAAACTGCAACCTGAAAACAGTGGTGTAACTCTGTGAGGTGAATTCACACATCACCAAGCAGTTTATCTAAAATCTTGTTTTTAGTATTTATCTGTCTGTATATTTTTTTCACTATAGGTCTCAGGGCCCTCCTAAATATCCACTTACAGATTCCATGAAAACAGTGTTAGCAAACTTCTCTATGAAAAGAAAGGTGTAAGTCTGTGAGATGAATTAACACATCAAAAAGGACTTTATCAGAAAGCTTCTTTCTAGTTTTTATCTGAGAATATTTCCTTTGTCACCCTAGGCTTCAAGGCGATCCAAAATATCCATTCTCAGATTTTATAAAAAGAGTGCTACCAAACTGCTTCATGAAAACAACGGTGTAATTCTGTGAGATGAATTCACACATCACAAAGAGGTTTCTCAGATAGCATCTTTGTAGTTTTTATATGAGGATATTTCCTTTGTCACCATAAGCTTCAAAGTGCTACAAAATATCATATTGAAGATTAAAAGAAAAGAGTGTTAGCAAACTGCTCAATGAATAGAACAGTGTAACACTGTGAGATGAATTCACACATCACGAAGCAGTTTCTCTTAAAGCCTCCTTCTAGCTTTTATCTCAGGATATTTACGTTTTCACTATGGGCCTCAATGGACTCTGAAATATCCCTTTGCAGATTCCACGAAAACAGTGTCAGCAAACTGTTTCATGAAAAGAAAGGTGTGGTGAATGGATACATCACAAAGAACTTTCTAAGATTCTTTCTAGTTTTTATCTGATGATATTCCATTTGTCACTGTAAGCTTCAATGCGATCCAAAATATCCCCTCTCAAAATCCCCCAAAAGAGTGCTACCAAACTGCTCCGTGAAAAGTTTTGTGTAAATCAATGAGATGAATTCACGAATCACAGTGTAGTTTCTCAGAAAGCTTCTTTCTAGTTTTTGTTTGAGGATATATTCTTTGTCACCATAAACTTCAGTGCTCTCTGAAATATCCCATTGCAGATTCCAAGAAAACAGTGTTAACAAACTGCTCAATGAAAAGAACAGTGTAAATCTATGAGATGAATTCACACATCACAAAGAAGTTTCTCAAAATGTTTCTTTCTAGTTTTCATCTGAGGATATTAACTTTTTCACCATAGGCCTCAATGCACTCCCAAATATCCTTCTGTAGATTCCAAGACAACAGTGTTAGCAAACTGCTCCATGAAAAGGAAAAGTGTAACTCTGGGAGATGAATTCAAATGTCACAAATAATTCTCTCAGAAATCTTCTTTCTAGTTTTAATCTGAGGGTATTTACTTTGTCACTTTACGCTTTAATGTGATCCAAAATATCCCCTATCAGATTAACTGAAAATGGTGCTACCAAACTGCTCCATTAAAAACATGGTGTAACTCTGTGAGATGAATTAACACATCACAAAGCTGTTTCTGAGATAGCATCTCTCTGTTTTTTTTTTCTATGAGGTTATTTTCTTTGTCACCATAAACTTCAAAGTGCTCTGAAATATCATATTGCAGATTAAAAGATAACAGTGTTTTTGTATGAGGACATTTCCATTTCACTATAGGCCTCAATATGCTCGCAAATATCCCTTGGCAGATCCCATGAAAATAGTGTTAAAAAACTGCTCCATGAAAAGAAACATGTAAATCAGTGAGATGAGTTCACACAAAACAAAGCAGTTTCTCAGAAAGCTTTTTTCGGTTTTTATCTGAGGGTATTTCCTTTGTCATCATACGTTTCAATGCACTCCCAAATATCATATTGCAGATTACCTGACAACAGAGTTAGCAAACTGTTCCAAGAAAAGAATTGTTTAACTCTGTGAGATAAATTCACAAGTCACAAAGCAGTTTCTCGGAAAGCTTCTTTCCAGTTTTAATCTGAGGATATTTCCTTTTTCACCATAGGCCTCAATGCAATCCAAAATATCCGCTCACAGATTCCCCAAAAACAGTGCTACCAATCTGTTCCACGAAAAGAATTGCGTAACTCTGTGAGATAAATTAACACATCACAAAGCGATATCTCAGAAAACTTCTATCTACTTACTATTTGAGTATATTTCCTTTTTCACAGTAAGCTTCAGTGAGCTACAATATATCAGATTGCAGTTTCCAAGAAAGCAGTGTTAGCAAACTGATCAATGAAAAGAACAGTGTAACTCTGTGAGGTGAATTCACACATCACAAAGCAGTTTCTCAGAAAACTTCTTTCTAGTTTTTGTCTGAGGATATTTCCTTTTTCACCATAGGCCTCAATGTGCTCCCAAATATCCCTTTTCAAATTCCAACAAAAGAGTGTTTTCAAGCTGCTCAGTGACAAAAATAGTGTAAATCTGTGAGATGAACTCACGCATCATAAAGTAGCTTATCAGAAAGCTTCTTTATAGTTTTTATCTGGGGATATTAATCTTTCACCATAGGCTACAATGCGCTCCAAATTAAACCACTGCAGATTCCAAGAAAATGGTGTTAGCAAGCCACTGGATTAAAAGAACAGTGTGATTCTGTGAGATGAATTCACACATCACAAAGCAGTTTCTCAGAAACTTCCTTCTAGTTTTTATCTGAGGATATTTCCTTTTTCACCATAGGCCTCACTTTTCTCCCAAATATCACTTTTCAAATTCCACCCAAACAGTTTTTTTAACAGCTCAATGACAAGAATGGTGTAACTCTGTGAGATGAACTCACGCATCATAAAGCAGCTAATCAGAAAGCTTCTTTATTTTTATCTGATGATATTTAGTTTTTCACCATAGGCTTCAATGAGCTCCAAATTAAACCATTGCAGATTCCAAGAAAAGTGTGTTAGCAAACTGCTGAATTAAAAGAACAGTGTAACTCTGTGGGATGAATTCACGCATCACAAAGCAGTTTCTCAGAATGCTCCTTTTGGTTTTTATCTGAGGATGTTTAGTTTTTCACCATAGGCCTCAATCCACTCCCAAATAACCCCTTGCAGATTACACGAAAACAGCGTGAGCAAACTCCTCCATGGAAAGAAATGTGTACTCTGTGAGATGAATTCACTCATCACAAAGAAGATTCTCTGAAAGCTTCTTTCTATTTTTTATCTGAGGATATTATCTTTGTCACCATAGGCTTCAATGTGATCTAAGATATTCCTTCTCAGATTCCTCAAAAAGAGGGCTTCCAATCTACTCCACAAAAAGAAAAGTGTAACTCTGTGAGATGAATTCAAAAATTACAAAGTAGTTTCTGAGAAAGCTTCTCTCTAGTTTTTAACTGAGGGTATGTCCTTTGACAACGTAGGTTTCAATGCGATCCAAAATATCCCGTATGAGATTCCCCAAAAAGAGTGCTACAAAACTACTCCATGAAAGGAATCGTGTAACTCTGTGAGATAAATTCAAAATTCATAAAGTAGTTTCTCAGAAAGCTTCTTTATAGTTTTTGTCTGAGGATATTTCATTTGTCACCATAATATTCAATGTGTTCCAAAATATCCCATTGCAGATTCCAAGAAAACAGTGAAAACAAATTGCTCAATGAAAAAAACAGTGTTATTCTGTGAGATGAATTCACACATCAAAAAGCAGTTTCTCAGAAAACGTCTTTCTAGTTTTTATCTGAGGATATTTCCTTTTTCACTATAGGCCTCAATGCACTCCCAAATATCCCTTTGCAGATTCCATGAAAACAATGTTTTCATACAACTCCATGAAAAGAAAGGTGTAACTCTGTGAGATGACTTCACTCGTTACAAAGAACTTTCTCAGAATGCTTCTTTTTAGTTTTTAACTGAGACTATTTCCTTTGTCACAATAGTATTCAAAGCGATACAAAGTACCTCTTCTCAGATTCCCCAAAAAAAGTGCTAATAATCTGATTCATGAAAAGAATCGTGTATATGTGTGGGATGAATTAACACATCCAAATCGCTTTCTCAGAAAACTTCTTTTCAGTTTTTATATGAGTATATTTCCTTTTTCACCATTGGCTTCAATACAATACAAAATAGCCCTTCTCAGATTCCCCAAAAACGGCACTACCAAATTGCTACAGGAAAAGAATCACATAGTTCTGTGAGGTGAATTAACAAATCACAAAGCAGATTCTCAGAAAGTTTCTTTCTAGTTTTGTCTGAGGATATATCCTTTGACAATCTAGGCTTCAATGCAATCTGAAATATGCCTTCTCAGATTACCCAAAAAGAGTGCTACCAAACTGCTCCATGAAAGGAATCATGTAACTCTGTGAGATGAATTCAAAATTCACAAAGCAGTTTCTCAGAAAGCTTCTTTCTAGTTTTTGTCTAAAGATATTTCATTTGTCACCATAATATTCAATGTGCTCTGATATATCAACTGCAGATTCCAAGAAAACAGTGTAAGCAAACTGCTCAAAGAAAAGTACAGTGTAACACTGTGAGATGAATTCACACATCACAAAGCTGTTTCTCAGAAAGCTTCTTTTCGGTTTTTATCTGAGGATATTTCCTATGTAACCATAGGCTTCAATGCACTCCCAAATATCTTATTGAAGATTACATGAATACAGTGTTATCAAACTGGTCAATGAAAAGAATGGTGTAACTCTGTGAGATGAATTCACGCATCACAGAAGACTTTCTCAGAAAACTTCTTTATAATTTTTTCTGAGAATATTTTCTTTGTCCACACAGGTTTCAATGTGATCTAAATAATGCCCTCTCAGATCATGCAAAAACAGTGCTACCAAATGATCCATGAAAAGAATCGTGTAACATTCTTAGTTGAATTAACACATCACAAAGCGTTTTCTCACGATGCTTCTTTATCTTTTTTCTCTCAGGATATTTCCTTTTTCACTATAGGCGTCAATTTGCTCCCAAATATCCCTTTGCAGATTCCACGAAGGCAGTGTTAGAAAACTTATCCATGAAAAGAAAGGTGTAACTCTGTGAGATGAATTCACACATCACAGGAGATTTCCCAGAAAACTTCTTTCTAGTTTTTGTCTGAGGATATTTCCTTTGTCACCACAGGCATCAATGCAATTCAAAATATCCCTTCCCAGATTCCCCAAAAACAGTGCTACCAAACTGCTTAATGAAAAATATCCTGTAATGCTCTGAGATGAATTCACAAATCACAAAGCAGTTTCTCTGAAAGATTCTTTCTAGTTTTTGTCAGAGGACATTTCCTTTGTCTCCATATGCTTCAATGCATTCCGAAATATTCCATTGTAGATTCCAAGAAAACAGTGTTAGCACAATGTTCAATGAAAAGAACAGTGTAACTCTCTGAGATGAATTCACGCATCCTACAGCAGTTTCTCAGAAAGATTATTTTTGGTTTTAACCTGAGGATATTCCTTTCGTCACCATAGGTTTCAATGCTCTCCAAAATATCCTATTGCATACTCCACGAAAACAGTGTTAGCAAAGTGCTAATGAAAAGAACAGTGAAAATCTGTAAGATAAATTCACACATCACAAAGCAGTTTCTCGGAAAGCTTCTTTCTAGTTTCTGTCTGAGGATATTTCCTTTGTCACCATAAGCTCCAATGCACTCTGAAATGTCCCACTGCATATTCCAAGAAAACAGTGATAGCAAACTACTCAATGAAAAGAACAGTGTAACTCTATGAGTTGAATTCACACATCAAAAAAGAGTTTGTCAGAAAGCTTCTTTGAAGTTTTTATCTGAGTATATTAATTTTTCACCATAGGCGTCAAGGTGCTCCCAAATATCCCTTTGCAGGTTCCATGAAAACAGTGTTAGCAAAGTGCTCCATGAAGAATAAGGTGTAACTCCGTGAGGTGAATTCACACATCACAAAGCAGTTTCTCAGAAAGCTTGTATTTTCTTTTTGTCTGAGGGTATTTAATTTGTCACCATTAAATGCTCTTCAAAATATCCTATTACAGATTCCACGAAAACTGTGTTAACAAACTTCTCTTAGAAAAGAATCATGTAACTCTGTGAGATGAATACACACATCACAAAGCAGTTTCTTGGAAATCTTCTTTCTAGTTTTTATCTGAGACTATTTCCTTTTTCACCATAGGTTTCAATACGATCCAAAATATCCGTTCTCAGATTCCCCAAAAATAGGGCTACGAAATTGTTCCATGAAAATAATGGTGTAACTCTGTGAGATGAATTCAGACATCACAAAACTGTTTTTTAGAAAACTTCTTTCTAGCTTTTATCTGAGAATATTTCCTTTTTCACCATATTCCTCAATGCATTCCAGAATATCCCACTGCAGATTCCACGAACACACTGTTAGCAAACTGCTCCTCAAAAACAAAGATGTAAGTCTGTGAGATGAAGTCACACCTCACAAGCAACTTTCTCAGAAAGTTTTCTTGTAGTTTTTATCTGAGAGTATTTCCTTTGCCACCATAGGCTTCAATGTGCTCCAAAATATAATACTGCAGATTCCATGAAAACATTATTATCAAACTGCTCAATGAAAAGAATGGTGTGACTTTGTAAGATGAATTCACACATCACAAAGCAATTTCTCAGAAAGCTTCATTCTGCTTTTTTTTCTGAGGATATATCCTATTTCACCATAGACCTCAATGCACTCCCAAATATCCCTTAGCAGATTCCATGAAAACCGTGTTAGCAAATGCTCAGTGAAAGAAAAGGGGTACATTTGTGAGATGAATTCAAACATCACAAAGAACTTTCTCAGAACGCTTCTTTCTAGCTTTTATCAGAGGATTTTCCTTTGTCACCATAGGCTTCAATGTGAGACAAAATATCCCTTCTCAGATTCCCCAAGAACACTGCTAACAAGCTGATGCATGAAAAGAATTGTGTAACTCAGTGAGATGAATTAACATATCATAAAGGAATTTCTCAGAAAGCTTCTTTCTACTTTTTCTACGAGAATACTTCCTCAGTCACCATAAGCTTCATTGTACTCCAAAATATACCATTGCAGATTCCAAGAAAACAGTGTTAGCAAACTGCTCAATGAAAAGAACACTGTAACACTGTGAGATAAATTCTCTCATCAAAAAGAAGTTTCTCAGAAAACTTTTATCTAGTTTTTATCTGAGGATAATTCCTTTTTCACCATAGGCCCCAATGCACTCTAAAATATCCCTTTGCAGATTCCATGAAAACAGTGTTAGCAAACTGCTCCATGAATAGACACGTGTATCTCTGTGAGATGAATTCACACATCACAAAGAACTTTCTCAGAATGCTTCTTTCTAGTTTTTATGTGAGGATATTTTCTCTGCCACAATAGGCTAAATGTAATCCAAAATATCAGTTCTCAGATTCCCCAAAAACAGGGCTACCAAACTGCTCCATGAAAAAATCATGTAACTCTGTGAGGTGAATTCACACATCACAAAGAGCTTTCTCAGAAAGCTTCTTTCTAGTTTTTATGTAAAGATATTTTATTTGTCACCATAGGTTTCAATGTGATCCAAAATATTCCATCTCAGATTCCCCAAAAACACTACTATCAAACTGATCCAGGCAAAGAATCGGATAACACTGTGAGATGAATTCAGTAATCACAAAGCAGTTTCTCTGAAAGCTTCTTTCTAGTTTTTGTCTGAGGGCATTTCCTTTTTCACCATAAGCCTCAATGCACTCATGAATATCTCTTTGCAGATTCCACGAAAATAGCATTAGCAAACTGTTCTATGAAAAGAAAGATGTAAATCTGAGAGATGAATTCAACATCACCAATCAGGTTCTCAGAAGGCTTCTTTTTGGTTTCTGTCTGAGGATATGTCCTTTGTCACCATAGACTTCAATGCGATCCCAAGTATTCCATTGCTGATTTCATGAAAACAGAGTCATCAAACTGTCCCATGAAAAGAATCATTGAAGTTTGTGAGATCAATACACACATCCCACAGTAGTTTCTCAGAAAGTCTCCCTCTAGTTTTTATCTGAGGATATTTCCTTTTTCACCATAGGATTCAATGCGTTCCAAATTATGTCTTATCAAATTCCCCAACAACAAGGCTACCAAACTTCTCCAGAAAACATATGCTGTAACTCTGTAAGATGAATTCACACATCACAAAGCTGTTTCTTAGAAAGCTTCTCTCTAGTTTTTATCTAATTTTATTTCCTTTTTCACCCTGTTCCTCCAAGCGCTCCCGATTATCAATTTGCAGATTGCATGAAATAAGCATTACAGAATTTCTCAATGAAAAGAATGGTGTAAGTATCTTTGATGAATTCACACATCACAAAGCAATTTCACAGAAAGCTTCTTTTTCATTTTTATCTGAGGATATTTCCTTTGTCACCACAGGCTTCAATGTGCTCCCAAATATAATATTGCAGATTTCATGAAAACAGAATTATCAAACTGCTCAATGAAGAGAACGGTGTGGCTCTGTAAGATGAATTCGCATATTAAAAAGTAGTTTCTCAGAAACCTTCTTTCTAGTTTTTGTCTGAGGATATTTCCTTTTTCACCAACGGCCTCATCTCACTCCCAAATATTCCCTTGCAGATACCACGAAATTAGTGTTAGCAAACTGCTACTTGAAAAAAAAGGAGTAACTTTGTGAGATGAATTAACACATCACAAAGAACTTTCTCAGAAAGCTTCCTTCTGGTTTTTATCTGAGGATATTTCCTTTGTCACCATAGGCTTCAATGCAATCCAAAATATCCTATCTCAGATTCCCCCAAAACACTGTTACCAAACTGATCCATGAAAAGAATCATGTAACTCTGTGAGATAAATTCACAAATCACAAAGCAGTTTCTCAGAAAATTTCTTTCTAGTTTTTATCTGAGGATATTTCCTTTTTCACCATATTCCTCAAAGCACTCCTGAATATCCCATTGCAGATTCCATGAAAAAAGTGTTAGCAAACTTCTCAAGAAAAGAATGGTGTACCTCTTTGACATGAATTCACACATCACAAATAATTTTCTTAGAAAGTTTCTTTCTAGTTTTTATCTGAGAATATTTACTTTGTCAATATAGGCTTCAACACAATCCAAAATATCCCTTCTCACATTCCCCCCAAAAAGTGCCACCAAATCGTTACATGAAAAGAACCGTGTTACTCTGTGAGATGAACTCACAAATCACAAACCAGTTTCTCACAGAGCTTCTTTCTAGTTTTTGTATGAGGATATTTCCTATTTAAATATAGGCCTCGATGTGCTTGTGAATACACCTTTGCAGATTCCAGAAAAAACAGTGTTAGCAAACTGCTCCATGAAAAGAATCATGTAAATCTGTGAGATGAATTCACACATCACAAACCATTTTCTCAGAAAGCTTCTTTTTAGTTTTTGTCTGAGGATATTTCCTTTGTTACCATAATCCTCAATGCACTCCCAAATATCCTACTGCAAATTCCATGAAAAAAGCATTATTAACCTGCTCATTTAAAAGAACGGTGTAAATCTGTAAGGTGAATTCAAACATCACAAAGCAGTTTCTCAGAAACCTTCCTTCTAGTTTTTATCTGAGGATAATTCCTTTTTCACTATAGGCTTCAATGCATTCCCAAACATCCCTTTGCAGATTCCACAAAATCAGTGTTAGCATACTACTCCATGAAGATAAGGTGAACCTCTGTGAGATGAATTCACACATCACAAAGAACTTTTTCAGAAAGCTTCTTTCTGGTTTTTATCTGAGAATATTTCCTTTGTCACCATAGGCTACATTGAGATCCAAAACATCCTATCTCTGATTCCCCAAAAACAATACTACAAAACTTCTCCATGAAAAGAATCGTGTAATTCTGTGAGATGAATTCTCAAATCACAAAGAGTTTCTTAGGAAGCTTTCTAGTTTTTATCTGTGGATATTTACTTTGTCATCATGGGCTTTGATGTGGTCCCAAATAGTCTATTGCAGATTCCAGGAAAACAGTGTTATCAAACTGCTCAATGAAAAGAACAGTACAACTCTGTGAGATGAATTCACACATCACAAAGCAGTTTCTCAGAAAGCTTCTTTCTAGTGTTTAGCTGAGGATATTTACTTTTTCACTACAGTCCTCAATGTGCTCCCAAATATCAATTTGTGAATTCCACGAAAGCAGTTTTAGCAAACTGCTCCATCAAAGAAAGGTGTAACTCTGGGAGAATAATTCACACATCACAAAGAACTTTCTCATAAAGCTTCTTTCTAGTTTTTATGTGAGTGTATTTCCTTTGTCACCACACGCTTCAATGCAATTCAAAATATCCCTTCTCAGATTCCACAAAAACAGTACTACCAAACTGCTCCATGAAAACAGTGGTGTCATTCTGTAAGATGAAATCACCCATCATGAAAGTGTTTATCAGAAGGCTTCTTTCTAGTTCTTATCTGAGGAAATTTCCTTCTTCACCATATTCCTCAATGTGCTCCTGAATATCCCACTGCCGATTTAACAAAAAAGGTGTTAGCAAACTTCAAAAAGGAAAGGAACAGTGTAACTTTACGAGATAAATTCACATATCACAAAGCAGGTTCTCAGAGAACTTCTTTTTGTTTTTTTCTGAAGATATTCCCTTTGTCACCATATTCTTCAATGCGCTCCCAAGTATCCTATAACAGATTTGATGAAACCGGTGTTATCACATTGCTCAAAGAAAAGAATGGCGTAACACTGTGAGATGAATTCACATATCACAAAGCCGTTTCTCAGAAAGCTTCTTTCTAGTTTTTATCTGAGGATATTTCCTTTTTCACTCTTGGCCACAATGAGCTCCCAAATGTTGCTATGCAGATTCCATGAAAAAATGTTAGCAAACTGCTCTATGAAAAGAAAGGTATAACTCTGTGAGAAAAATTCACACATCACAAAGAAATTTCTCGGAATGCTACTTTCCAATCTTTATCTGAGGATATTTCCTTTGTTACCATAGGCTTTAATGCGATCCAAAATATCCCTTCTCAGATTCCCCAAAAACGGTGATACCAAACTGATCCATGAAATGCATCATGTAACTCTGCGAAATGAATTAATCCATGACAAAGCAGTTTCTCAGAAAGCATCCGAGTTTTTGTCTCAGGATATTTCCTTAGTCACCATAAGGTTCAATGCGCTGGAAGTATCCCATTGCAGATTCCAAGAAAACAGTTTTAGCAAACTGCTCACTGAAACAAACAGTGTAACTCTGTAGCATGAATTCACAAATCACAAAGCAGTTTCTAAGAAACTTTCTTTATGATTTTTATCTGAGGATATTTCCTTTTTCACCATAGGACTCAAAGCATGCCCAAATATCCCTTTGTAGATTCCATGAAAAGAATGTTACCAAATTGCCCCATGAAAAGAAAAGTGTAACACAGTGAGATAAATTCAAACATCACAAAGTAATTTCTCAAAAACTTCATTCTAGTTTTTATCTGAGGATATTTCCTTTGCCACCATAGGCTTCAATGTGATCCAAAGTATTCTTTCTCATATTCCTCAAAAACAGTGCTACCAAACTGTTCCATGAAAAGTATCGTGTAACTTTGTGAGATGAATTCAAAAATCACAAAGCAGTTTCTCAGAAAGCTTCTTTTAATATTTTATCTGAGGATATTTCCTTTGTTACCATAGGCTTCAATGCAATCCAAAATATCCCTTCTCAGATTCTCCGAAAACAGTGCGACCAATCTCCTCTATGAAATCAATCATGTATCTATTTGATATAAATTACCACATCACAAAGCGGTTTCTCAGAAAGCTTCTTTCCAGTTTTTATATGAGGATTTTCCTTTGTCACCATAAGCTTCAATGTGATCCAAAATATCCCATTGCAGATTCCAAGAAAAAAGTGTTAGCACACTGCTCAATGGAAAGAACAGTGTAACTCTGTGAGATGAATTCACACATCAGAAAGCAGATTCTCAGAAATTTTCGTTCTGATTTTTATCTGGGAATATTTCCTTTTTTAAAATGGGCTTCAATGCGCTCCCAAATATCCTATTGCATATTCCACGAAAAGAGTGTAAGCAAACTGTTCAATGAAAAGAACTTTGTAACTCTGTGAGATGAATTCACACATCCCATATTAATTTCTCAGAAAGATTCCTTCTCGTTTTTATCGGAGGATATTTCCTTTTTCACTACAGGCCTCAATGTGATCCCAAATATCTCTTTGCAAATTCCATGAAAAGAGTGTTAGCAAACGCCTCAATGAAAAGAAAGGTGTAACTCTGAGATGAAATCACACACGACAAAGAACTTTCTCAGAAAGCTTCTTTCTAGTTTTTTTCTGAGGACATTTCCCTTGACACCAAAGGCTTCAATGTGATCCAAAATATCCCTTCTCAGATACCCCAAAAACTGTGCTACCAAACTGCTCCATGAAAAGAATCGTGTAACTCTGTGAAGTGAATTCACAAATCACAAAGCAGTTTCTCAGAAAGTTTCTTTCTAGTTTTTCTCTGAGGATATCTCCTTTGTGACCATAAGCTTCAATATGCTCCAAAATATCATAATGCAGATTCCAAGAAAACTGTGTTAGCAAACTCCTCAATGAAAAGAATAGTATAATTCTGTGAGATGAATTCACACACCACAAAGCAGATTCTCAAAAAGCTTCTTTTTGCTTTTTCTGTGGGAATATTTCTTTTGTCACCCTATTTTTCAGTGTGCTCCCAAATATCCTATTGCAGATTCCACGAAAACAGTGTTACCAAATTGCTCAGTGAAAAGAATGGTGTAATTCTGTGAGATGAATTCAGACCGCATAAAGCAGACTCTCAGAGAGCTCCTTTCTAGTTTTCATATGAGTATATTTGTTTTTCCACTATAGGCCCCAGTGTACTCCCAAATATCCCTTTGGAGATTCCACAAAAAGAGTCTTAGCAAACTGCTCCATGAAAAGAACAGTGTACCTCTGTGAGATGAATTCACATATCACAAAGGACTGTGTCAGAAAGCTTCTGTCTCGTCCTTATATGAGAATATTTTGTTTGTCACCGTATTCTTCAATGTGATACAAAATATCCCTTCTCAGATTCCCCAAAACAGTGCTAACCAACTGATCCATGAAAATAAACCTATAACTCTGTGAGATGAATTAACACATCACAAAACGGTTTCTCAGAAAGCTTCTTTCTAGTTTTTTTTTAGGATATTTCCTTTATCATCCTAAGCTTCAATGCGTTCCTAAATATCCCATTGTAGACTCCAAGAAAACAGTGTAGGCAAACTGTTGAATGAAAGGAACAGTGTAACTATCTTAGATGAATTCACCCATAACAAAGCCATTTCCCAGAAAGCTTCTTTCTAGTTTTTATCTGAGGATATTTCCTTTTTCACCATAGGCCTCAATGCGCACACGAATATCCCTTTGAGGATCCCAGGAAAAGAGTTTTAGCAAACTGCTCCATAAAATGACACATGTAACTCTGTGTGATGAATTCAAAGAGCTTTCTCATAAAGTTCTTCCAACTTTTCCTCTGAAGATAATTCCTTTCTCACCATAGGCTTCAATGGGATCCAAAATATCCCTTCACAGAATCCCCAAAAGCAGTGTTACCAAATTGCTCCATGAAACGTATTGTGTAATTTTGTGAGATGAATTCACAAATCATAAAGTGGTTCATCAGAAAGCTTTTTTCTAGTATTTTATGAGGATATTTCTCTTGTTACAAGAAGCTTCAAAGTGCTCCAAACTATTACATTGTAGATTCCAAGAAAACAGTGCTGACAAACTGCTCAATGAAAAGAACAGTGTAACTGTGTGACTTGAATTCACACACAGTTTCTCACAAAGATTCTTTCTAGTTTTTCTCTGAGGATTTTTTTTTCACTATAGGCCTGAAAGTGCTCCCAAATATCCCTTTGCAGATTCCACGAAAACAGTGTTAGCAAACTGTTCCAAGTAAAGAAAGGTGTAACTCCCTGAGATGAACTCTCACATCACAAAGAACTTTCCCAGAAACCTTCTTTCCAGTTCTTATCTGAGGATATTGCCTATTTCACCATAGGTCTCAATTCACTCCAAATATCCCTGTGCAGATTCGAGGAAAACAGTGTCAGCAAACTGCTCCATAAAACGAATGGTGTAACTCTGTGAGATGAGTTAACACATCACAAAGTGGTTTCTCAGAAAACTTCTTTCAAGTTTTGACATGAGGATATTTCCTTTATCACCACAGACTTCAGTGCGATTCAAAGTTTCCCTTCTCAGATTACCCAAAAACACTGCTACCAAACTGATCCATTAAAAGAATCATGTAACTCTCTGATATTAATTAAAACATCACAAACCAGTTTCTCTGAAAGCTTCTTTCTAGTTTTTATATGAGGATATTTGCTTTGTCACCATAAGCTACAGTGCGCTGCGAATTTTCCCACTGCAGATTCCAAGAAAACAGTTGAAGCATGTGGCTCAATGAAATGAATTGTTTAACACTGTGAGTTAACTTCACACATCTCAATGCAGTTTCTCAGAAAGCTTCTTTGTAGTTTTTACCTGAAGATATTTCCTTTTCCACTATAGGTCTCAATGCACTCTCAAATATCCTTTTGCAGATTCCAGGAAATCTTTGTTATCAAACTACCCCATGAAAAGAAAGGTGTAACTCTATGAGATGAATTCACACGTCACAAAGAACTTCCTCAGAAAGCTTCTTTCCAGTTTTTAACTGGGGATATATCCTTTGTCATCATAGGCATCAATGAGATCCAAATTATACCTTCTTGGATTCGGCAAAAACAGTGCTACCAAAGTGATTCATGAAAGGAATTGTGTAACTCTGTGAGATGAATTAACTCTTCACAAAGCGGTTTCTCAGAAAGCTTCTTTCTAGTTATTATCTGAAGATAATTCCTTTGTCATCATAGACTTCAATGAGATCCAAAATATCCCTTCTCAGATTCCCCAAAAACAGTGCTAACAAAGTGCTCCATGTAAAGAATCATGAAGAGTGAATCTGAGATGAAATCACAAATCACAAAGCAGTTTCTCGGAAAGCTTCTTTCTAGTTTTTGTCCTGGGTTATTTCCTTTGTTACCATAAGCTTCAATGAGCTCCAAAATATCCCATTGCAGATTCCAAGAAAACAGTGTTAGCAAACTGTGCAACGAAAATAACAGTGTAACTCTGTGAGATGAATTGACACAGCATGAACTAGTTTCTCAGAAAGCTTCTTTTCGATTTTCATCTGAGGATACTTTCTCTGTCACCATGGGCTTTAATGCACTCTCAAATATCCTGTTGCATATTCCACGAGAAAAGTGTTATCAAACTACTCAATGAAAATAATGGCGTAGTTCTGTGAAATGAATTCACACATCTTAAGGCAGTTTCTCAGAAAGTTTACTTCTAATTTTTATCTGAGGATATTTCCTTTTTCACTCTAGGCCTCAATGCACTCCTAAATGTCCCTTTGCAGATTTCAGGAAAAGAGTGTTAGCAAACGGCTACATGAAAATAGGTGTAAATCTGTAAGATGAATTCACACATTTAAAAGGAACTTTCTCAGAAAGCTTCTTTCCAGTTTTTATATGACTATGTTTCCTTAGTCACCAAGGTCTTCAATGTGACACAAAATATCCCTTCTTGGTCTCCCCAAAAACAGTGCTACCAAACTGATCCATGAAAAGAATCGTGTAACACTGTGAGATGAATTAACACTGTGAGATGAATGTAACACTGTGAGATGAATTAAACGGTTTCTTAGAAAGCTTCTTCCTATTTTTTATATTAAGATATTTCCTTTGACACCATAAACTTCATTGCACTCCAAAGTATCCCATTGCAGATTCCAAGAAAACAGTGTTATCTAATAGCTCTGTGAAAAGATTGGTGTAACTCTGTGAGATGAATTCACACATCACAAAGCAGTTTATCAGAAAGCTTCTTTCTAGTTTTTGTCTGAGGATAGTTCCTTTTTCACTATAGGCCTCAATGCACTCCCAAATAAACCTTTGCAGATTCCAAGAAAATTGTGTTAGCAAACTGCTGCATATAAGTAAGCTGTAACACTGTGAGATGAATTCCCACATCAGAGGGAAGTTTCTCAGAAATCTTCTGTATAGTTTTTATCTCAGGATATTTCCATTGTCACCATAGGCTCCAATGTGACCTAAATATTCCTTCTAAGTTTCCCCAAAGTCAGGGCTACCAAACTGATCCAGGAAGAGCATTGTGTAACTCTTTGAAATGACTTAACACACCACAAAGCCGTTTTTCAGAAGGCTTCTTTCTAGTTTTTGTGCAAGGATATTTCGTTTTCACCATAAGCTTCAATACACTTCAAAATATCACATTGAAGATTTCAAGAAAACAGTTTTAGCTAACTACTCAATGAAAAGAACAGTGTAACACTGTGAGATGAATTCACACATCAGAAATCATTTTCTCTGAAACCTGTTTTCTAGTGTTCATATGAGGATGTTTCCTTTTTCACCATAGGCCTCATGTGCTCCCATGTATCCCTTTGCAGATTCCATGAAAACAGCATGAGCAAACTGCTCAATGAAAAGAACGATGTAACTCTGTGAGATAAATTCACACTTCACAGAGCAGTTTCTCAGAAACTTTCTTTCTAGCTTTGATCTAAGAATACTTTCTTTTTCACCATAGGCCTCAACGCGCTCCCAAATATCCCTTTGCAGATACCACGAAAACAGTGTTAGCAAACTGCTCCATGAAAAGAAAGGTGTAAATCTGTGAGATGAACTCACACATCACAGATAACTTTCTCAGAAAACTTCTTTCTAGTTTTATCTGAGAATAATTCCTTTGTCACCACAAGCTTCAAAGTGATCCAAAATATCCCGTCTCAGATTCCCCAAAAACAGTGCTACCAAACTGCTCCATGCAAAGGCTCATGTAACCCTGTGAGATGAATTCACAAATCACAAAGCAGTTACTCGTAAAGCTTCTTTCTTATCTTTGTCTGAGGTCGCTTCCTTTTTCACCATAAGCTTCAATGTGCTCCAAAATATCCTACTGCAGATTCCATGATAACAGGGTTCAGAAACTGTTCAATGAAGAGGACTATGTAACTCTGTGAGATGAATTCACACATTAAAAGCAGTTTCTCAGAAATCTTCTTTCTAGTTTTTATATGAGGGTATTTCCTTTGTCAAAATAAACTTCAATGGGCTCCGAAATATCCCATTGCATATTCCAAGATAATAGTGTTAGCAAACTCCTCAATGAAAAGAACAGTGTAACTGTGTGAGAAAAATTCACACATCACAATGCGGTTTCTCAGAAAGCTTCCTTCTGGTTTTTATCTGAGGATATTTCCTTTTTCACCAGAGGCTTCAATCCGCTCCCAAGTATCCCTTGCAGGTTTCACAGAAACAGCATTCTTCAACTGTCCCATATAAAGAGCAGTGTAACTCTGTGAGGTGAATTCACACATCACAAAGAAGTTTCTCAGATAGCTTCTTTCTAGTTTGTATCTCAGGATATCTGCTTTGTTAAACTAGGCTTCTATATGATCCAAAATATCCCTTCTCAGATACCCTAATAACAGTGCTACCAAACTGATTCATGAAAATAATCCTGTAACTCTGTGAGAAGAGTTCACAAATCACAAAGGGGTTTTTCAGAAAGCTTCTTTTTTATTTTTATATGAGGATATTTCCTTTGTCACCCTAATCTTCAATCTGCTCTGAAATATCCCTTGGCAGATACCAAGAGAACAGTGTTAGCAAACTTTTCAATGAAAAAAAACAGTGTAACACTGTGAGGCGAATTCACACATCAAAAAGCAGTTTCCTAGAAACCTTCGTTCTAGTTTTTATCTCAGGATATTTCCTTTTTTATCATAGACCTCAATGCACTCCATATATCCCTTTGCAGATTCCACGAAAACAGTGTTAGCAAACTGCTCAATGAAAAGAAAGCTGTAATTCTGTGAGATGAATTCACACATAAAAAGGCACTTTTACAGAAAACTTCTTTCTAGTTTTTGTTTTAGGATATTTCTTTTGTCACCATAAGATTCAATGCGATCCAAATCCCTTCTCAGATTCCCCAAAAACAGTGTAACCAATCTACTCCATGAAAACAATCATGTAACTCTTTGAGATGAATTCACAAATCACAAAGTAGTTTCTCAGAAAGCTTCTTTCTAGTTTATCTGAGGGTATTTTCTTTGTCACCATAATCTTCAATGCACTCCAAAATATCCCATTGCGGATTCCAACAAAAAACAGTTAGCAAACTGTTCAAGGAACAGAACAGTGTAACTCTGTGAGGTGAATTTACCCATCACAATGCAGTTTCTCAGAAAGCTTCTTTCTACTTTTCATCTGAGGATATTTTCTTTTTCGCCGTAGGCCTCACAGGGCTCTAAAATATTCCTCGTGGATTCCACGAAAACAGTGTTATCAAACAGCTCAATGAAAACAACAGTGTAACCCTGTGACATGAATTCACACATCACAAAGCAGTTTCTCATAAAGATTTTTTCTAATTTTTATCTGAGGATATTTTCTTTGTCACCATAGTCTTCAAAGTGATCAAAATGATCCCTTCTCAGATTCCTTGAAAACAGTGCTACAAACTGCTCCATGAAAAGAATCATGTAATTCTGTGAGATGAATTCACACATCATTGCTCTCTGAAATATCACATTGCGGTTTCCAAGAAAACAGTGTTGGCAACCTGTTCATTGAAGAGACAAGTGTAACTCTGTGAGATGAATTCACACATCACAAAGCAATTTCTCAGACAGCATCTTTCCAGTTTTTGTCTGTGGATATTTCCTTTGTCACCATAGGCTTCAATGCACTCCCAAATATTCTACTGCAGATTCGAGAAATACAGTGTTTTCTAACTGCTCAATGAAAAGAATTGTGTAATTCTGTGAGATGAATTCACAAATCACAAAGCAGTTTCTCAGAAAGCTTCTTTCTAGTTTTTATCAGAATATATTTCCTTTGTCACCATAAGATTCATTGCGCTCTGAAATATCTGATTGCAGATTCCAAGAAAACAGTGTTAGCAAACAGTTCAATGAAAACAACATTGTAACTCTCTGAGATGAATTCACACATCACAAAGGAGTTTCTCAGAAAGATTCTTTCTAGTTTTTATGTGAGGATATTTCCTTTTTCATCCAAGGACCCAATGCATTCCAAATATCCCTTTACAGACTTTACGAAAACAGTGTTAGCAATCTAATTGATGAAAAGAACAGTGTAACTCTGTGAGAAGAATTCGCACAACACAAATAATTTTCTTAGAAAGCTTCTTCGTAGATTTTATCTGAGGACATTTCCTTTGTCACCCTGGATATTTCCTTTGTCACCATAGGCTTCATTGTTATCCACAATATCCTTTCTCAGATCCCCAAAAACTGTGTTACCTAACTGTTCCATGAATAGTGTCATGTAACTCTGTCAGATGAATTAACAAATAAGAAAGCAGTTTCTCAGATTACTTCTTTCTAGTTTTTGTCGTCGGATATTTCCTTTTACACCATGGGTCTCAATACGCTTATTAATATCCCTTTTCAGATTCCACGAAAATAGGGTTAGCAAACTGCTCCATGGAAAGAAAGGTGTAAATCTCTGATATGAATTCACACATAACAAAGTAGTTTCCCAGAAAGTTTCTTTTTGTTTTTTGTCTGAGGATATTCCCATTGTCACCATAGACTTCAATGTGCTTCCAAATATCCTATTGCAGATACCCCAACAACAGTGTTACCATACCACTGCATGAAAAAAAATGGTGTAACTCTGTGAAATGAATTCAGACATCACAAAGCTGTTTCTCAGTAAGTATCTTACTAGTTTTTACGTGAGGTTATTTCCTTTTTCACCATATTCCTCATGCGTTCATGAATATCCCAATGCATATTCCATGAAAAACGTGTTAGCAAACTTCTCAATTGAAAAGAACAGTGTAACATTGTGAGATGAATTCACACATCACAAAGCAGTTTCCCAGAAAGGTTGTTTTTGGTTTTTGTCTGAGGATATTTACATTGTCACCAGAGGCTTCAATGAACTCCAAGATATCCTATTGCAGATTACATGAAAACAGTGTTATCAAACTGCTCTATGAAAAGAATGATGTAACTCTGTAAGATGAATTCACATATCACAAAGCAGTTTCTCAGAAAGATGCTTTCTAGTTTTTGTCAGGATATTTCCTATTTCACCAAAGGCCTCAATATACTCCCTAATATACCTTTGCAGATTCCATGAAAACAGGGTTAGTGAACTGCTAAATGAAAAGAAAAAGTTAACTCTGTTAGACGAATTCACACATCACAAAGAACTTTCTCAGAAAGCTTCCTTTCTAGTTTATATCTGAGGATATTTCCTTTGTCATCATAGTCTTCAATGCACACCCAAATACCCTATTGCAGATTCCATGCAAACAGTGTCAAAAAAAAAGCTGCAAAAAAAGAATCATGTAGCTCTGTGATATGAATTCACACATCTTAGTGATGAATCACAAAGCAGTTTCTCAGATCTTCTTTCTAATTTTTATCTGAGGATATTTCCTTTGTCACCATTGGCTTCAATGTGCTCCCAAATATCCTAATGCAGATTCCGTGATACCAGCGTTATCAATATGCTCAATGAAAAGAATGGTGTAACACTGTAAAATGAATTCACAGATCACAAAGCAGTTTGTCAGAGAGCTTGTTTCTAGTTTTTATCTGAGGCTAATTCCTTTTTCACTATAGGCCTCAATGCACTCCCAAATATCCCTTCGCAGATTCCACAAAAACACTGTTAGCAAACTGCTCTATGAAAAGAAAGGTGTAAAACTGTGAGATGAATTCAAACATCACAAACAACTTTCTCATAAATCTTCTTTCTAGTTTTTATCAGAGGATATTTCCTTTGTCACCATGGGTTTCAATGCGATCCAAATTATCCCTTCTATCATTCCCCAAAAACAGTGCAACCAACCTGCTCCATTAAAAGAATCGTGTAACACTGTGAGATGAATTCACGAATCACAAAGTAGTTTCTCAGAAAGTTTCTTTCTAGTTTTTGTCCGAGGATAGTTCCTTTGTCACCTTAAGCTTCAATGTGTTCTGAAATATCCCTTTGCAGTATCTAAGAAAACAGTGTTAGCAAATTTCTCAATAAAAGAAACATTATAACTCTGTGAGATGAATTCACACATCACAAAGCAGCTTCTCAGTAAACTTCTTTCTAATTATTATCTGAGGATAATTCCTTTTTCACCATAGGCCTCAATGCACTACTAAATATCCTTTTGCAGAATCCACGAAAAAGATGTTAGTAAACTGCTCCATGAAATGAAATGTGTAACTCTGTGAGATGAATTCACACATAAAGAACTTTCTAAGAAAGCTTCTTTCTAATTTCTGTATGTAGATATTTCCTTTGCCACCATAGGATTTAATGTGATCCAAAATATCCCTTCTCAGATTCCCCAAAAAGAGTGCTACCAAGCTAATCCATGAAAGGAATCATATATCTCTATGAGATGAATTAACATATCACAAAGCAGTTTCTGAGAAATCTTCTTTCTAGTTTTTATATGAGGATATTTCCTTTGTCACCATAAGCATCAGTGTGCTGAGAAATATTCCATTGCAGATTCCAAAATAGAGTGTTAGCAAACTGCTCAATGAAAAGAACAGTGTAACTCTGTGGTATGAATTCACACGTCACAAAGCAGTTTCTCAGAAACCTACTTTCTAGTTAATACTTGAGGATATTTCCTTTTTCACCATAGGCCCCAATGCGCCCCCAAATATCCCTTTGCAGATTCCACGAAAACGGTGTTAACAAACTGCTGCATGAAAAAGAAAGATAAAACTCTGTGAGATAAATTTACAAATCACAGGAACTTTCTCAGAAAGCTTCTTCCTAGATTTTATCTGAGGATATTTCCTTTGTAAGTATAGGCTTCAATGTGCTCTAAAATATCCTATTGCAGATTCCAAGAAAACAGTGTTAGCAAACTGCTCAATGAAAAGAACTATGTAACTCTGTGAGGTGAATTCATACATCACAAAGCAGTTTCTCAGAAAGCCTCTTTTTGGTTTTTACCTGAGAATATTTCCTTTGTCACCATTGACTTCAATGGGCTCTAAAATATCCTATTGCAGATTCCACAAAAACATTGTTAGAAAACTGCTCAATGAGAAATATGGTGTAATTCTGTGAGGTGAATTCACACATCACAAAGCAGTTTCTCAGAATGCTTCTTTCTAGCTTTTATCTGAGGATATTTCCTTTTTCACTATAGGCCTCAATACGTTCCTAAATATCCCTTTGCAGATTCCCCAAAAACAGTGTTACGAAAGGGCTCCATGAAAAGAATCAAGTAACTCTGTGACATAAATTAACACATCACAAAGAGGTTTCTAAGAAAGCTTCTTTCTAGTTTTTATATGAGGATATTTTCTTTTCCACCATTGGCTTCAATATGCTCCCAAATATCCCATCTCAGGTACCACAAAAACCTTGATGTCAAAGTGCTTCCTCAACAGAAACGTTACCTCTATGAGATGAATGGAAACATCACAAAGGAGTTTCTCCAAAAGCTTCTCTCTGGTTGTTACCTGAAGAAATTTCTTTTTCATCTGAGGCCTCTATGCACTCCCAATTATCCCTCTGCAGATTCCACAAAAACAGTGCTAACAAACAGCACCATGAAAAGAATGATGTAACTCTGTGAGATAAATTGACCCACCACAAAGCAGTTTCTCAGGAAACTTCTTTCTAGTTTTTATCTGGGGATATTTCTTTTTCCACCATAGGCTTCAATGCACTCCCAAATATCCCTTCTCAGACACCACACAAATAGTGATGCCAAAGTGCTCACTCAACAGAAAAGGTTAACTCTATGAGATGAATGTACACATCCCAAAAGGGTTTCTCAGAAAGCTTTTCTCCACTTTTTAACTGAAGATATTTCCTTTTTCACCATTGGACTCTATGCACTCCTTAATATTCCTTTGCAGATTCCACAAAAACAGTTTTACCAAACTACTCAATAAAAATAAAATTGAAACTCTGTGAGATGTATTCACCCATCCCAAAGCAGTTTCTCAGAAAGCTTCCTTCTAGTTTAAATCTGACGATATTTCCTTTTTCACCATAGGCTTCAATGGGCTCCCAAATATTTCCTCTCAGATACCATAAAAACAGTGATGCTGAACTGCACAATCAAGAAAAAGGTTAAACTCTATGATATGAATACACATAATCAGAAAACCGTTTATCAAAAAGCTTCTCTGCCATTTTTATCTGAAGTTATTTCCTTTTCATTATAGGCCTCTAGAAGAAATTTCTTTTTCCATCTTAGGCCTCTATGTCCTCCCAAATATCTCTCTGTAGATTCCACAAAAACAGTGCTAACAAATTGCACCATGAAAAAAAATGATGTATTTCTGTGAGATAAATTGACCGATCACAAAACAGTTTCTCAGAAAGCTTCTTTCTAGTTTTTATCTGAGGATATTTCTTTTTCCACCGTAGGCTTCAATGCACTAACAAATATCCCTTCTCAGACACCACCAAAACAGTGATGCCAAAGTGCTCCCTCAACAGAAACGGTTAGCTCTATGAGATGAATGCACACATCCCAAAGGAGTTTCTCATAAAGCTTCTCTCCTGTTTTTAACTGAATACATTTCCTTTTTCGTCATTGGACTCTATGCGCTCCCAAATATCCTTTTGCAGATTACACAAAAACCATGTTACAAAACAGCTCAATGAAAACTAAATTGAAACTCTGTGAGATGAATTCACCCATCACAAAGCAGTGTCTCAGAAGCTTCTTTCTAGTTTAAATCTGATGATATTTCCTTTTTCACTGTAGGCTTCAATGTGCTCCCAAATGTCTCCTCTAGATACCATAAAGACAGTGATGCCGAACTGCTCAATCAACAAAAAGATTAAACTCTATGATACGAATGCACATATCAGAAAACCGTTTATCAAAAATCTTCTCTGCAGTTTTTATCTGAAGTTATTTCCTTTTCACTATAGGTTTCTAGAAGCTCCTGAATATCCCTTTGGAGATTCCATAAAAAGAATGCTACCAAACTGCTCCATGGAAAGAATTGTGTAACTCTGTGAGATGAATTCACAAATTGAAAGCAGTTGGTTAGAAAGCTTCTTTCTAGTTTTTGTCTGAGGATATTTCTGTTGTCACCCTAAGCTTCAGTGCACTCCAAAATATCCCATTGCAGATTCCAAGAAAACTGTTAACAAACTCAACCTAAAGAACAGTGTATCTCTGTGAAAGGAATTCACACACCACAAAGCAGTTTCTCAGAAAGCTTCTTTTTGGTTTTTATCTGAGGGTATTTCCTTTTTCACTCTAGGCCTCAATGTGCTCCCAAATATCACTTTGCAGATTCAACAAAAAGAGTGTTAGCAAACTGCTCCATGAAAAGAAAGGTGTAACTGTGTGAGATAAATTCACACATCACAAAGAACTTTCTCAGAAAACTTCTTTCTAGTTTTTATATGAGGATATTTCCTTCGTCACCTTAGGCTTCAATGTGATTAAAAATATCCCTTCTCACATTCCCCAAAAAGAGGATACCAAACTGCTCCATGAAAAGAATAGTGTAACTCTGTGAGATGAATTAACTCATCACAAATCGTTTTCTCAGATAGCTTCTTTCTAGTTTTTATAGGAGGATATATACTTTTTCACTGCTGGCTTCAATGCACTCCCAAATACCCCTTCTCTGACATCACAAAAATAGTAATGCCAAAGTACTCCCTCAATGGAAACGTTTAACTCTATGAGAAGAATGCACAGATCATGAAGGAGTTTCTCCAAAACTTCTCTCCAGTTGTTACCTGATGAAATATCTGTTTCCACTTTAGGCCTCTATGTGCTTCTAATTTTCCCTCTGCAGATTCCCCAAAAACAGTGCTTACAAACTGCTCCATGAAAGGAATCATGTAACTCTGAGTTAAATTGACCCATCACAAAGCAGTTTCTCAGGAAGCTTCTTTCTAGTTTTTATTTGAGGATATTTCCTTTTCCATCATACGCTGCAATCCACTTCCAAATATCCTGTCTCAAACACCTCAAAAACAGTGATGCCAAAGTGCTCCCTCAAGAGAAAGGTTTAGCTCTATGAGAAGAATGCACACATCACAACGAGTTTCTCAGAAAACTTCTCTCTAGTTTTTACCTGAAGAATTTTCTTTTTTCACCTTAAGATTCTATGTGCTCCCAAGTATCCCTCAACAGATTCCACAAAAACAGTGCTACCAAATTTCTCCATGAAAAAAAGGTGTAACTTTGTGAGATGAATTCACTCATCACAAAACAGTTTCTCAGAAAGCTTCTTTCTAGTTTAAATCTGAGGATATTTTGTTCTTCACCGTCAGCTTCAATGTGCTCCCAAATATATTCTCTCAGACACCACAAAAACAGTGATGGCAAACTGCTCAATCAACAAAAAGGTTAAACTCTATGAGATGAATACACACATCAAAAACTGTTCCTTGAAAACTTCTCTCCAGTTTTTATCTGACGTTATTTTCTTTTTCACCTTAGGCCTCTAGGAGTTCCCGAATATCCCCTTGCAGATTCCATAAAAACAGTGCTACCAAATTGCTCCATGTAAAGAATCATGTAACTGGCCAGGCGTGGTGGCTTAAACCTGTAATCCCAGCACTTTGGGAGGCCGACACAGGTGGATCACTAGTTCAGGAGATTGTGACCATCCTGGCTAACATGGTGAAACCCCATCTGTACTAAAAAATACAAAAAAAAAAAAAAAAAAAAAAACTAGCCGGACGAGCTGGTGTGTGCCTGTAGTCCCAGCTACTCGGGAGGCTGACGCAGGAGAATGGCATAAACTCAGGAGGTGGAGCTTGCAGTGAGCTGAGATCCGGCCACTGCACTCCAGCCCGGATGACAGAGTGAGACTCTGTATGAAAAAAAAAAAAGAAAAAAAGAAGGATGTAACTCTATGAGATTAATTTAAAGATCACAATACAGTTTTTCAGAATGTTTCTTTCTAGTTTTTGTCTGAGGATATTTTCTTTGTCACACTAAAAATGAATGTGTTCCCAAATATCCCATTGCAGATTCCAAGAAAACAGTGTTACAACTGCTCAATGAAAAGAACAGTGTACCTCTGTGAGATAAATTCACACATCACAAAGCAGTTTCTCAGAAAGCTTCTTTGTAGTTTTAATCTGAGGATATTTCCTTTTTCACCATAGGTCTCAAATCACTCCCAAATATCCCTTTGCAGATTTCACAAAAACAGTGTTAGCAAATGGCTCCATGAAAAGAAAGGTATGACAATATGAGACGAATTCATACATCACAAAGCAGTTTCTCAGATAGATTCTTTCTAGTTTATATCTAAGGATATTACTTTTGTCAGAATAGGCTTCAATGCGATCCAAAATATCCCTTCTCAGATTCCCCAAAAACAGTGATACCAAACTGATCCACGAAAAGAATCGTATAACTCTGTGAGATGAATTCACAAATCACAAAATACTTTCTCAGAAATCTTCTTTCCAGTTTTTGTCTGAGGTTATTTCCTTTTTCACCATAGGCTTCAATGCACTCGTGAATATCCCTTTGTAGATTCCAAGAAAGCAGTGTTAGCAAACTGCTCCATGAAAAGAAAGGTGTAAATATGTGAGATGAATTCACACATCACAAAGAAGTTTCTCAGAAAGATTCTTTTTTTTTTTGTCTGAGGATATTTCGTTTGTCACCATAGGCTTCAATGAACTCCCAAATATCCTATTGCAGATTCCATGAAAACATGGTTATGAAACAGCTCAATGAAAACACCAGTGTATCTCTTTGAGATGAATTCACCCACCCAAAAGTAGTTTCTCAGAAAGCTTCTATCTAATTTTTATCTGAGGATATTTCCTTTTCCATTGTAGGCTTCAATGCACTCCCAAATATCTCTTCTCAGACACCACAAAAACAGTGATGCCAAAGTACTCCCTTAACATAAATGTTTAGCCCTATGAGGTGAATGCACCCATCACAAAGAAGTTTCTCCGAAAGCTTCTCTCCAGTTTTTACCTGAAGAATTTTCTTTTTTCACCTTAGACCTCTATTCACTCCCAAATATCCCTTTGCAGTTTCCACAAATACAGCGTTAGCAAGCAGAGCAATAAAAAGAAAGGTGTAACTCTCTGAGGTGAATTCACCCATCTCAAAGAAGTTTCTCAAAAGCTTGCTTCTAGTTTAAATCTCATGATATTTCCTTTTTCACCATTGGCTTCAATGTGCTCCCAAATAACTCCTCTCAGATACCACAAAAACAGTGATGCTGAACTGTTCAGTCAGCAAAAAGGTTAAACTTTATGAGATGAATATACACATCACAAAACCGTTTCTTGTAAGCTTCTCTCCAGTTTTCATCTGATGTTATTTCCTTTTTCACCATAGACTTCTAGGAGCTTCCAAATATCCCTTTGCAGATACCATAAAAACAGTGCAGCCAAACTGCTCAAAGAAAACAAAGGTGGAGCTCTGTGTGATGAATTCACTCATCACAAAGAAATTTCTCAGAGAGTTTCTTTCTAGTTTTTGTCTCAGGATATTTCCTTTTCCACCATCGGCTTCCATGCACTCCCAAATATACTTTCTCAGATACCACAAAAACAGTGATCCCAAGCTACTCTCCAAACAGAAAGCTTTACCTCTATAAGATGAATGCACACATCACAAAGCAGTTATCAGAAACTTTCTCTCCAGTTTCAATCTGAAAATATTTCCTTTTTCAACATTGGCATCTATCCACTCTCAAATATTCCTTTCCGTATTCCAAAAAAACTGTGTTACCAAAAGGCTCAATGAAGAGAAAGATTTAACTCTGTGAGATGAATTCACCCATCACAATCAGTCTCTCAGAAAGCTTCTTTCTAGTTTTTATCTGAGGGTATTTCCTTTTTCACCTTAGGCTTCTCTGTGCTCCAAAAATCACTTTGTAGATTCCACAAAAACAGGGTAACCAAACTACTCAATGAAAAGAATGGTTAACCTCTGGGAGATGAATTCACCCATCACAAAGAAATTTCTCAGAAAGATCCTTTCCTGGTTTTATCTGTGCATATTTACTTTTCCACCCTCAGCCTCAATACTCTCTGAAATATCCCTTTTCAGACACCACAAAAACAGTGAGATCATGCTGCTCTATCAACAAAATGGGTTATCTCCATGGGATGAACACACACATCACAAAACAGTTTCTCAAAAACATTAACTCCAGTTTTTATCTGAAGATATTTCCTTTTTTACCATAGGCCACGATGAGCTCCCAAATATTCCTTTGCAAATTCCCCCAAAACAGCACTACCAAACTGCTCAATGAAAAGAAAGGTGTAACTCTTTGAGATGAATTCACTGACCACAAAACAGTTTCTCAGAAAGCTTCATTCTAGATTTTATCTGAGAATATTTCCTTTGTCACCATAGACTTCAATGTGATCCAAAATATCCCTTCTAAGATTTCTCCAAAACAGTGCTACCAAACGGCTCCATGAAAAGAATCCTGTAACCCTGTGTGATGAATTAGCACATCCAAAGCTGTTTCTCAGAATGTTTTTTCCTAGTTTTTACGTGAGAACATTTCCTTTGTCACCATAAGCTTCAATGTGCTCCCTATAGGCCTTAATAAGCTCCCAAAATCCCTTTGTAGATTCCATGAAAACAATGTTAGCAAGATGCTCCATGAAAAGAAAGGTGTAACTCAGTGAGATGAATTCACACGTCACAAAGAACATTCTGAGAAAGCTTCTTCATACTTTTTATCTGAGGATATTTCCTTTGTCACCATAGGCTTCTATGCAATACAAAATATTCCTTCTCAGTTTCTCAAATATCAGTGTTACTAAATTGATCCATGAAAGGAATCCTGTAACTCTGAGATGATTTTACACATCACAGATAATTTCTTTCTCATTTTTATCTGAGGACATTTCCTTTTACACCATAGGTCTCAATATGGTCCCAAATATCCCTTTTCAGATTCCATGAAAACAAGGATGGCAAT
This sequence comes from Macaca nemestrina, assembly GCF_043159975.1. NCBI lineage: Eukaryota > Metazoa > Chordata > Mammalia > Primates > Cercopithecidae > Macaca > Macaca nemestrina. Next base: position 32,301,278 of record NC_092142.1, on the reverse strand, counting down.
GTGTTCCAAGAAAAGAAAGGTGTATCTCTGTGAGGTGAACTAACACATCACAAAGCGGTTTCTCAGAGAGCTTCTTTCCAGTTTTTTTATGAGGATATTTCCTGTGTCACCATAGGATTCAATGTGATCCAAAATATCCTTTCTGATATTCCCCAGAAATACTGCTATTAAACTGCTCCATGAAAAGAGTCGTGTAACTCTGAGGGATGAATTAACACATCACAAAGTGGTTTCTCAGGAAGCTTCTTTCTATTTTATATATGATATTATTTAGTTTTTCCCCGTAAGCATGAATGCTCTCTGAAACATCCCATTGCAGATTCCAAGAAAACAGTGTTAGTAAACTGCTCAATGAAAAGAACAGTGTAACTCTGTGAGATGAATTCACACATCACAAGGAGTTTCTCAGAAAGCTTCTTTCTAGTGTTCATATATGAATATTTCCTTTTAAACCATAGGCTTCAATGTGCTCCCAAATATTCCTTCTCAGACACCTCAAAAACAGTAATACCAAAGGACTCCATCAATTGAAATGTTTAGCGGTATGAAGTGAATGCAAAAATCACAAAGGATTTTCTCTGAAATCTCTTCTCCAGTTTTTCCTGGAGAATTTTCTTCTCTCACCTTAAGACTCTATGTGGTCCCAAATATCCTATTACAGATTCCGCAAAAACAGTGTTTCCAAACTGCTCAATGAAAAGAAAGATTTAACCCTGTGAGATGAATTCACCCAACACAAAACAGTCTCTCAGAAAGATTCTTTCTTGTTTTTATCTGAGGGTATTTCCTTTTTCACCATAGGCGTCTCTGTGCTTTCAATATCCCTTTGTAGATTTTACAAAAAAAAAAAAAATTAACAAATTGTTCAATGAAAGGAATGGTTTACTTCTGGGAGATGAATTCACCCATCACAAAGAAATTTCTCAGAAGTCTCCTTTCTACCTTTCATCTGTGCAGCATATTTACTTTTCACCATCAGCCTCAATGCATTCCCAAATATCCCTTCCCAGACACCACAAAACAGTGATGTCAATCTGGTCAATAAAAAATGGTTTATCTCTATGAGATGAATGCACACATCTCAAAATAGTTTCTCAAAAACTTTCTCTCCAGTTTTTATTTGAGGATATTTTCTTTTTCACCATCAGCCTCTATGAGCTCCCAAATATCCCTTGGCAGATTCCCTGAAAACAGTGCTACCAAGCTGCTCAATAAAAAGAAAGGTGTAACTCCATGAGATGAATTCACCCATCACAAAGCAGTTCCTCATAAAGCTTCTTTCTAGTTTTTATCTGAAGATATTTCCTTTTTCACCATAGGTCTTAATACGCTCCAAATATCCCTTTGCAGATTCCACAAAAACAGTGCTTGCAGAATGCTCCATGAAAAGAAGGGGTATCTCCATGAGATGAATTCACACATCCCAAAGAACTGTCTCAGAAAACATCCTTCTAGTTTTTGTCTGATGATATTTCCTTAGTCACCATAGGCTTCACAGTGATCCAAAATATCCCTTCTCAGATTCCCCCAAAACAGTGCTACCAATCTGATCTATGAAAATAATTGTGTAAATCTGGGAGATGAATTAACACAACACAAAGCAGTTTCTCAGAAAGCTTCCTTCTAGTTTTTATATGATGATATGTCATTTGTCTCCATAAGCTTCAGTGCACTCCAAAATATCCCATTGTAGATTCCAAGGAAACAATGTTAGTAAATCTCTCACTGAAAAGAACAGTGTAACCCTGTGAAATGAATTCACACACCAAAAAGCAGTTTCTCACAAAGCTTCTTTCTAGTTTTTATCTGAGGATAATTCCTTTTTCACCATATTACTCAAGGCACTCGTAAATATCCCTTTGCAGATTCCTCAGAAACAGGGTTAGGAAACTGCTCCATGAACAGAAAGGTGTAGCTTTGTGAGATGAATCCACACATCACCAGGAAGTTTCTCAGAAACCTTCTTTCTAGTTTTTATCTGAGGATATTTCCTTTGTAATCATAGGCTTTAAGGCAATCCAAAATATCCCTTCTCAGTTTCCCCAAAAACAGTGTGACCAAACTGCTGCATGAAAATATCATGCACCTCTGTGAGATGGATTCACTCATCACAAATCAGTTTCTCAAAAAGGTTCTTTATAGCATCCTTCTGAGGATATTTCCTTTATCACCACAGGCTTCAGTGTGCTCTGAAACATCCTTTGCAGATTCCAAGAAAAGAATGTGATCAAACTGCTCTATGAAAAGATCAGTGTAAGTATGGGAGATGAGTTCACACTTCACAAAGCAGTAAATCAGAAAGCTTCCTTTTGATTTTTATCTGATTATAGTTTCTTTGTCACCACTGGCTTCAATTCACTCCCAAATATCTTATTGCAGATTCCACGTAGGCAGTGTTAGCAAACTGCTCAATGAAAAGAATGGTGTAACTCTGTGAGATGAATTCACGCATCACAAAAAAACTTTCTAGAAAGCCTCTTTCTAGTTTTTATCTGAGTATATTTCTTTGTCACCATAGGCTTGAATGTGATCCAAATATACCTTCTCAGTTTCCCCTAAAACAGTGCTACCAAACTGCACCATTAAAAGAATTGTGTAACTCTGGGAGTTGAATTAACACATCACAAAGTGGTTACTCAGAAAACTTCTTCCTCATTTTTATGGGAATATATTTCCTTTGTCACCAAACTTTAATGTGCTATGAAATATTCCATTGCAGATTCCAAAAATATAGTGTTAGCAGACTGTTGAATGAAAAGAACATTGAAACACTGTGAGATGAGTTCACATATTACTAAGCAGTTTCTCAGGAAAGTTCTTTCCGGTATTTATTTAATGATATTTCCTTATTCACCATAGGCCTCACAGTGCTCCCAAATATCCCTATGCAGATTCCAAAAAAAAAGTGTTCACAAACTGCTCCATGAAAGGAAAGGTGCAACACTGTGAGATGAGTTCCCACATCAAAAAATAGCTTCTCGGAAAACTTCTTTAAAATTTTTGTCGGAGTATATTTCCTTTGTCACCACAGGCTTCAATGAGATCCAAAATATCCCTTCTCAGATTCTGCCAAAACAGTGCTACAAAACTGCTCTTTGAAAAGAATCATGTAACTCTGTGAGATGAATTCCCAAATCACAAAGCAGTTTCTCAGAAAGATTCTTTCCCATTTTTGTCTGAGATATTTTCTTTGTCCAAATAAGGTTCAATGTGCTCCAAAATATCCTTTTGCACATTCCACGAAAACAGTGTTAGCAAATTACTCCATGAAATTAAAGGTGTAACACTGTGAGATGAATTCACACATCACAAAGAACTATCTCAAAAGCTTCTTTCTCGTTTTTAACTGAGGATATTTCCTTTGTCACAATAGGCTTCAAAGCAATAAAAATATCCTTTCTCAAATTTCCAAAAAACAGTGCTTACAGACTGATTCATGAAAACAATCATGCAAAGCTATGAAATGAATTAACACATCTCAAAGCAGTTTGTTAGAAACATTGTTTCTAGTTATTATCTGAGGATAATTCCTTTGTCACTATATGCTTCAGTGCATCCATAATATCACATTGCCTCTTGGAAGAAAACAGTGTTAGCATACTGTTCAATGAAAAAAACAGTGCAATTCTGTGAGATGAATTTACACATCACAAAGTAGTTCTCAGAAAGCTTCTTTTTGTTTTTTTTCTGAGGATATTTCCTTCATAACCACAGGCTTCAATGTGCTCTCAAATGTCCTATTGCAGATTCCACGAAAAATATTTTATGAACATGCTCAATGAAAAGAACGATGTAGCTCTTTGAGATAAATTCACATATCACAAAGCAGTTTCTCAGAAAGCTTCTTTCTAGTTTTTATATGATGATATTTCCTTTGTCACCATAAGCTTCAATGCACTCAGAAATATCCCATTGCAGATTTCAAGAGAACAGTGTTAGCAGACTGCTAAATGAATAGAATAGTGTAACACCGTGAGATGAATTCACACACCAAAAACTACATCTCAGAAAGCTTCTTTATAATTTTTATCTGAAGATATTTCCTTTTTCACAAACGGCCTCAATGTGCTTCCAACTATTCCTTTGTAGATTCCACAATTTTTATTTGGAGGTAACTCCTTTGTCACCGTAGGCTTCAATGTGATCCATAATATCCAATCACCAATTCCCCAAAAACAGGGCTACCAAACTGCTCCATGAAAGGAATCATGTAACTTTGTATATGAATTCCAAAATCATAAAGCAGTTTCTCAGAAACCTTCTTGTTTTTGAGGATAATTTCTTTGTCACCATTAGCATCAATGTACTCTGAAATATCCCATTGCAGATCCAAAGAAAACAGTGAAGGCAGACTGATAAATGAAAAGAACACTGTAACTCTGTGAGATGAATTCACACATCACAAAGCCATTTCTCAGAATGTTTCTTTCTAGTTTTTATCTGAGGATATTTCCTTTTACACCATAGGCTTCAATGAGCTCCAAATATCCCTTTGCAGATTCCACGAAAACTGGTTGCAAACTGCTCCATGAAAAGAAAGGGGTATCTCCGTGAGATGAATTCACACATCCCAAAGAACTGTCTCAGAAAGCTTCTTTCTAGTTTTTATCTGAGGATATTACCTTAGTCATCATAGGCTTCACAGCGATCCAAAATATCCCTTCTCAGATTCCCCCAAAACAGTGCTACCAAACTGATCCATGAAAGGAATCGTGTAACTCTGTGAGATGAATTAACATATCATAAAGCAGTTTCTCAGAAGGCTTCTTTCCAGTTTTTATATGAGGATATATCCTTTGTCACCGAAAGCTTCAATATGCTCTGAAATAAGCCATTGTAGATTCCAAGCAAACAGTGTTAGCTAGCTGCTCCATGAAAAGTACATTGTAACTCTGTGCCTTGAATTCAAACATCACAAAGCAGTTTCTCAGAAAGTTTCTTTCTAGTTTTTATCTGAGTATATTTCCTCTGTCATCATAGGCTTCAATACATTCCAAAATATCTCTTCTCAAATTCGCCATAAATAGTGCTACAAAACTGATCCCTCAAAAGAGTTGTGTGACTCTCTGAGATGAATTAGCACATCACAAAGTGCTTTCTCAGAAACCTCCTTTCTAGTTTTTATATGAGGATATTTCCTAATTCAAATTAAACTTCAAAGTGCTCCAAAATATCCCATTTCAGATTCTAAGAAAACACAGTTAGGAATCTGCTCAATGAAAAGAATGGTGTAACTCTGTGATATGAATTTACACATCACAAATAACTTTCTCAGAAAGTTTCTTTCTAGTTTTTATCTGAGGATATTTCCTTTGTCACCGTAGGCTTCAATGAGATCCAAAACATCCCTTCTCAGAGTCCCTAAAAACAATGCAATCAAACTGATCCAAGAAAAGAATCATGTAACTCTGTGAGATAAATTCACAAATCACAAAACAGTTTCTCAGAAAGCATCTTTCTAGTTTTTATCTGAGGATACTTCCTTTTTCACAGTAAGTTTCAATGCACTCTGAAATATCCCATTGCAGATTCCAAGAAAACAGTGTTAATAATCTACTCAATGAAAAGAACAGTGTAACTCTGTGAATTGAATTTACACATCACAAAGCAATTTCTCAGAATGCTTCTTATTGGTTTTTTTATGAGGATATTTCCTTTGGCAACATAGGCTTCAATGCATTCCCAAATACCCTATTGCAGATTCCATGAAAACAGTGTTATCAAACTCCTCAATGAAAAGAATGGTGTAACTGTTAGATGAATTCACACATCACAATGCAGTTTCTCATAAAACTTCTCTCTATTTTTTATTGGAGGATATTACCTTTTTCACAATAGGCCTCAATGCACTCCCAAATATCCCTTTGCGGATTCCACGAAAACGGTGTTAGCAAACTTCTCCATGAAAGGAAAGGTGTAACTTTGTGAGATGAACTTACACATCAGAATATCTTATTCATAAAGCTTCTTTCTCGTTTTTATCTGAGGATATTTCCTTTGTCATGATAGGCGTCAATGTGATACAAAGTATTCCTTCGTAGATTCCCCAAAATCAGTTCTACCAAACTAATCCATGAAAAAAAAGCTGGAACTCTGTGAGATGAATTCACAAATTGGAAAGTCATTTCTCAGAAACCTTCTACCTAGGTTTTCCCTGAGGATATATGCTTTGTCACCTTCAGCTTCAATGCGCTCCTAAATGTCACATTGTGGATTCCAAGAAAACAGTGTTAGCAAACTGCTCAATGAATAGGAGAGTGGAACTGTGAGATGAATTCACACATCACGAAGTTGTTTCTCAGAAAACTTCTTTCTAGTTTTTATCTGAGAATATTTTCTTTTTCACTATATTCCTCAATGCGCTTATGAATATCCCATTGCAGATTCCCAGACAAAAGTGTTAGCAAACTACTCAATGAAATGAATGTTGTAACTCTGTGAGATGAATTCACATATCACAAAGCAATTTCACAAAAAGCTTCTTTTTGGTTTTAATCTGAGTATGTTTCCTTTGTCTACATGAGTTTCAAAGCGCCCCCAAAGATAATATTGCAGATTCCACGAAAACAATGTTATCAAACTACTCAATGAAAAGAACCATGTAACTCTGTGAGACGAATTCACACATAACAAAGTAATTTCTCGAAAAACTTCCCTCTAGTTTTTATCTGTGGATGTTTCCTTTTTCACTACAGGACTCAATGTGTTCCCAAATATCCTACTGCAGATTCCACGAAAAGAGTGTTATCAAAGTGCTCAATGAAAAGAATGGTGTAACACTGTAAGATGAATTCACACATTGTAAAGCAGTTTCTCAGAAAGCTTCTTTCTAGTTTTAATCTGAGGATATTTCGTTTGTCACCATAGACTTCTATGAGATCCAAAATATCCCCTCTCAGGTTCCCCAAAAACAATGCTATTAAACTGCTCCATGAAACGAATGGTGTAATTCTGTGAGATGAATTCTCATATCAGAAAGCTATTTCTCAGAAAGCTTCCTTCTAGTTTTTCTCTGAAGATAATTTCTCTTTCACCATATTCCTCAATGCACTCCACTCCCAAATATCTCATTGAAGACTCCACGAAAAGAGTGTTAGCAAAGTTCTCAATGAAAAGAATGGTGTAACTCTGTGAGATGAATTCACAATCTAAAGAAGTTTCTTGGAAAGTTTCTAGTTTTAATCTGAGGATATTACCTTTGTCACCATAGAATTCAATGTGATCCAAAATATCCCCCCTCAGGTTCCCCCAAAACAGTGCGACTGAACTGCTCCATGAAAAGAATGGTGTAACTCTGTGAGATGAATTCCCACATCAGAATGCTGTTTCTCAGAAAGCTTATTTCTAGCTTTTATCTGAGGATATTTTCTTTTTCACCATATTCCTCAATGTGCTCTGGAATATCCCATTGCAGATTCCATGACAAAAGGGTGAGGAGACTTCTCAATGAAAAGAACAGTGTAACTCTGTGAGATGAATTCATACATCACAAAGCAGCTTCACAGAAACTTTCTTATGGCTTTTTATCTGAGGATATTTCCATTGTCACCATACATTTCAATGCACTCCCAAATACCCTGTTGCAGATTCCATGAAAATAGTGTAATCAAACTGCACAATTAAAGGAAAGGTGTAACTCTGTGAGATGAATACACACATTGCAAAGCAGTTTCTCATAAAACTTCTTTCTATTTTTTATCTGAGGATATTTCCTTTTTCACAATAGTCTTCAATGCACTCCGAAATGTCACATTGTGGATTCCAAGAAAGCAGTGTTAGCAAACTACTCAATGAAGAGAACAGTGTAACTCTGTGAGATAAATTCACACATCACAAACTAGTTTCTCAGAAAACTTCTTTCTATTTTTTACCTGAGGATATTTCCTTTTTAACCACAGGCCTCAATACGCTCGCCAATATCACTTTACAGATTCCATGAAAAGAGTGTTAGCAAACTGCTCCATGAAAATAAATGTGTAAATCTGTGGAATGAATTTAAACATCACAAAGCAGTTTCTCAAAGGCTTCTTTTTAGTTTTTGTCTGAGGATATTTCCTCTGTCACCTTAGGCTTCAATGCGATTCAAAGTATACCTTTTCAGATTTCCCAAAAACATTGCTACCAAACTGCCCCATGAAAAGTATGGTGTAACTCTGTGAGATGAATTCACACATCACAAAGCAGTTTCTCAGAAAGGTTTTTCTAGTTTTTATCTGAGGATATTTCCTTTGAAACCATATGCTTCAATGCGTCCAAAGTATACCTACTCAGATTCAACAAAAAAAGTGCTACCAAACTGTTCCATGAAAAGAGCGGTGTAACACTGTTAGATGAATTCACACATCACAAAGCAGTTTCTCAGAAAGTTTCTTTCTAGTTTTTACCTGACGATATTTCGTTTTTCACTAGAGGCATCAACTGGCTACCAAATATCTCATTGTAGATTCCACAAAACAGTTTTAGCACACTGCTCCATGAAAGGAAAGGTGTTACTCTGTGAGATGAATACATGAATTACAAGGAAGTTTCTCAGAAAGCTTCTTTCTAGTTTTTACCTGAGGATATTTCCTCTGTCACCATAGTCTTCAATGCATTCCGAAATATCGCTTCTCAAATTCGCCATAAATAGTGCTACCAAACTGATCCCTCAAAAGAATCATGTAACTCTGTGAGATGAATTAGCACATCACAAAGGGCTATCTCAGAAAGCTTCTTTCTAGTTTTTATATGAGGATATTTCCTTTGTAAAATTAAACTTCAAAGTGCTCCAAAATATCCCATTTCAGATTCTAAGAAAACAGAGTTAGGAATCTGCTCAATGAAAAGAATGTTGTAACTCTGTGATACTAATTTACACATCACAAAAATCTTTCTCAGAAAGCTTCTTTCTAGTTTTTATCTGAGGATATTTCCTTTGTCATTGTAGGCTTCAATGCATTCCAAAACATCTCTTCTCAGAGTCCCCAAAAACAATGCAATCAAACTAATTCAAGAAAAAAATCATGTAACTCTGTGAGATAAATTCACAAATCGCAAAGTAGTTTCTCAGAAAGTATCTTTCTAGCTTTTGTCTGAGGATACTACCTTTTTCACAGTAAGTTTCAATGCACTCTGAAATATCCCATTGTAGATTCCAAGAAAACAGTGTTAATAACTTATTCAATGAAAAAAACAGTGTAACTCTTTGAATTGAATTTATACATCACAAAGCAGTTTCTCAGAAAGCTTCTTATTGGTTTTTCTATGAGGATATTTCCTTTGTCAACATAGGCTTCAATGCACTTCCAAATACCCTATTGCAGATACCACGAAAACAGTGTTATCAAACGCTTCAGTGTAAAGAATGGTGTAACTCTGTGAGATGAATTCACACATCAAAGACCAGTTTCTCATAAAACTTCTCTCTATTTTTTATCTGAGGATATTTCCTTTTTCACAATAGGACTCAATACACTCCCAAATATCCCTTTGCAGATTCCACGAAAACAGTGTTAGCAAACTTCTCCATGAAAGGAAAGATGTAACTCTGTGAGATGAACTCACACGTCACAATAACTTTCTCAGAAAGCTTCTTTCTCGTTTTTATCTGAGGATATTTCCTTTTTTACTATATTCCTCAAAGCGCTCCCAAATATCCCATTGCAGATTCCATGAAAAAAGTGTTAACAAACGGATCCATGAACAAAAATGTGCAAATCTGTGAGATGAAATCAGGAATCACAGAGCAGTTTCCCATAACTCTTTCTTTTGGTTTTTTGTCTAATTATATTTCCTTTGTCACCCTAGGCTTCAATGCCATCCAATTTATCCCTTCTCAGTTTCCCAAAAAACAGTGCTACGAAACTGTTCCATGAAAAGAATGGTGTAACTCTGTGAGATGAATTCACACATCACAATGCTCTTTCTCAGAAAGCTTCCTTCTGGTTTTTATCTAAGGATAGTTCCATTTTCACCACATTCCTCAATGTGCTCCAGAATATCCCATTGCAGGTTCCACAAAAAAAGTGTTAGCAAACTGCTCAATGAAAGGAAAGTGTAAATATGTGAGATGAATTCACACCTCGCAAAGCAGTTTCTCAGAAAGTTTCCTTCTATTTTTTTTCTGAGGATATATCCCTCTTCACCACAGGTCTCAATGTGCTCATGAATATCCCTTTGCAGATTCCACAAAAATAGTGTTAGCAAACGGCTCCATGAAAGGAAACGTGTAAATCTGTGAGATGAATTCACACATCACCAAGCAGTTTCTCAGACAGCTTCTTTTTGGTTTGTGTCTGAGGATGTTTCCTTTATCACCATGGACTTCAATGTGCTCCCAAATATCCTATTGCAGATTCCACAAAAACAGTATTAGCAAACTGTTTCAATAAAAAATAAAATGTATAACTCTGTTAGATGAGTTCACACATCACAAAGGAGTTTCTCAGAAAACTTCTTTCTACTTTTTATCTGAGGATATTTACTATGTCAACATAGGCTTGAATGCAATCCAAAATATCACTTCTCAGTTTTCCAAAAACAGTGCTAACAAACTGATCCATCAAATCAATCGTTTAACTCTGTGAGATGAATTAAAATATCACAAACTGGTTTCTCAGAAATCATCTTTCTGGTTTTTAAATGAGGATATTTCCTTTGTCACCATAAGCTTCTGTGCACTCTGAAATATGCCATTGCACATTCGAAGAAAACAGTGCTTTCAAACTGCTCAATGAAAAGAGTGGTGCAACTCTGTGAGATGAATTCCCACATGACAAAGCAGTTTATCAGAAAACTTCTTTCTAGTTTTTATCTTTGGATATTTCCTTTTTAACCATAGGCCTCAATGTGCTCCCAATTATCCCTTTGCAGATTCCAGGAAGGCAGTGTTAGAAAATTGGTCTATGAAAAGGAAGGTTTAACTCTGTGAGATGTATTCACTCATCACAAAGAATTTCCTTAGAAATTTTCTTTCTAGTTTTAATCTGAGGATATTTCCTTTGTCACCATAGACTTCAATGTGCTTCCAAATATCCTATTCCAGATTTCACGAAAACACAATTAGCAAACTGCTCCATGAAAAGAATTGTGTAAAACTGTTAGATGAACGCACACATCACAAACGAGTTTCTCAGAAAGCTTCCTTTCATGTTTATCTGAGTATATATCCTTTGTCTCCTTAGGATTCACTGTGCCCCCAAATATCCACTTGAAGATTCCATGAAATCAGTGTTATCAAACAGCGCAATGAAAAGAATGGTTTAACTTTGTGAGATGATTTCCCACATAACAAAACAGTTTCTCAGAAATAGTCTTTCTAGTTTTTATCTGAGGATATTTCATTTTTCACTGTAGGCCTCAATGCGCTCTCAAATATCCCTTCACAGATTCCATGAAAACAGTGTTATTAAACTGCTCAATGAAAAGAACAGTGTAAACATGTGAGATGAATTCACACATCACAAAGCATTTATTCAGAAAGCTTCTTTCTAGTTATTATCTACAGATATTTCCTTTGCCACCATAGGCTTCAATGCGATCCAAACTATCCCTTCTCAGATTCCCCAAAAACAGTGCTACCAAACAGCTCCATGAAAAGTATAGTGTAACTCTGACAGCTGAATAAAGCAGTCACAAAGTAGTTTCTCAGAAAGCTTCTTTCTAGTTTTGTCTTAGGATATTTCCTTTGTCACCATATTCTTGAATGCACTCCGAAATATCCCATTGCATATTCCAGGAAAATAGCGTTATCAAACTGCTCAATGAAAAGAATGGTGTAACTCTGTGAGAGGAATTAACACATCACAAAGCAGTTTCTCAAAAAGCTTCTTTCTAGTCATTATTGGAGGATACTTCCTTTTTCACCATAGGCCTCAATGTGCTTACAATTATGGCTTTGCAGATTTCACGAAAACAGGGTTAGCAAACTGCCCCATGAAAAGAAAGCTGTAACTCTGCGAGATAAATTCATACTTCACAAAGAGCTTTCATAGAAAGCTTATTTGTACTTTTTATCTGAAAATATTTCTTTTGCCGCCATAGGCTTCAATATGGTCCAAAATACGTGTTTTCCGATTCACCAAAAACAGTGCTACCAAACTCCTCCATGAAAAGAATCGTGTAGCTCTGTGAGATGAATTCAAAAAAACACAAAGAATTTCTCAGAAGGCTTATTTCTAGTTTTTGTCTGAGGATATTTGTTCTGTCACCATAAGCTTGAATGGGCTCCAAAATATCCTATTGCAGAATCTAAGAAAACAGTGTTAGCAAACTGCTAAATGAAACAACGTGTAATTCTCTGAGATGAATTCACACATCAGAAAACATTTTTTCAGAAAGCTTCTTTCTATTTTTTCTCGGATGATATTTAGTTTTTCACCATAGGCCACAATGTGCTCCCAAATATCCATTTGCAGATTCCATGAAAACAGTGTTAGCAAACCACTCTATCAAAAGAAAGGTGTAACTGTTTGAGATGAATTCTCACATCAAAAGAGTTTTCTAAGAAAGCTTCTTTCTAATTGTTATGTGAGGATATTTCCTTTGTCACCATAGGCTTCAATGCACTCAAAATATCCTATTGTAGATTCCACGAAAACCGTGTTATCAAACAGCTCAATGATAAAGGCAGTGTAACTCTATGAGATGAATTCACACATCACAAAGCATTTTCTCAGAAGGTTTTTCTCTAGTTTTTATCTGAGGATATTAACTTTGTCACCATAGGTTTCAATGTGATCCAAAATATCCCTTCTCAGATTCCCCATAAACAGTGCTACATAACTGATCTAAGAAAGGATCATATAAATATGTGAGGTGAACTGACACACCACAAAGTAGTTTCTTAACTTCCTTATCCTTTTTCTATGAGGATATTTCCTATGTCACCGTAAACTTCAATGAGCTACGAAAAAACCCATTGCAGATTCCAAGAAAAGAGTGTTAGTAAACTGCTCAATGAAAAGAACAGTGTAATATTGTGTGGTGAATTCACACATCACAAAGCAATTTCTCATAAAGCTTCTTTCTAATTTTTATCTGAGGATAATTCCTTTTTCACTATAGGCCTCCACGTGCTCCCAAATATCCCTAGCAGTTTACACGAAAACAGTGTTAGCAAACAGTTCAATGAAATAAATTACGTAACTCTGTGAATGAATTAACACATCAAAAAGCTGTTTTTCAGAAAGCTTCTTTCTAGTTTTTATCCTAGGATATTGACTTTTTCACCATAGGCCTCAATGTGCCCCCAAATATTCCTATGCAGATTCCACGAAAATAGTGTTAGCAAATGGCTCCATGAAAAGAAAGGTGAAACTCTGTGAGATGAATTAACACACCACAAGCAACTTTGTAAGAAAGCTTCTTTCTGATTTTGATCTGAGGATATTTCCTTTGTCACCACAGGTTTCAATGCAATCCAAAATATCCCTTCTGAAATTCCCCAAATACAGTGTTACCAAACTGATACATTAAAAGTATCATGTAACTCGGTGAGATGAATTAACACATCACAAAGCAGTTTCTCAGATAGCTTCTTTCTATTTTTTCTATGAGGATACTTCCTTTGTCACCATAAGCTACAATGCAATCCAAAATATCCCATTTCAGATTCCAATGAAACAATGTTAGCAAACTGCTCAATGAAAAGAACAGTGTTACACTGTGAGATGAATTCACACATCACAAAGCAGTTTCTCAGAAAGCTTCTTTCAAGTTTTCATATGACTATATTTCCTATATTATCATAGGCCCCAATGAGCTCCCATATATCCCTTTCCAGATTCCATGCCAACAGTGTTATGAAACTGCTCAATAGAAAGAACGTTGTAACTCTGTGAGATGAACTCACACATCACAAAACAGTTTCTCAGGAAGATTGTTTCCTTTTTTTAGCTGAGGATATTTCCTTTTTCACCATAGGCCTCAATGCGCTCCCAATTATTCCTTTGCAGATTACACAAAAACAGTGTTAGCCAATTGCTCCATGATAAGAACAGTGTAACTCAGCGAGATGAATTCACACATCACAAAGCAGCTTCTCAGAAAGCTTCTTTCTAGTTTTTATCTGAGGATATTTCTCTTTTCACTATAGACTCTAACCCCATCCAAAATATCCCTTCTCAGATTCCCCAAAAACAATGTTTTCAAACTGCTCAATGAAAAGAATGGCATAACTCTGTGAGATGAATTCACACATCACAAAGCAGCTTCTCAGAAAGCTTCTTTCTAGTTTTTAGTTGAGGATATTTCCTTTTTCACTGTAGTCCTCAATGTGCTCCTAAATATCCCACTGCAGATTCCATGAAGACAGTGTTAGCAAACTTCTCCAGGAAAAGAAAGATGTAGTTCTGTGAGATGAATTCATACATCACAAAGAATGTTCTCAGCAAGCTTCTTTCTAGTTGTTATCTGAGGATATTTCCTTTGTCACATAGGCTTCAATGTGTCCCAAAATATCACTTCTCAGATCCCCAAAAACAGTGCTACCAACCTGTTCCATGAAAAGAATCATGTTACTCTGTGATATGAATTCACAAATCAAAAAGCAGTTTCTCACAAAGTTTCTTTCAAGTTTTTGTGTGAGGATATATCCTTCTTCACCGTAAGCTTCAATGCTCCCCAAAATATCCCATTGCAGATTCCAATAAAACAGTGTTAGCAAACTGCTCAATGAAAACAGCAGTGTAACTTTGGGAGATGAATTCACACATCACAAAGCTGTTCCTCAGAAAACTTCTTAATAGTTTTTATATGACGATATTTCCTTTGTCACCATGAACCTCAAAGTGCTTCAAAACATCCCATTACAGATTCCAAGATAACAGTGTTATCAAACTCTTCAAGGAAAAGAATAGTGTAACTCTGAGAGATGAATTCACACATCACAAAGCAGTTTCTCAGATAGCTTGTTTTTGTTTTTTATCTGAGGATATATTCTTTGTCACCATTGGCTTCAGTACAATCACTAATATCCTATTGCAGATTCCACAAAAACAGTGTTAGCAACTGCTCAATGAAAAGAACAGTGTAACTGTGAGTTGAATTCAAACATCAGAAAGAACTTTCTCAGAAAGCTCCTTTCTGGCTTTTATCGGAGAATATTTCCTTTGTCAAAATAGGCTGTAATGCAATCCAAAATATCCCTTCTCAGATTCCCAAAAAACAGTGCTACGAAACTGATCCATGAAAAGAATCTTGCTGCTCTGTGAGATTAATGAACACATCACAAAAGAGTTTCTTAGAAAGCTTATTTTTAGTATTTATAAGGGGATATTTCCTTTGTCACCAAAAGCTTCAATGTGCTCCAAAGTATCCCCTTGCAGATTCCAAGAAAACAGTGTTAGCAAACTGCTCAATTAAAAAACCAGTGTAATTCTCTGACATGAATTCACACATCACAAAGCAATTTCTCTGAAAGTCTTCTAGTTTTTGTCTGAGGATATTTCCTTTTTCACAATAAGCTTCAATGCGCTCCAATATATGCTATTGTAGATTCCAAGAAAACAGTGTTAGCAAACTGCTCCATGAAAACAACAGTGAAACTCTGTGCATTGAATTCAAACATTGCAGATCTGATTCTCAGAAAGCTTCTCTCAAGTTTTCCTATGAGGATATTTCCCTATTCACTATAGGCCTCAATGTACTCCCAAATATCCATTTGCAGATTCCTCGAAAACTGTGTTAGCAACTGCTCCATGAAAAGAAATGTGTAACTCTGTCAGATGAATTCACATATGACAAAGAACTTTCACAAAAATCTTCTTTATAGTTTTTATCTAAGGATATTTCCCTTGTCACCGTAGGCTTCAATGCAGTCCAAAATTCTCAGATTCCCCAAAAACAGTGCTATCAAACTGATCCATGGGAAGAATCATGTTAACACTGTGCATTGAATTCTCAAACCACAAAACAGTTTCTCAGAATGTTTCTTTCTAGTTTTTTGTCTGAGAATATTTACTCTTTCACAATAAGCTTCAATGCACTCTGAAATGTCCCATTGTAGTTTGTAAGAAAACAGTGTTAGCAAACTGCTCAATGCAAAGAACACTGTAACTCTGTGAGTTGAATTCACACATCACAGAGCAGTCTCTCAGAGAGCTTCTTTTTATTTTTTCTATGGGGATAATTCCTTTGTCACCATAGGGTTGAATGCACTCCCAAATATCCTATTGCAGACTCCAGGAAAACAGTGTTATCATATGTCTGAAAGAAAAGAATGGTGTAACTTGTGAGAATAATTCACCCATAAAAAACCAGTATCTCTGAAAACTCCTTTGTAGTTTTTATCTGATGATATTTCCTTTCTCACCATAGGCCTCAATGTGCTCCCAGATATTCCACTGCAGAGTCCACGAAAACAGTGTTAATACATTGCTCCATGAAAACAAAGTTGTAACTCTGTGAGATGAATTCACACATCCCAAAAGCCTTTCTCAGAAAGCTTCTTTCTAGTTGTTATCTGAGGATAATTTCATTGTCACCCTAAGCTTCAATACTATTCAAAATATCCCTACTCACATACCTGAAAAACAGTTTTTAAAAATTGATCTATGAAAAGAATTGCATAACTGTTTGATGAACTAACACATCACAAAGTGGTTTCTCAGAAAGTTTCTTTCTAGTTTTTATGTGAATGAGTTTCTTTGTCAATGTAAGCTTCAATGAGCTACATAATATCCCAATGTAGACTCCAGGAAAACAGTGTTAGCAAATGGCTCAATGAAATGAACAGTGTAAATCTGTAAGATGAATTCACATATCACAAAGCAGTTTCTCAGAAAGATTCTTTCTACTTTTTCTCTGAGAATATTTCCTTTTCCACCATAGGCCTCAATGCACTCCCAAACATCCCTTTGAAGATTCCACCAAAATTGCGTTAGCAATCTGCTCCATTAACAGAAAGGTGATACTCTGTAAGGTGAATACACACATCTCAAAGAAGTTTCTGAGAAAGTTTCTTTCTAGTTTTTATCTGAAGATATTTCCATTGTCAGCCTAGGCTTCAATGCAATCCAAATTATCACTTCTCAGATTCCCCAAAAACAGTGCTGCTAAATTCCTCTATGAAAAGAATGGTGTAACTATGTGCAATGAATTCACACATCACAATGCTGTTTCTCAGGCAGTTTCTTTCTAGTATTTATCTGAGGGTATTTCCTATTTCTCCTTATTCTTCAATGTGCTGCAGAATATATCATTGCAGATTCCATGAAAAAAGTCATGGCAAACTTCTCAATGAAGAGAACAGGGTAACTCTGTGAAATGAATGGACACATCACAAAGCAGTTTCACAGAAAGACTCTTTCTAGTATTTGTATGAGTATATTTCCTTATCAATATATTCCTCAATGCACCCGTGAATATCCGTTGCAGATTCCACGAAAATAGTATTAGCAAACTGCTCCATGAAAGAAAATGTGTAAACCTGTGAGATGAATTCACACATCATGAATCAGTTTCTCAGAAAGATTCTTTTTGGTTTTTCTCTGAGGATATTTCCTTATTCACCATAGGCTTTAATGTGCTCCCAAATATCCTATTGCAGATTCCACAAAAACAGTGTTAGCAAACTGCTCAATGAAAAGAAAGTTGTAAATTTGTGAGATGAATTCACACATCACAAAATAGTTTCTTAGAAAGCTTCTTTTTGGTAAGGATATTTCCTTTGCCACCATGGGCTTCAAAGTGCTCTCAAATATCATATTGCAGATTCCACAAAAAACAGTGTTATCAAACTGCTCAATGAAAAGAACGGTGTATCCCTGTAGGATGAATTCCTACATCATAAAGCAGTTTCTCAGAAATCTTCTTTCTAGTGTTTATCTGAGTATATTTCCTCTTTCACTATAGGCCTCAATACACTCCAAAATATTCCTTTGCAGATTCAAAGAAAACAGTGTTAGCAAATGGCTTCATGAATAGAAAGGTGTAAAT
Organism: Macaca nemestrina; assembly: GCF_043159975.1. Lineage (NCBI taxonomy): Eukaryota > Metazoa > Chordata > Mammalia > Primates > Cercopithecidae > Macaca > Macaca nemestrina. Next base: position 32,283,362 of record NC_092142.1, on the reverse strand, counting down.
CTGTGACATGAAATCAAACGTCACAAATAACTTTCTCAGAATGATTCCTTCTAGTTTTTATCAGAGGATATCTCCTTTGTCACCATAGGCTTCAATGTGATCCAAAATATCCCTTCTCAGATTCCCCAAAAACTGATCCATGAAAAGAATTGTGTAACTCTGTGAGATGAATTAACACATCACAAAGCAGTTTCTCAGAAAGTTTATTTCTAGTTTATATGAGGATATTTCCTTTGTCACCATAAGCTTCAATGCACTCCAAAACTTCCCAATGTAGACTCAAGGAAAACAATGTTGTGAAAGTGCTCCATGAAAAGAATGGTGTAACTATGTGAGATGAATTCACACATCACAAAGTTGTTTCTCAGACAGCTTCTTTCTAGTACTTGTCTGAGGATTATCCCTTTTTCTCCATATTCCTCAAAGCACTCCAAAACTTCCCATTGCAGATTCCATGAAAAAAGTGTTAGCAAACTTATCAATGAAAAGACCGGTGTAACTCTGTGAGATTAATCGTCACATAACAAAGCAATTTCACAGAAATATTCTTTCTAGTATTTGTATGAGTATATTTCCTTTTTCAACCTATTCCTCAAGGCACTCGCGCATACCCCTTTTCAGATTCCACAAAAAAAATTAGCAAACTACTCTATGAAGGAAAAAGTGTAAATCTGTGAGATGAATTCACACATCACAAAACAGTTTCTCAGAAACACTCTTTTTGGTTTTTCTCTGAGAATATTTCCATAGTCACGATAGGCTTCAATGTGCTCCCAAATATCCTATTGCACATTCCACAAAAACAGTTTTGGCAAACTGCACCATGGAAAGAAAGGGGTAACTCTGTGAGATGAATTGACACAACACAAAGTAGTTTCTTAGAAAGTTCTTTTTGGTTTTTAACTGAGGATATTTCCTTTGTCACCATAGGTTTCAATGTGCTCTCAAATATCTTATTGCAGATTCCAGAAAAACAGTAATATCAAACTGCTCAATGAAAAGAGTGGTGTATCTCTGTTAGATGAATTCACACATCACAAAGCAGTTTCTCAGAAACCTTCCTTGTAGTTTTCTTTCTGAAGCTGTATCCTTTGTCACCCTAATCTTCAAAGAGCTCGAAAATATCCCATTGCAGATTCCAAGTAAAAGGAACAGTGTAACTCTGTGAAATGAATTCACACATCACAAAGCAGTCTCTCAGAAACGTTACTTTTGGTTTTTATCTTGGAATATTTCCTTTGTCACCATAGGCTTCAAAGCACTCCAAAATATCCTATTGCAGATTCAATGAAAACGTTGTTAGCATACTGCTCAATGAAAAGAATGCTATAACTCTGTGAGATGAATTCACACATTGCAAAGTAGTTTCTCAGAAAGTTTCTTGCTGGTTTTTATCTGAGGACATTTCCTTTTTCACCACAGGCTTCAAGGTTGTCCCAAATATCCCTTTGCATATTCCACAAGAACAGTGTTAGCAAACTTCTCCATGAAAAGAAAGGTGTAACACTGTGAGATAAATTCACGCATCTCAAAGCAGTTTCTCAGAAAGCTTATTTCCAGTTTTTACCTGAGGATATTTCAATTTTCACCATATACTATTATGTGATCCAAAATATCCCTTCTCAGATTCCCGAAAAACAGTGCAACGAAGCTGCTCCATGTAAAGAATCATGTAGCTCAGCAAGATGAATTCATAAATCACAAAATGTTTCTCAGAATCCTTCTTCTGAACTTTTGTCTGAGGATGTGTCCTTTGTCACCATAAGCTTCGGTGCCCTCTGAAATATCCCATTGTGAATTCCATGAAAACAGGGTTAAGAAATTGCTCAATGAAAAGCACTGTGTAACTCTGTGAGATGAATTCACACATCACAAACCAGTTTCTCAGAAAGTTTCTTTGTAGTTTTTATCTGAGGATAGTTGCTTTTTCCCCATAGGTCTCAATGTACCATAAAATATCCCTTTTCAGCTTCTAAAAAAAGTGTTAGCAAATTCCTCCATGAAAAGAAAGCTGTACCTCTCTGAGATGAATTCACACATCACAAAGATCTTTCTCAGAAAGCCTGTTTCTAGGTTTTTTCTGAGGATACTTCCTTTATCACCATAGGCTTCAATGCAATCCAAAATATCCCTTCTCAGATTCCCCCAAAACAGTGCTACCAAACTGATCTATGAAAAGAATCGTGTAACTCTGTGAGATGAATTCACAGATCACAAAGCAGTTTCTCACACAGCTTCTTTCTAGTTTTTGCCTGAGGATATTTCCTTTGTCACCATAGGCATCAAGGCGATCCAAAATGTCCCTTCTCAGATACCCCAAAAACAGTGCTACCAAAATCCTCCACAAACAGAAAGCTGTTACTCTGTGAGATGAATTCAGAAATCAGAAAGCAGTTTCTCAGAAAGCTTCCTTCTAGTTTTTGTCTGACGATATCTCCTTCGTCACCAATAGTTTCAATGCATTCCGAAATATCCCATTGTAGATTACAAGAAAACAGTGTTAGCAAACTGCTCAATGAAAAGAACATTGTAATTCTGTGACATGAAATCACAGATCACAAAGCAGTTTCTCAGAAGGCTTCTTTTTGGTTTTTATCTGAGGATATATCATTTTCACCATAGGCTTCAATGTGATCCAAAATATCCCTTCTTAGATTCTATAAAAAAAAAGGGCTACCAAACTCCTTCATGAAAAGAATCATTTATCTTTGTGAGATGAATTCACAAATCACAAAGTGGTTTCTCAGAAAGCTTCTTTCTAGATTTTGTCTGAAGATATTTCCATTGTCACCATAAGTTTCAATGTGACCCGAAATATCCCAATGCTGATTGCAAGTAAAAAGTGTTATCAAAGTGCTCAATGAAAAGAGCAGTGTAATTCCGTGAGATGAATTAACGCATCACAAAGAAGATTCTCAGAAAGCTTCTTTTTGGCTAATCTGAGGATATTTCCGTTATCACCATAGGTTTCAATGCGCTCCCAAATATCCTATTGCAGATTCCTCGAAAATAGTGTTATTGAACTGCTCAATGCAAAGAATGGTGTAACTCTGTGAGATGAATTGAAACATCACAAGTCTGTTTCTCAGACAGCTTCTTTGTAGTTTTCATCCGAGTATATTTTCTTTTTCACTATAGGCTTCAAAGCACTCCAAAATGTCCCTTTGCAAATTCCACGAAAACAGTGTTAGCAAGCTGCTCCATGAAAAGAAAGTTGTAACTCTGTGAGATGAATTCACACTTCTCAAAGAACTTTCTCAGAAAGTTTGTTTCTAGTTTTTATCTGAGTATATATCCTTGGTCACCATAGGCTTCAATGCGATATTAAATATCTCTTCACGGATTCCCCAAAAACTGTACTACAGAACTGCTCCACGAAATGAAAGGTGTAACTCTCTGAGGTGAATTCACAAATCACAAAACAGTTTCTCAGAAAGCTTCTTTCTATTTTTTTCTGAGGATATTTCCTTTTTCACCATAGGCCTCAAAGAGCTCGTGAATATCCCTCTGCAGATGCCACGAAAATAGTATTAGAAAACTTCTCAAGGAAAAGAACAGTATAACTCTGTCAGATGAATTCACACATCACACAACAGTTTCACAGAAAGTCTCTTTTTGGTTTTTATGTGAGGATATTTCCTTTCTCAACTTCAATGTGCTCCGAAATTTCCTATTGCAGATTCCACGAAAACAGTGTTAGCAAACTGATGCAAGAAAAGAATTCTGTAACTCTGTGAGATGAATTCACACATCACAAAGCAGTTTCTCAGAAAGCATATTTCTAGTTTTTATCTGAGGGTTTTCGTTTTTCACCCTAGGTTTCAATGGTTTCCAAAATATCCCTTCTCAGATTCCCAAAAGCAGTGCTACCAAACTGATTGATGAAAAGAGTTGGGTAACTACGTGAGGTGAATTATCACGTCACAAAGCATTTTGTCACAAAGCTTTCTTCTAATTTTTACATGAAGATATTTCCTTTGTCACCATAAGCTTCAATGCCTCCGAAATATCTCATTGCAGATTCCAAGAAAACAGCATTAGCAAGCTGCTCAATGAAAAGAACAGTGTAACTCTGTGAGATGAATTCACATATCACAAAACAGCTTCTCAGAAAGATTCTTTCTAGTTTTTATCTGAGGATATTTCCTTTTTCTCCATGTGCCTCAATGTGCTCCCAAATATCCCTTTCTATTTTCCATGAAAACAGGGTTAGCAAACTGCTCCATGAAAAGAAAGATGTAACTCTATGACATGTATTCACACATCACAAAGAACTTTCTCAGAAAGCTTCTTTATAGTTTTTATCTGAGGATATTTCCTTTAATACCCTTGACCTCAAAGTGATACCAAATATTTCGTTGCAGATTCCACAAAAACAGTGTTAGCAAACTGCTCAATTAAAAGAAAGCTGTAACTCTGTGAGGTGAATTCACAAATAACAAAGAAGTTTCTCAGAAAGTTTCCTTCTTGTTATTCTCTGAGGATATTTCCTTTTTCATCACAGGTCTCACTGCTCTCAGGAATATCACTTTGAAGATTCCATGAAAATAATGTTAGCAAACTACTCCATGAAATGAAAGATGTAAATCTGTGAGGTGAAAAAACACATCACAAAGAACTTTCTCAGAAAGATTCTTTCTAATTTTTATCTGAGTATACTTCCTTTGTCACTGTAGGCTTCATTGTGATCCAAAATATCCCTTCTCAGATTCTTCCAAAACAGTGCTACCAAACTGCTCCATAAAAAGAATCGTGAGATGAATTCATAAATCACAAAGCAGTTTCTCAGGAGGCTTCTCTCTAATTTTTGTCTGAGGATATTTGCTTTTTCAACATTTGTCTCAATGCTCTCATGAATATCCCTTTGCAGATTCCACGAAAAGAGTATTAGCAAACTGCTCCATGAGAAGAAGGTGTAAATCTGTGAGTTGAAATCACACATCACAAAGCAGATTCTCAGAAATGTTCTTCTTGGTTTTTGTTTGAAGATATTTTCTTTGTCACCATAGGCTTCAATGCGACCCACAAAATCCATACTCAGATTTTCCAAAAAAAAATGCTATGAAACTGTTCCATGAGAAGAGTGGTGTAACTCTGTGAGATGAATTCATATATCACAAAGATGTTTCTTATATAAGGTCTTTCTAGTTTTATCTGAGGATATTTCATTTTTCACCATATTCCTCAAGGCACTCCCAAATATCCCATTGCAGATTAAACGAAAAAAGTGCTAGCAAACTTCTCAATGAAAAGAACAGTGTAACTCTGTGAGATGAATTCACACATCACAAAACAAATACTCAGAAAGCTTCCTCTTGGATTTTATCTAAGGATATTTCCTTTGTCACCATAGGCTTCAATGCACTCCCAATTATCCTACTACAGATCCAAATAAACCAGTGTTATCACACTGCTCAAGGAAAGAAAGGTGTAACTGTGAGGTGAATTCAAACATCACAAAGAAGTTTCTTAGAAAGCTTTTTTCTAAATTTTTTTCTGAGGATATTTGCTTACTCAGTATAGGCCTCAATGTACTCCCAAATATCACTATGCAGATTCCACGAAAATAATGTTAGCAAACTGCTCCATGGAAAAAATGGTATAACTGTGTGAGATGAAATCACCTATCACAAAGAAATTTCTCAGAAAGGTTCTTTCTCGTTTTTATCTAAGGGTGTTTCCTTTTCCACCTTGGACTTGCATAAGCTCCCAAATATCCCTTTGCAGATTCCACAAAAACAGTGTTATCAAACTGCTCAATGAAAAGAACAGTGCAACTGTGTAAGGTGAATTCACACATCACAAAGCAGTTTCTGAGGGAGGTTTTTCTAGTTTTTATCTGAAGATATTTCCTTTTTCTCCACAGTCCTCAATGTGTTGTCAAATATCCCATTCAGATTAATCGAAAAAAGTGTTAGTAAATTTCTCAAAGAAAAGAAATGTATAACTCTGTGAGAGGAATTCACACATCACAAAGCAGTTTCCCAGAAAGTTTCTTTCTAATTTTTTTCTAAGGATATTTACTTTTTCACCATAGGCTCCAAAGCACTCCCAAATATCCCTGTGCAGATTCCACGACAACAGTGTTAGCAAAGTGCTCCATGAAATGAAAGGTGCAAATCTCTGAGACGAAGTCACACATCACAAAGAAGATTCTCAGAAAAATTCTTTACGTTTTTATTAGAGGATCTGTCCTTTGTCACCATTGGCTTCAAAGTGATTCAAAATATCACTTCTCAGATTCCTCAATGAGAGTGTTATGAAACTGCTCCATGAAAAGAAAGGTGTAAGTCTGTGAGATGAATTCACAAATCACAAAGCAGTTTCTCAGAAAGCTTCCTTCTGGTGTTTGTCTGAGGATATTTCCTTATTAACTATAGACCTCATTGCGCTCACGAATATCCCTTTCCAGATTCCATGAAAATTGTATTAGCAAAATACTCCACGAATAGAAATGTGTAAATCTGTGAGATGAATTCACTCTCACAAAGCAGTTTATCAGAAAGCTTCTTTCTGGTTTTTATCTGAGGATATTTCCTTTGTCACCAAAAGTTTCAATGTGCTCCAAAATATAATATTGCATATTACACGAAAGCAGTGTTATCAAAATGCTCAATGAAAAGAATGGTGTGACTCAGTAAGATGAATTCACACATCACAAAGCAGTTTCTCAGAAAGCTTCATTCTAGTTTTTATCTGATGATATTTCTTCTTTCACTATAGGCATCAATTTGGTGTCAAATGTCCCAGTGCAGATTCCACGAAACCAGTGTTAGCAAATTGCTCCAGGAAAGGAAAGGTGTAAATTTGTGAGATGAATTCAAACATCACAAAGAATTCTCTCACAACAATTCTTTCTAGTGTTGATCGGAGGATATTTCCTTTGTAACCATAGGCTTCAATGTGATATAAAGTAGCCCTCTCAGGTTCCCCAAAAACAGTTCTAAGAAATTTATCATGAAAAGTATCGTGTAACCCCATGAGCTGAATTAACACATCACAAAGCAGTTTCTCATAAAGCTTCTTTCTAGTTTTTCTATGAGGATATTTCCTATGTCACCATAATTTTCAGTGCACTCCCAAATATCCCATTGCAGATTCCAAGAAAACAGTGTTAGCGAACTATTCAATGAAAAGAACACTGTAACACTGTGAGATGAATTCTCACATCACAGAGAAGTTTCTCAGAAACTTTCTTTCTAGTTTTTAACTGAGGATAATTCCTTTTCACCGTAGGCCCCAATGTGCACCGAAATATCCCTTTGCAGATTTCACGAAATTAGTGTTAGCAAACTGCTCCATGAAAAAAATGTAACTCTGTCAGATGTATTCACACATCACATAGAACTTTCTCAGAAAGTTTCCTTCTAGTTTTTATCTGAAGATATTTCCTTTGTCACCATAGGCTTCAATGCAATCCAAAATATCCTATCTCAGATTCCCCAAAAACACTGCTACCAAACTGATCCATGAAAAGAATCATGTAACTCTGTGTAATGAATTCACAAATCACAAAGCAGTTTGTCAGAAAGTTTCTTTCCAGTTTTTATCTGAGGATATTTCCTTTTTCACCATAGGTTTTAGAGTGATCCAAAATATCCCTTTTCAGATTCCCCAAAAACAGGGCTACCAAACTGCTCCGTGAAAAGAATGTTGTAACTCTGTGAGATGAATACAGACATCACAAAGCTGTTTTTCAGAAAGCTTCTTTCTAGCTTTTATCTGTGGATATTTCCTTTTTCACCATATTCCTCACTGCACTCCCGAATATCCCATTGCAGATTACACGAAAAAAAGTGTTAGCAAACTTCTCAAGAAAAGAATGGTGTACCTCTTTGAGATGGATTCACACATCACGAAGAATTTCCTCAGAAAGCTTCTTTCTAGTTTTTAACTGAGAATATTTCCTTTGTCAATATAGGCTTCAATGTGATCCAAAATATCCCCTCAGATTCCCCAGAAAGAGCCCTACCAAACTGCTCCCTGAAAAGAACCATATTACTCTGTGAGATGAACTCACAAATCACAAAGCTTCTTTCTAGCTTTTGTATGAGGATTTTCCTTTTTCACCATAATTGTCAGTGTGCTCGTGAATATTCCTTTGCAGATTCCACAAAAATAGTGTTATCAACCTGCTCATTGAAAAGAACGATGTAAATCTGTAAGATGAATTCACACATCACAAAGCAGTTTCAAAGAAAGTTTCCTTCTAGTTTTATCTGAGGATAATTCCTTTTTCATTATAGGCCTCAATGCACTCCCAAATATCCCTTTGCAGTTTCCACGAAATCAGTGTTAGCAAAGTGCTCCATGAAAAAAAGGTGTAACTCTGTGAGATGAATTCACACATCACAAAGAACTTTCTCAGAAAGCATCTTTCTGGTTTTTATCTGAGGATATTTCCTTTGTCACCATAGGCTTCTGTGATACAAAATATCCCTTCTCGGATTCCACAAAGCAGTGCTAGCAAACTGATTCATGAAAAGAATCGTGTAACTCTGTGAGATGAATTGAAAAATCAGAAAGAAGTTTGTCAGAAAGCTACTATCTGGTTGCTATCTGAGGATATTTCTTTTTTTTTTTTTAACCATATTCTTCAATGTGCTCCCAAATATCCCATTGCAGGTTCCATGAAAAAAGTGATAGCAAACTTCTCAATAATAGAATGGTGTACCTCTTTGAGGTGAATTCACACGTCACAAAGAATTTTCTCAGAAAGCTTCTTGCTAGTTTTTATCTGAGAATATTTCCTTTGTCAGTATAGTCTTCAATGCGATCCAGAGTATCCCTTCTCAGATTCCCCAAAAACAGTGCCACCAAACTGCTCCATGAAAAGAACCGTGTTGCTCTGTGAGATGAACTCACAAATCACAAAACAGATTCTCACACAGTTTCTTTCTAGATTTTTTCTGAGGATATTTGCTTTTTTACCATAGGCCTCAGGCACTCTGAATCATATCTTTGCAGATTCCACAAAAATTGTGTTAGGAAACTGCTCCATAAACAGAATGGTGTTACTCTGTGAGATGAAGACACAAATCACAAAAAAGATTCTCAGAAAACTTCTTTGTAGTATTTATCTGAGGTTATTTCCTTTGTCACCACTGGCTTCAATGTGATCCAAAATATTCATTCACAGATCCACAAAAACAGTGCTTCCAAACTGCCTAATGAAAAAGAATGGTGTAACTCTGTGAGATGAATTCACACATCACAAAGTTGTTTCTCAACAAACTTCTGTCTAGTTTTCATCTGAGGATATTTCCTTTTTCAAAATCTTCCTCAATAAACTCCCTTTATCAAAATCTTCCTCAATAAACTCCCAAATATGCCATTGCAGATTCAATGAAAAAAGTGTTAGCAAACATATCAATGAAAAGAATGGTGCAACTCTGAGAGATGAACTCACACATCACAAAGCAGATTCTCAGAAGGCTTCTTTCTAGTTTTTATCTGAGGATATTTCCTCTGCCACCACAGGATTCGATGTGATCCAAATATTCCCTTCTCATACTACCCAAAAGCAGTGCTACCAAACAGATCCATGAAAAGAATTATGCAACTCTGTGAGATATATTCACAAATCACAAAGCAGTTTCTCAGAAAATTTCTTTCTAGTTTTTATCTGAGGATATTTCCTTTGTCAACATAAGCTTCAATACACTCTGAAATATCCCATTGCAGATTCCAAGAAAACAGTGTTAACAAACTGCTCAATTCAAAGTACAGTGTAACTCTGTGAGGTGAATTCACACATCACAAAGAAGTATCTCCGAAAGCTGCTTTCTAGTTTTTCTATGAGGGTATATCCTTTGTCACCATAAGCTTCATTGCACTCAGAACTATCCCTTTGCAGATTCCAAGAAAACAGTGTTAGAAAACTGCTCCATGAAAACAAAGATGTAACTCTGTGAGATGAATTCACACACTACAAAGAACTTTCTCAGAGAGCTTCTTTCTAATTTTTATCTGAGGATATTTCCTTTGTCACCATGGGCTTCAATGCAATCAAAATTATCCCTTCTCAGATTTCACAAAACAGTGCTACCAAACCAATTCAAAAAAGAATTGTTTAACTCAGTGGGATGAATTAACACATAACAAAATGGTTTCTCAGAATGCTTCTTTTTAGTTTTTGTATGAGGGTATTTCCTTTTTCACCTTAAGCTTCAAAGTGCTCTGAAATTTCCCTTTGCAGATTCCATGAAAATATTGTTAGCAAGCTACTCAATGAAAACAACAGTGTCACTCTGTGAGATGAATTCACACATCACAAAACAATTTCTCAGAAAGATTCTTTCTATTTTTTTTTCTGAGGATATTTCTTTATTCACCATAGGCTTCCATGTGTTCCAAATATCCCTTTGCAGATTCAATGAAAACAGTGTTAGCAAACTTCTCCCTGGATAGAACAGTGTAACTCTGTGAGATCAATTCATACGTCACAAAGCAGTTTCTCACAAACCTTCTTTTTAGTTTTTACCTGTGGATATTTATTTTGTCACCATAGGCTTCACTGAGAACCAAAATATCCCTCCTCAGATTCCCCAGAAGCAGTGCTACCATAATGATCCATGAAAATATTTGTGTATCTCTGTGAAATGAATTCACACATTACAAAGAAGTTTCTCACAAAGTTTCTTTCTCATTTTAATCTGAGGATATTTCAATTTTCACCATAGGCCTCAAAGCACTCCCAGATATCCATTTGCAGATTCTTCGAAAACAGTGTTAAAAAAGGAAGGTGTAACTCTATGAGATGAATTCATACATCACAAAGCAGTTTCTCATAAAGCTTCTTTCTAGCTTTTATCTGAGGATATTTTCTTTGTCACCATATTCTTCAATGCGATTCAAAATATCCCTTCTCAAATTCTCCCAAAACAGTGCTGTCAAACTGATCCATGAGAAAAATCATGTAACTCTGCGAGATGAATAAACACATCACAAAGCGGTTTCTCAGAAAACTTCTTTCTATTTTTTCTATGAGGACATATCCTATGTCACCATAAGTTTCAATGCGCTCTGGCATATCCCATTTATGATTCCAAGAAAACTGTGCTAGCAAAGTGCTCAATGAAAAGAATGGTGTAACTCTGTGAGATGAGCTCACACATCACAAAGCAGATTCCCAGAAAGTTTGTATTTGGTTTATCTATATGTCCTTTGTCACCATAAACTTCAAAGCTCTAGAAATAACAGAGTGCAGATTCCAAGAAAACAGTGTAAACAAACTGCTCAATGCAAAGTACAGTGTAACTCTGAGAGTTGAATTCGCACATCACAAAGCAGTTTCTCAGAAAGCTTTTCTAGTTTTTATTTGAGGATATTTCCTTTGTCACCGTAAGCTTCAATGCGCTCTGAAATATCAAATTGCAGATTCCAAGAAAATAGTGTTAGCAAACTGCACAATAAAAAGAACAGAGTAATTCTGTGAGATGAATTCATGCATCAAAATTAGTTTATCAGAAGCGGTCCTTCTAGTTTTTAACTCAGGATATTTCCTTTTTCACCATAGGACTCAATGCGCTCCCAAATATCCTATTGCAGATTGAATGAAAACAGGGTCAATAAACTGCTCAATGAAAAGAACCATGTAATTCTCTGAGTTGAATTCACACATCCCAAAGCAGTTTCTCAGAAACCTTCTTTCTAGTTTTTATCTGAGGATATTTCCTCTTACACTATAGGCCTCAATGCACTCCCAAATATCCCAATGCAGATTCAATGAAAACAATTTTAGCAAAGTGCTCCATGAAAAGAAAGGTGTAATTCTTTGAGATGAATTCACACATCACAATATCCTTTCTCAGGAAGTTTCTTTCTACTTTTTTTTCTGAGGATATTTCCTTTGTCACCACAGGCTTCAATACGATTCAAAATATCCCTTCTCATTTCCCTAAAAGCAGTGCTACCACTGCTTCATGAAAAGAGTCATGTATCTGTGTCAGAGGAATTAAGACATCACAAACCATTTTCTCAGAAATCTTCCTTTTAGTGTTCTTCTGAGGATATATCCTTTTACACCATAGGCCTCAATGTGCTCCCATCCTTTTGCAGATACCACGAAAGCAATGCTAGCAAACTGCTCAATGAAAAAACAGTGTAACTCTGTGACATGAATTCACACATCACAAAGCAGTTTCTCAGAAAGTTTCTTTCCAGTTTTTATCTGAGGATATTTCCTACTTCACCATAGGCCTCAAAGTGCTCCCAAATTTCCCTTTGCAGATTCCATGAAAACAGTTTTAGTAAACTTCTCCATTGTAAGAAAGGTGTAACTCTGTGTGTTGAATTCACAAGTCACAAAGCAGTTTCTGAGAAAGCTTCTTTCTAGTTTTTGTCTGAGTATATTTCCTTTGTTACCATAAGCTTCAGTGCGCTCTGAAATATCCCATTTCAGATTCCACAAAAACACTGTTAACAAACTGCTCATTGAAAAGAATGGTGTAACTCTTTGAGGTGAATTCACACATCACAAAGCAGTTTCTCAGAAAGCTTCTTTCTATTTTGTATCTGAGGATGTTTCCATTTTCCCTGAAGCCACAATATGCTCCCAAATATCCCTTTGAAGATTCCACAAAAACAGTGTTAGCAATCTGATCCATGAAACGTAATGTGTAATGCTGTGAGATGAATTCACGCATCACAACGAACTTTCTAAGAAAGCTCCTTTCTAATTTTTATATGAGAGTATTTCCTTTGTCAACATTGGCTGCAATGCAATAAAAAAAATCCCTTCTTAGATTCCCCGAAAACAGTGGTACCAAACCGATATTTGAAAAGAATCATGCAACTCTGTGAGAAGAATTAAGACATCACAAAGTGGTTTCTCAGAAAGCTTCTTTCTTGTTTTTATCCGAGGACATTTAATTTTTCACTATAGACCTCAATGCACTCCAAATATCCCGTTGCAGTTTCCACGAAAACAGTGTTAGGAAACTGCTCCATGAAAAGAAAGGTGTAACTCTTTGAGATGAATTGACACAGCACAAAGAACTTTCTCAGAAAGCTTCTTTCTATATTTTATCTGAGGATATTTCCTTTGTCACCATAGGCTTCAAAGCCACCCAATATATCCCTTCTCAGATTCCCTAAAACGAGTTAACAAACTGATCCATAAAAATAATCATTTAACTCAGTGAGATGAATTAACACATCATAAAGCAGTTTGTCAGAAAGTTTCTTTCTAGTTTTTATATGAGGGTATTTCCTTTGTCACCTTAAGCTTCAATGCCTTCCAAAGAATCCCTTCGCAGATTCCACGAATACATTGTTAGTAAACTTCTTAATGAAAAGAACTTTTAAACTCTGTAATATGAATTCACACATCACAAAGCAGTTTCTCAGAAAATTTATTTCTAATTTTTATCTGAGGATATTTACTTTTTCACTGGAGACCTCAATGCACTCCCATGTATCCTTTTGCATATTGTATGAAAACACAGTTTGCAAACTGCTCCATGAAATAACTTTGTACTCTGTTAGATTAATTCATGGATCACAAAGCAGTTTCTCAGAAAGCTTCTTTCTCATTTTTATCTGAGGTTATTTCCCTTGTCACCATAGGCTTCAATGTGATAAATATACCTTCTCTGATTCCCCAATAGCAGTGCTACCAAACTAGTACACGGAAAGAATCTGTAACTCTGTGAGATGAATTCATATATCACAAAGCAGTTTCTCAGAATGCTTCTTTCTAGTTTTTATCTGAGGATATTTCCTATTTCACCATAGGCCTCAAGGCACTCACAAATAGACTTTTGCAGATTCTAGGAAAACAGTGTTAGCAAAGTGCTCCATGAAAGGAAAAGGGTAACTCTGTGACATGAATTCACACATTGCAAAGAACTTTCTTAGAAAGTTTCTTTCTAGTTTTTATCTGTGAGTATTTGCTTTGTTTCATTATTATTATTATTATTATACTTTAAGTTCTAGGGTACATGTGCATAACATGCAGGTTTGTTACATATGTATACTTGTGCCATGTTGGTGTGCTGCACCCATCAACTCGTCAGCACCCACCAACTCATTTACATCAGGTACACTCCCAATACAATACCTCCCCTCTCCCCCATCCCCATAATAGGCCCTGGAGTGTGATGTTCCCCTTCCCGAGTCCAAGTGATCTCATTGTTCAGTTCCCACCTATGAGTGAGAACATGCAGTGTTTGGTTTTCTGTTCTTGCGATAGTTTGCTGAGAATGATGGTTTCCAGCTGCATCCATGTCCTTACAAAGGACACAAACTCATCCTTTTTATGACTGCATAGTATTCCATGGTGTATATGTTCCACATTTTCTTAATCTAGTCTGTCACTGATGGACATTTGGGTTGATTCCAAGTCTTTGCTATTGTGAATAGTGCCGTAATAAACATACGTGTACATGTGTCTTTATAGCAGCATGATTTATAATCCTTTGGCTTTATACCCGGTAATGGGATGGCTGGGTCATATGGTACTTCTAGTTCTAGATCCTTGAGGAATCGCCATACTGTTTTCCATAATGGTTGAACTAGTTTACGTCCCACCAACAGTACAAAATTGTTCCTATTTCTCCACATCCTCTCCAGTACCTGTTGTTTCCTGATTTGTTAAGGATTGCCATTCTAACTGGTGTGAGATGATATCTCATTGTGGTTTTGATTTGCATTTCTCTGATGGTCAGTGATGATGAGCATTTTTTCTTGTGACTGTTGCCTGTATGAATGTCTTCTTTTAAGAAATGGCTATTCATATCCTTTGCCCACTTTTTGATGGGGTTGTTTGTTTTTTTCTTGTACATTTGTTAGAGTTCTTTGTAGGTTTTGGATATTAGCCTTTTGCCAGATGAGTAGGTTGCAACAATTTTCTCCCATTCTGTAGGTTGCCTGTTCACTCTGATGGTAGTTTCTTTTGTTGTGCAGAAGCTCTTTAGTTTAATTAGATCCCATTTGTCAATTTCGGCTTTTGCTGCTGTTGCTTTTGGTGTTTTAGACATGAAGCCCTTGTCCATGCCTATGTCCTGAATGGTACTACATAGGTTTTCTTCTACGTTTTTTATGGTATTAGGTCTAACATGTAAGTCTCTAATCCATCTTGAATTAATTTTCGTATAAGGAGTAAGGAAAGGATCTAGTTTCAGCTTTCTACTTATGGCTAGCCAATTTTCCCAGCACCATTTATTAAATAGGGAATCCTTTCCCTGTTTCTTGTTTTTGTCAGGTTTGTCAAAGATCAGATGGCTGTAGATGTGTGGTATTATTTCTGAGAACTCGGT
The DNA here is from genome assembly GCF_043159975.1 of Macaca nemestrina. Taxonomy (NCBI): domain Eukaryota; kingdom Metazoa; phylum Chordata; class Mammalia; order Primates; family Cercopithecidae; genus Macaca; species Macaca nemestrina. Next base: position 32,268,102 of record NC_092142.1, on the reverse strand, counting down.
TCTGTTCCATTGGTCTATGTCTCTGTTTTGGTACCTGTACCATATTGTTTTGGTTACTGTAGCCTTGTATAGTTTGAAGTCAGGTAGCATGATGCCTCCAGTTTTGTTCTCTTGACTTAGCATTGTCTTGACAATGTGGGGTCTTTTTTGGTTCCATATGAACTTTAAAGCAGTTTTTTCCAATTCTGTGAATAAACTCATTGGTGGCTTGATGGAGATGGCATTGAATCTATAAATTACCTTGGGTAGCATGGCCATTTTCACGATACTGTTTCTTCCTATCCATGAGCATGGTATGTTCTTCTATTTGTTTGTGTCCTCTTTTATTTCACAGTGGTTTGTAGTTCTCCTTGAAGAGGTCCTTTACATCCCTTGTAAGTTGGATTCCTAGGTATTTTATTCTCTTTCAAGCAATTGTGAATGGAAGTTCATTCATGATTTGGTTCTCTGTTTGTCTGTTACTGGTATATAAGAATGCTTGTGATTTTTGCACATTAATTTTGTATCCTGAGACTTTGCTGAAGTTGTTTATCAGCTTAAGGAGATTTTGGGCTGAGACAATGGGATTTTCAAAATATACAATCATGTCATCTGCAAACAGGAACAACTTAACTTCTTCTTTTCCTAACTGAATTCCCTTGATTTCTTTCGCTTGCCTGATTGCCCTAGCCAAAACTTCCAACACTATGTTGAATAGGAGTGGTAAGAGAGGGCATCCCTGTCTTGTGACAGTTTTCAAAGGGAATGCTTCCAATTTTTGCCCATTTAGTATGATATTGGCTGTGGGTTTGTCATAAATAGCTCTTATTATTTTGAGATATGTTCCATTAATACCGAATTTATGGAACTTTTTAGCATGAAGGGCTGCTGAATTTTGTCAAAGGCCTTATCTGCATCTATTGAGATAATCATGCGGTTTTTGTCTTTGGTTCTGTTATATGCTGGATTACATTTATTGATTTGCGTATGTTGAACCAGCGTTGCATTCCAGGGATGAAGACCACTTGAACATGATGGATAAGCTTTTTAATGAGCTGCTGGATCTGGTTTGCCAGTATTTTATTCAGGATTTTTGCATCGATGTTGATCAGAGATATTGGTCTAAAATTCTCTTTTTTTTTGTTGTGTCTTTGCCAGGCTTTAGTATCAGGATGATGTTGGCCACATAAAATGAGTTAGGGAGAATCCCCTCTTTTTCTGTTGATTGGAATTGTTTCAGAAGGAATGGTACCAGCCCCTCCTTGTACCTCTGGTAGAATTCAGCTGTGAATCCATCTGGTCCTGGACTTTTTTTGGTTGGTAGGCTATTAATTATTACCTCAGTTTAAGAGCCTGCTGTTGGTCTATTCTGGGATTCAGCTTCTTCCTGGTTTAGTCTTAGGAGAGTGTAAATGTCCAGGAAATTATCCATTTCTTATAGATTTTCTAGTTTATTTGCATAGAGGTGTTTATAGTATTCTCTGATGGTAGTTTGTATTTCTGTGGGGTCGGTGGTGATATCCCTTTTATCATTTTTTATTGCATCTATTTGATTCTTCTGTCTTTTCTTCTTTATTCATCTTGCTAGCGGTCCATCAATTATATTGATCTTTTCAAAAAACCAACTCCTGGATTCATTCACTTTTTGGAGGGTTTTTTGTGTCTCTATCTCCTTCAGTTCTGCTCTGATCTTAGTTATTTCTTGCCTTCTGCTAGCTTTTGAATGTGTTTGCTCTTGATTCTCTAGTTCTTTTAATTGTAACGTTAGAGTGTCAACTTCAGATCTTTTCAGCTTTCTCTTGTGGCCATTTAGTACTATAAATTTCCCTCTACAGACTGCTTTAAATGTGTTCCAGAGATTCTGGCATGTTGTATCTTTGTTCTCATTGGTTTCAAAGAGCATCTTTATTTCTGCCTTCATTTCGTTATGTACCCAGTAGTCATTCAGGAGCAGGTTGCTCAGTTTCCATGTAGTTGAGTGGTTTTGATTGAGTTTCTTAGTCCTGAGTTCTAGTTTGATTGCACTGTGGTCTGAGAGACAGTTTGTTATAATTTCTGTTCTTGTACATTTGCTGAGGAGTGCTTTACTTCCAATTACGTTGTCAAGTTTGGAGTAAGTACGATGTGGTGCTGAGAAGAATGTATATTCTGTTGATTTGGGGCGGAGAGTTCTGTAGATGTCTATTAGGTTAGTTTGGTGCAGAGATGAGTTCAATTCCTGGATATCCTTGTTAACTTTCTGTCTCGTTGATCTGTCTAATGTTGACAGTGGGGTGCTGAAGTCTCCCATTATTATTGTATGGGAGTCTAAGTCTCTTTGTAAGTCTCTAAGGACTTGCTTTATGAATCTGGGTGCTCCTCTATTGGGTACATATATATTTAGGATAGTTATCTCTTCCTGTTGAATTGAACCATTTAGCATTATGTAATGGCCTTCTTTGTCTCTTTTGATCTTTGATGGTTTAAAGTCTGTTTTATCAGAGACTAGTACTGCACCCCTGCTTTTCTTTGTTCTCCATTTGCTTGGTAGATCTTCCTCCATCCCTTTATTTTGAAACTATGTGTGTCTCTGCACGTCAGATGGGTTTCCTGAATACAGCAAACTGATGGTTCTTGACTCTTTACCCAGTTTGCCAGTCTTTGTCTTTTAATTGGACTATTTAGTCCATTTACATTTAAGGTTAATATTATTATGTGTGAACTTGATCCTGTCATTATGATATTAACTGGTTATTTTGCTCGTTAGTTGATGCAGTTTCTTCCTAGCCTCGATGGTTTTTACATTTTGGCATGTTTCTGCAATGGCTGGTAATTGTTGTTCCTTTCCATATTTAGTGCTTCCTTCAGGGTCTCTTGTAAGGCAGGACTGGTGGTGATGAAATCTCTAAGCATTTGTTTATCTGTAAAGGATTTTATTTCTCCTTCACTTATGAAACAGTTTGGCTGGATATGAAATTCTCAGTTGAAAATTCTTTTCTTTAAGAATGTTGAATATTGGCCCCCACTCTCTTCTGGCTTGTAGAGTTTCTGCCGAGAGATCTGCTGTTAGTCTGATGGACTTCCCTTTGTGGGTAACCTGACCTGTCTTTCTGGCTGCCCTTAAGATTTTTTCCTTCATTTCAACTTTGGTGAATCTGACAGTTATGTGTCTTGGAGTCACTCTTCTCGAGGAATATCTTTGAGCATTCTCTGTATTTCCTGAATTTGATTGTTGGCCTGTCTTACTAGGTTGGGGAAGTTCTTCTGGATGATATCCTGAAGAGTGTTTTCCAACTTGGTTCCATTTTCCCCCTCACTTTCAGGCACCCCAGCAGATGTAGATTTTTGTCTTTTTACATAATCCCATACTTTTTGAAGGCTTTGTTCATTTTTTTCTTCTTTTTCCTTTAGACTTCTCTTCTCGCTTCATTTCATTCATTTGATCCTCAGTCGCTGATACTCTTTCTTCCAGTTGATCGAGTCGGTTACTGAAGTTTGTGCATTTCTCACGTATTTCTTGTGTCATGGTTTTTATCTCTCTCAGTTCATTTATGGTTTTCTCTGTGTTGATTATTCTAGTTATCCATTCTTCCATTCTTTTTTAAAGATTTTTAATTTCTTTGCACTGGGTATGTAATTCCTCCTGTAGCTCTGAAAAGTTTAATGGACTGAAACCTTCTCTCAACTCATCAAAATCATTCTCCATCCAGCTTTGATCCATTGCTGGTGATGAGCTGTGTTCCTTTGGAGGGGAAGATGTGCTCTTACTTTTTGAATTTCCAGCTTTTCTGCCCTGCTTTTTCCCCATCTTTGTGGTTTTATCTGCCTCTGGTCTTTGATGATGGTGATGTACTGATGGGGGTTTTGACATAGGTATCCTTCCTGTTTGTCAGTTTTCCTTCTAACAGTGAGGACCCTCAGCTGTAGGTGTGTTGGAGATTGCATGAGGTCCACTCCAGACCCTGTTTGCCTGGGTATCAGCAGCAGAGGCTGCAGAAGACAGAAAATTGCTGAACAGTGAGTGTACCTGTCTAATTCTTGCTTTGGAAGTTTCCTCTCAGGGGTGTGCCCCACCGTATGAGGTGTGGGGTGTTGGTCTGCCCCTAGTGGGGGATGTCTCCCAGTTAGGCTACTCAGGGGTCAGGGACCCACTTGAGCAGGCAGTCTGTCCATTCTCAGATCTCATCCTCCATGTTGGGAGATCCACTGCTCTCTTCAAAGCTGTCAGACAGAGTCATCTGCATCTTCAGAGGTTTCTGTTGCTTATTTTTGTTGTTGTTGTTTAGCTGTGCTCTGTCCCCAGAGGTGGAGTCTACAGAGACAGGCAGACCTCCTTGAGCTACTGTGGGCTCCACCCAATTCGAGCTTCCCAGTGGCTTTGTTTACCTACTTAAGCCTCAGCAATGGCGGGCGCCCCTCCCCCAGTCTCGTTGTTGCCTTGCCGATAGGTCGCAGACTGCTGTGCTAGCAATGAGGGAGGCTCTGTGGGCATGGGACCCTCCCGGCCAGTTGTGGGATATAATTTCCTGGTGTGTCCGTTTGCTAAGACCCTTGGTAAAGCGCAGTATTGGGGTGGGAGTTACCCGATTTTCCAGGTGTTGTGTGTCTCAGTTCCCCTGGCTAGGAAGAGGGATTCTCTTCCCCCTTGCACTTCCCAGGTGAGGTGATGCCTCATCCCACTTCAGCTTTCACTGGTCAGGCTGCAGCAGCTGACCAGCACCGATTGTTCAGCACTCGCTAGTGAGATGAACCCAGTACTTCAGTTGAAAATGCAGAAATCACCTGTCTTCTGTGTCGCTCGCCCTGGGAGCTGGAGACTGGAGCTGATCCTATTTGGTCATCTTGCTCCATCCCTGAGTATTTGCTTTGTAACCATAGGCAGCAATGCGATCCAAAATATCGTTTATCAGAGTCCCCAATAACAGTGCTATCAAACTGATATATGAAAGGAATCGTGTAATTCTCTGAGATGAATTATCATATAAAAAAGAGGTTTCTCAGAAAGCTTCATTCTAGTTTTCTCTGTGGATATTTCCTGTGGCACCATAACCTTCAAACCGTTCTGAAATATTCCATTGTAGATCCCAGGAATACAGTGTTAGAAAACTGCTGAACATAAAGAACAGTGTAACCCTGTGAGATGAATTCACACATCAGAAAGTGGTTTCTCAGCAATATTCTTTCTAGTTCTTATATGATGGTATTTCCTTTGTCACCATAAGTTTCAAAGTACTCCGAAATATACTTTTGCAGGGTCCAGGAAAACAGTGTTAGCAAACTGCTCAATGAAAAAAACAGTGTAACTCTGCAGGATGTATTCACACACCACAAAGCAGTTTCTCAGAAAACTTCTTTCAAGTTTTTATATGAGGATATTTCCTTTGTCACCATAGACTTCAATGTGATCCAAAGTATCCCTTCTCAGATTCCCCAAAAACAGTGCTACCAAACTGATTCTTGAAAACAGTCATGTAACTCTGTGAGATGAATTCACACATCACATACCAGTTTCTCAGAAAATACCTTTCTTTTTTATCTATGAGGATATTTCCATTGTCACCATAAGCTTCAATGCGATAAGACATATCGGAGTGCAGATTCTATGAAAACAGTGTAAACAAACTGCTCAATGCAAAGAACAGTGTAACTCTGTGAGTTGAATTCACACATCACACAGAAGTTTCTCAGAAACCTTCCTTCTAGTTTTTATCTGAGGATATTTCCTTTCTCACTGTAGGGCTCAATGCACTCCCAGATATTCCTTTGCCAATTGCACGAAAACTGTTAGCAAGTTGCTCCATGATAACAGAGGTGTAACTCTGTGAGACAAATTCACATATCACAAAGAACTTTCTCAGAAAGCATCTTTCTAATTTTTATCTGAGGATATTACCTTTGTCACTATAGGCTTCAATGCAATCCAAAATATCCCTTCTCAGATTACCAAAAAACAGTGAAACCAAACTGATCCATGAAAAGAATCTTGTATCTCTGTGAGATGAATTATTACATCACAAAGTGGTTTCTCAGAAAGCTTGTTTCTAATTTTTATATCATCTGAAATATCAGATTGTAGATTGTAAGAAAACAGTGTTAACAAACTGCTCAATGAAAAGAACTGTGTAACTCTATGAAATGAAATCCTGCATCAAAAAGGATTTTCTCAGAAAGCTTGTTTCTAGTTTTTACCTCAGGATATTTCTTTTTCACTGTAGGCCTCAATGCCCTCCCAAATATACCTTTGCAGATTTCACGAAAACAGTGTTAGAAAAATGCTTCATGAATGGAAAGGTCTAACTCTCAGATGAATTCACACATCACAAAGAATTTTCTCAGAAAACTTCTTTCTAGATTTTTTCTGAGGAGATTTCCTTTGTCACCATAGGCTTCAAAGCACTCCCAAATATCCTATTGTAGATTAAACAAAAACAATGTCATGAAACTACTCAATGAAAAGAACCGTGTAATTCTTTGAGATGAACTCACACATCGCAAAGCAGTTTCTCAGAAAGCTTCCTTATAGTTTTTATCTGAGGGTATTTTCTTTTACACTATTGGCCTCAATTCGCTCCCAAATGTCCCATTGCAGATCCTATGAAAACACTTTTTGTAAACTGCTCCATGAAAAGAAAGGTGTAACATTGTGAGATGGATTCACACATCACAAAGTACTTTCTCAGAAAGCTTCTTTCCAGTTTTTATCTGAGAATATTTCCTTTTCCACCCTAGGTTTTGATGTGATCCAAAATATCCCTTCTCAGATTCACCAAAAACAAAGCTACTAATCTGTTCCATGAAAATGATCGTGTAACTCCATGGGATGAATTCACAAATCAAAAAGCACTTTCTCAGAAAGCTTCTTTCTATTTTTTGTCTGAGAATATTTCCTATGTCAACATAAGTTTCAATGTGCTCAGAAATATCCCATTGGAGATTCCAAGAAAACAGTGTAAGCAAACTGCTCCATGAAAAGGACAGTGTAACTCTGTGAGATGAATTCACACATCACAAAGAAGTTTCTCAGAAAGTTTCCTTCCAGGTTTTGCTGAGGATATTTCCTTTCTCACCGTAGGCTTCAATGCACTGTCAAATATTCCTTTCTGCATCGGTATTCCACTAAATCAGCATAAGCAAACAGTTCCATGAAAATTGAGGTGTAACTCTGTGAGATGATTTCACACAAAACAAAGTCCTTTCTCAGGAAGCTTCTATCTACCTTTTGCCTGAGGATATTTCCTTTGTCACCATAGGCTTCAATGCGATCCAAAGTATCCCTTCTCAGATTCCCCAAAACAGTGCTACCAAACTGCTCCAAAAAACAATCGTGCAACTCTGTGAGATGAATTAACACATCACAAAGAGGTTTCTCAGACAGCTTCCTTCTAGTTTTTATCTGAGGATATTTCATTTTTCACCATAGGCCTCAATGTGCTCCCATATACCCCTTTGCAGACACCTTGAAAACAGTGTTAGCAAACTTATCAATGAAAAGAACAGTATAACTCGGTGAGATGAACTCATACATCTCAAACAAGTTTCTCAGAAAGCTTCTTTCTAGTTTTTATCTGAGGATATTTCTTATTTCACCATGGGCCTCAAGGTCCTCCCAAATATTCCTATGCAGATTCTACAAAATCAGTGTTAGTAAAGTGCTCCAAGAAAATAGAGGTGCAATTCCATGAGATGAATTCACAAATCACAAAGCAGTTTCTCAGACAGCTTCTTTCTAGTTTTTGTCTGAGGATATTTCCTTTGTCAACATAAACTTCAATGTGCTCTGAAATATCCCATTGCAGATTTCAAGAAAACAGTGTTAGCCAACTGCTTCATGAAAAGAACAATGTAACTCTGTGAGATGCATTCACACATCACAAAGCAGATTCTCAGAAAGCTTCTTTTTGTTTTTGTCTGAAGATATGTCCTTTTTCACTATAGGCTTCAGGGCGCTCCAAAATATATTATTGCAGATTCCACAAAAACAGTGTTATCAAACTGCTCCATGAAAAGCTAGATGTAGCTCTTTGGAATGAACTCACACATCACAAATAACTTTCTCAGAAAGCTTCTTTCTAGTTTTTATCTGTGGATATTTCCCTTGTCAACATAGGCTTCAAAGTGATCTAAAATATCTCTTTTCAGTTTCCCCAAGAACAGTGCTACCAAACTGATATACAAAAAGAGAGGTGTAACTCCGTGATATGAATTCACAATTCACAAAGTAAAAAAGGTTTTTTCTACTTTTTGTATGAGGATATTTTCCCTGTCACCAAAAGCTTCAATGCGTTCTGCAATATCCCATTGCACATTCCAATGAAACAGTGTTTGCAATCTGTTCCATGAAAAGAACAGTCTTACCCAGTGAGATGAACACACACATCACAAGGAAGTTATTCAGAAATTTCTTTTTGTTTTTTATCTGAGGATATTTCCTTTGTCACCATAAGCTTCAATGTGATCCAAAATATCCTTTCTCAGATTCCCCAAAAACAGTGCTACAAAACTGATCCATGAAAAGAATCGTGTAACCCAGTGAGATGAATTAGCACAAGACAAAATGGTTTCTCAGAAAACTTCTTTCCAGTTTTTATATGAGGGCATTTCCTTTGCCAACATAAGCTTAAAATGCCCTCCGAGATATCCCATTGCAGATTCCAAGAAAATAGTGTTAGCAAACCACTCAAAAAAAGAACAGAGTAACTCTGTACAGTGAACTCACACATCACAAAGAAGTTTCTCAGAAACTTGCTTTCTAGTTTTTATCTGACGATATTTCCTTTATCACTATAGGCCTCAACACACTCCAACCAGTGCTAGCAAACTGCTCCATGAAAAAAAGGTGTAACTCTGTGAGGTGGATTAACACATCACAAAGAAGTTTCTCAGAAAGCTTTTTGGCTTCATCTGAGGATATTTCCTTTGTCACCATAGGCTTCAATGTGCTCCCAAATATCCTATTGCAGATTCCACCAGAAAAGTGTTATCAAATTGCTCAATGAAATGAATGGTATAACTCTGTGAGATGAATTCACACATCACAAAGCAGTTTATCTGAAAGTTTCTTTCTAGTTTTTATCTGAAGATATTTCCATTTACACTATAGGCCTGAATGCACTCCCAAATATCACTTTGCAGATTCCATGAAAACACTGTTAGCAAACTGCTGCATGAAAAGAATGGTGAAACTCTGTGAGATGAATTCATATGTCACTAAGGGCTTTCTCAGAAGCATCTTTCTACTTTTTAAATGAGATTATTCCCTTTGTCACCATGGACTTGAATGTGATACATAATATCCCTTCTCAGATTCCCTGAAAACAATGCTACCAAACTGTTTAATGATAAGAATCGTGTAACTCTGTGAGATGAATTCACAAATAACAAAGCAGTTTCTCAGAAAATTCTTTCTAGTTTTTATCTAAGTATATTTCCTTTTTCACTATAGGCCTCATTGCACTCGCAACTTTCTCAGAAAGCTTCTTTCTACTTTTTGTATCAGATTATTTCCTTTGTCACCTTGGGCTTCAATGTGATCCATAATATCCCTTCTCAGATTCCCCAAAAACAATGCTTCCAAACTGCTCCGTGGAAAAAATCGTGGAACTCTGTGAGATGAATTCACAAATCACAAAGCAGTTTCTCAGAAAGCTTCTTTCTAATTTTTATCTCAGTATATACCCTTTTAAGCTGTAGACCTCAATGAGCTCCCAAATATCCCTTTGCAAATTCCAAGAAAACAGTGTTAGCAAGCTGCTCCATGAAAAAAAAATTGTAACTATGTGAGATGAATTCATATATCACAAAGAAGTTTCTGAGAAAGCTTCTGTCAATTTTTTATCTGATTATATGTCCTTTGTCACCATAGACTTCAATGTGATATAAAATATCCCTTCACAGATTCCCTAAAAACAGTGCTACCAAACTACTCCATGAAAAGAAAGGTGGAACTCTCCGAGTTGAATTCAAAAATCACAAAGATGTTTCTCAGAAAGCTTCTTTCTAGTTTTTGTCTGAGTATATTTCCTTTGTCACCATAAGCTAGAATGCACTCTGAAATATCCCATTGCTGAATCCAAGAAAACAGTGTTAGCAAACTGATCAATGTAAAGAACAGTGTAAATTTGTGAGAAGAATTCACACATCACAAAGCAGTTTCTCAGAAAGTTTTTGGTTTTTACTCTGAGGATATTTCCTTTGTCACCATTCGCTTCAATGCACTCCCAAATATCCTATTTCACATTCCATGAAAACAGTGTTATCAGACTGCCCAATGAAAACAACAGTGTATCTCTGTAGATGAATTCACCCACCTGAAATTAGTTTCTAGGAATGCTTCTTTCGGGTTTTTAGCTGAGGATATCTCCTTTTACACCGTACGCCTCAATGAGCTCCCATACATCACTTTGCAGATTCCACAAAAACAGTATTTGAAAACTGTTCCATGAAAAGAAAGGTGTAACTCTGTGAGATGAATTCACACATCACCACGAACTTTCTCAGAAAGTTTCTTCCTTGTTTTTATTAGAAGATATTTATTTTTTCACCGTAGACTTCAATGCGATAAGAAAATCCCTTCTCAGATTCCCCAAAAACAGTGCTACAAAACTGCACCATGAAAATAATGGTGTAACTCTGTGAGATAAATTCACACATCACAAAGCAGTTTCTCAGAAATCTTCTTTCTAGTTTTTATCTGAGAATATTTCCTTTATCACCATTGGCCTCTATGTGCTCTGTAATATCCCATTGCAGATTCCACGAAAAAAGTGTTAGCAAACTTCTCAATGAAAAGAACGGTGTAACTCTGTGAGATGAATTCTCACCTCACAAGTAAGTTTTTCAGAAAGTTTCTTTCTAGATTTTATCTGAGGATATATCGTTTATCACCATAGTCGTCCTTGTGATTAAAATTATCCCTTCTCAGATCCACAAAAACAGTGCTACCAAAATGCTCCATGAAAAGAATCACGTAACTCTGTGAGATGTATTCACAAATAACAAAACAATTTGTCAGAAAGCATCTTTCTAGTTTTTGAGTAAGAATATTTCCTTTTTCACCATTTGCCTCAATGCACTTTTGAATATTCCTTTGCAAATTCCATGAAAATAATGTTAGCACACTGCTCCATGGAAAGCAAGCTGTAAGTTTGTGAGGTGAATTCAAACATTGGAAAGTTGTTTCTTAGAAAACTTCTTGTTGGTTGTTGTCTGAGGATATTTCATTTGCCACCATAGGCTTCAATGTTCTCTCAGATATCCCTTCTCAAACACCACAAATACTGTGATGCCAAAGTGTTCCCTCAACAGACACATTTAGCTCTATGAGATGAATGCACACATCACAAAGGAGTTTCTCTAAAAGGCTCTTTCTAGTTTTTATCTCAGGTTATTTCCTTTTTCATTATAATCCTTAATGTGATCCCGAGTATCCCTTTGCAGATTAAACCAAAAAAAGTGTTAGCAAACTTCTCTATGAAAAGAAAAGTGTTACTCAGTGAGGGAAATTCACACATCACAAAGAAGTTTCACAGAAAGCTTCTTTTTGGTTTTTAACTGAGCTTATTTTGTTTTTCACCAAAGGCTTCAATGCACTCCAAAATATCCTCTTGTAGATTCCACGAAAAGAGTGTTATCAAACTGCTCCAAGAAAAGAAAGGTGTAACTCTTTGAGATAATTTTACACATCACAAAGAAGTTTATCAAAAAGCTTCTTTTAAGTTTAAGTTCTTTTAAGTTTAAGTTTAAGTTCTTTTAAGTTTAAGTTTAAGTTTTAAGTTTAAGTTTTAAGTTAAGTTTTAAGTTTCCTTTGTCACCTTAGTCTTTAATGCACTCCAAAATATCTCTTCTCAGATTGCCCAAAAACAGTGCTACCAAATTGCTGTATGAAAAGAATGGTGTAACTTTGGGAATTGAAATTACAAACCACAAAGTAGTTTCTCAGAAAACTTCTTTCTAGCTTTTATCTGAGGAAATTTCCTTATTCACCATGTTGCTCAATGCACTCCAGAATATCGCATCCAAGATTCCATGAAAAAAGTGTTAGCAAACCTCTCAATGAAAAAAATGGTGTAACTCTGTGAGATGAATTCACACAACACAAATAAGTTTCTCAGAAACTTTCTTTCTAGATTTCATCTGAGGATATTTCCTTTGTCAACACAGGCTTCAATGTGATCCAGAATATCCCTACTCAGATTCCCCAAGAAGAGGTCTACCAACTACTCCATGAAAGGAATCATGTAACTTTGTGAAATGAATTCACAAATCACAAAGCAACTACTCAGAAACCTTCTTTCTAGCTTTCTCTGAGGGTATTTCTTTTATCACCATTTGCCACAATGCACACGCGAACAGCTGCTTGCAGATTCCACGAAAATAATGTTAGCAAACTGCTCCATTAAAAGAAATGTGTAAATCTGTGAGATGAATTCACACATCACAAAGCAGTTTTTGCAGAAAGCTTCTTTTTGGTTTTAGTCTGAGTATATTTAATTTGTCAACATAGGCTTAAAAGCACTCCCAAATATCCTATTGCACATTCCAGGAATAGTGTTATCACACTGTTCATTGAAAACAGCAATGTAACTCTGTTAGATGAATTCACAGAAAGATTATTTCTCAGAATGCTTCTTTCTTGTTTTTATCTGAGGATACTTGCTAGGCCTCAAAGTGTTCCCAAATATCCCTTTCCAAATTCCACAAAAACAGTATTAGCAAACTCCTCCATGAAAAGAAAAGTGTAACTCTGTGAGATGAATTCACACATCACAAAACTTTCTCAGAAAACTTTTTTCTAGTTTTTATCTGAGGATATTTCCTTTTTCACCATAGGCTTCAAGGTGATCAAAACTATCCATTCTCAGATTCCCCAAAAACAGTGCTACCAAACTGATCCAAGAAATGAATCATGTAACTCTGTGAGATGAATTCAAAAATTACAAAGCAGCTTCTCAGAAAGTTTCCTTCTAGTTTTTATCTGAGGATATTTCCTTTGTCACCATAGGCTTCAATGCAAAATATCCCTTCTTAGATTCCCCAAAAACAGTGTTACCAAACTGCACCATGAAAAGAATCATGTAATTCTGTGAAATGAAATCACACATCACAAAGCGTTTTCTCAGAACCTTTCTTTGTAGTTTTTACATGAGGATATTTCCTTTGTCACCTTATATTTCAATGCACTCTGAAATATCCCTTTGCAGATTCCATGAAAACAGAGTTAGGAATCTGCTCATTGAAAAGAACCGTGTAACTCTGTTAGATGAATTCACACATCATAAAGGAGTTTCTCAGAAAACTTCTTTATGTTTTTTTTTTTTTCCTGAGGACATTTTCTTTTTCACCATAGGTGTCAATGTGCTCCCAAAAATACCTTTGAAGATTTCATGAAAACAATGTTAGCAAACTACTCAATGAAAAGAATGGCGTAACTCTGAGATGAATTCACACATCACAAACAGTTTCTCATAAATATCTTTCTAGTTTATATCTGTGGATAATTAATGTTTCAAGATAGGCCTCAATGGGCTCCCAAATATCCTTTTGCAGTTTCCATGAAAACAGTGTTAGAAAACTGCTCCCTGAAAAGATAGCTGTAACTATGTCACATGAATTCATGCATCACAAAGAACTTTCTCAGAAAGCTTCTTTCTAATTTTTATCTGAGGATATTTCCTTTGACACCATTGGCTTCAATGCGATTTAAAATATCCCCTCTCATATTACCCAAAAGCAGTGGTACCAAACTACTCCATGAAAAGAATCGTGTAACTCTGTGAGATTAATTCACAAATCACAAAGGAGTTTCTCAGAAAGCTTCTTTGTATCTATTTCCTGAGGATATTTCTTTGTCACCCTAAGCTTCAATGTGCTCTGAAATATCTCATTGCAGATTCCAAGAAAACAGTGTTAGTAAACAGCTTAATGAAATGAACAGTGTAACTCTGTGAGATCAATACACACCACAAAGCAGTCTCTCAGAAAGCTTCTTTTTGGTTTTCATCTGAGGATATTTACTTTTCACCATTGGCTTCAATGCATTCCCAAATATCCCTTTGCAGATTCCATGAAAACAGTGTTAGCAAACTGCTCAGTGAAAGGAATTCAACACTGTAAGATGAATTCACACATCATGAAGAAGTTTCTCAGAAGCTTCTGTCTAGCTTTTCTCTGAAGATATTTCCTTTCTCAATATAGACTTCAATGTAATCCAAAATATCCCTTCTCAGATTCCCCAAAAACAGGGCCACCAAGCTAATCCAAGAAAAGAAAGGTATAATTCTGTGAAATGAATTCACAAATCACAAAACAATTTCTCATGAAACTTCCCTCTAGTTTTTTTCTGAGGATATTTCCATTGTCACCATAAGCTTCAATACGCTCCGAAATATCTCACTGTAGATTCCAAGAAAACAGTGTTAGTGAACTGCTCAATGAAACGAACACTGTAACTCTATGAGTTCAATTCACACCTCACATAGCAGTCTCTCAGAAAGCTTCTTTCTGGTTTTTACCTGAGGATATTTCTTTTGTTACCATAGGCTTCAATGTGTTCCCAATGTGTTAGCAAACTACTCAATGAACTGAACGGTGTAACTGTGAGATGAATTCACACATCACAAATCAGTTTGTTAGAAAGCTTCTTTCTACTTTTTATCTGTGGATACTTCCTTTTTTAAGAAAGGCCTCAATGCACTCCCAAATATCCATTTGCAAATTCCACAAAAAGAGTTTTAACAAACTGCTCCGTGAAAAGAACGCTGTAACTCTGTGAGCTGTGTTCACACACCACCAAGTGCTTTCACAGAAAGCTTCTTGCTAGTTTTTATCTGAGGATATTTCTTTTGACACCATAGGCTTCAATGTGATCCAAAATATCCCTTCTTAGATACCCAAAAAGCAGTGCTACGAAACTGCTTCATGAAAAGCATCTTGTAACTCTGTGACATGAATTCACACATCACAAAGGGTTTCCTCAGAAACCTTCTTTCTAGTTTTAACGTGAGAGTATTTCGTTTTTCACCTTACGTTTCAATGTGCTCTGAAATATCCCTTTGCAGATTCCATGAAAGAAGTGTTAGCAAACTGTTCGTTGAAAAGAACCATGTAACTCTGTGAGATGAATTCACACATCACAAAGCAGTTTCTCAGAAAGCTTCTTTCTTGTTTTTATCTTAGGATATTTCATTTTTCATCATAGGCCTCAATGCGCTCCCATATATCCCTTTGCAGATTCCATGAAAACAGTGTTAGCAAACTAAAATGAATGAATGATATAACTCTGTGAAATGAATTCACAAGACACGAAGCAGTTTCTCAGAAAACTTCTTTCCAGTTTTTATCTGTGGATACTTCCTTTTTCAAGATAGGCCTCAATGTGTTCCCAAATATTCCTCTGCAGATTCCACGAAAACAGTCTTAGCAAACTATTCAATGAATAGATGGTGTAACTCTGTGAGATGAATTCACATGACACGAAGCAGTTTCTCAGAAAACTTCTTTCTAGTATTTATCTGTGGATACTTCCTTTTTTCAAGATAGACCTCAATGCACTCCCAAATATCCCTCTGCAGTTTCCACGAAAACAGTGTTAGCAACCTGCTCCATGAAAAGAAATCTGTAATTCCTTGAGATCAATTCACATATCACAAAGAATTTTCTCAGAAACCTTCTTCTTAGTTTTTAACTAAGGATATTTCCTTTGTCACCATAGGCTTCATTGCAATCCAAAATATACCTTCTCAGATTCCTCAAAAACAGTACTACCAAACTGCGTCACAAAGAAAATCCTGTAACTCTGTGAGAAGAATTCACACATCACAAAGCGATTCCTCAGAAACCGTCTTTCTAGTTTTTACTTGACGCTATGTCCTTTCTCACCCTAAGCTTCAATGCACTCTGAAATATCTCGTTGCAGATTCCAAGAAAACAGTGTTAGTAAGCTGCTCAATTAAAAGAACAGTGTAATTCTGTGAGATCAATTCGCACATCACAAAGCAGTCTCTCAGAAAGTTTCTTTTTGGTTTTTATCTGAGGATACTTCCTTTTTCACCATAGGCTTGAATGTACCCCCAAAAATCCCTTGGCAGATTCCATGAAAACAGTGTTAGAAAACTGCTCCATGAAAAGAATTCAACATTATGAGTTGAATTCACACATCATGAAGAAGTTTCTCAGAAAGCTTCTGTCTAGTTTTTATCTGAGGATATTTCCTTTGTCGATATAAGCTTCAATGTAACCCTAAGTATCCCTTCTCAGATTCCCCAAAAACAGTGCTATCGAGCTAATCCAAGAAAAGATAGGTGTAACTCTGTGAGATGAATTCACAAATCAGTTTTTCAGGAAGCTTCATTCTAGTTTTTGTCTGAGGATATTTCCTTTGTCACCATAAGGTTCACTGTGCTCTGAAATATCCCATTGCAGAGTCCAAGAAAATAATGTTAGCACAGTGTTCACTGAAAAGTAGAGTGTAACTGTCTGAGATGAGTTCACGCATCACAAAGCAGTTTCTCAGAAAGATTCCTTTTGGTTTTTATCTGAGGATATTTCCTCGGTCACCATAGTTTTCAAAGCTCTCCCAAATATCCTATTGCAGATTTCATGAAATCAGTGTTAACAAAGTGCTCAATGAAAAGAACGCTGAAAATCTGTGAGATGAATTCACACATCACAAAGCAGTTTCTCAGAAAGCTTCTTTCTAGTTTTTATGAGAGGATATTCCCTTTTTCATCATAAGCCTCATTGTGCTCCCAAATATTCCTTTGAAGATTCCACGAAAACAGTGTTAGCAAACTGCTCCATCAAAAGAAAGGTGTAACACTGTGAGATGAATTCACACATCACAAAGAAATTTATCAAAAAGATTCTTCCTAGTTTTTATCTGAGGATATTTCATTTATCACCATAGGCTTTAATGCGATCCAAAATATCCCTTCTCAGATTTCCCAATAACAGTGTCACCAAACTGCTGCATGAAAACAATCATGTAACTCTGAAAGATGAATTTACACATCACAAAGCGTTTTCTCAGAAACCATTTTTCTAGTTTTTACATGAGGATATTTACTTTGTCACCTTAAATTGCAGTGCACTCCAAAATATCCATTGCAGATTCCATGAACACAGTGTTAGGAAACTGCTCATTGAAAAGAACGTATAACTCTGTGAGATGAAGTCACACATAACAAAGTAGTTTCACAGAAAGCTTTTTTCTAGTTTTTTTCTGAAGGAATTTCCTTTTTCACTATACCCCTCAATGGGCTCCCATATATCCCTTTGCAGATTCCATGTAAACAGTGTGAGCAAACTGCTCTGTGAAAAGAAAGGTGTAACTCTGTGAGATAAAATCACACATAAGAAAGAAGTTTCTCAGAAAGCTTCCTTTTGGTTTTTGTCTGAGGATATTTCCTCCATCACCATAGGCTTCAATACACTCCCAAATATTTTATTGCAGATTCCATGAAAAGAGTGTTATCAAACTGCTCATTGAAAAGAATTGTGTAACTCTGTGAGATGAATTCACAAATCACAAAGCAGTTCCTCAGAAAGCCCCTTCTAGTTTTTTTTTCTGATGGTATTTCCTTTTTCATTGTAGGTTTCAAATTGCTCCCAAATATCCCTTTCCATATTACACAAAAACAGTGTTAGCTAACTGCTTCTTGAAAAGAAAGATATAACTTTCTGAGATAAAATCTCACATGACAAAGAACTTTCTCAGAAAGTTTCTTTCTAGTGTTTATATGAGGATATTACCTTTGTCACCATAGGCTTCAATGCCATTCAAAATATCCCTTCTCAGATTCCCCAAAAACAGTGCATCCAAATGATCCACGAAAAGAATTGTGCAAATCTTTGAGAGGAATTGACACATCAAAAAGCAGTTTCTCAGAATGCTTCCTTCTCATTTTATCTAAGGATATTTCCTTTTTCACTATATTCCTCAATGTGCTCCCAAATATCCCTTTGCAGATTCCATGGAAACAGTGTTAGGAAACTGCTGCATGAAAAGAAAGATGTAACTTTGTGAGATGAATTCACAAATCACCAGGAAATTTCTCAAGAAACCTCTTTTTGGTTTTTATCTGAGGTTATTTTCTTTGTCACCATAGGCTTCAAAGGCATTCAAAATATCGCTTCTCAGATTCCCCAAAAACAGTACTACCAAACTGCTCCATGAAAACAGTTGTGTAACTCTGTAAGATGAATTCACATATAAGAAAATTGTTTCTCAGAAAGCTTCCTTCTCGTTTTTAACTGAGTATATTTCCTTTTTCACCGTTTTCCTCAATGTGCTCCCAAATATTTCATTTCAGATTAAACGAAAAAATTGGTAGCAAACTGATCAATGAAAAGAAGGGTGTAATTCTGTGAGATGAATTCCCACATTGCAAGGAACTTTCTCAGAAAGCTTCTTTTTGATTTTTATCTGAGGATGTTTCCTTTGTCAACATTGGCTTCAATGTGCTCCCAAATATAATATGTCAGATTCAATGAAAACAGTGTCATCAAACTGCTCAATTAAAAGAACAGTGGAACTCTGTGAGATGAATTCAAACACCACAACGCAGTTTCACAGAAAACTTCTTTCTTGTTTTTATATGAGGATATTTCCCTTTTCACTATAAGCCTCAACGTGCTCCCAAATATCCCTTTGCAGATTCCATGAAAACAGTGTCAGAAAACTGCTCCATTAAAAGAAAGGTGTAACACTGTGAGATGAATTCACACATCACAAAGAACATTCTCAGGCAGTTTTTTCTAGTTTTTATCTGAGGATATTTCCTTTGTCACCATAGGCTACAATGCAATTAAAAATATCCCTTTTCAGATTCCTGAAAAACAGTGACACCAAACTGATCCATGAAAAGAATCATGCAATTCAGTGAGATGAATTAACACATCACAAAGCAGCTTCTTCTAAAGCGTCTTTCTAGTATTTATCTGAGGATATTTCCTGTGTCACCATAAGATTCAATGCGCTCTGAAATATCCCATTCCAGATTCCAAGAAAACAGTGTTAGCAAACTGCTCCATGAGGAGAACAGTGTAACCCTGTGAGATGAATTCACACATCACAAAGCAGTTTCTCAGAAAGCTTCTTTCTAGTTTTTATCTGAGGATATGTCCTTTTTCACCATAGGACTCAATGCGCTCCCAAATATCCCTTTGCAGATTCCACGAAAAGACTGGAATCTGCTCCATAGAAAGAACAGTTTAACTCTGTGAAATGAATTCATAAATCACAAAGAAGTTTCTCAGAAATGTTCTTTCTAGTTTTTATCTGAGGATATTTCCTTTGTCTCCATAGACCCGAATGTGATCCAAAATATCCCATCTCAGATTCTCCCAAAATAGTGCTAATAAACTTTTCCATGAAAAGGTTGATGTAATGCTGTGAGGTGATTTCACAAATCACAGAGCAGTTTCTAAGAAGGCTTGTTTTTAGTTTTTGTCTGAGGAAATTTCCTTTTTCCCCATAAGCTTCAATGTGCTCTGAAATGTCCCATTGCAAATTCCAAGAAATCAGTGTTAGCAAACTCCTCAATGAAAAGAACAGTGTAATTCTGTGAGATGAATTTTCACATAACAAAACAGTTACTCAGAAAGCATATTTTTGTTTTTATCTGAGGATATTTCCTTTGTCACCATAAATTTCAATTCACTCCCCAAAATCCTATTGCAGAGTCCTCAAAAACAGTGTTATCAAACTGCTCAATGACAAGAACATTGTAACTCTGTGAGATTAATTCACCCATAACAAAGCAATTTCTCAGAAAGCCTCTGTCTAGTTTTTCTCTGAGGATATCTCCTTTATCATTACAGCCCTCAATGAGCTCCCAAATATCCCTTTGCAGATTCCATGAAAACAGTGCTAACACACAGCTCCAAGACAAAAAAGGTGTAACTCTGTGAGATGAATACAGACATCACAAAGAAGGTTGTCAGAAAGGTTCTTTATGGTTTTTATCTGAAATTAATTCCTTTGTCACCATAGGCTTCAAAGCAATCCAAAATATTCCTTCTCAGATTCCCCAAAAACAGTGCTACCAAAGTGATCCATGAAAAGAATCGTGTAACTCTGTTAGATGAAATAACACATCACAAACTGATTTCTCAGAAAGCATCTTTCTAGCTTTTATACGAGGATATTTTCTATGTGACCATAAAGCTTTAATGCACTCCGAGATATCCCTTTGCAGATTCTAAGAAAACGGTGTTTTCAAACTGTTCAATGAAAAGAAAAGTGTAACTCTGTGAGATGAATTTGCACATCACAAAGCAGTTGCACATTAATCTGCCCTTTAATTTTCATCTGAGGATATTTCCTTTTTCACTAGAGGCTTCAATATGTTCTCAAATATCCTAGTGCAGATTCCATGAAAACAGTGTCAGTAAACTGCTCATTGAAAAGAACAGTGTAACTCTGTGAGATGAATTCACACATCACAAAGCAGTTTCTCAGAAAGCTTCTCTTCGGTTTTTATCTGAGAATATTTCCTTTGTTACCATAGGCTTCAATTCACTCCCAAGTATCCTATTACAGATTCCACTAAGCAATGATACCAAACTGCTCCATGGAAAGAAACGTGTAACTCTGTGAAATGAATTCACACATGACAAAGAAATCTCTCAGAGAGGTTATTTCCAGTTTTTATCTGAGAATATTTCCTTTGTCTCTATAGGCTTCAAAACCATCCAAAATATCCCTTCTCTGATTCCTGAAAAACAATGCTACCAAACTGATCCATGAAAGGAATCGTGTAACTCTGTTAGGTGAATTAACAAATCACAAAGTGATTTCTTGGAAAGTTTCTGTCTAGTTTTTATATGAGCATATTTCCTATGCCACCATAACCTTCAATGTGCTCCAAGATATCCCATTGCAGATTCCAAGAGCACAGTGTTATCGAACTGTTCAATGAAAAGAAAACTGTAACTTTGTGAGATGAATTCACACATCACTAAGCAGTTTCTCAGAAAGCTTCTTTGTAGTAATATTTGAGTATGGATCCTTATCACTAGAGGCTTCAATGTGCTCCCAAATATCCTACTGCAGATTCCATGAAAACAGTGTTATCAAACTGCTCATTGAAAATAATGGTGTAACTCTGTGAGATTAATTCACACATCACAAAGCAGTTTCTCAGAAACCTTCTTTTCGGTTTTTATCTGAGGATATTTCCTTTGTTACCATAGGCTTCAATGCACTCCCAAGTATCCTATTACAGATTCCACAAAAACAGTGATACCAAACTGCTCCAGGAAAAGAAAGTGTAACTCTATGAGGTAAATTTCTCACATCACAAAGAAGTCTCTCGGAGAGCTTTTCTAGTTTTTATGTGAGAATATTTCCTTTGTCACAATAGGCTTCAATGCGATCCAAAATAACCCTTCTCAGATTCCCCAAAAACAGTGCTACCAAAACTTCTCCATGACAAGAATCATGTAACCCTATGAGATGAATTCAAAAATCACAATGTAGTTTTTCAGAAAGTTTCTTTCTAGTTTTTGTGTGTGGATATTTCATTTTTCACTGTAGGCCTCAATGTAGTCCCAAATATCCCTTTGCAGATTCCATGAAAACAGTGTTAGCAAACAGCTCCATGAAAAGAAAGGTGTAACCCTTTGAGATGAATTCACACATGACAAATCATTTCTCAGAAAACTTCTTTGGAGTTTATACCTGAATATATTTCCTTTGTCACCATAAGCTTCAATGTGCTGCCAAATATCCCCTCTGATTCCCCCAAAAAAAGTGCTACCATACTGCTCCATGAAAAGAATAGTGTACCTCTGTGGAATGAATTCACACACCACAAAGCTGTTTCTCAGTAAGCTTCTTACTGGTTCTTATCTGAGGATATTTCCTTTTTCACCATATCCCTCTATGCGCTCCAAAATATCACATTGCAGATTCCCCAATAAAAGTGTGAGTAAACTTTTCAATTGAAAGAATGGTGTAACTCTGAGACTTGAATTTACACATCACAAAGAAGTTGCACAGAAATATTCATTTTAGTTTTTATCTGAGGATATTTCCTTTGTCACTAGAGACTTCAATGTACTCCAAAATATCCTATTGCAGATTCCACGAAATCAGTGTAATCAATCTGCTCAATGAAAAGAACAGTGAAACACTGTAAGATGAATTCACACATCACAATGAAGGTTCTCGGAAAGCTTCTTTTCAGTTTTTATTTGAGGATATTTCCTTTTACACTACAGGCCTGAATGTGCTCCCAAATATCCCTTTGCAGATTCGGGGGAGACAGTGTTATCAAATTGCTCCATGAAAAGAAAGGTGTAACTCTGTGAGATGAATTCACACATTACAGAAAACTTTCTCAGAAAGCTTCTTTCTAGTTTTTATGTGAGGATATTTTCTTTGTCACCATAAGCTTCAATGCGCTCTGAAATATCCCATTGCAGAGTCTAAGAAAACAGTGTTACCAAAGTACTCAATGAAAAGAACACTGACACTCTGTGAGATGAATTCACCAATCACAAAGCAGAGTCTCAGAAAGCTTCTTTTTGGATTTTATCTGAGGATATTTCCTCTGTCACTGTAGGCTTCAATGCCCTGCCAAATATCCTGTTGCAGATTCCACGAAAACAGTGTTAGCAAACTGCTCCATGAAAAGAAAGGTTTACTCGGTGAGATGAACTCACACATCACAAAGAGGATTCATAGAAAGCTTCTTTCCAGTTTTTATCTGAGGATATTTCCTTTGTCACCATAGACTTCAACATGATTCAAAGTATCCATTCTCAGATTCCCCAAAAACAGTGCTACAATACTGTGCCATGATAAGATACGTGTAACACTGTGAGATGAATTCACACTTCACAAAAGAGTTTCACAAACAGTTTCTTGTTGGTTTTTCTCTGAGGATATTTCGTTTGTCACCGTAGGCTTCAATGTACTCTGTAATATCATATTGCAGACTCCATGAAACAGTATTAGCAAACTGCTCCATGAAAAGAGTGGTATAACTTTGTGAGAAGAATTCACCCATCACAAAGCAGTTTCTCAGAAAGCTTCTTTCTAGTTTTCATCTGAGAATATTTCCTTTTTCAACATAAGTCTCAACTTGCTCCCAAGTATCACATTGTAGATTCCACGAAAACAGAATAACAAAATGGTCCATCAGAAGAAAGCTGTTACTCTGTGAGATGAATACACACTTCCCATACAAGTTTCTCAGAAAGCTTCTTTCTAGTTTTTATCTGATTATATTTCCTTTGTCACCATAGGTTTCAATGCAATCCAAAATAACCCTTTTCAGCTTCCCCAAAAACATACTACCAAACTGTTCCATGAAACGAATCATGTAATGAATTCACAAATCACAAAACAGTTTCTCAGAAAGCTTCGTTCTAGTTTTTGTATTAGGATATTTCCGTTTTCACTGTAGGCCTCAACGTGCTAGCTAATATCCCTTTTGAGATTACACGAAAACATTGTTAGCAAACTGCTCCATGAAAAGAAACGTGTAAATCTGTGAGATGAATTCACACATCACAAAGCAATTTCTCAGAAAGCTGCCTTTTGTTTTCTCTCTGAGTATATTTCCTTTATCACCATAGGCTTCAATGTGCCCCCAAATATCCTATTGGAGATTCCATGAAAAAAGTGTTAGCAAACTTTTCAATGAAAAAAACGGTGTAACTCTGTGAGATGAATTCACACATCACAAGTAGTTTCTCAGAAAATTTCCTTTCTGTTTTTGTCTGAGGATATTTCTTTTGTCACTGTAAGCTTCAATGTGATCCAAAATATCCCTTCTCAGATTCCCCACAAAACTGATCCATTAAAAGTACCATGTAACCCTGTGAGATAAATTAACAAAGCAGTTTCACAGAAAGCATCTTTCTAGCTTTTGTATGAGGATATTTCTTTTTTCACTATAAGACTTAATGTGCTTGCAAATATCCATTTGCATATTCTACAAAAACAGTGTTAGGAAACTGTTCCATGAAAAGGAATGTGTAATTCTGTGAGTTGAATTCACAGATCCCAAAACAGTTTCTCAGAAAGTTTCTTTTTGGTTTTTGTCTGAGGATATTTCTTGTGTCACCACAGACTTGAATGCACTCCCAAATATCCTATTGCAAATTCCACGAAAACAGTGTTATCACACAGCTCATTGAAAAGAATGGTACAAAGCTGTAAGATGAA
Source organism: Macaca nemestrina (assembly GCF_043159975.1). NCBI lineage: Eukaryota > Metazoa > Chordata > Mammalia > Primates > Cercopithecidae > Macaca > Macaca nemestrina. Next base: position 32,243,969 of record NC_092142.1, on the reverse strand, counting down.
TTCACGCATCCCCAAGCAGCTTCACAGAAAGCTTCTTTCTGTTTTTTATCTGAGGATATTTCTCTTTTCACTATAGGCCTCAATATGCTCCAAAATATCCCTTTGCAGATTCCATGAAAACAGTATTACAAGACTGCCCCATGAAAAGATACCTGTAAATCTGTGAGATGAATTAACACATCACAAGGAACTTTCTCAGAAAGCTTCTTTCTAGTTTTCATCTAAGAATATTTCCTTTGTCACCATAGGCTTCAACGCCATCCAAAATATCCTATTGCTGATTCCATGAATAGTGTTAGCAAACTGCTCCCAGAAAATAGTCGTGGAACTCTGTGAGATGAATATCCACATCACAAAGCTGTTTCTTAGAAAGTTTCTTGTTAGTTTTTATCTGATTATATTTCACACTAGGCTTCAATGCGATCCAAAATATCCCCTCTCAGATTCCCCAGTAACAGTGTTACCAAACTGTTCCATGAAAAGAATGGTGTAACTCTGTGAGATGAATTCACACATCACAAAGCTGTTTCTCAGATAGCTTCTTTCTAGATTTTACCTGCTGGTATTTCCTTTTTCTCCATATTCCTCAAGGCTCTCCGAATATCTCATTGCAGATTTCATGAAAAAAGTGTTAGAAAACTCAATGAAAAGAATGGGGTAATTCAGTGAGATGAATTCACACATCACCAAGCAGTTTCACAGAAAGAGTCTTTTTGATTTTTATCTGAGGATATTTCCTCTTTCACCACAGGTCTCAATGCATTCCCAAATATCTTTTGGCAGATTCCATGAAAACAGTGTCAGGAAACAGGTCCATGAAAAGAAAGGTGTAACTCTATGAGATGAATTCACATATCACAAGAAACCTCTCAGAAAACTTCTTTCCAGTTTTTATCTGAGGATATTTTCTTTGTAATCATAGGCTTGGATGAGATTCAAAATATCCCTTCTCACATTCCCCAAAAACAGTGCTACCAAACTGCTCCATGAAAAGTATTGAGTAACTCTGTGAGATGAATTCACACATTTCTGAGAAAGCAGTTTCTTAGAAAGCTTCTTTTAGTTTTTATCTGAGCATATATGCTTTTTCACCATAGGCCTCAACTTGCCCCCAACTATATCTTTGTGGGTTCAATGAAAATAGTGTTAGCTAACTGCTCCATGGAAAAAATGGTGTTACACTGTGAGATGAATACACACATCACAAAGAAGTTTCTCAGAAAGCTTCTTTTTAGTTTATGTCTGAGGATATTTCCTTTGCCACATTATTCTTCAACATGCTCCCAAATATCCTATTGCAGATTCCACGAGGATATTTCCTTTATCACCATAGGATTCAATGCGCTACCAAGTATCCTGTTGCAGATTCCACAAAAACAGGGTTATCAAACCGTTCAATGTAAAGAATGGTGTAAGACTGTTAGATGAATTCACACATCACGAAGAACTTTCTCAGAAAGCTTCTTTCTAGTTTTTATTTGAGGATATTTCCTTTGTCTCCGTAGGCTTCAATGTGATCCAAAATATCACTTCTCAGATTCCCCCAAAACAGTACTAACAAATTGTTCCATTGAAAGAATCGTGTAACTATGTGAGATGAATTAACACATCACCAAGTGGTTTCTCAGAAAGTTTCTTTCTTGTTTTTATATAAGGATATCTCCTTTCCCACCATAAGCTTCAATGTGTTCCCAAATATCCCCTCTCAGACACAACAAAAACAGTGATGCCAAAGTGCTCCTCCAAAAGAAAACATTTAGCTCTATGAGATGAATGCATATGTCATAAAGGAGTTTCTCAGAAAGCTTCTCTACAGTTTTTACCTGAAGGTAATTCTTTTTTGCCATGGACTGTATACGCTCTTGAATATCCCTTTCCAGATTCCACAAAAACAGTGTTACCAAACTACTAAAGAAAAGGAAAGGTGTAAGTATGTGAGATGAACTCACCCATCACAAAGCAGTTTCTCAGAGAGTTTCTTTTTAGTTCAAATAAGAAGATATTTCCTTTTTCATCACAGGCTTCAATGTGCTCCCAAATATCTTCTCTCAGATACCACAAAAACAGTGATGCCAAGCTGTTCAATCAAAGAAAATATTGAACTCTTTGAGATGAATACACACATCACAAAACTGTTACTGGAAAAGCTTCTCGCCAGTTTTTATCTGAAGTTATTTTCTTTTTCACTGTAGGCCACTAGGAGCTCCCAAATATCCCATTGCAGATTCCATAAAAACAGTGCTAGGAAAAAGCTCCATGAACAGAAACCTGTAACTCTGTGAGATGAATTCACAAATCACAAAGCAGTTTCTCAAAAAGCTTCTTTTAATTTTAATCTGATGATACTTCCTTTGTCACTGTAAGCTTCAATGCACTCCAAAATATCCCATTGCAAATTCCAAGTAAACAGTGTTAGCAAACTGCTCAAAGAAAAGAACGGTGTAGCTCTGTGAGATCAATTCACACATCATAAGACAATTTATCAGAAAGCTTCTTTTTGATTTTTAGCTGAGGATATTTTTTTTGTCACCATAGGCTTCAAAGTGCTCCAAAATATCCTATTACAGATTATATGAAAGCATTGTTAACGAACGGCTCAATGAAAAGAACAGTGTAACTCTGTGGGATGAATTAACACATCACAAAGTGGTTTCTCAGACAGACTCCTTCTAGTTTTTATATATTATTTAATTTGTCACTGAAAGCATCAATGCACTCCGAAATATCCCATTGCACATTCCAGGAAAACAGTGTTAGCAACTGCTCAATGAAAAGAACAGTGAAACTCTGTGAGATGAATTCACACATTGCAAAGGAGTTTCTCAGAAAGCTTCTTTCCAGTTTTTATATGCGGATATTTTCTTTGTCACCATAGGCTTCAAGGCGATCTGAAATGTCCCTTCTCAGATTCACGAAAAAGAGTGCTACCAAACTGATCCATGAAAAAAAATCATGTAATTCTCTGAGATGAATTAACATATCACAGATCAGTTTCTCAGAAAGCATCTTTCTAGTTTTGATAGATTGAACTCTCCTTCCTACAGAGGAAATATTCTCAAATAAAAACTAGAAAGAAGCATTCTGAGAAACTTCTTTGAGATGGGTGAATTCATCTCACAGAGTTACATCTTTCTCTTCATGAAGCAGTTTGGTAACACTGTTTTCATGGAATCTTGCAAAGTGATACTAGGAAGTGCATTGAGGTCTATGGTGACAAAATAAATATCCTCAGATAAAAACTAGAAGGAAGCTTTCTGAGAAACACTTTATGATGAGTGAATTCATCTCACAGAGTTATACTTTCATTTCATGGAGGAGTCTGTTACCACTGTTTTTGGGGAATCTGAGAAGGGATATTTTGGATCACATTGAAGCCTATTCTGACCAAGGAAATATCCTAAAATAAAAACCAGAAAAAAGCTTTCTGAGAAATTTCTTTGTGATATGTGAATTCATCTCACAAAGCTATACCATTCTCTTCATGAAACAGTTTGCTAACACTGTTTTCGTGAAATCTGAAAAGTGATATTTCGGAGTGCATTGAGGCCTATGGTGAGAAAGGGAATATCCTCATATAAAAACTAGAATGAAGCTTTCTGAGAAACTGCTTTGTGGTGGGTTAATTCATCTCACAGAGTTACACTGTTGTTTTCATTGAGCAGTCTGCTAACACTGTTTTCATGGAAAATGCAATAGGGTAGTTGGGACCACATTAAAGCCTATGGTGACAAAGGAAATATCCTCAGATAAATAGTGAAAAGAAGCCTTCTGAGAAACTGCATTGTGATGTGTGAATACATCTCACAGACTTACACTTTTCTTCTCATTGAGAAGTTTGCTAACGCTGTTTGCTTGGAATCTGCAATGGGGTATTTCTGAGTGCAATGAAGCTTATGGTGACAAAGGAAATATCCTCAGATAAAAACTAGAAAGAAGCTTTCTGAGAATCTTGTTTGTGATGGGTTAATTCATGTCACAGAGTTACACCATTCTTTTCATAGAGCAGTCTGCTAACACTGATTTCTTGGAATCTGCATTAGGATATTTGGGAGTGCATTGAAGCCTATGGTGACAAAGGAAATATCCTAAGATAAAAACTAGAAAGAACCTTTCTGAGAAACTGCTTTGGATGTGTGAATTCATCTCACAGAGTTACACGATTCTTTTCATGCATCACTTTGTTAGCACTTGTTTTGGGGAATCTGAGCAGGGATATTTTGGATCGCATTGAAGCCTATGGTGACAAGGAAATATACTAAGATAAAAATTGGAAAGAAGCTTTCTGAGAAAGTTTTTTGTGATGTGTGAATTCATCTCACCAATTTACACTTTCCTTTTCATAGAGCAGTTTGCTAACACTTTTTGTGGAAACTACAAAAGGATATTTGGGAGCACACTGAGACCTATAGAGAAAAAGGAAATATCCTCAGATAAAAACTAGAAAGAAACTTTATGAGAAACTGTTTTGTGATATGTAAATTCATCACACAGATTTACACCATTCTTTTCATACAGCAGTATGCTAACACTGTTTTCATGGAAAATGCAAGAGTTTGTTTGGGAGTGCATTGAAGCCTATGGTGACAAAGTAAATATCCTCAAATAAAAAACACAAGAAGCCTTCTGTGAAACAGCTTTGTGATGTGTGTGTATATCTCACAGAGTTAGTTACAATGTTATGTTCATGGAGCAGTCTGCTAACACTGTTTTCTTGGAATCCGTAAAGGCAAATTTCGCAGTTATTGAAGCTAATGGTGGCAAAAGAACTCTCCTCAGGGAAAAAATAGAAAGAAGCTTTCTGAGAAACTGCTTTCTGATGTGTGAATTCATCTTACAGAGTTAAACTTTCATTTCATGGAACATTCTTTTGTGACTGTTTTTGGGGACTCTGAGAAGGGATATTTTAGATTGCATTGAAACTTTCTCTGACAAAGGAAATATCCTCAAATAAAACCTAGAAAGAAGATTTCCAAGAAACTTCTTTGTGATGTGTAAATTCATCTCACAGAGTTACACCTTTCTCTTCGTGAGGCAGTTTGTTAACACTGTTTTCGTGAAATCCACAAAGTGATATTTGGGAGCGCATGAGGCCTATGGTGGGAAAGGAAATATCCTCAGATAAAAATTAGAAAGAAGCTTTCTGAGAAACTGCATTGTGTTGTGTGAATACATCTCACAGAGTTACACTTTTCATTAATAGGTTTGCTAAAACTGTTTTCTTGGAATCTGCAATGCTATATCTCTTAGCACAATGAAATTTACTGTGACAAAGGAAATATCACCAGACAAAAACTAGAAAGAAACTTTCTGAGAAACTGCTTTGTGATGGGTTAATTCATCTCACAGAGTTACATCATTCTTTTCATTGAACAGTCTGCTAACACTATTTTCCTGGAATCTGCATTAGGATGTTTTGGAGCACATTGAAGCCTAATGGTGACAAAGGAATTATCCTCAGATAAATAGCTAAAAGAATCTTTCCGAGAAACTTCTTTGGATGTGTGAATTCATCTCACAGAATTACACGATTCTTTTCATGGATCACTTTGTTAACACTGGTTTTGGGGAATCTGAGAAGGGATATTTTGGATTGCATTGAAGCCTATGGTGACAAGGAAATATCCTCAGTTGAAAACTGGAAAGAAGCTTTCTGAGAAACTTCTTTGTGATGTCTGAATTCATCTCACAGAGTTCCACCTTTCTTTTCATGGAGCAGTTTGCTACCACTCTTTTCATGGAATCTCCAAAGGGATATTTGGGAGCAGTTTGAGGCCTATAGTGAAAAATGAAATATCGTAAGATAAAAATTGGAAAGAAGATTTCTGAGAAACTGCTTTGTGATGGGTTAATTCATCACACAGAATTACACCATTCTTTTCATACAGCAGTTTACTTACACTGTTTTTGTGGAAAATGCAAGAGGATGTTTAGGAGTGCATTGAAGCCTATGGTGACAGAGGAGATATCCTCAGATAAAAACCACAAAGAAACCTTCTGAGGAACTGCTTTGTTTTGTGTGAATACATCTCACGGAGTTTCAATGTTACTTTCATTGAGCAATCTGCTAACAGTTTTCTTGGAATCCGTAAAGGGAAATTTTGCATTGCATTGAAGCTTATGGTGACAAAGGAAATATCTTAGAGAAAAGCTAGAAAGAATGTTTCTGAGAAACTGATTTCTGATGTGTGAATTCATCTCACTGAGTTACACTTTCATGGAGCTGTCTGTTACCATGGTTTTTGGGGAATCTGAGAAGGGATATTTTGGATCGGAATGAAGTCTACTCCAACAAAGGAAGTATCCTCAAATAAAAACTCGAAAGAAGCTTTCTGAGAAACTTCTTTTGATGAGTGAATTCATCTCACAGAGTTACACCTTTCTCTTCATGAAACAGTTTGCTAACACTATTTTCGTGAAATGTTCAAAGTGATATTTGGGAGCACATTGAAGCCTATGGTGAGAAAAGAAATATCTTCAGATAAAAACTAGAAAGAAGCTTTCTGAGAAACTGTATTGTGTTGTGTGAATACATCTCACAGAGTTACACCTTTCTTTTCAACGACAGGTTTGCTAACACTCTTTTCTTGGAATCTGCAAAGAGATACTAGGGAGCACATTAAGGTTTATGGTGACAAAGGAAATAGCCTCCGATAAAAACTAGAAAGAAGCTTTCTGAGAAACTGCTTTGTGATATATGAATACATCTAACAGAGTTACAATATTATTTTCATTGAGCAGTCTGCTAACACCGTTTTCCTGGAATTTGTGATAGGATACTTGGGAGCTCATTGAAGCCTATGGTGACAAAGGGAATATCCTCAAATAAAAACCAAAAAGAAGCTTTCTGAGAAACTGCTTTGGATGTGTGAATTTATCTCACAGAGGTACACAATTCTTTTTATAGATCACATTGATAGCACTGTTTTTGGGGAATCTGGGAAGGGATATTTTGGATTGCATTGAAGCCTATGGTGACAAAGGAAATATCCTCAAATAAAAACTCGAAAAAAGCTTTCTGAGAAACTTCTTTGTGATTCACACACAAAATGTGTGAATTTGTCTCACAGAGTTACACTTCTCCCTTCATGAAGCACTTTGCTAGCACTGTTTTCATGGAATCTGCAAACTGATATTTGGGAGTGCAGTGAGGCGTACAGTGAAAAAGGAAATATCCTCAAATGAAAACTAGAAAGAAGTTCTTTGAGAAACTGCATTGTGATGTGTGAATGTATCTCACAGAGTTACACTTTTCTTTTCATTGAGCAGTTTTCTAATGCCGTTTTCTTGGAATCTGCAATGAGATATTTCTTAGCCAACAAAGCTTATGGTGACAAAGAAAATATCCTCAGATTAAAAACTGGAAAGAAGGTTTCTGAGAAACTGCTTTCCAGTGTGTGAATTCATCTCACAGAGTTACACTTTTCTTTCATGAAGCACTCTCTTAACACTGTTTTTGGAGAATCTGAGAAGGGATATTTGGGATCGCATTGAAGCTTATACTGAGAAAAGAAAATAGCCTCATATAAAAACTAGAAAGGAGCTTTCTGAGAAACTACTTTGTGATGTGGGAATTCATCTCACAGAGTTACACATTTCTCTTCATGAAGCAGTTTGCTAACACTGTTTTCATGGAATCTGCAAAGTGATAGTAGGGAGCTCATTGAGGCCTATGGTGAAAAAGGAAATATCATCAGGTAAAAGTAGAAAGAGACTTTCTGAGAAACTGCATTGTGATGGGTGAATGCATCTCAGAGTTACACGTTTCTTTTCATTGAGCAGGTTGCTAATACTGTTTTCTTGGGATCTGTAATACGATATTTCTTAGCTCAATGAAGCTTAGGGTGACAAAGGAAATATCCTCAGGTAAAAGCAAAAGAAGCCTTCTGAGAAATTGCTTTGTGATGTGTGAATACATCTCACATATTTACAGTGTTCTTTTCTTTGAGTAGTCTGATAACACTGTGTTCTTGTAATCCATAGAAGGATATCTCACAGTGCATTGAAGCTTATGGTGACAAAGGATATATCCTCAGAGAAAAACTAGAAAGATATTGTTTGACAATCTGCTATCTGATGTGTGAAATCATTTCACAGAGTTACACTTTCCTATCAAGGAGCAGTTTGTTAACACTATTTCTGGGGAATCTGAGATGGGATATTTTGGATCGCATTCAAACGTATGCTGACAAAGGAAATATAATAAGATAAAAACTAGAAATAAGCTTTCTGAGAAACTACTTTGTGATGGGTGAATTCATCTCACAGAGTTATACCTTTCTTTTCATGAAGCTGTTTGCTAACACTGTTTTCTTGGAATCTGCAAACGGATATTTAGGAGCGCATTGAAACCTATGGTGAAAAAAGAAATATCCTCAGATAAAATCTAGAAAGAAGTTTTCTGAGAAACTGCATTGTGATGTGTGAATATACCTCACAGTGTTACACCGTTCCTTTCATTGAGCAGTTTGCTAACACTGTTTTCTTGGAGTCCGCAATGAGATATATCTTAGTGCAAAGAAGCTTATGGTGACAAAGGAAATATCCTCAGAGAAAAATTAGAAAGAAGGTTTCTGAGAAACTGCTTTCTGATGTCTGAATTCATTTCACAGAGGTACACTTTCCTTTCGTGAAACAGCTCGTTACCTCTGTTTTTGGGGAAACTGAGAAGGGATTTTTTGATCGCATTGAAGTGTATGCTGACAAAGGAAATGTCCTCATATATAAACTAGAAAGAAGTTTTGTGAGAAACTGCTTTGTGATGTGTGAATACATCTCACAGAGTTACAGTGTTCTTTATATTGAGTAGTCTGCTAACACTGTTTTCTTGGCATCCAGAAAGGTATATTTCAGAATGCATTGAAGCTTATGATGACAATGGAAATACCCTCAGGAAAAAAATAGAAAGAAGGTGTCTGATAATCTACTATCTGAAGTGTGAATTCATCTCACAGAGTTACACTTTCCTATCATGGAGGAGTTTGTTAGCTCTATATTTGGGGAATCTCAGATGGGATATTTTGGATCGCATTGGAGCCTACACTGACAAAGGAAATATTCTCAGATATAAAGTAGACAGAATAATTCTGAGAAACTTCTTTGTGATGTGTGAATTCATCTCACAGAGTTACATCTTTCTCTTCATGAAGCCATTGCTAATACTGTTTTCATGGAATCTGCAAAGAGATATTTGGTAGCACATTGAGGCTTTTGGTGAGAAAGGAAATATCCTCAGATAAAAACTACAAAGAAGCTTTCTGAGAAACTGCATTGTGATGTGTGAATGAATCTCATAGACTTACACTGTTCTTTTAACTGAGCAGCTTGCTGACACTGTTTGCTTGGAATCTGCAATGGGATGTTTCTTAGCACAATGAAGATTATGGTGACAGAGAAAATATCCTCAGATAAAAACTAGAAAGAAGCGTTCTGAGAATCTGCTTTGTGATGGGTTAATTAATCTCACAGAGTTACACCAATCTTTTCTTTGAGCAGCCTGCTAACACTGTTTTTGTGGAATCTGCATTAGGATATTTGAGAGCATATTGAAACCTATGGTGACAAAGGAAATATCCTGAGATAAAAACCAAAAAGAAGCTTTCTGAGATACTACTTTGGATTTGTGAATTCATCTCACAGAGTTACACATTCCTTTCATGGAGCAGTGTGTTACCACTGTTTTTGGGGAATCTGAGAAGGGATATTTTGAATTGAATTGAAGTCTGCACTAACAATGGAAATATCCTCAAGAAAAACTAGAAAGAAGCATTTTCAGAAAATTTTTTTGAGGTGTGAAAGCATGTCACAGAAATACACCTTTCTCTTCATGAAGCAGTTTGCTAACACTGTTTTCATGGAATCTGCAAAGTGATCATTGGAGCACATTGAGGCCTTTGGTGAAAAAGGAAATATCCTCAGATAAAAACTAGAAAGAAGCTTTCTGAGAAACTACTTTGTGATGTATGAATTCATCTCACAGAGTTACACCACTATTTTGGGCAGCTGTTTGCTAGCACTGCATTTTGGAATCTGAGAACTGATATTTCTGATCACTTTGAAGACTATATGGACAAAGAAAATATCCTCAGATAAAAACCAGAATGAAGCTTTCTGAGATACTGCTTTGTGATGTGTGAATTTGTCTCACACAGGTATAACACTCGTTCATGGAGGAGTTTGCTAGCACTGTTTGTGTGGAATCACAGAAGAGATATCTTGGATAACATTGAGTCATATGGTGAAAAAAAATATCCTCAGATGCCAACTGGAGAGAAGCCTTCTCAGAAACTGCTTTGTGATGTGTGAACTCATCTCACAGATTTACACTGTTGCTATCATTGAGAAGTTTGCTATCACTGTTTTCACAGAATCTGCAATGAGATATACAGGAGTGCTTTTCTAAATATACAATCATGTCATCTGCAAAGAGGGACAATTTGACTTCTTCTTTTCCTAACTGAATACCCTTTATTTCTTTCTCTTGCCTGATTGCTCTAGCCAGAACTTCCAACACTATGTTGAATAGGAGTGGTGAGAGAGGGCATCCCTGTCTTGTGCCAGTTTTCAAAGGGAATTTTTCCAGTTTTTGCCCATTCAGTATGATTTAGAAAACCCCATTGTCTCAGCCCAAAATCTCCTTAAGCTGATAAGCAACTTCAGCAAAGTCTCAGGATACAAAATTAATGTGCAAAAATCACAAGCATTCTTATACACCAGTAACAGACAAACAGAGAGCCAAGTCATGAATGAACTTCCATTCACAATTGCTTCAAAGAGAATAAAATACCTAGGAATCCAACTTACAAGGGATGTAAAGGACCTCTTCAAGGAGAACTACAAACCACTGCTCAGTGAAATCAAAGAGGACACAAACAAATGGAAGAACATACCATGCTCATGGATAGGAAGAATCAATATGGTGAAAATGGCCATATTGCCCAAGGTTATTTATAGATTCAATGCCATCCCCATCAAGCTACCAATGAGTTTCTTCACAGAATTGGAAAAAACTGCTTTAAAGTTCATATGGAACCAAAAAAGAGCCCGCATCTCCAAGACAATCCTAAGTCAAAAGAACAAAGCTGGAGGCATCACGCTACCTGACTTCAAACTATACTACAAGGCTACAGTAACCAAAACAGCATGGTACTGGTACCAAAACAGAGATATAGACCAATGGAACAGAACCGAGTCTTCAGAAATAATACCACACATCTACAGCCATCTGATCTTTGACAAACCTGAGAGAAACAAGAAATGGGGAAAGGATTCCCTATTTAATAAATGGTGCTGGGAAAATTGGCTAGCCATAAGTAGAAAGCTGAAACTGGATCCTTTCCTTACTCCTTATATGAAAATTAATTCAAGATGGATTAGAGACTTAAATGTTAGACCTAATACCATAAAAATCCTAGAGGAAAACCTAGGTAGTACCATTCAGGACATAGGCATGGGCAAAGACTTCATGTCTAAAACACCAAAAGCAACGGCAACAAATGCCAAAATTGACAAATGGGATCTAATTTAACTAAAGATCTTCTGCACAGCAAAAGAAACTACCATCAGAGTGAACAGGCAACCTACAGAATGGGAGAAGTTTTTTGCAATCTACTCATCTGACAAAGGGCTAATATCCAGAACCTACAAAGAACTCAAACAAATTTACAAGAAAAAAACAAATAACCCCATCAAAAACTGGGCAAGGGATATGAACAGACATTTCTCAAAAGAAGACATTCATACAGCCAACAGACACATGAAAAAATGCTCATCATCACTGGCCATCAGAGAAATGCAAATCAAAACCACAATGAGATACCATCACACACCAGTTAGAATGGCGATCATTAAAAAGTCAGGAAACAACAGGTGCTGGAGAGGATGTGGAGAAATAGGAACACTTTTACACTGTTGGTGGGATTGTAAACTAGTTCAACCATTATGGAAAACAGTATGGCGATTCCTCAAGGATCTAGAACTAGATGTACCATATGACCCAGCCATCCCATTACTGGATATATACCCAAAGGATTATAAATCATGCTGCTATAAAGACACATGCACACATATGTTTATTGCGGCACTATTCACAATAGCAAAGACTTGGAATCAACCCAAATGTCCATCAGTGACAGATTGGATTAAGAAAATGTGGCACGTATACACCATGGAATACTATGCAGCCATCAAAAAGGATGAGTTTGTGTCCTTTGTAGGGACATGGATGCAGCTGGAAACCATCATTCTTAGCAAACTATCACAAGAACAGAAAACCAAACACCGCATGTTCTCACTCATAGGTGGGAACTGAACAATGAGATCACTTGGACTTGGGAAGGGGAACATCACACACTGGGCCCTATCATGGGGAGGGGGAGGGAGGAGGGATTGCATTGGGAGTTATACCTGATGTAAATGACGAGTTGATGGGTGCTGACGAGTTGATGGGTGCAGCACAGCAACATGGCACAAGTATACATATGTAACAAACCTGCACGTTATGCACATGTACCCTAGAACTCAAAGTATAAAAAAAAAAGAAAGAGAGATATACGGGAGTGCATTGAGACCTGAAATATACTCAGAGAAAAACAAAAAAAGAAGCTTTCTGAGAAACTGCTTTGTGATGTGTGAATTGAACTCACAGGATTACACCACTATTTCCTGAAGCCGTATGTTAGCACTGTTTTTGTGGAATCTGAGAACTGATATTTTGGATCGCTGTGAAGACTATACAGACAAAGGAAATATCCTCAGATAAAAACCAGAAAGAAGCTTTTTGAGAAACTGCTTGGTATGTGTGAATTTATCTCATAGAGTTATACCACTATTTCATGGAGCCATTTGCTAACACTGTTTTTGTGGAAACTGATAACTGATATTTCGGATCGCTTTGAAAACTATACAGACAAAGGATGCATCCTCAGATAAATCCAGAATGAAACTTTCTGAGAAAGTGCTTTGTGATGTTTGAATTCATTTCACAGTTACATCATGCTTTCATGGAGGAGTTTGCTAGCACTGTTTTTATGGAATCTCAAAAGTGATATCTTGGATATCATTGAATCCCATGGTTAAAAATGAAATATCCTCAAATAAAAACTGGAGTGAAACCTTCTCAGAAACTGCTTTGCTGTCTGTGCATTCAGATTACGGAGTTATACCATTGCTTTCATTGAGAAGCTTGCTAACAGTGTTTTCACAGAATCTGTAATGAAACACACGGGGGTGCTTTGAGACCTGAAATATCCTCAGATAAAAACAAGAAAGAAGCCTTTTGAGAAACTCCTTTGTGATGTGTGAATTCATCTCACAGAGTTACACCACTATTTCCTGGAGCCAATTGCTAGCACTGTTTTTTAGAATCTGAGAAGCCTTTTTTTTTTTTTTAAGTGACAGAGTCTCACTCTGTTGCCCAGGCTGGAGTGCAGTGGTGAGATCTCGGTTCACTACAGCCTCTGCCTCATTGGTTCAAGTGATTCTCCTGCCTCAGTCTCCCAAGTAACTGGGATTACAAGTGCCTGCCACCACACCCGGCTAATTTTTGTATTTTTAGTAGAGACGGGGTTCAAGGAACTCCTGACCTCCAGTGATCCACCCGCCTCGGCCTCCCAAAGTGCTGGGATTATAAGCGTGAACCACCATGCCCAGCCCCTGCATGCTTTTTAACAATTGCTTCTGAGCTTGGGGTCTCCAGGAGCACACAGGTCACGGACCCCAGCAAACAAGTGTGCATTTCTGAAGTAATTGTTTTTCACCCAGAGCCCAGGGTAAGACAGCTATGCTTCCTGAGTCAGGACTTGGAGGGTGTCCAGGTTACCATCTCCTACCTCAGGTTGTAGGCCACAGAGGAACCTATGGTTCTTTGGGAGCATTCAGCAGGGGTGGACTTAGGTCCACTTCTTGCCTTGACTTGGCCCAAGGCCTTGATCTTATTCGTACATTGGTTCCCCAGGCAGCAAGCTTGGGCACAGGGTGGCTACAGACGCAGCATCTAACCAAGGTCTTGCTGCTTTGCTTACTATTTCCCTTATCAATGGGGATCCCAAAGAGCACCCTGGGGCTCAGTGCTGTGCTGGGAGGGCTCAGTACTCAGAAAAGCTGTCACACTCTGAGTTCCGGTTTATTACAAGGAAAGGACACAGGTCACGGTGAACGAAGGCTCAGGGTGCACAGGACAAGCTCCAGGAGAGACCAGGCGTGAGCTTCAGTGGCTCCTCGCCCAGGGGAGTTGTGCCGACAGCACCTGTTTCTTTCAGCAACAGTGTGGGACAGCATGCACGGAGTCATAACTAGGGAAGCTCACCCAGCCGTGGCGGCCAGGGCTTCTGCAGGGGGTGGATCGCATAGGCACAGAGCGCCTGCATGGCCAACCCTGGTTACTTGGGCTGCAGCCACCAGCGGTCTAGCTGGGACTCTGTGGCCCAAGGCCCTCACCGTAAATGATGTGGTTAACACAGACCGCCTGGCAGTCCAGTAAACCAAGACGCTCACACGGGGTGGGATTTTCTAGGGGCCTAGAGGTTATTCTCCAGGAGCTGGGCAGAGGCCAGACCTGCCTTTGGAAGGTACAGGGTGTAGACCCCACCCTGTGGCATGGCCCTGGGCTGCAACCCTCCTGCCATGGGCCCTGAGGATGTCCTTTGCCGTCTTGCAAGTGCTCCTGCATGTGGTGGTCCGGGCTGTGGAGTGGGTCCACATGCTCCCCAGGGGCTGGGTTACGGTGGGCATGGGGTCCGGGTACTTAGTCTGCCTGTGGCTGCACAGGGACTGCCACCCTGTCCTCTTGCTGGTGTCCCCAGAGACCCTAGACCTGAGGGAGTCCCAGGCAGGAGGCAGGAGCCTGTGCTCTGGACCCAGCTGTGTTACCAATTCCCTGCATGACCTCAGACAGGTCCCCTCCTGTCTGGGTCAGAGGATCACCAAGGCCTGTTCCATCTGGAATGTCCTCGGCTTTGTGAAGCGTTTCATTGGCCTCAACAGGCTGGAACTGAACTGGCTTTGCAGGAGAGCTACCATCTTCTTGGATAGCCAAGTCCCTGTGCCCCTCCCCTGCCCATGAAATGTGATTCTGTGCTTACTGACAGGTGCCTTATTTAACACAGAGGAGTCTAACTGGAACCTGTTTTCCTTCTTCTTTCTAGGTGTTTAGTGACGACCTTACCAAGCCAATCATTGATAATATTGTGTCTGATCTCATTCAGATTTATACCATGGACACAGAGATCCCCTAAGGCCCTGACCCAGGCCTGCCCAAAGAGAAGCCCAGGATGGTTGGCTGCCTGGGGACATTGCCACCATGTCGCCATGACGGCTGGTCCCCAGAGGACCGGCTGGGAGGACTGGTTTACTGCTGGAGAAGGACTGGAGAAGGTGATGGCATGCTGCTGCTTTGACAGTCCCTAGCAGTTGCAGTCCAGACAATGATGGGAGCCGCACCTCCAGTGGGCAGACCGGGAGTGCACTGTGTGAGCTGACCCAAGGCAGCCACATCTGCTTTTGTCCTTTGAGAGGACTCTGACTACAACAGAGGCATGACATCAATGAAAGGAAAACCATGAAATCGATGAGACTGAATCCCTAGGGATTTTTTAAAGCCAGATTCATGGCGAGAATGAATGTGCAACATGGCTGAAATCTATTTTGTGTAATAAAAGGTGATGCAAGTCAATAGGGACCCTTGGCTTTGCTCTGCAGTGCATGCTGCACATGGGGGTGTGCGGGGCCGCCAGAGACTGCTTCCCATGGAGTGCCCTCAGGTAGAGTGTCCCACACAGCCACCAGGCGGCAGGCCTGGGGTTAGGGAGGATCACTTGCATTCAGAAAAGTGAGACCTGATCAAAAGTAACTAAAAGTAATGCGTTTTTCAGTGACTCCCTGCTCAAAAGCCAGTGGGTAAGAAGGAGTCCAGGAGATGCTCTCTGGGTCCCCTTACAGGCTAGACATACGTTCAGCACGTGGCATAGGGCTGGGGGACTGGTAGGTTTACACAGGAGGGTGGGCTCTGGCTCCTGCAGGTGTGGGGGCAGGGGTGATGCAGGTCAGGGCAGAGTCTTGCTTGACTTTACAGAGCGACTATGTTCAGTGTCCTCAGGGTGAAGTATCTGAGCAGATGTCACAGGCCTCCCTGGTGGGCAGGCTTGCCCCAGCTGACCTGCCCTTCATTTTGTAGAACTCCCCTGTGGGTTTTGATGATTAACTTCTCCTAAATATGGGCTCCTGCTTTACCTGGTATAAGCTTTTTTAGACTAATCAGTCAAAGAACCACATTTTTTAAGCAGCTACTGTGTGCCCAGTCCTTGCCTACACTCTGGCAACCTGGTGAAACTCCTTGCTTATGTGGAGGGAGAGATGGGAAACAGAATGAGAATGTGTAGCATGGTAGTGAAAAGTGCTCAGGGGAAGAGAAGGTGGCCAGGGCTCAGAAGAATTATGGTAAAAATGACCCTGATGCCTGGGTGTGGTGGCTCATGCCTGCAATCCCAGCGTTTTGGGAGGCCGAGGTGGGTGATCACCTGAGGTCGGGAGGTCGTAGACCAGCCTGGCCAACATGGCAAAACCCCATCTTTACTAAAAATACAAAAATTAGCCATACGTGGTGGTGGGTGCCTGTAATCTCAGCTACTTGGGAAACTGAGGCAGGAGAATTGCTTGAATTTGGGAGGTGGAGGTTGCAGTGAGCCGAGATCACGCCGCTGCACTCCAGCCTGGGCGACAGAGGGAGACTGTATCTTTTTAAAAAAAAAAAAAAACGGAGAAAATATTCACAAACTCTCCGTCTGACAAGGGGTTAATAACCAGAATATATAAGGAATTTAGACAACAGAATAACAACCCAATTTAAAAATGGGCAATAGACCCAAATAGACATTTCTCCAAAGAAGACATACAAATGCCCAACAGGTATATGAAAAAATTGCTCAACGTCAGTAATCAGGGAAATGCAAATCAAAACCATATTGAGGATATCACCTTACTCCAATTAGAATGGCTACTATCAAACTAAAGAAAACAAGCTTTGGTGAGGATGTGGAGAAAAAGGAACATTCACACACTGCTGGGGGGATATAGTATAGCCACTGTGGAAAACGGTATGGAGATTCCTCAAACATTTTAAAAATAGGCAGGGGATGGTGGCTCAGGCCTGTCATCCCAGCACTTCTGGAAGTGGAAGCAGGAGGATCATTTGAACCCAGGAGTTCAAGACCAGCTTGGGCAACATATGAAGACCTCTTGTCTATTAAAAAAAAAAAAATTACATCAGGCACAATGGCTCATGCCTGTATTCCCAGCACTTTGGGAGGCTGAGGCAGGAGGATGGCTTGAGCCCAGCAGTTCGAGACCGGAAAAGAAAAGAAAAAACATTTTAGCATTCAATATATTTTTAACATTCCAACAAACGAAAGAGTGGGTTCTGGAGTTAGACCACTTGGCTGTGAAGGCTGGTTCCGTCACCTGTGTATCTTGGGCTAATTGGTTCACCTCTCTTTTCTTTTCTTTTTTCTTTTCTTTTCTTTTCCTTTATTTTTTCTTTTTTCTCTTCTTTTTTCTTTTCTCCTTCCTTCCTTCCTTCCCTCCCTCCCTCCCTTTCTTCCTTTCTCCTTCCCTCCCTCCCTCCCCTCTTCTTTCTTTTGTTTTGTTTTGTTTTTTCTTTTCTTTTGCAATCATGACTCACTACAGCCTTGACCTCCTGGGCTCATTCGATCCTCCCACCTGAGCCTCCTGAGTAGCTGGGACTATAGGTGTGCACCACCATGCCTGGCTATTTTTTAAATTTTATTTTTACTTTTGGTAGAGATGAGGCCTTGCTATGTTGCCCAGGCTGGTCTCAAACTCCTGGACTCAAGTGATCCTCTAACCTTGGCCTCCTAAAGTGCTGGGATTACAGGTGTGAGCCACCATGCCTGGCCTGGTATGTTAAAATGTAAAACCAATAAAGAACATAGTAGTTGCTTGAAATAACAGGCAGTCATTGTGTTGGGGAAAGTTAGTGTCCACCAATTCTAGATAGGATCATGTGCTTCATGTTCATCTCTGGAAGTCCAGGGGACTGTATAGGTGTCACTGTAAACACTTAAGGGCAAAGGTGTAAACACCACCTATTTTCTTATCTGAACTTCCAGAAAGAAAGGACTTGGAGGTGACAGAATTGCAAGCTGGAAACAGCCTCCGTGCCTATATTTCTTCTGGAGCCTAACAGAGCCTCCCACATGCATTGAACTGTGCTGTGGGTGAGAAAAAAAAGCCATAAGAAAAAAGGAGGAGAGACAGACACGGGAGAAAAGCCACACTACAACAGAGGCAGAGGTTGGAGTGAAGCATCTACAAGCCAAGGAATTCCGAGGACGGCTGGCAATGCCCAAAGCTAAGAGGAGGTCCTGGAACAGATTCTGCCCTGGAGCCTTCAGAGGGAGCATGGCCTGCCCATGCCTTGATTTTGGACTTTTGGCCTTCAGAACTGTGAGAGAAGTTTCTGTTGTTGTGAGCAGCCATGGGCCACTCACACACGGGCCTCCCCGAGACCCCTGCACAAGCCTTTACTCCCAGGACTCAGCTGTTTCACTGAGTACCAATTTTCCCCCGTGGCACCTGTGTCATATCTGAAGCAGAAGCTTGTGGACAGGGGATTCACAGACACAAATTTGCGATTCTTTTAGGGTAGCATGATATCTCTCCATGAAGGGCCAGCTGTCTTGGTGTGGACTTTGGCTCAATCTGGACTTATTCATCCTTATGGTTCAGGATGCACTTGGACACCAATGCAGCAAGGGCATGGTGCGATTCTTCTGCCTGCTGTTTTCAATTTGTCTTCTTTTCTTTTCTTTTCTTTTTTCTTTTCTTCTTTCTTTCTTTCTTTTTTTTTTGAGACAGAATCTCACTCTGTCACTCAGGCTGGAGTGCAGTGGCATGATCTCAGCTCACTGCAACCTCCACCTCTTGGGTTCAAGTGATTCTTCTGCCTCAACCTCCCAAGTAGCTGGGATTACAGGCGTGCACCACCATGCCAGGCTAATTTTTGTATTTTTAGTAGAGAGAGGGTTTCATCATTTTGGCCAGCCTGGTCTCGAGCTCCTGACCTCAAGTGATCCCCCGCCTTGGCCTCTCAAAATGCTGGGATTACAGGCGTGAGCCACTGCGCCTGGCCCCATTGGTCTTTTCGCTGGTTTTAGAAGCATGGACTCTGATGCTTTGAATGACTTTGAAGCCATTTTTCTCCTCTCTTGGCAGCCTTCCTGGAAAATGCGTCTTCCGATGCTGCCAAGTCGAAAAGGGAAAGAGAAATCCAATGAAGTGAGGGGAGTGTGGTCTTAGCGCCATCGCCAGGGTGGTCACTGGCAAGTCCTGGCTCTTCCGGGCTCAAGCAGGAGTGCGACCATGAAGCATGGGCGTGCACAGGTACAGGTGTTTAGGGATGAAGCATGTGGATTAAGAGAATGAGTGAAATGGCGGGCTTTCTTCCTGTGGCTTTGGATTAGCAAAGGCGTCTGTGATTGGAACTCTGCTGCACTGCTGATGAGAATGGAAAATGGCGGTTTCTCAAAAGGTTCAACCTACAGTCCCGATAGGTTCCAGTAATTCCACTGCTGGGTATAGGCCCAAAGGAATGGAAGGCAGGGTCTGGAAGGGCAGTTTGCATGCCCATGTTCACTGCAGCATGATCCACAGCAGCTGAAATGTGGAAGCAACCTAAATGTCCATGGATGGCTGATGGCATAAACAAAATGCAGCATATCCAGACAATGGAGTATGATTCCCCTTAAAAAGGAAATTCTGACACATGCTTCAACATGGGTGACCCTTGAGGACATCATGCTAGTCACAGAAGGGCAAATACTGTAGGATTCCACTTCTATGAGGGTATAAGGGGCCTAATGTGGTCAAATCCATAGAGACAGAAAGTAGAAGGGTGGGTGCCAGGGGCTGGGGAGTGGGGAGTTGGGGTTGAACGGGGCCAGAGCTTCAGTTTGGGAAGATGAACAAGTTCCGCGGCTGGATGGTGGTGATGGCTGCACAACACCGTGAATGTGCTTGTGATCTGTGTTTTACCACAATAAAAGAAGTGAGGAGTGTGCATGTGTGTCAGGGAGCCTCAAATTCCTGGGCCCAAGGGATCCTCCCGCCTCGGCTTCCCAAAGCGCTGGGATTACAGGCCTGAGCCACTGGGCCATGTACTACAGGCCCTTTCAAGTCAAGGCAGCCATAGCTCCTGCAGCAGCTGGAGCCCCTCCCTACGGGGCCTGACATCCCAGCATTAGTTCCTCTTCTGCTTACACATCCGGCCAGGCTGCTGCACACCCAGGGGAAACCCCCTCCTGCCCATGGCTTCTCCAGCTCTGTTAAAGCGGCATGAAGGCACCTTTGTTTTGTTCTGCACGTTAACTCACCAAATAATAAATCACACACATTACCCAGACCAGGATGTAAGGAGCCTTTCATTTTTTTTATACACAGAAATTTTGGTCTATTCTTTAAGTTAGGAAATTCAACTACAGACTTTAAATTATTATGCATCTGTGATCTTTCTCATTAAGTTTTTTTTGTTCATCTTTGTAACAGGCAGATAAAAATGTAAAACATATTTATGAACTGAACACAGTTGACCAAGCCATTCCAGGTAATATAATGCTTTATAAAGAGGGGCTTCCCAGTGAGACAGGGCCCCCCGCCTGAAGACTGCAAAAATAAGAGCAAAACATTCCAGATCACGGTGCCCCGTTTCTGAACTGCACACCACAGCACAAAGGTGACCTAGGGACTAAACGATCGACATTCACATGAGGCAACTTTATACAGCAGCAGTGAGGGTTTGCTTTTAATATCTATTGGCCATTGGTCCTATCGGTGTGTCTACAACAGAGTGAGAAGAAGCTGGTGATTGCAGCAGCACGCAGCTCATCTTCCGCAATGTCAATGTCTCAAATTTGATTTCTTGTTGAAGAACACAAAGACCCTCAACAAATGGAGTTGCCCTTTTTCTTATTATCGTCTAAACAAGGACATCAGGGAACAGTTTACAAATGGGTAACATTCTCAATGTGCCCTTTAGAAAAAAGGGATGGCTTTGAGTTATCTGCAGCTGGCATTTTGAAGTGGGATTTTCTTTTCTAGCCAAAATTCTTTTGCCCGAGATTTGACTACTCCTGCTGAGGGGTGACATGGCATTAATGGTAATAGTGGGGATGGTGCCTACTCCTATTTGGTTTGTGTGGATGCCAGTGGAGGTATGACAAGCCTCCCGAGGGTGCCAGTCCACATTGGTGGCTTCCATTCCGATCCTCTGTCCCTCAGGTCCCAACTGTCTCCCAGCGGCTGAGCCCCAGGCCCAACCACCTCCCTGCAAAACGTGACACCTGCAAGTGCAGAAGGCAAGGGTCCCCCATGGCATCACTGTGTGGACCTAGGGGCTTCCTCAGGAGGGTGGCAAAAGTCAGGCCCCTCTTTATCCCCTCTGCTCATTTGGGGGAAACTGAGGCTTGGCCAGCAGGTGCCCACACTGCCAGGACAGGCTCCCCTCAGTACCTGGTGCTCAGCCACAAATCCATGCCTTCATGGCTTAAGCTTGGCCTCTGGACACAAAGACTAGGGTGGGAAGAGTGCTTTGGTGATGGCATCTCTGGTGTCACAGCAGACATTGAGGTGGTCTACTGAGGACTCCTCGGCATTTGCCAAAGCAAACAGTGGGAGTCCATCCAGGTGCTGAGGAGACAGGGTCTGAACTGTGGCTGCCTCCCTGCCATCATTCTCCCACCGCCAGCTCCTCCAGGCTTCTGACACTCCCTCTCCCTCCATTGGCTTCTTTAGAACTCTTGGCCCTGCCCCCGCCCCCTAGGACCTGTGCTCAGCTGGGGCTGCTCCCTGGACTCTGGGCAGGACCCACAACTCCAAGAGTGCTTCATGCTCTTGAAGTTGGGCGCGTGGCCAGGATGAAGGATGTGGAATTGCAGCAGAAACCAAAGAAAGCTGAAAACGAAACTCCCGTTTCACTAACTGGAGGACTCCTTCTCATCAATATTTTGTTTTTTTCCTTTTAGATTAAAATTTCAATTGAAAGGGTTTTCTCCTCTCTGGCAGGGGTCTCAGTGCAAATGCTCCAATTATACCTGCTCCAGACCTGGAGCGTCCCCTCTCCGCCTTCTTGGGAATCTCAATAGGACCAGGCAGAGGGCAGGAATGAAGGGTGGGGGCAGGGAGATGAGGGACAAAAATGGATTGACCAGAAAGCTATTCTTGCAGTCTAGTTCCCCGAAAACAAAACAAAACAAAACAAAAAACAACAACAGCAAAAAAAAAAACTTGCTACATTCAATAATGAAATTTCCAAATGAAAATGCCTGAAAAGAGGAATGCAAATATCATGCCAGTAAATAGTTCCTTATTGAAATATGCTTCTGGTCATATATATGTGCATGTGTACAGATCCACCTACATATATGTGCACACATGCACACACATGCACACTGCAGATGTGCCTAGTTTTTGCTGGGGACGGATTGCTTTGTGGCTGCAGGGCCACTTGCATGTGGCTCCCTCAGGTGGCACCCTTCCCAGCCCTGCAGAGCACTCAACTTTTTTTTTTTTTTTTGCATGAATATGCTGACCTGATTGCTCCTTCATGGGTGCAACAAAAGCTCCCAATAAACCCAAAGCAGCCCCCTGCCCACTGCACAGCCCAAAAGCAAACATGCGGTGAAACTGTAGTTCGTTAAAAAAGAAGCATCAATAGAAAAAAAGGTGGGGAACTCAGCTCTTCACACTTTCTACTTCTTCTCCTTCCTCCTTCGGATGAAGAACCTTCTCCTCCCCCTTTTCGTCCTCCTCTTCCTCCTTTTCCTCCTCCCCGTCCTCATCTTCCTCAGTCCGGATGAGGAGCCTGTGGCAGGCTGCACCCTTGTTGAATGGATTTGGCTTCTTGCAAATGCCCTGCCAGAAAGGTCTTCAGCCACCTTAGTTGTTCCCCCGTTTTGCAGGTGTGCAGGTCCCTATATGTGTGTGTGCCTGCATGTGTGCATGTGACTTCGTGTGAGTCCGAGTGTGCGTGTGCACATGTGCTGAGACAAGTTCTTGTTAGAGGGATATCTCCACGCTGTGGAGCGGGCTCCCGGGACTGGAGGAAAACACTGAAGAGGTGGCTGACTTGGTGACATGCGTAGTCAGGTAGATGCTGCTGTCTATGGCGTTGTTGTTCTGGTTGGGGGATGGGGGCTGGGGGGCCCGGAGGTGCTCCTCGTTCTCATCCATGTCCGTGTCGTCAATGAGTGGGATGTAGTGGGTGTAGTCATTGATCAGAAACTCAGGCATGGCCATGAAGTTGTGAATGGAGGTCTTGGATTCTGGTTTCTCCAGGCCTTCAAAAAGTGAGCTACAGAACGCTTTCACCACCCAGATCTGGAGTGGGAGATGGAGGGACAGGGCCTGACGTGGGAGCAGGGAGGGAGAAAAGGAAGGGAAAGGAAAGGAAAGGTGGAAGGAAGGTAGGAAAGAAGGAAGGAGACAGTCAGTGGCCAGCTGGTGCTGGTAAGTTCCACCCACATCAATGGCTGGGGGTCATCGCATGAGAAATGTCCACCCATTTGTTGGAGGGCTGCTATGGAATGGGGTGGCTCTGCCTGCCTTTGGAAAGGGTTTTCGGGTGTGGGCCTTGGTCTCGTCAACTGATCTGCATGCAGGAAAAGATGGCAGTGTCTTTCTCTAGGCTGAGCTGCGCAGGTATTCTGGAACTCGAGAGTGCTGCACTAGGCTCGTGGCTGCGACCTCCCAATTCCCTGTCCCGGTGGCACGACTGGCTTCGGTGACCTCCGGGGTCTCTGCCCAATCTGAATTCCAATTTGGTAGAAAAGAAAGACGATTTGAAAAGGAGAGAATGCTGGTGAGTGGGCTGTCTTCTCGATCTTACCAGAAAGTCGGAAGTACCTGCTGGTATAAGCAAGTTCCCAGCCTATGGGCACTGCCGGTCTTTCTCGCATGGGTCTCCCTCCATCCCCCAGCTCCCATGGCTGGAGCTGGGACCTGCCATGCCCAGAGTCCCCCTGCAGCTAACTGCGCTGTCCACTTCTGCATCTTCGTCTTATTTGATCCCTCAGGGCACCCAACACAGATGATCATCCCTCTTTCTGGAAACTTCTCATGGCTTCCTGACATTGCCCCTGCCTGGCCCTCTTCCACCTCACCAGCTGCTCTGGCTCCATCTCCTCCACTGCCCTCTCTTCTGTCCCTGTGTGCCCCAGAGCTCTGGCTTGGCTCTGTCCCTCCTCCTCTCTGTCCATATCTCTCCGCCGTGGCCACCGTGCTGGGACCCATCTGGCTATAACAAGGAACTGTGGCCCAGGCCTGTACTCAGAGCTCCAGGCCAGAGAGCCCAGCAGTCCCCAGCTGGAGGTATTTGAGACGAAAATGGCTACACTCTTGATTTGCACCCACTAAAGCCTGTCTCTGCTCAGATGCCCCTGTGGCCTCCTCATAGCCCCCGAGTCCGAATGGGTCTGGTTCAATCTGGTGCCCCGCTCCTCTGGCCTCATTCCCCCATCCTCTCTCCCGTCTCCTCCTCCATCTTCCAGTCATACATTCCAAAACTTGCGTCTCCACCACCCCCCCGGGCTTCGCTCTGTGTTGTTCCCTGGCGGTACCTCCCCACAGGAGTTAGCCGACCTCAGATCAGCAGAACTCCCTGCAGGAAAGACCTCCCGCTGTGCCCCAGACTCCCCCAGCACAGTGGCCCTCTGCCCCCAACTGAGCTCATGGCACCTCTGAAGCCCCCTGACCCTCCAGCAGGGCACTGCTCCAAGAATGAGCTCTTCCCTCCTCTGGCTTCTCCACCTTGCCTCACGCACTCAAGTCCTTGCTGCCTCTCTTTGCTCCCTGGCCCCTCAGCCTGGGCTCCTTCCTGCTTCTAGAAGCCAGGAGTTGATGGGGAGTCTTCTGCCTGGCCTCGCACAGGCCAGCGTCAGCACAGCCGCCAGTGGTAGCTGGCCCACCTTGTACTGCCGTCCCTATAGGGGGCAGCAGACAGAGCGCTGAGCTTCCAGGCAGACCCTGGGGTTCATCCAACACCTGTCCACCCCTCCCTATGTGAGCAGGTGGACACATTAGGAGTTCTGAAGCATTTCTGGGGCCAAGGTTCTATTTAGGATTTGGTTTTCTGGATTTAGACAAGGTGTCAGGGCTTACTCAAGGGCTAACCCCAGCTCTCTGCTAGTTTTGGTTAATAAAGTTTTACTGTTTTAAGGGCACAGTTGTGTCATGGCAGCAGGGACCACGCCTGGAAAGCTAAAAATATTTCCTTTCTGGCTCTGTATAGGAAAAGTTAGCCGCCCCCTAGTTTAGACAATGAATCACCTTTTTTCAGTGACTTTCTTTCAGCCCTGCAGGGGCTCAGCTAGGCAAAGCACAGTGCTCCTGAACAGTTGAAATGATGCCAACCTCATCACCTCTCTAGTGCAAAAAGTGAGCCAGGGCCAGGTTTGGTGGTCCACAGCTGTAATTCCAGCACTTTGGGAGGCTGAGGTGGGCTGATCGCTTGAGACCAGGTGTTCGAGACCAACCTGGGGAACAGAGTGATACTCCCTGTTCCTATTTAAAATAATAATAATAATAATATAAGTGAGCCAAAAAGCTCCATATTGGAATTTTCTAGCACCCTATCTGAAATCTGGTTAGGATTTTCTCTGGATTCGGGAAAGTCACATCTGCCAGATGGCAGATGGTCAGCTATTCTCACTCAGACCTTTATCTCCAGACTGGTTTCTGAATTAGGGGTAACACAGAAATTGAGAATAATTTGACATTTTTAATGAAAAGAAACAGAATTCACCTTTTGTAGCCAATGCAGATGTTGCCTCATTATTTAGGCCTTTTCTGGTACAGGATTGTGGTATGGAAGCTGCCTGGGACATCGCCTACTCCAGCTGTTGCCCATGCCCGTCAAATCACAAAAAGGACACAATGCTGCAGGCCTTGACCCCAGGGCTGTGTGGGTGAGATTGCTGGCAGTACACCAGGTGACCTTGGCCACACCCTTCTCCTCACTGAGCTGGTGGCCTCATTCAGACCTGGGGCGTGTGATCAGGCCAGGCCCCTGCTCAAACCTATGCACAGGTTTCACAGCACCTGGCTCAACTCCAAAGACCTCCACAAAGGGCAGCCAGGCCATGGAACCAGTCCTTCCTTCCAGGCTGGGCTTCTGCTGCTACTGCTACTCCAGTCCCACCAGCTGCTCCAGCGTGCCCCTCCCGGATGGCATCTGCCTTGTCTGTGGCTTAACACCAGAGCCTGGCCCAGAGCAGCTGCTCAGCAGACACTTGGGGAATGCACAAGTGACTGAGTGAACCACTGCAGGAT
Organism: Macaca nemestrina; assembly: GCF_043159975.1. NCBI lineage: Eukaryota > Metazoa > Chordata > Mammalia > Primates > Cercopithecidae > Macaca > Macaca nemestrina. Next base: position 32,217,638 of record NC_092142.1, on the reverse strand, counting down.
GGAAGGGCTGCCCCTCAACATTCTGCTGTTCGGGGGTGCTAAGCTTGGCTGGAGTCTTGGTGAGTCTGTTACAGCTGACAGTGAGTCAGCTTTCTCCAGGCTCTATTTTCCCTGCATTCTAATCCTGGGCCATTAAACAATGTTTTGGTGTTGGTCTTAGGGTAGGGTGTTTTCAGCCCACCCAACACTGAAGGATGCAGTCAATTCCCAGGAGATTGATTCAATGGAAAGCAGCAAACATTTCTAAGAGAGGCCCATCCCAGAGGGCTGCACTCCTACCTGGGTGCTCGGGGATGCCCTCCTTCCACCAGCCTGGGTTCACTCTGTCCTCATTTCAGGCTCCTGCACCACCTCCTGCTCTACTCCCAACCCAGGATGCGCCCCCCTCTACTACTCCCAAAGGAATCTCATGGCCCCCAAGGCTGTCAATGCTGTTTATAGACTATCAGGTCACTGTAAATACTGCAGATACCAGCTGCACCATGTCCACCTTTTCCTGGACTGCCAGACTTCTGCCCTGGCTGCCTCCCAGGTGTCCCCCCTTCAACGCCTAAGGGACCTCTCAAATTGCAGGAGGCCCAGGGAGAACTCTTATCAGTGCTCCAGCTGAACTCTGCCCACCAGCAGCCTTCCCAGTGCAGGGCTCTGGCCAAACCTCAGAGGCGCTTTGACGCCCTGACCCTATGCACCAGACATCCGCATGTCCTGTGGGCCCTACCCTAACTCAAAAGCATCTTCCATATCTGAGCCTCTCCCCACCTCCATTGCTGGTGCTATGTCCTGCCTGGGGTCCTGGGGTCCCCTTGGGACCGCAACCCCCACCAGCAAAGCCCTCTATCCTTCCTGTCCCTTCTCCAGGTGGAGTTTCTGAGCTCTCTCTGGCTGCCGAGTCAGACTCTTGGTCCCCCATCTGGCTCCAAACCTTCCAGTAGGCAATGGAACTGGCCTGCGTCCTGACTGTGTGGAAATTCATTGAACTGTACCCCAAAAAGCCCGTTTCACTGTAGGACAATTTAAAAAGAAAGGAAAAGAAAGCATTCTTCAGGGAGAGATGCCCCTAGGAGGGTCAGGTTGGGCTGGGGGTTCCCCATCTCATCCGGGGGAGGCGAGGTGGCTCCCCACTATGTGTGCCCACCTCCTTGTGTCCTCCTGCTGTCTCCCTCTGCCACACTTCTCTGTTCCCCATCGTGGCTGATGACCCTGAGAGGCCACAGTCCTTTACTCCTCATAGTCCCCCAGCGCTGTCCGACACTGCTCCAGCCCCTCCTCCTCTTCCATCCCTGACACCCGAGGGCCTTTCCTCTGGGTCTAGGTACTCTCTTCTGGTCCTCGGCCTTCCATTCCATCTGCTGGCTAACAGCCTCTCGGCTCCGGCTCCGGCTCCAGACTTAGGCTTCTAAGCTGGGTCTCAAACTTAGCAGGCCCAACCCCCTGGCCCCAGCCCCGTGGCTCCCTTCAAACGCCATCCAGAACCTGCCCTTCTTCCCCACCCCTCCATGCCCTTAGCATGGCAGCCCAAAAACCAGAGCGTGTCTTGGTCTCCCTGGCTACAAGCCCTCCACTGGCTGTGGCCCTCAGAGCCTGCCCTGGTCTCTCTCACTCTGCCCTCTTTTACCCCTCAGCCTCCAGCACATCCCACCTGGGGGCCTTTGCTCCGGCCACACCCCACACCGGGAAGGCTCCCCTCACTCTTGTCTCCCCCAGCAGCACGGTGCCCACTTCTGCTCCTTCCTTCAAGTGCCCCCTCCATCCACCTTTCACTGGAAGGTATCTCCCTGGGGCAGGGGTCTGTTTGTCTGGCTCACTGCACCCAGCAGGGGCTCAGTGGACGAGGCTGAATATCTGGGGCCCACATGGCCTGGCATCAGTCTCCTGTGCTGGCTTCAGCCATCACCATGGCTCTTTGCCCACTTTGCGATGCCCAGCTGGCTGGAGCTGTTTCTGAACGCCCCACGCAGGGGCTCCCTGGAGCCATGACCTCTGCCCTTTCTGCTGCCTGGCTGGCCTTTCTCTTTCCTCTGAACTTAGCTCAAGTACGCATCCTTAGAGAGGCTGCCCCTGGCGGTTTGTTACCAGCTGCCCAGAGGAGACACGCTGGGTGCTGTGGGCTTGGCCTGGGCTCCTGACCTGCGTGGATGAGCAGTTCTGAGCCTTACACAGGGCCGGTGACTCTGCAGACTGACAAGGCCCATCCCTGGCCACACTGAGCCAAAGCAGAAGGGGTGCAGGTATGGAGTGCCATTTGCGACGCCACTGCCAGCCAGCTGGAGTGGAGGTGCCCGCCATGTGCATGGGGACATGGGGAGACATGCCCCTGCTTAGCCTTCAAGTGCTGGAGTTTGCAGTGCAGGGCTTGGGAGGAGGATGAGGGTGGAGAAGGGCCACAGAAGCAGTGAGACAAGCGAAGGACCAAGAAGAGTAGAAAAAGGAAAGGAAAAGAGAACAATCAAAGCAAAGGCTCCTGACCCGCAGTGACAACGGAAACGACAGAAGCTGTGCCTGATACCTTCTCACTCTTCCTTCTAATTCCTCAAGCAGAAACAAGCCCTATCCTGCTGCCTCTCTGCTGGGCATCAGCTGGCCTGGGGGGCTCCGTGCTCTCTGCTCAGTCTCAGTCACTACGGTTCACAGAGCTCCAATGCTTCTGGTCGATTTCCTCCCTGCCTATCCACTTCTCAGCACCAACCACCGGTCCAGAACCTTCCATTGGAGGCAGGAACCTGTCAGCTCCCCAGGCATCTGAGCTTTGAATTTAGAGCAGATTCTGAACACAGCAGCCAGGGAGACCCATGGGGAACTTCTCGCCAAGAACTTTAGGGTTTCCAGGCCCAAAACAACCCTGCTTTCAAAACAACAAAGGTGTCCTCAAGAGCCTGTGGCAATATGAACCATCAGTCAACTCAGGCAATGAGAAGCCAAGCTCAGATAGCCTGAACACTGAGGAGAAGATGACTTCGGTCTCACTTCCCTGTGTGGGGGAAGGGCAAGGGGAAGGACCCTTTCTCCCCCATGGGGATGTGACATGCTTGAATTAGGAAAAATGAAAATGCAAACTCCACAGCTGGCTCTTTCCCCAAGGAATCGAACCAAAGAAAGGAAATGACAGACATGGTTCTGTGTGTGTTGGCAAGCCAGAACTGCTTGCAGCTGGCAAGTTTCATGAAAATTGCCTCCCACCTTGTGTACACACTCATGCCCAGGACCGTGTGAGCCGAGGCCTGTGCTCCTGACATCAGCACTGAGCTGCTCAACTGACCTGGGCGTGGCGAGTCCCAGGCCTGTTGGGTGCTCGGACTAAAGAGGACCCAGGAGGAGGGCCCAGCTGAGCCCTTGCCTCTGTACTGGCTGAATCCAGGTGCAGGACCTCCAATTAGACTTGGGAGGTCTCTGGCCCTGGCTCCCAGCTTGGGAATCCACACTCAGAGTGCCTGATGGGGAGGGCCTTGGACCAGGGGTTCTGGGCTGCCCTAGGCTGTGTTCTGGTGTCTACTTTAGGAATTGCCTGGAAGGGCATTCCCCTGTGGTAGGGCCAAGGGTTCCAGGAAAGCCTAGGGCAGGGCAGGGCTCTTGGGGGAGGGCTGCTACTGCTTCCAGCATGGAGGCAGGGTGCAGACTATCAAAGATCTGAGAAAAAAATGCCAATACACCGTTCCCAGAAACCAGGTAGGGAGGCTTGGCTCAAAGCACATGACCTTTCTGAGAATGCAAACTCCAGAAAACAAGACTCCTTCCACCATGGGGCTGTGAGTGTGGTGAGCATGTCACCCTGGGCCCTGGAAAGGAGCGTCCAGGGAAAGCCTGGGACTCATGTGGCCCTGTTCAGCCCCTTTGGCCAAACGGTTTTCATGTTGCCAAAGCCAATAAAACCAAGCAACTGCTGTGATCTGTTTCCAGCTAATGATTAACCAGAACTAAATGACCCTGAGGGACCCCCGGTGGCCACAGGGGACCAGACTCATGGCCTGCTGCCCAACCCCAGCCCTTTGCTGGGTCAGGTCAGGTGGCATCTCAGAAACGACTCCAATAGCAAACATCTCACACAGGCCTGGTGTTGGCGCTGCCGGAAGGATAGACTTTGGATGCGTGGCTGGGGTGTGTCTGTGTGTCCCAGTGGAAAACAGACATAAAAGTCCTCTCGTGTGGCTTCGGGGGGACTTTCCAAATGATCTTGCACCCTCCTGTCCCTCCTAGGGGCAGACACATAGCCCCCTGGGCCTGCTACCCTTGGTAGACCTGAGTAACTGAACCAGCTATCCCTGGCAAGCTCTCCAGAATATGGATACCCAATAGAGATAGTGATACTGTGGCCTCGGTGTGTGGGTGTGTAGTTGAGGCATGGTGCAGGGTAGTCACCAGACTGGGCAGGGGAGGGGCAGTGGAGGCTGCCTGGAGCTGGGGATCAGAAGTTGTGGCCGGTATAGTCTGACAATGCATGCAGAGGAGGGACGGGGCCTGTGTTGGGACTCCTGAGTCTAGAAGCAGCAAAGGCATGGGAGGTTAGACAGGGTGGGGAGGGCTCAAGTGTGTGAGCACTGAGCCCCAGCGATCCCGAATCTCTATACCCCTCCTAGTCACCCCCTTGCTACTTCCTGCATTGGCCCCAGGGGCACAGGGTGAGGGGATGTCAGGTACCAACCCCTGGCCCTTCTCCCTGGAGGGCCTGAGGTCCTCATTGGTAAAAGCTTGGGATGAAGGCAGCTCCAGTGCCCAGAAAAGCCCCAGACTCCTGGTGGGCTGAAAGGCAGCCTGGCTTGGAGCAGGCAAAGAGGATGGGAAACTGTGGGTTTGCCTTAGGAAACCATGTGACTTGACGCCCCTGCAGGCCTAGTTGGGGCAGCCCTCTTGTCTAGGGGAGCTCCGTCGCAGCTTTCGGAGCATCTCTCATCCACCAGAAAGTTCCAAGTAGAGGGTGGGCACTGGTGCTAGTCCCCGCTCTGCCTGACCTGGCTGCTTATGGGACCCAGGGCAGGTCCTGGCCCTTGGGGACAACCTCCTTGCCCTGATCTCTAGGATGAGGGTGCTGGGCTTGGTGATTGCTTGGGGTCCTTGAAGCGTGGAGTGGGGGTTGGGTTCTGAGTTCTAAACCAATCTGCTGCACTGTGATGATGGCAGGAGGTGGCTCTGGCGGGTGGCTTCCAGAAGTGGGCACGTCCTTGGTGTTGCCAGGTCCCCAGCCAGCATCTTCCTCCACGGCAGAGTCCTTTCTGGGATGCTGATGTTCAGCTGAGATGGGCCTCTTCAGAGGGCCCTGCCACCCACCTTCTGCTGGAGCACATAGTGTGCAAGGGACAGCTGCTCTCCTTCTGGCTATCCGCCACTTAGGACCCCCATGGAATAGCTCGTGAACAGCAGGAGGGGTGGCGTCTCTCCCACTCTACTTACCTGGCACTGCCAGGCTCCGGAGGTGGGGAGGAGGGGGACAGATGGCCACGGAATGAAGGCAGGAAAGAAGTGCTAGGAGCCAAGGAAGAGAGGAGCAAGAGGCCGCCCCAGGGAGGAAGTAGGAGGAATCCAGAGGGAGAAGAGACAGCAGGCCCCACTGAGGCTGGGCTGGACCTGGAGAGGGACAAGGAGCTGGTCTTGGGGTAGGATGAGGCCAGAGCTGTAGAGAAGGCTTGAGGAACGCATGGAATGGGGCCGTGGTGGCTGCCTTCCCCTTAACTCAAAAAATGGGCAGATGGACAGACAGACAGGAAGCACAGAGAGAGATGGCAAAGAGATATACGGAGGAAGTCAAGGGGGAGGGAGGCTGAGGCACAGCCATGCCCCTTGTTGCCCCTCAGCTCCCAGGAAGGAAGGTGCTGGGAGGCCACGAACCATTTTTGGCCTTAACTGACTTGGCAGAGCCTCCTGTCGGCCTCTCTGGGTGGAGTGACGGCGAGGCCCCTCTGGGCCCACGTCTAGGGCACTGGAGGCGCCGGCTGCTTTTCAGCCCAACCGCCACAGTGTTGGCCAATATTTGTGACCAGGATAGGTGGCACCATGATGAGTGTGGAGCAAGCTGGAGGTGTGCGTGGCCTGTGGTTTGGAGAAGAAGTGTGTGAGTGTGTGTGTGTGTGTGTCTGTGTGTGCATGTGCATGCGTGTGTGTGTGAGCACACGTGCTCTGTTCCCAAGGGGGACAGGATGGCCCTCCTCCCTTCCTTAAAGGACAGAGTGGCCCAAAACGACAGCTTATTCAAGAGGAGGGGTGACCCCCACCAGGCACCTCTCACCAGTTCCTAAAAAAAAAAAAGACAGGAAAAGAAAAGAAATCAAGCTGGAAGAGTCTGTGATGGAAAAAGGTGTGGTTAAGGACTCCAATCTGCAGGGGAGTGGCGTGTTCATGTTGGCAGAGGGGAGCGCTTCAGGGGCTTGCTAGAAGGAAAGGAAAGAGGTAGCACAGAACCATCCTGACAAGGGCTCTGGGCCTACGTGTGAAGGTTTACTATTTGGTGTATAAACTCTCTTGAGTTTGTTGGAGAAAGCAGGCTGCCTGGCTGGAGCCACTGGGTTCCCTGCATTCTCTCCCATCAGGGTGGTGGGGTCAGCAATAGAGTGGCTTTCCCTTTGTCTTTGTAAAAAGATGTGAGCAATTATGGAAGTTTCTACCTCCTTAGGATAGCCCCTGGGTTCTCTTTAAACTGTGATCAACATGGTAGGAACTTTTTGTGGCAACGTCTTGAAGAAAAGTGGTTTCTCTCAGCTTCTCAGAGGAAGGAGGGGAGAGAGTGTGGGTTAAGGATCAGGTTAAGGCCTGATCCTGAGGCTCGTTTGGAAAGAGTGAAGGCACTTCAGGAACACCTGGCCACATACCCGGCCTCTGAGCGCCAGTTCTGGGGACACCTCTAACACCCAGTGGCTTGGGGCAAGGCCTACAGGGCAGGCGCCACCTGTGCAGTAGTGACTGGCCAGCACTGAGCCCACCTGGGGACAGGCGACAGCAGCATCCTTAGGAAACCACTTTAAGGAGGATGCTGGAAGCGCCGCTCCAGTTCCTGGGTACGGGGGCTGGATTCTTCTGCGGCAAACAGTGTGGGAAAGGCACCCACCACCCCTCCAGCCCCAGAAAGGCAGCCCTGAGCCCGTGTGCTGCCCTGACGTTGCACCACTAAACACTGAGCAAGGCCCCAGCCTGACACCAGACACCCCCAGAAGTGGCCCAAGTTCATGAAGAACCATCGGCAAAGGCAGACAAGTTCAAGAAAAGAGAACCAATGGCACAAGGAGCACTAAACATAAACCCAAAAACCAAACAAAGCAAAGAACGGGAGGTCCGGAAGTGCCATGGGTTGAATACGTTTCATAAAAGAATATGGCTTTCAAGAGACACTGTCTGGGCGGGAACGACTGGACAGGGCAGTAAAGAACAGAAAAGCCACGGTGAGCGGAATGCAAGACTGGAAAAGAGAGAAGGCTGAGCTGGGGAGGCTTATTCTTCCCCAGAGATGCCATTTATGAGAGAAAAGGGAAGTCAAGACTCACTCCCAGCAGCACTGGTGGGATTGGCAGCAGAGAGAATTGCGTGAGTAGGGGTAGAAAGATTGGTTACGTCATGAAGCTGGCTGAGGACCGAAGACCGCCGGCGCACAGCACCCTGAACTGAACCGCTTCTCTTGAGGGTACTCACTACCTCCATCTGTGGGAGAGAAAATGAGATAAAGTTTGGCTTGCACTGTTGTCCAGGCTATCGCAGAGGGGAGGGCTGGGCAAGGATAGGGACCACCACTGGGCACATAGGGTGACAGCAAAGCCTCACCAGGTCACCCTGCTCACTGGGAGCTGGCAATGTTTGGACAGGGCCCTGACTGATGCCAGCCTCTGTGCCACCCACCAAGAGAGGGTTTGCTGAGCAGATGGTTAGTGGTCATGAGATTGGGAAGGGAAGGGGGTCACAAGTCAGGGCACACTGCAAACATGTCAGAAATGCCCCTTGCAAGCCACTTGTCAGGAAGTACTTCATAGTTCTCAACCTTTTTTTTCCCTCCCCAACACACCTGAGGGACATGACAGGCTCCTATTAGAATCCACCCTGCTTCCTCTAAACCCGGAGGACTTGTGCCCCATGCTGTGTCTGCCTGCCCATCTCTGCCAGCTTCTGTGGCTCATCCGAGTGACTGGGTGGGGGGCGCCCCCTCGAAACCTCAGCAGAAGAATAGACCTAGCAGAGGAGGGGATTCTCCCACCGACTGGCAGCCATGGCTTCGCTTTGTCCCCACTCTTACAGCTTCCTACAAGTTGAAGGGGAAGCAAGGCTGGGGAAACTGAGGCCTGCAGGAGGGCCTTGACCCAGTGTCTCTGGATTTCCTGACCTGCCGTTGGCTGGCATGGGGACTCATGTCCATCTTGCTGGAGATGATGTGAAGAGCAAAGCCAGTGTGCGTATCTGGAGCCCAAAGCTACCTGCTCCCGCCCGAGCCCTGCAGTGCTATGTGATGGCCACCAGGTTCACCTGGGTGTCTTGATACGGGCCAGGGCTTCGTGGAAGAAGGCAGCTTGAGTGTTCAGACTCCCCCTGCACCAGCCAAAATGAGGATGTACACCAGTTCAACCCTTGACACGCTGTGGAAAGGACTCCTCCTTCTCAGCCTGCCTAGTCCCCTTCTGCCCAGCACATCCCACTCACTCGCTTGTCACAAGGGGTACCTCGTGGCACTGGCTGTGACCATGAGGAACGCATATTGAGTATATCAGCGCACGGAAGGAGGATGGTTGATGTGATGGCGTCGTGGTGGCTTGCAGGGGGATCTCCTGTCTAGATTCAGGAGAGGACTCTTGCTGCGGCAAAAGTGATGAGGGGTAGGAAAGATGCCTTTCCTGCCTCGGATTTGCATTGGTCTGGCCTGGCTACAGACGGTGTCCCAGTGGGAGAGCCCCATCAGTGACAATACCACAGTCGCCACCACCCCATACCTGGAAGCCCAAGAGCTGAGCCAGGAGCAAGGCCCAGTCGCTAATGAAGCTTCTTTTTGGGTTACTATGGGATGCAAAAAAGACAGACCGAGTCATGAGCACTTCAAAAAGCTACATGTTCTGGGTTTGAAGGACTCTTTTATTCTCGAATGACACCCTGTCCATCTGGTGCGTTGATATGTTAGTATGGAACCATGGTGCGAGCAGGTTACAAAATCCCTTCACTTAGCAACAGAAAAGCATATGCCGGCCTCCAAAATCTGGGGAGCGATTTTTGTGGTTCCCAAAACACAGAAACCTGGGGCCAGCTGCCTAGGAAATGTTTTTCTTGGCTTGGGGCATACGCACAACCTGACGGGCTTCTCCCAAGCTTTACCTCCATTTTTCAAGCAGGTATTTCGAATCAAAGAGAGCAGATGCTCTTACATAGCTGGCTAAAAGAACCGACTGTTTCAGCATTCCTGAGAAACATGGTGAGTTGGGTGTGACAAAGTCAAAGCGAAAAACCATGGGGGTCAGGAACCCATGAAAGAGTCAGATCGGCTGTGCCAAGGGGAAGAAGTGCACCCTGTTTCCTCATAGGTAAAGCAGGGGACTCACCAGCCCGTGTCTCTGTGAGCACCAACAATTGAAACAGCCTGGAACTCTAAGACTCTAACCGATGGGACCCACTTCTACTAGCCAGGCTGCAGTGGCCCCCACATACAGAGGACAGGAGACACACAGGTGGTCAGTGTACCACTGACACCACTGATGCTTCAGATCAGGGCAGGGCTGTTGTCTCAGCTGCTGGAAAAGCTAATGTTGCCTTTGGCTGCAGTGGCAGGAGTGAAGTGGGCCGCCGAAGGGCAAGGTCCTGCTGTCCTCACCCCCAACCCCAGGCTTGGGCAGCTCTGGGCTCTGGGCTCTGTAGCACAACAGCCCATCTGGGGGCAGCTGGGGGGCTCATAGGCATGGTCTCATAGAAGGCACAGTTGGGCCTCTAGCAGGGCACTGGGGCAGATGTGAGTGCTGCTTCTAACATTTGATGTGTTTAAGATTTAGCACAGAAATATATTGCAGGGATTGAGAAGAGACTATCTGTGCTGCACCCCTGGCCTGTCCAGGCATTGTGCTTGAGGCATTAGCCCCTGCACACGGGAGGGGAGACACAGGCCATCTGGCGACAAAGCCTGCTCCCCTTCCTCACCGGGGCTCTCTGTGTTCTGACCAGGCCAGGCCATAGGTAACAGTGTTCGGAGTCCAGACCTAAGACACCCTTTCCAGGCTACGCTGTGTTGGGTGCCTAGGATGCCAGCCTCATCTCCCAGTTCTCAGTTGGAGAGGCCCCTTGGACTCCTTGGGGGCTCTTTAAATGTGGAGTTCTTTGGTGCCCCTTGACCTAACCTTGCATGATCGTGGTCTCTGGGGACTCTGTAGCTCTGGAAAGTTTTGCAAGGAGCCCGTGTGAGTGAGAGGAGTCAGAGAGGGCTTCGTAAGCATGAGGGCCTCAGGGTATGCAGCAGGAGTTGGGGAGGTGCAGTGGCACAGGCGGGCAGAGGGCATGATTGGAAAGGCAGCCGGGGGTGCAAGGGTGCAGGAAGGTTGGGGTGACACCAAGAGGCAGAGGCTTGAAGGTCATGGTCAGGAGCGTGGACTTCATCCTTAGGACAATGGAGAGAGGCTCCACCAGTCCCACTGCAGAGGGCGGTGTTGGAGGGGCTGAACTGAGCCAAGGCAAGCAAAGGAGGCTGAGGCCTGGGGAGTGGGGCTGCCCTGAGGCTGGGTCCCTTGAGACTAGGCCCTTGAGATCACTGGGAGGGAATACAGGACCCAGGTCACTGAGAACAGCTTTGTGCAAATTGCATGGATGATCCCTTGGGACAAGCCCTTGGTGATGTGTGACAGACCCTGGGAAGGTGTGTGGCCTCAGTCCCCGCCTATTTCAGCTTGAGGTGGGGCTGGTGGCTTAGGCGGGCCCTGGCTCCGCAGCCAAGTGTGCAGTGGTGTCCTTACTCTGGCAGGACCTCAGGGAGGAGAATCAGTCACTCCATGTCAGGGGCATTGCAACTGGGGATCCTGGACAGGGCCTGGAGGGGCAGGGAGTGATGGCTGTGACCTGAGAGACGGTGGCCCAGGCCTTGCAGAAGGAGGTGGAGTGTGAAGCATGCTGGGTGGCCCTCTGGAGGCTGCTGGGGGAGGGCCAGGCCATGAAGGAGAGGCTGCAGGGGCTGCAGTGGGAGAGGGGCCAGGACGCAGGTGGGGTCCCCATGGGCTCTTTCTTCCTCCCGGGCCAGGATTTTCAGCACTCAAGTGCCACAGCAGGGTGGGGCGAGGGCTGAGCAGGAGGTGGGGGTGCCAGGCGGGTGAGGACAGCAAGTCTCCAGGCAGTGCCCACAGCAGGCAGGAACGATGCAGGGATAGCCCGACCCCAGGAGCCGGAAGGGAGCCTTGTAGACCTAGGCGAGCGCCGTTTATGGGGAGTGGTGGGCAGAGGCCAGGCTGTAGTGGGATCACAAGAGAGTTCCAGGGAGGGGTGTGGAGACACAGCGAGTCTGGAGCATTCTGGCAAAAATGTTGGCCGGGAGGAGATGGGAACAAGGGAGCAGGGTAGCTCTGGCAAGCACCTGATACTGGTGGCAGTGGTGGCCATCTGACTTCAGAGAGGAACACAGCTGATGCCCTTGGTCTTGGCCAGCCCTAACCCTTGGTGATTTGGATGAGCAGAAAGGACCAACTCGGTGGCCAGAGTCCACTTCCCAAATGAAGTCTCCCCATCGCATTTACAGTGTCATCCAGCGAACCTTGAGCTCACTGGTGGCTGTTTGAAATGGGCCTGTCTTCCCGAGAATGTCACTTGCCTATGACCTGGGGCCGTTCCCACTAAGTAAAGGGAGCCCCAGCAGTGATGAAGACAGTGCTGGCCTGTGCCTCTGAGAGAGCCATTAGTCACCCACACACTCCTTTAGCTATGGGGGATGCCTGGGCTCTGAAGGAGGTGTGAGGGAGAGGCAACCTCAGTGCCACAGCCATCAGCGGACACACCCCGGAATGGCAAAGCGGACACTGGCAGCTATTTTTGTGACCTTGGCAGCAAGACCAGAGGGTTTCCCTGTGGGTGTTGGGTGCAGACGGCCAGCTCTCGGCTGCTGATGGCCAGCTTGCCTCTACCCTCTTGGGGTGGAAGTGCCAGGGCGACAGCGAGGCGGGGCTTACCTGTGGCTGAATCCGGTTCAGGCCCCAGAACCAGAGGATCTGGCCCCTGCGGAGCTCCCGCTCGGCATGGTCGATCTCTTCCTTGCCTCCGGCCAGCTCCTCGTTGGTCATCTCATCCTTCCCAGGCCCATGCCCAGCTTCCTTCAGGCACTTGAGCTGACTGGTGGGGATGGTGGCAATGACCTGTGAGAGCCACACGGAAGTGGCCGTGAGAGCCGGGCTGAGCAACATCTGCCTAGCATAAAGTCCCCCTCCAGAGGGAGACGCCGGCCTCCTTCCTCCAAAGGATGTCATTTTTTTGTGTGTGTGACTAAGCAAAGGGAGTAAAGCTAGAGCAGCTCCCCGGGAACTGGCAGCCCCTGGAGAACCGGTGGAGTGTTCCCTCAGGGGGCTGAGATGCATTATCAGGAGTATGTGGAGCTCTGGGCCTGCCCCTCCTCCATGGAGTTCCATATAGCCAAAGGGCCCAGGGAGAGGCCCGAGTGGAGTGCTGTGCAGCAAGGGCTCCTGGGAGGGATTGCTAAGCCCCTGGAACATCCTGCCTGACAGCAGCATGGCTCACCAGGGCTGGGGGCTCGGGACCGTGCCCCATAGTCTACACTAACAGCTGGACCTCCAGAGGGCTGGAGATGGAGGTCAGCCATGTGACCATGGCATGGCTCTGCGAACCACCCCAAGAAAAGCTCTGGACACTGGGGCCCAGGTGAGCTGCCCTGGTTGACAATACTCCCTGCATGTCGCTCCACACCATTGCTGGGAGACACAGGTGCTGTTTGCGCAGCTCCCCTGGGAGAGGACAGCTGGAGCTCTGCCCTAGTCTCTCCTAGAGAGGGCATCCCCTGGGGGAAGACCAGCCTAGAGAAGACCTGTGCATTGGGGGCTAGGGAGGGTGGGGTGTGACAAGGAGGGTGACAGCTGGAAAGGGTGACTGGATAAGGAGCCTGGCAGGAGTGAAGAGAGGGCATGGCTTTGCGTATTGCAGGCCACTGGGAAGTTGGGGGAACAGTATAGAAGGACGCAGGGGAAGCCACAGAAAGGGATGATGGGCATCTGGAGTTCTAGAACAAGATGTCTCATCTGTCTTGTGTGTCTATGCCAGTGTCTTTGTCTAATGTGGCCAGGAGGGCCTTGAGGACTGGTTCACAGAGATTCCCTTCTATTCGTTTTTCACTTGAACATGTTTTATCTTTGTAACTGAACAAGGTTAAAAATGAAAAGGACAACCCAGTAGCCCTGAGAGGCCAAGCTACAGGCTGGTACCACGTTCCTGGCAGGGAGACCAGAAGACCAGTGGCCTGGGAGCTTGAAGAGCAAGAAGAGGGCCTGGCACCCCTCTGGGCTGTGGTTAGAGTCCAGGTTTTGGGAAGTGAAGGGACTCCATGGAGCAACCAGGTTCAAGCATGATTGGGAGGTGAGGTGCAGTAGCAGAGGGAAAGGAGAATTCTGAGAATTCTGAACATGAAACAGAGGAACTGGGTGAGCTGTCCCCGAGGACACTAATGCTGGGGCAGATCACTTGAGGTCAGGAGTTCAAGACCAGCCTGGCCAACATGGCAAAACACATCTCTACAAAAAATACAAAAATTAACCTGGTGTGGTGACATGTGCCTGTGGTCCCAGCTGCTTGGGAGGCTGAGGTAGAAGGATCACTTGAGCCAGGGAGTTCAAGGCTACAGTGAGCTGTGATCATACCACTGCACTCCACCCTGGGCAACAGAACAAGACCCTATCTCAAAAAAGAAAAAGAAAAAGAAACAAAGCCAGAATGCTATGGACTGAACTATGCTCTCCAGTTCATGTGTTGAAGTCCTAGTGCTCAGCGTGGCTGGATTTGGAGTAAGGAAGTGATCAAGGTTAAATGAGGTCACCAAGGTGGGGCCCTGATTCTACTGGATTAATGCTCCTAGGAGAGGAGACACTAGAGACCTTGCTCCCTCTGTCTACCATGTGAGCACAGAGTGGGGAGGCGGCTGTCTGCAAGCCAGGAAGGAGCCCTCACCAAGGAACTGGCCCCGCTGGCTCCTTGGCCTCGGATGTCCAGCCTCCGGGACTTTGAGAAAGTAAGTGTCTGTTGTCTAAGCCTCCCAGTCTATGATATTTTGTTATGGCAGTCGGAGCGGATGAAGACAGAGATAAGCGGATCCTGAATACCCAGGCTGTTTCTTCCTGATCTAATTGTGGGGTCCTAGACACTTCCCAGTGTGCAGCTTCAGCTGCAGCCCACAGAACTCGATGTGGGGCTCTCTGTCCTTTCCATCAGGTCAAAATATTTCCTAATTTCTCTGGAGACTTTCCTTTCACCCCATGGATTATTGATCAGGGTGCCGTTTGATTGATTTAAAATATGTGGTGATTTCCCAAACTACCTACCCATTTTGAAGGGGCAATTTTTGGCTCTTATCATAGAAAGGGGAGCTGTGGGCAGTTTTCCTGGGCCCTGTCATATCCCAGCCATGTTCCTTTGCATTATTTTGCTGACACCTTCCCTTGTGGCCTGTCCCTGGGTCCTGATGTGTCACAGGCCTGAGCCCGCAGTGTGCTTCCTGGGGTGTGGACCCCAAGACTCTGAAGCAGGGTTAGGGCAAGTGGGCCCATCACAGAAGCTGTCTGCAGGGCAGTCTGGAATGAGGGGCAGGGCTGTCACTCACCTGTCCCCAGACCAGCTCCCCAACACCAACAAACAGGCACCAGAGCCACTGTTCCGTGGATAGTGGGGAGCAGCTGAAGGGCTTCCCGCCGAACTGGACAATGACAATCTGCAAAGGGCAAGTGGGAGAGAGGAAGGTCCAGCTGCAGCTCCTGAGCCACCCTTGTTCTCCAGCCCCTTGAAGGCCCAGCCACCTGGTCGGTTTGCCCAGGTGCATAGGCTGCTCCCTGCGAGAGAACCACAAGGCCGGGGGTGCCATGACAGAGCAGCACATGGCCTCCATCGCCTCTGGGTACCAGGCACCTACTGACTCCAGCCTGGGAATTGGGCCCAGCTCCACTAACCATGCTCCTATTTTCAGCAAGACAGGCTGTGACACCCACACTGTGGGCACACTGGATATGCCTCATTCTGGAGGACCCTAGAACCTGCTGGGGTCACCTTGCCTTGGCCTCCTGCCTCCTCAGGAGGCATTCAATTCCCAGAGGCGAGCTTTCCAAATGTAAACTGACCCTGTCCTCTGTTGGACTGTCACAGTCCGGGCCACTATCCCCTTGTGCTCATTACCCAAGACCAGGTACCAGACAGCCAGGGAGCACCCCTATGCCCTAGAACTGCTTCAATGATGCAACGTAGCCAGTCCTGAGCCTACCAGCCCTGCCTCACCCGCTCCTCCTCGAGGGAACCACAGCAAAGGCTCTTGTCCCCAGCTCTCACACCCTGCCTCCTGCTTGGTACTCTCCCATGTGGGCTCCTATGGTGTGGCATGTGCTCTCCTCTTGGGACCTGTGAGTCATAAACTGTCTTTCAATAGCAACTGTCTCCTGACCTGTTGGACTCACTATACCTCATTTTTTCTACAAATACACTATATTTTAGAACACTTAGCCCCTCCTAGACAGTGGGGCTGACCAGCCTGTCCACAGCACTGTGTTAAGCAGAGGTTAGTGTGTCAACATTGGGCACAGAGGGCATCTCCAAAAGAAACTTCTGGAGCTATGGCAGCCTCATGCCAAGGAATTAAGTGCTAGAAATGGGAACGGCAGACCTAGAGGGAGCCAGGGAGGACTCCTTTCAGCATCTGTGAGAAAACTTAGTTCTGATGAAGGCTCATGAAACCCTTCTGGAAGCCAGCGCGCTAACCCAGGGCAAGGCCAGCAATGTTTGGAAGATGAAGGCCCGCTCCGACATGCAGAGAGGACAGGGGGCTACAAGAAAGCCAGGTGGGGTGGGGCTCCTTCTGGGAGTGGAAGTGGGGAGGCCAGTACTAGGGGTGGACATGAGGCCTTGAAGCCCACCACCTCCACCTTTTGCAAGTGGCAGATGCCAAGAGTAGAGCCGCCCCTCCTACCTGAATCCCGAAAGTGCCCAAAACGATGGTGCAGAAGTGGGGTTGCTGAAGATGCCGTCGAACACGTTCCTCTCGCCATGGATCTTGCGGGCATTGATCTCGTTGAAGAGCTGCATCATGACGAAGGTGTTGAAGATGATGGTGTAGTGCTCTGAGGGTGGCGAGTGCAAGGGCGCGTTCCTCCCGCTGTCGATGTCAAAGAAGAGTTCCCCTGGAAAGCAACATTCCCCACTCAGGCAGTCACCTCAGTGCATGACTCAGGATCGAGACTGCCATGTGTAGCTGCCGAGATGGGTCCCTTGTCTCAGGGGACGGCCACTTCCAGCTCACAGCCAAGGCCCAAGGCAGCCACACCTACCCCAGGCTCAACCAACCAGAGTCCTGAGACCCCACTGGGCCAGGGGCCAGACCCTGAGCCTGAGGGCAGGAAGGAAGAGGTTAAGAAGGGACGTTCTTAATGCTGGCTATCCTCAGATGCCCTCCTTCTCTTCCTCTCGCTTGCAAGCCCCCCTCCCTCAGAGCTTCCAGCGCGACACCCCAGTCACTCCGCAGGAGCAATCTTCACAGGGTAAATGTGGGCCGTTCTGTTCCCAGGGTTACCGTGGCCACTCTGAGGCTGGGTAGAGGCTGCCTACTCTACACAGCCGTCAGCAGGATGTTAAGACATGAACTGTTTCTCAGCTGCTCAGGGGCCTGGGGGGAGAGGCTGAGAAAGAGCTATAGGCTACCAGCAGGCCTGGCTGCAGGGTTGCTAGCCTGGCCCATCTGCTCCTTCCCCTGTGTGCCGTCCAGTCAAGAACTGCAGCGTCTCACCCCGTACTGGGCCCTGAGACACAAGTGGAGACAAACCAGACAGAATCTGAGCCCGAGGTGGTGGCGACAGTGTCCCGAAGGCCTCCCGTGTGCCCCTGGCCAGCCTACCGACAAACAGTAGGGTGAAGATGATGGCGAGCTGGTACACGGCATGGCCCAGAATGTTCTTCATCATGGTGCAGGAGATGAGGGGCTTGTCATGGCCGTACGGCTTCCACAGCAGCAGCGACTCCGTGGGTGGCTCCGTCGCCAGGGCCAGAGAGGCAAACGTGTCCATGATCAAGTTCACCCATAACATCTGCACGGCTTTGAGAGGAGAGTCCTACAGAGAGGAGGCAGTCACCTTTCCATGGGCCGCCTGCCTGGGAAGGTTGGGGGTGGAAACGCAGTAGCTCCTGGGGGCTCCTCATGGGGTCCACATCACCAGGATTTCATGCCCATGAAAACAGACATCTCCGTCCCTACATTGCCTTTATGCTAGCAGGGCGTTTTCTTTGGGCTGTCATGTGCCCACCTCTCTTCTCTCACCTGGCAGCAGGTGTGCTCCAAATCCCTTGCAGGAGGTGAAAAACCCCAGACCACAAAACAGCCCGACGATGGGGTCTGCCACTGGGGGCAACAGAGTGAGGGCTGCTCTCCTTGTCTCCTGCACCTCAGGGGCAGGAGGAGGCAGAAACTCTGAACTGGACCTTCCTTCTCAGCTCCTCTGAGTTGTTGGTTAAAAATCAGCCTCACAGAAGCCAGACACACAAGGCCACGTACTGTCTGATTCCATTCATAGGAAACTTCCAGAACTGACAAATCCATAGAGAGAGAAAGCAGATGAGTGGGTGCCTGGGGCTGGGGTTCAGGGAGTAGAGAGTGACTGCTCACGGGGTTTGGGTGTCCTTTTGGGGTGGTGATGAGAGTGTTCTGGGAATAGACAGTGGCAATGGTTGCTCAACATTATGGAGGAATATAAACCTCTGAGTTAGGTACTTTCATAAGGTTCAAATGGTTCTGGTGAAGTTTGTTAGGTGATTTTTAATCTCAATTAAAAAAAATTTTTTGAAAAGACCAAGTTGATCAGCAGGCAATTTAAATCCCTGTCAGCAACAAATAGGTATTTATTTGCCCCCCTCTTTCTAAGGGGGGGGCGAAGAAAATCTGGACACTCACCAAGGGGGAAAATGGGACTATTGAGAAAGGGTTCCCATGGGGTGCACAGCCCATGCAGAAACTCATACACAGATGCTCCTGGCAGCACCATTCACAGGAGCCAAAAACTGGGAACAAGCCATGTGTCCATCAGGACAGACGTACATAACGTGGCAATCTGTGCCATGGAGTGTTATGAAGCCATGAAAAGGCAGAAGGTCCTGCCCTCTGTGTGTGTGAGCCTGAAAACGCGGTGCTAAGCGAGATGCCAGACACAAGAGGCCACATATGATTTGATCCCACAGGAATTAAATGTTCGGAACAGGCAAATCCATAGACCCAGGAAGCCCATGAGTGGTTGCTGGGGGCTGGGATGTTTGGGGGAGAAATGGGGAGATGACTGCTCAAGAGCACAGGGTTTCTTTTTAAGATGATGACAGTCTTCTGGAACTAGATAGAGCCGATGGTTGCACAACATGGTGAATGTTCTCAAAATTTGAGTACTGAATTGTATACTTGAAAATGGTGAATTTTTGGCATGTGAATTTGATGTCAACTAAAATAATCTGCAGCAAAGAAAACAAAACCCTCACTCTCACAATCTGACCCTCAGGCCTGAGCCCAGGTGTCCTACAGCAGGGGCGCAGCAGCCCCCAGTACCCACCTGAGTAATGCAGGCGCCTGTGAAGGCCACAATCACGGCCACCACATTGACCGTCAGTTGAAACTGCAGGAACTTGGAGATGCTGTCATAGACGTTACGGCCCCACATGACGGCCTTGACAATGCTGGTGAAGTTGTCATCGGTCAGGATGATGTCAGAGGCCTCCTTGGCCACGTCGGTCCCTGCGATGCCCTGCGGGGTGACACACACTCACACACACAGAGTGTTTGTGGGGGCCCCTTCCCCAGACCCCCCGATCACCTGGCCTACCTGGGCTGACTCCCTGCCCTCCCCTTCTGAATAACATCCCACCCCGCCCCCCAAAGCCAAGAACAGCATTGTTTTTGTTGTTGTTGTTTTTATGCAACACATTCTAGTACTATGAACAGTAAGTTGTCACATGTCACAGTGAGGGGGGCTTTGCTCATAAACACATAAAGCCCAGCTGCCACCACGTGGCCACCAAGCAGTGTGGTCTGTTCTTAGCACTCCAGAGACGCTTGCTGGCTAAGGAGCCGTGGGAAGTCCTACATGAGGACACCCTGGGCGGGTGGGTCTTTGCCCATGCAGGCGCAGCTGCAGCTGTGCCAAGCTGCTCAGCCCTCTCCTCTGCCCCAAGCCTGGCCCTGTGACAGCTGCCACCTCTTGAAGCTTGGGCTGGAGCTCCCTTCTGGGCTACAGGTGCTGGGAAGGACTGGGCTGGGTTCCCCGGGTGGCACTCCTTTTCGGTAGGGCAGGGAGAGGCGCTCGCCAGGTTGCTGCATTCAGCGGCTGTTTTCAGTGGCTGTGGGGCCACTGTGGGGCTGCAACCTGCCATGCGGGTGGTGTCTGCAGGGCCACCCTACTCAGTGGGTGAGCAACAGGAAGGAAGTGCAGAGGAAGAGCACATCTGGGGACTCTGCTTACCTCATCTGGGGATGACAGTCCATTTAGAGAGGACTGGGGGTGGGCAATGCCATCAGTGATGAGCCCCTGCCCCCCATTCCCCTTCCTCTCCACAGTATGTCTGGGGCCCACTGTCACCTTGGGCATCACAGCAGATGCCTCTAACCACATGTCCCCTGACTGGCCAAGCCCATGCCGGCCCAAGTGGCCAGGATGTGAGAGAAAGAACCTTCAGGCACTCTGTAACCTGCCCCAACACTGGCTCCCACTTCCTGGTACAAAGCTAATGTCCATGGGACAGACGCTGGCCCCATCTGCCATGGTGAGTTGGGCTGGCACCAGGTGGCTTACCATGGTGAAGCCTACGTCCGCCTTCTTGAGGGCCAGCCCATCGTTGGTGCCATCCCCTGTCACAGCCACCACCTGCCGCTGCTCACCAGTGGTGCTGTCGATAATCCCTGCAAGAAAAATCAGGGCAGGGCAGGGCTGGGGCCATCTGTCACCACAACCCTGTGTAGCTATGGGGGTAAGTTGGCTGTGAAAACCCTTCAGGATTGCCCCGTCCTGACTGTCCCAGTCATCTGTGCTCCCTGTCACCTGGATCATCTCCTATCCCCAAATAAGTAAGCAAGTCTCACTGAGTGACAGGGCCAGGGCGGGAGGGTAGGGATCTGCTTAGGGCCTGGGGACACGACCCTGGGTCCCTGGCTCTAGACCCACTGCTTCTAGAGACTCGCTGTGTGACCTGGAGTGAGTCTCTGGCCCTCCCTGAACCCCAGTTCCCTCATGGGCCCCTGCCCTGCTGCTCTGGGCTAATGGGACAAATGGACCCAGCTTCCTAGGCAGGCCCTGGGGACCTGTTTGGGAACCTGGATTTTGGTGTCAGGAAGCAGACAACCTCAGGTTGGACACCCCAGGAAAGGGGTGTGTGACCTCGGCTACCTTTAACCAGCGTGTGCTTGTCGGTGGGAGACGACCAGGCCAGCACCCTCAGCTTGGGCCACACCTTGTCCAGCCGCTCCTGTTCTATCTGGGGAGGGGAAGCACAAGGACGCTGCAGAGCTAGGGCGGGCACACAGAGTGATGGGGGAAGGAGAGGAGGGTCTGGGGTGGCAGACAGCTGGGTGCTACCTCACCTTTCTAGTTGCGGATCCGTCAGTTGAACTCCTTCCCTTCCAGGCACAGGAAGTCCTCCCAGGGCTGGATGATGCCACATTTGGCTGCGATGGCCCGGGCCATGTTGATGTTGTCTCCAGTCACCATGCAGACTGTGATGCCAGCACGCTGGCATTTTCGGATAGCTTCAGGGACCTAGAAGATATAAGAGAGGTGGGTGGGGTCATTGAGGCAAGACGTATTTTGGGCTGAAGCAGTACCCCTTCCTCCATCAGATCTGCGGTCGGCCCAAAGTCCAGCAGAGATGACAGTAAAGCCAAACCATGGGTCCCCATGCAGGGCCCCTGTGGAGGCATGGGCCCAGAGGAGGCCTAGAGGGTGGCAGGGCTGTCCCACCCCAGCCAAGCCGCAATGAGCAGGTGCTTGCCTCCTTCACTGTGTCAGGCCCTGGGAGTGCCAGTCCCTGGGGACCAGTGACGACACAGATCCAGGCCCTGATGGCAGAGGCATGGCAGGGAAAAGTCACTGGAAGCTTTACGCTGTTCAGGGGCACCATCAGACTTGCGTCTGGAAAGGTCACCTGGGTGACCATAGAAATCACCAAAAGAAGCTTTCTCAGAAACTTCTTTGAGATACGTGAATTCATCTCACATAGTTACGCCTCACTTTCATGGAGCCCTTTGCAAGGACTGTTTTTGTGGAAACTGAAAAGTGATATTTTGTATCGCTTTGAAACCTATGGTGACAAAGGAAATATCCTCAGAATAAACAAGAAAGAAACTTTCAGAGAAACTGCTTTGTGAAGTGTGAATTCATCACACAGAGTCACACCACTCTTACAAGGAGGACTTTGCTAGCACTCTTTTTTTGGAATCTGAGAAGTGATATTTTTGGATCGCTATGAAGACTATACAGACAAAGGAAATATCCTCAGATAAAAACAAGAAAGAAACTTTCAGAAGAACTGCCTTGCGATGTGTGAATTCATCTCACAGTTACACCACTCTTTCATGGAGGTGTTTGCTAGCACTGTTTATTTAGAATCACAGAAGAGATAACTTCGATAACATTGAATCCCATGGTGAAAAAAGAAATATCCTCATATACAAACTTGAGAGAAGCCTTCTCAGAAACTGCTTTGTGTTGTGAGAATTCACCTCACAGAGTTACACCATTGCTTTCATTGAAAAGTTTGCAGCACTGTTTTCACAGAATCTGCAATGAGATATACAAGAGTGCATTGAGACTTGAAATATCCTCAGATCAAAACAGGAAAGAAGCTTTCTGAGAAACTGCTTTGCAATGTGTGAATTCATCTCACAGATTTACACTACAATTTCGTGGAGACATTTGCTAGCACTGTTTTTGTGGAATCTGAGAAGTGATATTTTGGATTGCTATGAAGACTATACAGACAAAGGAAATATGCTCAGATAAAAACCAGAAAGAAGCTTTCTGAGAAACTGCTTTGTGATGTGTGAATTCATCTCACAGAGTTACACAAATCTTTCATGTAGTAGTTTGCTAGCACTGTTTTTGTGGAATCTGAGAAGTAATATTTTAGATCACTTTGAAGACTATGGTGACAAGGGAAATATCCTCAGATAAAAACCAGAAATAAGCTTTCTGAGAAACTGCATTTTGATGTTTGAATTAATATCACATTGCAACACCGCTACTTCATGCAGCCTTTTGCTAGCACCATTTTTATGGAATATGAGAAGATATTTTGGATTGCTATGAAAACTATACAGACAAAGGAAATATCCTCAGATAAAAACCAGAATGAAGCTTTCTGAGAAACTTCTTTGGGATGTGTGAATTCATCTCACAGAGTTACACCACTGTTTCATGCAGCCTTTTGCTAGCACTGTTTTTGTGGAATCTGAGAAGTGATATTTTGGTTCGCTATGAAGACTATACAGACAAAGGAAATATCCTCGGATAAAAACCAGAAAGAAGCTTTCTGAGAAACTGCTTTGTGATGTGTGAATTCATCTCACAGAGTTACACAAATCTTTCTTGTAGGGGTTTGCTAGCACTGTTTTTGTGGAATCTGAGAAGTAATATTTTGGTTCATTTTGAAGACTATGGTGACAAGGGAAATATCCTCAGATAAAAAAACAGAAATAAACTCTGTGAGAAACCGCATTGTGATGTTTGAATTCATATCACATTGTAGCACCGCTAGTTCATGCAGTCTTTTGCTAGCACCATTTTTGTGGAATCTGAGAAGTGATATTTTGGATCTCTATGAAGACTATATGGACATAGAAAATATCCTGAGGGCCGGGCGCGGTGGCTCACGCCTGTAATCCCAGCACTTTGGGAGGCCGAGGCGAGCGGATCACAAGGTCAGGAGATCGAGACCACGGTGAAACCCCGTCTATACTAAAAATTACAAAAAAATTAGCCGGGCGCGGTTGTGGGCGCCTGTAGTCCCAGCTACTCAGGAGGCTGAGGCAGGAGAATGGCGTGAACCCGGGAGGCGGAGCTTGCAGTGAGCCGAGATCGCGCCACTGCACTCCAGCCTGGGCTGGGCGACAGAGCGAGACTCCGTCTCAAAAAAAAAAAAAAAAAAAAAAAAAAAAAAGAAAATATCCTGAGATAAAAACCAGAAAGAAGCTTTCTGAGAAACAACTTTGGGATGTTTGAATTCATCTCACAGAGATACACCACTGTTTCATGCAGCCGTTTGTTTGCACTAATTTTGTGGAATGTGAGAAGTGATATTTTGCATCACTATGAAGACTACATGGACAAAGGAAAAATCCTCAGATAAAAACGAGAAAGAAACTTTCTGAGAAACTGCTTTATGATGTGTGAATTCATCTCACAGAGTTACACACTCTTTTGTGGAGACGTTTGCTAGCACTGTTTTTGGGGAATCTGAGAACTGATATTTCAGATTGCTTTGAAGACAATATAGACAATGGAAATATCCTCAGACGAAAAACAGAATGAAGCTCTCTGACAAACTGCTTTGTGATGTGTGAATTCAACTCACAGTGTCACATCACTCTTTCATGGAAGAGTTTGCTAGCACTGTTTACATGGAATCATGGAAGAGATATCTTGGGTAACATTGAATCCCATGGTCAGCAAAGAAATATCCTCAGATACAAACTGGGGAGAAGCCTTCTTAGAAACTACTTTGTTGTGAGTGAATTTATCTCACAGAGTTACACCATTGCTTTCATTGAGAATTTTGCCATCACTGTTTTCGCAGAATCTTCAATGAGATATACGGGAGTGCATTGAGACCTGAAATATCCTCAGATGAAAACAAGAAAGAAGTTTTCTGAGAAACTACTTTTTGATGTGTGAATTCATCCCACAGAGTTATACCAGTATTTTGTGGAGCCGTTTGCTAGCACTGTTTTTGTGGAATCTGAGAACTGATATTTTGGATTGCTTTGAAGACTATACAGACAAAGGAAATATCCTCAGATAAAAACCAGAATGATGCTTTCTCAGAAACTGCTTTGTGATGTGTGAATTCATTTCACAGAGTTACACCATTATTCGTGCAGGAGTTTGCTAGCAC
Source organism: Macaca nemestrina (assembly GCF_043159975.1). Classification (NCBI taxonomy): domain Eukaryota; kingdom Metazoa; phylum Chordata; class Mammalia; order Primates; family Cercopithecidae; genus Macaca; species Macaca nemestrina. The sequence continues at coordinate 32,193,392 of NC_092142.1, read as the reverse complement.
TGTTTTTGTGGAATCTCAGAAGTGATATTTTTGTGTCATTGAATCCCATGGTGAAAAATGAAACATCCTAAGATCAAAACTGGAGAGAAGCCTTCTCAGAAACTGCTTTGTTGTTGGTGAATTGAGCTCACACTGTTACACCATTCTTTTCATGGATCACTTTGTTAGCACTCTGTTTGGAGAATTTGAGATGGGATATTTCAGAGCCCAGTGAAGCTGATGGTAACAAAGGAAATATCCTCAGATAAAAACTGGAAAGAGGCCTTCTGAGATACTGCTTTTTGATGTCTGTATTCATCAAAGAGAGTTACGCCATTCTTTTCATACAGCAGTTTACTAACACTGTTTTCATGGAAAATACAGTAGGATGTTTGGGAGTGCTTTGAAGCCTATGGTGACAAAGGAAATATCCTCAGATAAAAACCAAAAAGAAGTCTTCGGAGAAACTGATTTGTGATGGGTTATTTCATCTCAGAGTTACACCCTTCTTTTCATTGAGCCTCTGCTAAAACTGTTTTTGTGGAATCTGCGTTAGGACATTTGGGAGCACATTGAAGCCTATGGGGACAAAGGAAATAACCTCAGATAAAAACCAAAAAGAAGCTTTCTGAGAGACTACTTTGGAGTTGTCAATTCATCTCACAGAGTTACACGATTCTTTTCATGGATCACTTTGTTAGCACTCTTTTTGGGGAAACTGAGAAGGAATATTTTGGATTGCATTGAAGCCTACGGTGACAAGGAAATATTTTCAGATAAAAACTGGAAATAAGCCTTCTGAGATAATGCAGATAATGCTTTGTGATGTGTGAATACATCTCACAGTGTTACAATGTTATTTTCATTGAACAGTCTGCTAATACTGTTTTCTTGGAATCCGTAAAGGGATATTTCCAGTGCATTGAAGCTTATGGTGACAAAGAAAATATCCTCAGAGAAAAACTAGAAAGAAGGTTTCTGAGAAATTGCTTTCTGATGTGTGAATTCAAGTCAAAGTGTTATACATTCCTTTCATGGAGCAATCTGTTACCACTGTTTTTGGAGAATCTAAGAAGAGATATTTTGGATCACATTGAAGCCTATGTTGACAAAGGAAATATCCTCAAATAAAAGCTGAAAAGAAGCCCTCTGAGAAACGTCTTTGGGATGTGTGAATTCACCTCACAGAGTTACACCTGTCTCTTCATGAAGCAGTTTGCTAACACTGTTTTCATGGATTCTGCAAAGTGATACTTGGTAGTGCATTGAGGCCTATGGTAAAAAAGCAAATATCCTCAGATAAAAACTAGAAAGAAATTTTCTGAGAAACTGCTTTGTGATGGGTTAATTCAACTCACCAAGTTACATCGCTCTTTTCAGCGAGCAGTTTGCTAACACTGTCTTCATGGAATCTGTGTTAGGATATTTGGGAGTGCATTGAAGCCTATGGTGACTTGGAAATATCGTCAGATTAAAATTAGAAAGAAGTTTTCAGAGGAACTGCTTTGTGATTCGTTAATTCATCTCATAGAGTTACATTGTACTTTTCTTTGAGCAGTTTGCTAACACTATTTTCTTGGAATCTGCAATGCGATATTTCTTGGCACAATGAAGCTTACAGTGACAAGAGAAATATCCTCAGATAAAAACTAGAAAGAAGCTTTCTGAGAAACTGCTTTGTGATGTGTCAATTCATCTCACAGAGTTACACTTTTATTTCTTGGAGCAGTCAGTTACACCTGTTTTTGGGGAATCTGAGAAGGAATATTTTGGATCTCATTGAAGGATACACTGACAAAGGAAATATCCTCAAATAAAAACTAGAAAGAAGCTTTCTGAGTAACTTCTTGGTGATGGATTAATTCATTTCACATGGTTACATCACTATATCATGGAGCCGTTTGCTAGCACTCTTTTTCTGAAATCTGAGAACTGATATTTCGGATCACTTTGAAGACTATACGGACAAAGGAAATGTCCTCAGACAAAAAACCAGAATGAAGCTTTCTGAGAAACTGCTTTGTGATGTGTGAATTCATTTCGGAGAGTTACACCACCCTTTCATGGAGTAGTTTGCTAGTACTGTTTTTGTGGAATCTCAAAAGCGATATCTTGGAAATCATTGAATCCTATGGTGAAAAACCGAATATCCTCAGATAAAAACTGGAGAAAAGCCTTCTCAGAAACTGCTTTGTTGTGGGTGGATTCAGCAGACAGGGTTACACCATTGCTTTCATTGAGAAGTTTGATAACACTATTTTTGCAGAATCTGCAATGGGTTGTACGAGAGCGCTTTGAGGAATGAAATGTCCTCAGATAGAAAGAAGTTTTCTGAGAAACTGCCTTGTGATGTGTGAACTCATCTCCCAGAGTTACACTACACTTTCCTGGAGCCCTTTGCTAGCACTGTTTTTGTGGAATCTGAGAAGGGATATTTTTCATCACTTTGAAGCCTTTGGTGACAAAGGAAATATCTTCACATAAAAACCAGAAAGAATATTTATGAGAAACTGCTTTTTGAGATGTGAATTCATCTCACAGAGTTACACCATTATTTCATGAAGCAGTTTGCTAACACTGTTTTCGTGGAATCTGCAAAGTGATGTTTGGAGCACATTGAGGCCTATGGTGAAAAAGGAAATATCCACAGATAAAAACTAGAAAGAAATTTTATGAGATACTGCTGTGTGATATGTGAATCCATCACACAGAGTTACACCATTCTTTTCATACAGCAGTTTGCTAACTCTGTTTTCTTGGAATCTTCAATGGGATATGTCTTAGAACAATGAAGCTTATGAAGACAAAGGAAATATCCTCAGATAAAAACTGGAAAGAAGCTTTCTCAGAAACTGCTTTGTGAAGGGATAATTCATCTCAGAGGGTAACATCATTCTTCTCTTTGAGCAATCTGATAAGAGTGTTTTCTTAGAATCTGCATTAGGATATTTGGGATCCCCTTGAACCCTATGGTGACAAGGAAATATCCTCAGATAAAAGCCAGAAAGAAATTTTCTGAGAAACTGCATTGTGATGTGTGAATGCATCTCACAGAGTTACACATTTCCTTTCATTGAGTAGTTTGCTAACAGTGTTTTCTTTGAATCTGCAATGGGATATTTCTTAGTGCAATGAAGTTTATAGCGACAAGGGAAATATCCTCAGATAAAAATCAAAAAGAAGCATTGTGAGAAAATGCTTTGTGATGAGTTAATTCATCTCACAGTGTTACACCCTTCCTCTCATTGAACAGTCTGCTAACACTGTTTTCGTGAAATCTCTGTTAGGATATTTGGGAAAGCATTGAAACTTATGAGAACAGAAGAAATATCCTCAGATAAAAACCAAAAAGAGGCTTTCTGAGAAACCGCTTTGGAAGTGTGAATTCATCTCACAGCATTACATAATTCTTTTCATGCACCACTTGGCTTGCACACTTTTTGGGGAATCTGTGAAGGGATATTTTGGATTCCATTGAAGCCTATAGTGATAAGGAAAATTCCCAGATAAAAACTGGAAAGAAGATTTCTGAGAAAGTTCTTTGTGATGTGTGAATTCATCTCACAGAGTCGCACCTTTCTTTTTATGGAGCAGTTTGCTAACATTCTTTTCATGGAAGCTGCAAATGGATATTTGGGAGCACCTTGAGGACTATCATGAAAAAGGTAATATCCTCAGATAAAAACTAGAAAGAAACTTTCTGAGAAACTGCATTGTGATGTGTGAATGCATCTCAGAGAGTTACACTTTTGTTTCATTAAGCAGTTTGCTAATTCCGTTTTCTTGGAATCTGCAGTGGGATATTTTTTAGCTCAATAAAGCTTATGGTGACAAAGGAAATATTCTCAGATAAAAACTAGAAAGAAGTTTTCTGTGAAACTGCTTTGTGATTGTTTAATTCATCTCACAGAGTTACACCGTTCTTTTCATTGATCTGTCTGGTAACCCTGTTTTCTTGGAATCTACATTACGATATTTGGGAGTGCATTGAAGCCTATGGGGACAAAGGAAAATATCCTGAGGTAAAAACCAAAAGAAGATTTCTGAGAAACTGTTTTGGATGTGTAAATTCATCTCACAGAGTTACATGATTTTTTTTCATAGATCACTTTGTTAGAACTCTTTTTGGGGAATATGAGAGGAATATTTTGGATTGCATTGAAGCCTATGGTGACAAAGGAAATATCCTCAGATAAAAACTAGAAAGAAGCTTTCTAAGGAACTACTTTGTGATGTGTGAATTCATCTCACAGAATTACACCACTCTTTCATGATGGAATTTGCTAGCACTGTTTTTGTGGAATCACAGAAGTGATATTTTGGATAGCATGGAATCCTATGGTGAGAAATGAAATATCCTGACATAAAAACTGGACAGAAGTCTTCTCAGAAACTGCTTTATGGTGTGTGAATTTTTCTCACAGAGTTACACCTTTGCTTTCATTGAGAAGTTTGCTAACACTGTTTTAGCAGAAACTGTAGTGAGATATATGGGAGCGCATTGAGGCCCGTGGTTAAAAAGGAAATATCTTCGGATAAAAAGAAGAAAGAAGTTTTCTGATAAACTGTTTTGTGATGTGAGAATTCATCACACAGAGTTTCACTACTCTTTCATGGAACAATTTACTCCTGATGTATTTTTGGAAACTGAGAAGTGACATTTTGGATCCTTTGAAGCCTATGGTAACAATGGAAATATCCTCAGTTAAAACTAGAAAAAGCTTTATGAGAAACTGTTTTGTGATGAGTGTATTCATCACACAGAGATACACTTTTTGTTACATTGCACAGTTTTGATAACACTGTTTTCATGGAATCTGCCATGGGATATTCTGAGGGCATTGAGTCCTATGGTGAAAAATTAAATATGCTTAGATTAAAACTGGAGAGAAGCCTTCTGAGAAACTGCTTTGTGATGTGTGAATTCATCTCACAGAATTACCCCACTCTTTTCCTTGAGAAGTTTCCTAACACTGTTTTCACGGAATTGGCAATGAGATATACGGGAGCACACTGAGGCACGTGTTTAAAAAGGAAATATCCTTGGATAAAAAGAAGAAAGAAGCTTTCTGAGAAACGGCATTGTGATCTGTGAATTCATTACACAGAGTTACACTATTCTTTCAAGGAGTAGTTTGCTAGAACTGTATTTGTACAATCTGAGAAAGGATAGTTTGAATCGCTTTGAAGCCTATGGTAACAAAGGAAATATCGTCAGTAAAATCTAGAAAAAGCTTTATGAGAAACTGCTTTGGGATGAGTGTATTTGTCTAACAGAGATACACTTTTCGTTACATTGAGCAGCTTTGACAACCCTATTTTTCATGGAATCTGCCATTCTATATCCCAAGGGCATTGAGTCTTATGATGAAAAATTTAATATCCTTAGATACAAACTGGAGAGAAGAATTCTGAGAAACTGCTTTGTGGTCTGTGAATTCATGTCACAGAGTTACACCACTCTTTCCCTTGAGAAACTACCTAACAATATTTTCACGGAATCTGAAATGAGATGGATGAGATTGCATTGAGGACTGAAATATCCTCAGATAAAAACAAGAAGGAAGCCTTCTGAGAAACTACTTTGTGATGTGTGAATTAATCTCACAGAGTTACACTACTCTTTCAGGGAGCCATTTCCTAGCGCTGTTTTTGTGGAATGTGAGAAGGGATATTTTTGATTGCTTTGAAGCCTATAGTGACAAAGGAAACATGCTCAGATGAAATCCAGAATGAAACTTTCTGAGAAACTCCTTTGTGATGTGTGAATTCATCTCACAGTGTTACACAAATATTTCATGGAGCCCTTTGTTAGCACTGTATTTGTGGAATCTGAGAAGGGATATTTTGGATCGCTTGAAGCCTACAGTAACAAAGGAAATATCCTCAGATAAAAACCAGAAAGAAACTTTCTGAGAAACTGCTTTGTGATTTCTGAATTCATCTGAGATTTACACCATTCTTCCGTGGAGCCGTTGGCTAGCACTGTTTCTATGGAATCTGACAAGTGATACTTTGGGTCACTTTGATGCCCATGGTAACAAAGGAAATATCCTCAGATAAAAACTAGAAAGAAGCTTTCTGGGAAACTGCTTTATGAGTTGTGAATTCATCTCACAGAGTTACAACACTCTTTCATGGAAGAGTTTGCTAGCAGTGCTTTTGTGGAATCTCAGATGTGATATTTTGGTTAGCATTAAAACCCATGGTGAAAAATAAAATATCCTCAAATATAAACTGGAGAGAAGCCTTCTCAGAAACTACTTTGTGGTGTGTAAATTCATCGCACAGAGTTACATCATTGCTTTCATTGAGAAGTTTGCTAACACTGTTGTTGCAGAATGTGCAATGAGACACACAGGGGCGCATTGAGACCTGAAATATTCTCAGATAAAAGCAAGAAAGAAGCTTTCCGAGAAACTGCTTTGTGATGTGTGAATTCATCTCACAGAGTTACACTACACTTTCATGGAGCACATTCCACTGTAAGTGGAATCAGATAGAAGTATTTTTGATCGCTTTGAAGCCTATGGTGACAAAGGAAATATCCTCAGATAAAAATTAGAAAGAATCCTTCTGAGAAACTGCTTTTGGATGTGTGAATTCATCTCACAGAGTTACACCACTCTTTCATGGAGGAGTTTGTTAGCATTACTTTTGTGGAATTTGAGAAGTGATGTTTTGGATTGCTTTGAAGCCTATGGTGACAAAGGAAATATCCTCAGATAAAAACTAGAAATTATTTTTCTAAGAAACTGCTTTGTGATATGTGAATTTGACTCATAGAGTTTCACTATTCTATCACGGAGGAGTTTGTTAGCACTGTTTTGTGGAATCTCCGAAGTGATATCTTGGATAGTATAGAATCCTATGGTGAAAATGAAATAGCCTAAGACAATAACTGGAGAGACGCCTTCTCAGAAGCTGTTTTGTGGTGTGTGAATTCATCACAGAGAGCTACACCATTGCTTCCATTGGGAGCTTTGCTAACACTGTTTTCATAGAATCTGCAATGAGATATATGGGAGCACATTGAGGCCCATGTGTAAAAAGGAAATATCCTAGATAAAAAGAAGAAAGAAGCTTTCTGAGAAACTGCTTTGTGATCTGTGAGTTCATCACACAGAGTTACACTATTCTTTCAAGGAGCAGATTGCTTCAAATGTATTTCTGGAATCTGAGGAGGGATATTTTGGATTCTTTTGAAGCCTATGGTAACAAAGGAAATATCTTCAGTGTAAACTGGAAAAATGTTTATGAGAAACTGCTTTGTGATGAGTGTATTCATCTCACAGAGATACACTTTTCATTACATTGAGCAGTTTGCTAACACTGTTTTCTTGGAATCTGCCATGGGATATTCCTAGGGCATTGAGTCCTGTGGGAAAAAACTAAATATCCTTACATAAAAACTAGAGAGAAGCCTTCTAAGAAACGTCTCTGTGATTTGTGAATTCATTTCACAGAGCTGCAACACTCTTTTCTTTGAGAAGTTTCCTAAAAATACTTTTGCAGAAGCTGCAATGCGATATATGGGAGCACAATGAGGCCTGAAATATCCTCCGATAAAAACTAGCAAGAAGCTTTCTAAGAAAATGTTTTGTGATGTGTGAAATCATCTCACAGAGTTACACTACTGTTTCATGGATCCATCTGCTAGCACTGTAGCACTGTTTTTGTGGAATCTGAAAAGGGATATTTTAGATCGTTTTGAAGGCTATGGTGACAAGGGAAATATCTTCAGATAAAACCAGAAAGAAACTTTCTGAGAAACTGCTTTATGATGTGTGAATTCATCTCACAGTGTTACACAACTCTTCAATGGAGTCGTTGGCTAGCATGGTTTTTGTGGAATCTGAGAAGGGATATTCTTGATCGCTTGGCTAGCACTGTTTTTGTGGAATCTGAGAAGGGATATTCTTGATTGCTTTGAAGGCTATGGTGACAAAGGAAATATCCTTAGACAAAAACCAGAAAGAAACTATCTGAGAAGCTGCTTTGTGATGTGTAAAGTCATCTCACAAATTTACACCACTCTTTCACGGAGGAGTTTGTGAGTGCTGTTTCTGTAGAATCACAGAAGTGATATCTTGGAAAGCATTCAATCCCATGGTGAAAAATGAAATATCCTCAGATAGAAACTGGAAAGAAGCCTTCTCAGAAACTGCTTTGTGGTGTGAGAATTCATCTGACCTCTGTCACTACAATACTGCTTTCATTGAGAAGTTTGCTAACACTGTTTTCGCAAAATCTGCAATGAGATATACAGGAGCACATAGAGGCCTGAAATATCCTCAGATAAAAACAAGAAAGAAGCTTTCTGAGAAACTGCCTTGTGATGTGTGAATTCATCTCACAGAGTTACACTACTCTTTCATGTAGCTGTTTGTTAGCACTGTTTTTGCAGAATCTGAGAAAGGATATTTTTGATCACTTTGAAGCCTGTGATGACAAAGCGAATATCCTCAGATAAAAACCAGGAAGAGGCTTTCTGAGAAACTGCTTTGTGATTTGTGAATTCATCTCACAGAGTTACATCACTCTTTCATGGAACTGTTGGCTACACTGTTTTTGTGGACTGTGAGAGTGATGTTTTGGAGTGCTTTGAAACCTATGGTGACAAAGGAAATATCCTCAGATAAAAAGTAGAAAAAAGCTTTCTGAGAAACTGTTTTGTGAGGTGTGAATTCATCTCACAGAGTTACACCACTCGTTCATGGAGGAGTTTGGTATCACCGTTTTTGTGGAATCTCAGAAGTGAGATCTTGGATTGCATAGAATCCTATGATATTTCTTTGTGGTGTGTGAATTAATCTCAGAGAGTACACCTTTGCTTTCATTGAGAGGTTTGCTATCACTTATTTTGCAGAATGTGCAATAAGATATACAGGAGTACATTGAGGCCCATGTTTAAAAAGGAAATATCTTTGGATAAAAAAAGAAAGAAGCTTTTTGAGAAATTGCTTTGTGATCTGTGAATTCATCACACAGGGTTACACTATTCTTTCAGGGAGAAGTATTGCTACCACTGTATTTGTAGAATCTGAGAAGGGATATGTTGGATCGCTTTGAAGCCTATGATAATAAAGCAAATATCCGTAGATAAAACTAGAAAAAGCTTTATGAGAAAATTATTTGTGATGAGTGTATTCATCTTATAGAGATACACTTTTCATTACATTGAGCAGCTTGCTAACACTGTTTTTTTGGAATCTGCCATGGGATATTCTGAGGGCATTGAATCCTATGGTAAAAATTTAAATATCCTTAGATAATAACTGGAGAGAAGCCATCTGAGAAACTGTTTTGTGATGTGTGAATTCATCTCACAGAGCGACATCACACATTTCATTGAGAAGTTTCTTAAAAACATTTTCACGGAATCTGCAATGATATATATGGGAGCACATTGAGGCCTGAAATATCCTTAGATAAAAAGAAAAAAGCGTTCTAAGATGATGTGTGAATTCATCTCACAGTGTTACACTACTCTTTCATGGAGCCGTTCACTAGTACTGTTTTTGTGGAATCTGAGAAGGGAAAATTTTGATCACTTTGAAGGTATGGTAACAAAGTAAATATCCACAGATAAAATCCAGAAAGAAGCTTTCTGAGAAAAACCTCTGTGATTTGTGAATTCATCTCACAGTGTTACACAACTCTTTCCTTGAGCCGCTTGCTAGCACTGTTTTTGGAGAATCTGAGAGGGATATTTTGGATTGCTTTGAAGCCTTTGCTGACAAAGGATATATCCTCAGATAAAAACCAGAAAGAAGCTTTCTGAGAAACAGCTTTGTGATTTGTGAATTCATCTCACAGAGTTACACCACTCTTTCATGTAACCATTGGCTGCCACTGTTTTTGTGAAGTCTGAGAAGGGATATTTTGATCGCTTTGAAGCCTATGTTGACAAAGGAAATATCCTCAGATAAAAACTAGAAAGAAGCTTTCTGAGAAACTGCTTTGTGATGTGTGAATTCATCTCACAAAGTTACACTACTGTTTCATGGAGCCAATTGCTAGCACTGCTTTTGTGGAATCTGAGAAGGGATAATTTGGATCATTTCGAAGATTATGGTGAGAAGGGAAATATCCTCAGATAAAAACCAGAATCAAGTTTTCTGAGAAACTGTTTTGTGATGTGTGAATTCATCTCACAGTATTACAAAACTCTTGCTTTCATCCGTTTGCTAGCACTGTTTTTCTGGAATCTGTGAAGGGACATTTTGGATTGCTTTGAAGCCTATGGTGACAAAGGAAGTATCCTCCAATAAAAACTAGAAAGAAGCTTTCTGTGAAACTACTTTGTGACTGTGAATTCATCTCACAAATTAACAACAGTCTTTCATGGAAGTGCTTGCTAGCACTGTTTTTGTGGAATCATAGAAGTGTTATCTTGGATAGCATTGAATCCCATCGTGAAAAATGAAATATCATCAGATAAAAACTGAAGAGAAGCCTTCTCAGAAACTGTTTTGTGGTGTGTGAATTCATCTCATTCAGTTACAGCACTGCTTTCATTGAGAAGTGTGCCAACACTGCTTTCATAGAATCTGCAATGGGATATACGGGAGCACACTGAGGCCTGAAATATACTCAGATAAAAACAAGAAAGACACTTTCTGAGAAACTGCTTTGTGATGTGTGAATTCATCTCACAGAGTTACACTACTCTTTCATGGATTCGTCTGCCAATACTGTTTTTGTGTAATGTGAGAAGGGATTTTTTTGATCACTTTGAAGCCTATGGTGACAAAGGAAATATCCTCAGATAAAAACCAGAAAGAAGCTTTCTCAGAAACTATTTTGTGATGTTTGAATTAATCTTTCGAAATTACACCTTTTTCTTCATGAAGTCATTTTCTAACACTGTTTTCATGGAATCTGCAAAGGGATATTTTGGAGCGCATTGAGGCCTATGATGAAATAGGAAATATCCTCAGACAAAAACTGGAAAGAAGGTATCTGAGAAACTGCATTGTGATTTGTGAATGCATCTCACAGAGTTACACTGTTCTTCTCATTGAGCAGTTTGCTAACACTGTTTTCTTGGAATCTGCAATGGGATATTTCTTAGAGCAATGAAGCTTATGATGACAAAGGAAATATCCTCAGATAAAATCTAGAAAATAGCTGTCTGAGAAATTGCTTTTTGACAAGTTAATTCACCTCACAGGGTTACACCATTCTTTTCATACAACAGTCTGCTAACACTGTTTTCATGGAATCTGCATTAGGATATTTGGGAGCGCATTGCAGCCTATGGTGACAAAGGAAATATCCTCAGTTAAAAACCAGAAAAGATGCTTTCTGAGAAACTTCTTTGGATGTGTGAATTCATCTCAAAGAGTTACATGATTCTTTTCATGGATCGCTTTATTAGCACTGCTTTTGTGTAGTCTGAGAAGGGATATTTTGGATCACATTGAAGCCTGTGGTGACAAGGAAATAACCTCAGATAAAAAGTGGAAAGAAGCTTTCTGGAAAACTTCTTTGTGATGGGTGAATTCATCTGACAGAGTTACACCTGTCTCTTCATGAAGCAGTTTGCTAACACTGTTTTCGTTGAATCTGCAAAGTGATATTTGGGAGCACTTTCAGGCCTATGGTGAAAAAGAAAATATTCTCAGGTAAAAACTAGAAAGAAGCTTTCTGAGATACTGATTTGTGACATATGATTGCATCTCACAGAATTTCACTGTTCTTTTCATGGAGTAGTTGGTTAACACTGTTTTCTATGAATCTACAATGGGATATTTCTTAGCACAATGAAGCTTATGGTGACAAAAGAAATATTCTGAGATAAAAAATGTAAAGAAGCTTTGTGAGGAACTGCTTTGTGATGGGTTAATTCATCTCACAGAGTTACAGTGTTTTTTTCATTGAGCAATCTGCTAACACTGTTTTCATGGAATCTGCATTAGATTTTTAGGAGTGCATTGAAGCCTATGGATAAAAAGGAAATATCCTCAGATAAAAACCAAAAAGAAGTTTTCTGAGAAACTGCTTTGGATGTGTGAATTCATCTCACAGAGTTAAACGATTCTTTTCATGGATCACTTTGTTCACACTGTTTTTGGGGAATCTGAGAAGGGATATTTTGGATCACATTGAAGAATATGATGACAAAGATAATATTTTCAGGTAAATAGTGAAAAGAAGCTTTCTGAGAAACTGCTTTGAATGTGTGAATTCATCTCACAGAGTTACACGATTCTTTTCATGGATCTCTTTGTCTGCATTGTTTGTGGGGAATCTGAGAAGGGATATTTTGGATCACATTGGAGCCTATGGTGACAAAAGATATATCCTCAGATAAAAACTGCATAGAAGCTTCCTGTGAAAGTTCTTTGTGATGTGTGAATTCATCTCACGGAGTTACACATTTCTTTTCATGGATTGGTTTGCTAACACTGTTTTCATGGAATTTGCCAAGGGATATGTGGCAGCACTTTGAGGCTGATAGTGAAAAAGGAAATATCCTCAGATAAAGACTAGAAAGAATCTTTGAGAGAATCTGCTTTGTGATGTGTGACTTCATCTCACAGAGTTACACCATTCTTTTCATACAGCAGTCTGCTAAAACTGTTTTCATGGAAACTGCAATAGGATTTTTGGGAGCGCATTGAAGCCTATTGTGACTAAGGAAATATCCTCAGATAAAATCGAAAAGAAACTTTCTGATAAACTGTTTTGGATGTGCGAATTCATCTGCCAGAGTTACACGATTCTATTCATGGATCACCTTGTTAGCACTGCTTTTGGGATATCTGAGAAGTGAAATTTTGCATTGCATTGAAGCCTATGGTGACAAGGAAATATACTCCAATAAAAACTGGAAAGAAGTTTTATGAGAAACTGCTTTGTGGTGTGTGAATACATCTCACAGAGTTCCAGTGTTATTTTCATTGAGAAGTCTGCTAACACTGTTTTCCTGGAATATGTGAAGGGATATTTTGGAGCGCATTGAAGCTAAGGGTGATAAAGGAAATAAACTCAGATAAATAGCAGGAAGAAATTTTTTGAGAAACTGCTTTGGATGTGTGAAATCATCTCGCAGACTTACATAATTCTTTTCTTGGATCCCTTTGCTATCACTGCTTTTGCGGAATCTGAGAAGGGATATTTCGAACTGCATTGAAGCCTATGGTGACAAAGGAAATATCCTCAGATAAAAACCAAAAAGAAACCTTCTGAGAAACTGCTTTGTGATTTGTGAATTCTTCTCACAGAGTTACAGTGTTCTTTTTATTCAGCAGTCTGCTAACACTGTTTTCTTGGAATCCCCAAAGTGGTATTTCAGAGCACATTGAAGCTTATGGTGACAAAGTAAATATTCTCAGAGACAAACTAGAAAGGTTTCTGAGAAACTGGTTTTAATGTGTGAACTCATCTCACAGAGTTACACTGTTCTTTTCATGTAGCAGTCTGTTTACCTTGTTTTCTTGGAATCTCCAGTAAGATATTTCGGAGCACATTGAAGCTTACGGTGACCAAGAAAATGTCCTCAGACAAAAACTGGAAGGAAGTTTCCTGAGAAACTGCTTTGTGTTTTCTCAATTCATATCACAGAGTTACACGATTCTTTTCATAGAGTCATTTTATAGCACTGTTTTGGGGGAATCTGCAATTGGATATTTTGGATCACATTGAAGTCTGTGGTGAGAAAGGAATTATCCTCAGATAAAAATTATAAAGAAGCTTTCTGAGAAACTTCTTTGTGATGTGGAAATTCATCTCACAGTGTTACCCCTTTCTTTTCATGGAACAGTATGCTAACACTGTTTTTGTGGAATCTGCAAAGGGATATTTTGGAGCATATTGAGGTCTATGGTGACAAACGAAATATCCTCAGATAAAAACTAGAAAGAAGCTTTCTGAGAAACGGCTTTGTGATGTGTGAATTCATCTCAGAGTGTTACACTGTTCTCTTCATTTAGCAGTCTGCTAATACTGTTTTCTGGAAATCTGCATTGGGATATTTCTGAGCACATTGAAGCTTATGGTGACAAAGGAAATATCATCATATAAAAACTAGAAAGAAGCTTTCTGAGAAACCATTTTGTGATATGGGAATTTATCTCACAGAGTTACACCATTCTTTTCTTTGAGCAGGTTGATAACACATTTTTTGTGGAATCTGTTATAGGATATTTGGGAGCGAATTGAAGCCTATGGTGTCAAAGGAAATATCCTCAGATAAAAAACAAAGCAAAGCTTTCTGAGAAACTGCTTTGTGATTTATGAATTCATCTCACATTATTGCACTGTTCTTTTCATTGAGCAGTATGCTAAAACTGTTTTCTGGGATTCTGCAATGTGATATTATGGATCACATTGAAGCATATAGTGACAAAGGAATTATCCCCATATAAAAACTAGAAAGAAGGATTCTGACAAACCACTTTGAGATGTGTTAATTAATCTCACCGCGTTGCATGATTCTTTTCATGAATCAGTCTGTTAGCACTGATTTTGAAGAATTTGAGAAAGGATATTTTGTGTTGCTTTGAAGCCTTTGCTGACCAAGAATATATCCTCAGATAAAAGCGAGAAAGAAGCTTTCTGAGAAAGTTCTTTGTGATGTGTGAATTCATCTCACAGTGTAACACCATTCTTTTCATGTTTTCATGGAATTTTCAAAGAGATATTTGGGAGCACATTGATTCCTATAGTGAAAAAACAATTATCCTCAGATAAAAACTAGAAAGAAGCTTTCTGAGAAATTTCTTTGCAATGTGTGAATTCATCTCACAGAATTACACTTTTTTTCATTGATTAGTTTGCTAATATTGTTTTCTTGAAATCTGCAATAGGATAATTTGTAGCACATTGAAGCTTATGGTGACAAAGGAAATATATCAGACAAAAACTGGAAATAAATTTTCTGAGAAACTGCTTTGAGATTTGGGAATTCATCTCACAGAGTTACCTGATTATTTATAGGACCAGTTTGGTAGCACTGTTTTAGGGTAAACTGAGGAGGTATGTTTTGTATCACATTGAAGTCTATGTTGACAAAGGAAATATACTCAGATAACAACTAGAAAGAGGCTTTCTGTGAAAGATTTTTGTGATGTGTGAATTAATCTTGAAGAGTTACACCGTTGTTTTCATTGAGCATTTTGCTAACAATGTTTTCATGGAAACTGCAAAGGGATATTTGGGAACACATTAAAGCCAATGGTGGCAAAGAAAGTATAATCAGATAGAAACCAAAAAGAAGGTTTCTGATAAACTTCTTTGTGACTTGTGAACTCATCTCAGAGACTTACACTGATTTTCTCATTGAACAGTTATCTCACACCGTTCTTTTGGAATCTGTAATGGGTTGTTTCGGAGCACATTGAAGCTTATAGTGACAAAAGAAAAATCTTCAGGAAAAAGCTAGAAAGAAGCTTTTTGAGAAACTGATTTGTGATGTGTGAATCCAACTCACAGAGTTACACAATACTTTTCATGCAGCAGTTTGGTCGCACTGTTTTTGGGGAATCTGAGAAGGGATATATTGGATTGCCTTAAAGCCTATGGTGACAAAGGAAATATCCTCAGATTAAAACTAGAAAGAAGTTTTCTGAGAAACTTCTTGGTGATGTGTGAATTCATCTCACATAGTTACACCTTTCTTTTCATGGAGCAATTTGCTAACACGTTTTTTGTGTCTTCTGCAAAGGGATATTCATGAGTGCATTGAGTCCCATGGTGAAAAAGGAATTATCCTCAGATGAAAGCTAGAAAGAAACTTTGTGAGAAACTGCTTTGTGATGTGTGAATTCATCTCACAGGGTTACACTGTCCTTTTCAGTGAGCAATTTCCTAACACTGTTTCCTTGGAATCTGCAATGGGATATTTCGAAGTGCATTGAAGCCTAGGGTGACAAACAAAATATCATCATAAAAAAACTAGAAAGAAGCTTTCTGAGAAACTGCTAAGTGATGTGTTAATTCATCTCCCACATTTACATGATTCTTTTCATGGATCAGTTTTGTAGCACTGTTGTTGGGGAATCTTAGAAGGGATAATTTGGATCACATTGAAGCCCATGGTGACAAAGGAAATATCCTCAGATAAAAAATAGAAAGAAACTTTCTGATAAGTTCTTTCTTATGTGTGAATTCATCTCACAGAGTTATACCTTACTTTTCATGAATCAATTTACTAACACTGTTTTCATGGAATCTGCAAAGGGATATTTGGGAGCCCATTGAGGCCTGTAGTGAAAAAGGAAATATCCTCATTGAAAAATTAGAAGGAAGCTTTCTGAGAATCTGTTTTGTGATGTTTGAATTCAAGGCACAGAGTTACACTATTGTTTTCATGGAGTAGTTTGCTGACACTGTTTTCTTGGAATCTACAATAGAATATTTCAGAGCAGATTGAAGCTTACGGTGACAAAGCAAATATCCCCATATAAAAACTAGAAAGAAGCCCGCTGAGAAACCGCTTTGTGGTGTATTATTTCATCTCACAGAGTTACACGATTCCTTTCATAGATCAGTTTGGTAGCACTGTTTTTGGGTAATCTGAAAAGGGATATTTTGGATCGCCATGAAACCTATGGTGGCTAAGGAAATATCCTTAGATAAAAACTAGAAAGAAGCTTTCTGAGAAAGTTATTTTGGATGTGTGAATTCGTCTCACAGAGTTACATATTTCTTTTCATAGAGCAATTTGCAAACACTGTTTTCATGGAATCTGCAAAGAAATATTTGGGAGCACATCGAGGCCAATGGTGAAAAAGGAAATATCCTCAGATAAAACTAGAAAGAAACGCTCTGAGAAACTGTTTTGTGATGGGTGAATTCATCTCAAAGAGTTAAGCAGGACATTTCTTTGAGCCTTTTGATAACACTATTTTCATGGAGTCTGACATATTATATTTGGGAGCATATTGAAGCCTATGGTGACAAAGGAAATAGCCTCAGATAAAAAATAGACAGAAGCTTTTGGAGAAATTTCTTTGTGATGGGTGAATTCATCACACAGATTTACATATTTTCTTTCTTTCAACAGTTTGGTAGCACTGTTTTTATGGAATCTGCAAAGGGATATTTGGAAGCTCCTAGAGGCCTATGGTGATAAAGGAAATTACCTTAGATAAACATTTGAGACATGCTTTTTGAGAAGCGGTTTTGTGATGTATGTATTCATCTCATAGAGTTTAACCTTTTTGTTCATTGAGCCGTTTGACATCACTGTTTTTGTGGTATCTGAGAGGAGATATTTGGGAGCACATTGAAGCCAGTGTTTAAAACAGAAGTATCCTCAGATTTAACCTAGAAAGAAGCTTTCTGAGAAACTGCTTTGTGATGGGTGAAATCATCTCACAGAGTTACACCCTTCTTTTCATTGAACAGTTTAACACTGTTTTTGTGGAAACTGCAAAGGGATATTCAAGAGCACATAGAGTCCAGTGGCAAAAAACGAAATATCTTCAGGTACAAATTGAGAGAAGCTTTTTGAGAAACTCCTTTGTAAAGTGTGCATTCATCTCATAGAGTTAAACGTTTCTGTTGAGGGAGCACTTTGGTCTCACAGTTTTTGTGGTATCTGATATGGGATACTTGGGAGCACATTGAAGCACATGTTTTAAAAGTGAATATTCACATATAAAAACTAGAAAGAAGCCTTCTGAGAAACCTCTTTGTGATGGGTTAATTCATCTCACAGAGTTACATGATCCTTTCTATGGAGCAGTTTGCTAGCACTGTTTTTGGGGAATCTGGGAAGAGATATTTTGGATCACATTGATGCCTATGGTGCCAAAGGAAATATCCTCAGATAAAAATTGAAAGAAGCTTACTGAGAAGTCTCTTTGTGATGTATGTATTCATCTCACAGTGTAACACCTGTCTTTTCATGGAGCAGTTTGCTAACACTGTCTTCGTGGAATCTGCATAGCGATATTTGTGAACGCTTTGAGGTGTGTAGTGAAAAAGGAAATATCCTCTGATAAAAACTAGAAAGAACTTTCTGAGAAACTGCTTTTGGATGTGTGAATTCATCTCACAGCGTTACACTGTTATTTTCACTGAGCAGTTTGATGACACTGTTTTCTTGGAACATGCAATAGGATATTTGGGAGCGCATTGAAGTCTATTGTGACAAAGAAAATATCCTCAGATCAAAACCAAAAAAGAAGCTTTCTGTGAAACTGCTTTGTGATGTGTCAATTCACTGCATGGAGTCATACCATTCCTTTCATTGAGAAATTTGCTAACTGTTTTGACCTGGAATCTGCAATGGGATATTCCGGAGCTCATTGAGAAATATGGTGGAAAAGGAAATATCCTCAGATAAAAGCTGAAAAGAAGCTTTCTGAGAAACCACTTTGTAATGTGTCAATTCACCTCACAGAGTTACACCATTCTTTTCATGGAGCAGTTTTGTAGCACTGTTTTTGGGGAGTCTGAGAAGGGATATTTTGGATCACCCTGAAGCCTAAGGTGACAAAGGAAATATCCTCAGATTAAAACTAGAAAGAAGCTTTCTGAGAAACTTCTTTGTGATGTGTGTATTAATCTCACAGAGTAATTCCATTCTTTTCATGGAGCAATTTGCTAACACTGTTTTCGTGTAACCTACAAAGGATATTTGGAAGCCAGTTGAGGGCTATGGTGATAAAGAAAATATTCTCAGAAAAAACTGGAAAGAAGTTTTCTGAGAAACTGCTGTGTGATGTGTGAATTCATCTCACCGAGTTACACCACTCTTTTCATGGAGCAGTTTGGTAGGTCTGTTTTTGGGAAATCTGAGAAGGAATATTTTCAATCACTCAAAGCCTATGGTTACAAAGGAAATATCCTCAGATAAAAATTAGAAAGAAAATTTCTGAGAAAGTCCTTTATGGCGTGTGAATTCCTCTCACAGAGTTACACCTTTCTTTTCATGGAGCTGTTTGCTCAAGCTGTTTTCGTGGAATAGTCAAGGGATTTTTGGGAGCACATTGAGACCTATGGAGAAAGAGGAAGTATCCTCAGATAAAAATCAAAAAGAAACTTTCTGTTAAACTGCTTTGTGATGTATGAATTCATCTCACAGAGCTACCCCATTCTTTTCATTGAAAAATTTTCTAACATTTTTTTCATGGAATCTGAAATGGGATATTCCAGAGAGCATTGAGGAATATGGAGAAAAAGGAAATATCCACAGATAAAGTCTAAAAGAAGTAGTCTGAGAAACAGCTTTGTGATGTGTGAATTCATCTCACAGTTACACCATTCTTTTCATGGAACAGTTTGACAGCACTGTTTTTGAGGAATCAAAGAAGGGATATTTTGGATCGCATTGAAGCCTAGCGTGACAATGGAAATATTATCAGACAAAAAATAACAAGAAACTTTCTGAGAAACTTTTTTGTGATGTGTGTATTCATCTCACAGAGTAACACCTTTCTTTTCATGCAGCTTTTTTGCTAACGATGTTTTCGTGGAATCTACAAAGTGATATTTGGGAGTGAGTTTGAGACGATGGTGAAAAAGGAAATATCCTCTGATAAAAACTAGAAGGAAGCTTTCTGAGAAACTGCTTTGTGATGTGTACATTCATTTCACAGAGTTACATGACACTTTTCTTGGAGGAGTTTGCTAACACTGTTTTTCTGGAATCTGGAATAGGATATTTGAGAGAGCATTGAAGACTTTGGTGAAAAATAAAATATTCTCAGACAAAAAAAAATAAGCTTTTTGTCAAACTGCTAGGTGATTTGTGAACTCATCTCACAGAGTTACACCTTTATTCTCATGGCACAGTTTGGTAGCACTCATTTTGTGGAATCTGAGAAGGGGATATTTTGGATCGTATTGAAGCCTAAAGTGACAAAGGAAATATCCACAGGCAAGAATTAGAAGGAAGCATTCTGAGAAACTGCTTTGTGATGTATAAATTCATCTCAGAGAGTTACATGATTCTTTTCAAGGATCAGTTTTGTAGCACTGCTTTTGGGGAATCTGAGAAAGGTTATTTTCCATTGCAATGAAGGCTATGGTGACAAAGGAAATATCACCAGATAAAAATCAGAAAGAAGCTTTCTGAGATATTTCTTTGTGATGAGTGAATTCATCTCACAGAGTTGCACCTTTCTTTTCATGGAGCAGTTTGCTAACACGGTTTTCATGGAATCTGCAAAGGGATATTTGGGAGCGCACTGAGGCCTATACTGAAAAAGGAAATATCCTCAGAAAAAAACTAGAAAGAATCATTCTGAGAAACTGCTTCACAATGTGTGAATTCATCTTACAGAATTATATCATTATTTTCTTTGAACAGTCTGATAACACTGTTTTCGTGGGATCTGCAATAAGATATTTGGGAGCCCATTGAAGCCTATG
This sequence comes from Macaca nemestrina, assembly GCF_043159975.1. Taxonomy (NCBI): domain Eukaryota; kingdom Metazoa; phylum Chordata; class Mammalia; order Primates; family Cercopithecidae; genus Macaca; species Macaca nemestrina. The sequence goes on along the minus strand of NC_092142.1, from coordinate 32,173,082 downwards.
GTGACAAAGGAAATAGCCTCAGAAAAAAAACAAAAAGAAGCTTTCTGTGAAACTTCTTTGTGATGTGTGAATTCATCTCACAGTGTTACATCATTCCTTTCATTGGGATGTTTGCCAACACTTTTCCTGGAATCTGCAATGGGATATTCAGAAGTGCATTGACACCTATGGTGAAAAAGGAAATATCCTCAGAGAAAAACTAGAAAGAAGCTTTCTGAGAAACAACTTTCTGGTGTGTGAATTCATCTTTTCATTGAACAGTTTGCTAACACTTCTTAGTTGTAATTTGCAATGGGATCTTTTGGAGCATGTTGAAACTTATGGTGACAAAGGAAATATCCTCAGACAAAAACTAGAAAGAAGTTTCTGAGGAACTGCTTTGTGATGTGTGAATTCATCTCACAGTGTTACACAGGTCTTTTCATTGACTAGTTTGCTAATACTGTTTTCTTGGAATCTGCAATGGGATAATTTGGAGCATATTGAAACTTATGATGACAAAGGAAGTATCCTCAATAAAATACTAGAAAGAAGCTTCCTGAAAAACTGCTTTGTGATGGGCGAATTCATCTCACAGAGTTCCACCTTTCTTTTCTTTGAGCAGTTTGGTAACACTGTTTCTATGAAATCCGCAAAGCGATATTCGGGATCACATAGAGTCCAATTGCGAAAAAGGAAATGCCTTCAGGTAACAGAGAAAAGCTTTCTGAGAAACTCCTTTGTAAAGGGTGCATTCATCTCATAGAGTTAAACCTTTCTGTTGGAGGAGAACTTTGACATCACTCTTTTCGTGGTGTCTGAGGAGGGATATTTGGGGGCCCATTGAAGACTATGTTGGAAACGGAGATGTCTTCATATAAAAATTAGAAAGAAGCCTTCTGAGAAACTGCTTTGCTATGTGTTAATTCATCTCACAGAATCACGCAACTCTTTCCATGGAGCAGTTTGGTAGCACTGTTTTTGGGGATTCTGAGAAGGGATATTTTGGATCACATTGAAGCCTATAGTGACAAAGGAAATATCCTCAGATAAAAACTAGAAAGAATCTTTCTTAGAAATTGCTTTGTGTTGGGCAAATTCTTCTCACAGAGTTACACCGTTCTTATCAGTGAGCAGTGTGCTAACACTGTTTCCGTGGAATCTACATTAGGATATTTGGGAGCACATTGAAGCCTATAGGGACAAAGGAAACATCCTCAGATAAAAACCGCAAAGAAGCTTTCTGAGAAACTGCTTTGGATGTGTGAATTCATCTCTCAGTGTTACATGATTCTTTTCATGGATAACTTTGTTAGAACTCTTTTTGGGGAACCTGAAAGGGATATTTTTGATCACATTGAAGCCTATGGTGACCAAGGAAATATCCTCAGATAAATTGTGAAAAGAAGGTTTCTGAGAAACTGCTTTGGATGTGTGAATTCATTTCACAGTGTTACACAATTCTTTTCATGGGTCACATTGTTAGCACACTGTTTTTGCAGAATCTTAGAAGGGATATTTTGGATCGCATTGAAGCCTATGGTGACAAGGAAATACCTTCACATTGAAACTGAAAAGAAGATTTCTGAGAAAGTTCTTTGTGATGTGTGATTTCATCTCATAGACTGGCAACTTACTTTTCATGGGGCAGTTGGTTAACACTGTTTTCTATGAATCTGCAATGGGTTATTTCTTAGCACAATGAAGCTTATGGTGACAAAGGAAATATTCTGAGATAAAAAATGTAAAGAAGCTTTGTGAGAAACTGCTTTGTGATGGGTTAATTCATCTCACAGAGTTACACTGTTTTTTTCATTGAGCTGTCTGCTAACACTGTTTTCATGGAATCTGCATTAGGATATATAGGAGTGCATCGAAGCCTATGGGGACAAAGGAAATATCCTCAGATAAAAACCAAAAAACACCGTTTCTGAGAAACTGCTTTGGATGTCTGAATTTATCTCACAGAGATACACGATTCTTTTCCTGGATCCCTTTGTTAGCACACTTTTTGCTTGATCTGAAAGGGACATTTTACATCGCATTGAAGCCTACAGTGACAAAGGAAATATTCTCAGGTAAAAGCTGGAAAGAAACTTTATGAGAAAGTTCTTTGTGATGTGTGAATTTATCTCACAGAGTTGCACCTTTCTTTTCATGGAGTAATTTACTAACACTGTATTCCTGGAATCTGCAAAGGGATATTTAATAATGCATTGAACTTATAATGAAAAAGGAAATATCCTCAGATAAAAACTAGCAAGAAGCTTTCTGAGAAACTTCTTTGTGATGTGAGTATTCATCTCTCAGAGTAACATCTTTCTTTTCATGGAGCAGTTTGCTAACACTGCTTTTGTGGAATCTACAAAGTGATATTTAAGAGTGAGTTGAGACCTATGGTGAAAAGGAAAATATTCTCAGATAAAAACTGGAAGGAAGCTCTCTGAGAAACTGCCTTGTGATGTGTAAATTCATCTCACTGTTACACCACACTTTCCTTGGAGCAGTTTGCTGACAGTGTTTTCGTGGAATCTGCAATAGGATATTTTGGAGTGCATTGAACCCTTTGGTGACAAACGAATTAACCTTGGACAAAAACAAAAAAGAAGCTTGCTGTGAAACTGCTTAGTGATGTGTGAATTCATGTCACAGAGTTACAGCTTTATTTTCATGGCACAGTTTGGTAGCGCTGTTTTTGGGGAATCTGAGAAGGGATATGTTGGATTGCATTAAAGCCTAAGGTGACAAAGAAAATATCCTCAGCCATAAACTAGAAAGAAGCTTTGTGAGAAATTGCTTTGTGATGGGTTAATTCATCTCACAGGGTTACACTGTTGTTTTCACTGAGCTGTTTGCTAACACCGTTTTCTTGGAATCTGCAATCTGATGTGCTGAAGTACATTGAATCTTAGGGTGACAAAGGAAATATCCTCATATAAAAGCTAGAAAGAAGCTTTCTGAGAAACCACTTTGCAATATGCTAATTCATCTCAGAGAGTTACATGATTCTTTCCATGGATCAGTTTTATAGCACTGTTTTTGGAGGATCTGGGGAGTTATTTCCGATTGCAATGAAGCCTATGGTGACAAAGGAAATATCCTCAGATAAAAAATAGAAAGAAGCTTTCTGAGATATTTCATTGTGATGTGTGAATTCATCTCACAGAGTTACACCTTTCCTTTTATGGAGCAGTTTTCTAACACGGTTTTCATGGAACCTGCAAAGTATTATTTGGGAGCTCACTGAGGCCAATGCTGAAAAAGGAAGAATCTTCAGATAAAAACTGGAAAGTAGTTTTCTGCAAAACTGCTTTGTGATTTGTGAATTTATCTTACAGAATTATACCATTCTTTTCATTGAGCACTGCTTTAGAAAATCTGCAAAGGTATATTCAGGACAACATGGAGTCCAATGGCGATAAAGGAAATAACTTCAGGTAAAAACTAGAAAGAAGTTTTCTGAGAAACCCTTTTGTGATGTGTGCATTCATCTCATCATGCTAAACGTTCCTGTTGAGGAAGCACTTTGGCATGAGTTTTTTTGTGGTGTCAGAGAAGGGAAATTTGGGAGCACTTTGAAGCCTATGGTGGTAAAGGAAATAGGCTCATATAAAAACTAGAAAGAAGCCTTCTGAAAAACTGGTTTGTGATGTGTTAATTCATCTCACAGAGTTACATGATTCTTTTCATGGAGAAGTTTGGTAACAATGTTTTTGGGGAATCTGAGAAGGAATATTTTGGATCACATTCAAGCCTATGGTGACAAAGGAAATATCCTCAGAAAAAAACTAGAAAGAAACTTTCTGAGAAAGTTCTTTGTGATGTGTGAATTCATCTCACAGAGTTACACCTTTTGTTTCATGGAGTATTTGCTTTCAGTGATTCCTGGAATCTGCAAAGAGATATTTGGGAACACATTGAGACTGTAGTGAAAATGGAAATACCCTCAGATAAAAACCAGAAAGAAGTTTTCTGAGAAACTGCTTTGTTATGTGTGAATTCATCTCACAGAGTTACACCGTTCCTATATTTGAGGAGTTGGCTAACACTGTTTTCTTGGAATCTGTAATGGGATATTTCAGAGATCATTGAAGTATAGGGTGACAAAGGATATATCCTCAGACAAAAAGTAGAAAGATGGTTTCTGAGACACCGCTTTGTGAGTTGTGAACTCATCTCACAGAGTTACAAGATTCCTCTCAAGGAGCAGTATTGTAGCACTGTTTTGGGGGAATCTGAGAAGGGATATTTTTGATCACATTGAAGCCTATGGTGACAAGGGAAATATGCTCAGTTAGACAGTAGAAATCAGCTTTGTGAGAAATTTATTTGTGATATATGTATTCATCTCACAGAGTAACACCTATCTTTTCATGGAGAAGTTTGCTAACACTGTTTTCATGGAATCTGCAAAGAGATATTTGTGACTGTTTTGAGGCCTATAGTGAAAAAAATAATTATCCTAAGATAAAAAAGAAAAGAAGATTTCTGAGAAACTGCTTTGTAATATGTGAATTCATCTCACAGAGTTACATTGTTATTTTCATTGAGCAGTTTGATACCACTGTTTTCTCGGAATCTGCAATAGGATATTTTGGAGTGCCTTGAAGTCTATTGTGACATTGTGACAAGGAAATATCCTCCGATAACAATCAAAAAGAATCTTTCTGTGAAACTATTTTGTAATGTGTAAATTCACCTCACCGAGTTACAACATTCCTTTCATTGAGAAGTTTGCTAATACTTTTTTCCTGGAACCAGCAATGGGATATTCCGGAGCTCAATGAGGAATATGCTAAAAAATTAATATCCTCAGATAAAAACTAGAAAGAAGCGTACTAAGAAATGGCTTTGCTATGTGTCAATTCATCTCACAGAGTTACACCATTGTTTTCATGGAACAGTTTGGTAGCATTGTTTTTGGGGAGTCTGAGAAGGGATATTTTGGATTGCATTGAAGCCTATGGTGACAATGGAAATATCCTCAGATAAAACTAGAAAAAACTTTCTGAGAAACTTTTTCATGTATATATTCATATCTTTGAGTAACACCTTTCTTTTCATGGAGGATTTTGCTAACACTCTTTTCATGGACTAAACAAAGGGATATTTGTGAGCACAGTGAAGCCTTTCTTGAAAAAGGAAATATCCTCAGAGAAAAACTAGAAATAAGCTTTTTGTGAAACTGCTTTGTGATGTGTGAATTCATCTCACAGATTTACAAAACACTTTTCATGGAGCAGTTTGGTAGCACTGTTTTTAGGGAATGTGAGAAGGGATATTTTGAATCACATTGAAGCCTATGGTGACAACAGAAATATCCTCAGATAAAAACTAGAAAGAAGCTTTCTGAGAAATTTCTTTGTGATGTGTGAATTCATCTCACAGAATTACACCTTTCCTTCCTGGCACCATTTGCTTACATAATTTTCATGGAATCTGCAAAGGGATATTTTGGAGTGTGCTGATGCCTATGGTGAAAAAGGAAATATCCTCAGATAAAAACCAAAAAGAAACTTTCTGTGAAACTGCTTTGTACAGTGTGAAAATATCTCACCGAGTTACAACGTACTTTTCATTGAGAAGTTTGATAACACTTTTATCCTAGTATCTGCAATGGGATATCCCAGACAACATTGAGAAATATGGAGAAAAAGGAAATATTCTCAGATAAAATCTAGAAAGAAGCGGTCTGAGAAACATCTTTCTGATGTATGAATTCATCTCACAGAGTTACACCATTCTTTTCATATAGCAGTTTGGTAGCACTGTTTTTCTGGATCTGAGAAGGGATATTTTGAATCGCATTGAAGCCAATTCATGACATATGAAATATTATCAGATAAAAACTAGCAAGAAGCTTTCTGAGAAACTTCTTTGTGATACGTGTATTCATCTCTCAGAGTGACACGTTTCTTTTCATAGAACTGTTTGCTAACACTATTTTTGTTGGATCTACAAAGTGATATTTGGGATCAAGTTGAGACCTATCGTGAAAAGGAAAATATTCTCAGATAAAAACTAGAAGGAAGCTTTCTGAGGAACTGCTTTGTGATGTGTGAATTCATCCCACAGAGTTACACCATTCCTTTTGTGGAGCAGTTTGCTAACAATGTTTTCGTGGAATCTGCAGTAGGATATTTCGGAGTACATTGAAGCCTTTGGTGACAAACAAAATATCTTTAGGCAAAAGTCAAAAAGAAACTTTCTGTGAAACTGCTTAGTGTTGTGGGAATTCACCTCAGAGAGTCACACTTTATTTTCATGGCACCGTTTTGTAGCACTGATTTGGGGAATCTGAGAACGGATATTTTGGATGGTATTGAAGCCTATAGTGACAAAGAAAATATCCTCAGACAAAAAATAGAAAGCAGCCTTCTGAGATATTTCCTTGTGATGTGTGAATTCATCTAACAGAGTTACATCCTTCTTTTCATGGAACAGTTTGCTAATACGGTTTTTGTGGAATTTGCAAAGAAATCTTTGGGAGTCCACTGAGGCCTATACTGAAAAAGGAAATATCCTCAGATAAAAACTAGAAAGAAACTTTCTGAGAAACTGCTTTGTGATGTGTGAATTAATCACACAGAATTATACCATTGTTTTCATTGAGCATTTTGGTAACACTGTCTTCATGGAATCTGCATTAGGATATTTGGGAGCACATTGAAGCCTATGGTTGCAAGGGATATATCCTTACATAAAAAACAAAAAGAAACTTTCTGTGAAACTACTTTGTGATGTGTGAAATCATCTCACAGTGTTACACAGTTCTTTTCATTGAGAACTTTTCTAACACTTTTTTCCTGGAATCTGCAATGGGATATTCGGAAATGCATTGAGGAATATGGGGAAAAAGCAAATATCCTCAGAGAAAAACTAAAAAGAAGTTTTCTGAGAAACAGCCTTATGGTATGTGAATTCATTTCACAGAGTTACACCATTCCTTTCATGGAGCTGTTTGGTGGCACTATTTTTGGGGAATCTGAGAAGGGACGATTTTTATTGCATTGAAACCTGTGGTGAAAAAGGAAACATCCTCAGATTAAAATTAGAAAGAAGCTTTCTGAGAAAAAGTTTTGTGATATGTGTATTTATCACACAGAGTTACACGATTCTTTTCTTGGAGCAGTTTACTAACACTGTTTTCATTGAATCAGCAGTAGGATATTTGGGATCCCATTGAAGCCTGTGGTGACAAAGGAAATATCCTCAGACAAAAACTAGAAAGAAGCTTTCTGAGAAACTGCTTTGTGATTTGTGAATTCCTCTCACAGAGTTGTGATTCTTTTATTGGAATGGTTAGGAAGCCCTGTTTTGGGGAAATCTCAGAAGTGTTAATTTTCTTTTGAATTTAAGCCTATGGTGACAAAGGAAATATCCTCAGGTAAAAACTATAAAGATTTCTGATAAAGTTATTTTTGATGTGTGAGTTCATCTCAGAGTTACACATTTCTTTTCATGGAGCACTTTGGTAACACTGTTTTCATGGAATCTGCAGAGGAATATTTTTGAGTGCTTTGAGGCCTATGGTGAAGAAGGAAATATCTTCAGATAAAAACTAGAAATATACTTTCTGAGAAACTGCTTTGTGATTTGTGAATTCATCTCACAGAGTTACATGATTCTTTTCATGGAGCAGTGTGGTAGCACTGTTTCTGGGGAATCTGACACGGGATACTTTGGATCGCATTGAAGCCTATGGTGACAAAGGATATATCCTCAGACAAAAACCAAAAGGAAGCTTTTGGTGAAACTGCTTTGTGGTGCATAAATTCATCTCACAAAGTTACACTGCTGTTTTCTTTGAGAAGTTTCCAACATTTTTTTGTGGAATCTGCAATGAAATATTTTTGATTGCATAGAGTCCAAAGGTGAAAAAGGAAGTATCTTCAGGCAAAAACAGGAGAGAAGGTTTCTGAGAAACTCCTTTGTAATGTGAGCATTCATCTCATAGAACTAAATGTTTCTGTTGAGGGAGCACTTCAGCATCACTGTTTTTGTGGTGTCTGAAAAGGGATATTTGGGAGCACATGAAGCCTATGGTGGAAAAGGAAATATCCTCAAATAAAAACTACAGCGAAGCTTTCTGAGGAAGTTGTTTGTGATGTGTGAATTTATCTCATGGAGTTACAACTTACTTTTCATCTAGCAGTTTGCTACCACTGTTTTCGAGGAATCTGCAAAGGAATATTTTGGAGTGTATTGAGGCCTATAGTGAATAAAGAAATATCCTCAAATAAAAAGCAGAAAGAATCTTTCTTAGAAACTGCTTCTTATTGTGTGAATTCATCTGACAGAGTTACATTGTTCTTTTCATTCAGCATTTTGCTAATACTGTTTTTGTGGAATCTGCAATAGCATATTTGGCAGCATATTGAAGCGTATGGTGACAAAGGAAATATCCTCAGATAAAAGCTAGAAAGAATTTTTCTCACAAACAGTTTTGTGATGTACGAATTCATCTCACAGAGTTACACCATTCCTTTCATGGAGCAGTTTGGTAGCACTATTTTTGGGGAATCTGAGAAGGGATATTTTGGATCACATTGAAGCCTATGGTGGCATAGGAAATATCTTCAGGTAAAATCTAGAAAGAAGCTTTCTGAAAAAGTTCTTTGTGATGTGTGAATTCAACTCACAGAATTACACCTTTCTTTTCATGGAGCAATTGGCAGACACTGCTTTTGTGGAAACTGCAAAGGGACATTTTGAGTGCTTTTAGGCCAATGGTGAAAAAGTAAATATCCTCAGATAAAAACTAGAAAGAATCTTTCTGAGAAACTGCTTCATGATGTGTGAATTCATGACACAGAGATACACCTTTCTTTTCATTGAGCAGTTTGCTAACACTGATTTCTTGGAATCTACAATGGGCTATTTTGGGATGCTTTGAAGCTTATGGTGACAAAGGAAGTATCCTCATATAAAAATTAAAAAGAAGTTTTCTGAGAAACCTTTTTGTGATGTGTTAATTCATCTCAAAGAGTTACACGATTTTTTCATGGTTCAGTTTGGTAGCACTCTTTATGGGGAAACTGAGAAGAGATATTTTTGATCACATTGAAACCTATGGTGACAAAGGAATTATCCTCAGATAAAAGCTAGAAAGAAGCTTTCTGAGAGAGTTCTTTGTGGTGTGTGAATTCATGTCATATAGTTACAGCTTTCTTTTCATGGAGCTGTTTGCTAACACTGCCTTCCTGGTAACTGCAAAGGGATACTTGGGAGCACCTTGAGGCCTATGGTGAAAAAGGAAATATCCTCAGAGAAAAACTATAAAGAAGCTTTCTGAGAAACTGCTTTGTGATGAGTGAATTCATCTCACAGAATTCCATCTTTCTTTTCATTGTGCAGTTTGGTAGCACTGTTTTTGGGAAATCTGCAAAGGGATTTTCAGGATCTCATAGAGGAATATGGTGAAAAAGGAAATATCTTCAGATAAAAACTGGACAGAAGGTTTTTGAGAAGCTGTTTTGTGATGTGTGCATTCACCTCATAGAGATAAAGCATTTTCTTGATTGGGCAGTTTGGCATCACTGTTTTTGTGGTGTCTGAGAGGGGATATTTGGCAGTGCATTGAGGCTGATGGTTGATTAGTAAATATGCACAGATGAAAACTAGAAAGAAAATTTCTGATAGACAGTTTTGTGATGGGTGAATTCATCTCACAGAGCTAAATCCTTCTTTTCATGGTGCAGTTTATTAACACTGTTTTTGTGGAATATGCAAAGGGATATTCAGGAGTGGATAAAGGCCAATGTTGAAAAAGGAATTATCTTCAGGTAAAAACTGGAGAAAAAGCTTCTGTTAACTCTTTTGTGATGTGTGCATTCAGTTCATAGAGGTAAAGCTTTCTTTTGAGAGAATACTTTGGCATCACTGTTTTTGTGGTTTCTGAGAAGGGATACTTGGGAGGGTACGCCAACCAATTGTGGAAAAGGAAATATCCTGAGATAAAAACTAGAAATAAGATTTCTGAGAAACTTCTTTGTGATGGCTGAATTCATCACACAGAGTTACAAGTTTATTTTGTTTGAGCAGTTTAGTAGCACTGATTTTGTGGAATCTGCAAAGGGATATTCAGAAACTCCTGAAGGCCTATGGTGGAAAAGGAAAAAGTTCAGCTAAATACTAGACACAAACTTTTCGGGAAACGGTTTTGTGATGTGTGTATTCATCTCAAATTGTTTAACCTTTTTGTTGGTTGAGCAGTTTGGCATCACTGTTTTGGTGGTATCTGAGAGGTGTGATTTTTTAGCACATTGAAGCCTATGGTGAAAAAGAAATATCCTCAGATTTAAACTACAAAGAAATTTTCTAAGAAATTGCTTTGTGATGGGTGAATTCATCTCACAGTTACACCTTTCTTTTCATTGAGCAGTTTAGTAACACTGTTTTTGCGGAATCTGCAAAGGGATATTTGGGAGCGCAAAGAGTCCAATGGTGAAAAAGGAAATATCTTCAGGTAAAAACTGGAGAGAAGTTCTTTGAGAAACTCCTTTGTGATGTGTACATTCATCTCATAGAGCTAAACGTTTCTGTTGAGGGAGAACTTTGGCATCACTGTTTTTCTGGTGTTCAGAAGGGATAATTGGGAGCACATTGAAGCCTAGGGTTTAAAAGGAAATATCCACATACAAAGCTAGAAAGAAGCTTTCTGAGGAACAGCTTTGTGATGTGTGAATTCATCTCACAGAGGTACAGCATTCTTTCCAATGGACCAGTTTGGTAGCAGTGTTTCTGGGGAAACTGAGAAGAAATATTTTGGATCACATTGAAGCCTATGGTGACAAAGGAAATATCTTCAGATAAAAATTAGTAAGAAACTTTCTGAGAAAGTTGTTTGTGATGTGTGAATACATCTCACAGAGTTACACCTTTCTTTTCATGAAGCAGTTTGCTAACACTGTTTTCTTGGAATCTGCAATGGGATATTTTTGAGCACATTGAAGTTTAGGGTGACAAAGGAAATATCCTCAGACAAAAACTAAAAAGAGGCTTTCTGAGAAACTTCTTTGCGATTTTTGAGTACATCTCACAGAGTTACATGATTTTTTTCATGGAGCAGATTGATTGCACCGTTTTTATGGAATCTGCAGTGTTGAAAATGGAAATATCTTCAGATTTAAACTAGAAAGAAGTGGATGGTGGAAAAGGAAATATCCTAAGATAAAAACTAGAAAGAAGCTTTCCAAGAAATTTCTTTGTGATAGGTGAATTCATCACATAGAGTTGCACCTTTATTTTCTTTGAGAAGTTTGGTAGCACTGTTTTTATGGATTCTACAAGGAGATATTAGGGAGCTCCTGAAGGCCTACAGTGAAAAAGGAAATAATTTCAGATAAAAACTGGAGGGAAGCTTTGCAAGAATTGTTTTTTTGATGGGTCTATTCATCTCATAGAGTTTAACCTTTCTGTTGACTGAGCAGTTCGGCATCACAGTTTTTGTGGTATTTGAGAAGAGATATTTGGGAGCACATTGAAGCCCAAGATGAAAAAGGAAATATCCTCAGATTTAAGCTAGAAAGAAACTTTCTGAGAAACTGCTTTGTATTGGGTGAATTCATCTCACAGAGTTACACCTTTCTTTTCATTGAGCAGTTTGGTAACACTGTCTTTCTGGAATCTGCAAAGGGATATTCGGGAGCACATAGAGTCCAATGTCAAAAAAGGAAATATCTTCAGGTAAAAACCGGAGAGAAGCTTTCTGCGAAACTCCTTTCTGATGTGTGCATTCATCTTATAGAGCTAAATGTTTCTTTTGAGGGAGAACTTTGGCATCACAGTTTTTTTGGTGTCTTAGAATGGATATTTGGGAGTGCATTGAAGTCTGTGGTGGAAAAAGAAATATCCTCAGATAAAAATTAGAAAGAAGCTTCCTGAGAAACTCCTTTGTGGTGGGTGAATTTTTCTCACAGAGGTAAACCATTCTTTTCATTGCACAGTTTGGTAGCATTGGTTTTGTGGAATCTACAGTGGGATATTTTGGAGCACATAGAGGCCTAAAATGAAAAAGAAAATTCTTTGGGTAAAAACCGTAGAGAAGCTTTTGGAGAAACTCCTTTGTGGTGTGTACCTTCATCTCATAGAGCTAAACGTTTCTGTTGAGGGAGCACTTTGGCATCTCTGTTTTTGTGGTGTCAGAGAAGGGATATTTGAGAGTGTATTGAAGCCTATGGTGGAAAAGGAAATATCCTCAGAAAAAAACTACACAGAAGCTTTCTGAGAAACTGCTTTGTGATGAGTAAATTTATCTCACAGAGTTACATCATTCTTTCCACGGAGCAGTTAGCACTGTTTTTGTGGAATCTGCAGAGGGATATTTTGGAGCTCATAGAGATGTGAGGTGAGAAAAGAAAATTCTTCAGGTAACAACTGGAGAGAAGCTTTTGGAGAAACTCCTTTGTGATGTATGCATTCGTCTCATAGAGCTATATGTTTCTGTTGAGGGAGCACTTTGACATCACTGTTTTTGTGGTGTCCAAGAAGGGATACTTGGGAGCACTTTGAAGCCTCTGGTGGAAAAGGAAATATCCTCAGATAAAAACCAAAAAGAAGAATTCTGGGAAACTCCTTTGTGATGTGTGAATTCATTTCAAAGAGTTACACTGTTCTTTTCTCGTGCAGTTTGCTAACACTCTTTTCTTGGAATCTGCAATGGGATATTATGGAGTACATTGAAGCTGATGGTGACAAAGGAAATATATTCATATCAAAACTAGAAAGAAGCTTTTTGAGAACCTGATTTGTGATGTGCTAATTCATCTCACAGTGTTACAGGATACTTTTCAGGGTCAGTTTGGTAGCACTGTTTTTTTAGTGTCTGAGAAGAGATATTTGGGCGTGCATGGAAGCAGACAGTGGAAAAGGAAATATCCTGAGATAAAAACTAGATAGAAGCTTTCTGAGAAATTTCTTTCTTATGGGTGAATTCATCACACCGAGTTACACCATTGTTTTCTTTGAGCAGTTTGCAAGAACTGTTTTTAAGGAATCTGCAAAGGGATATTCAGGAACTCCTAGAGGTCTATGGTGAAAAAGGAAATAACTTCAGATAAAAACTGGAGAGAAGATTTTCGAGAAATGGTTCTGTGATTTGTGTATTCATCTCAGAGAGCTTAACCTTTTTGTTGATTGAGCAGTTCGGTGTCACTGTTTTGTGGTATCTGAGAGGAGATATTTGGGAGCAGATTGAAGCCTATGGTGAAAAAGGAAGTATCTTCAGATTTAAACTAGAAAAAAGCTTTCTGAGTAACTGCTTTGTGATGGGTGAATTCATCTCACAGAGTTACCCCTTCCTTTTCATTAAGCAGTTCTGTAACACTGTTTATGTGGAATATGCAAAGGGATATTCCAGAGTGCACAAGGTCCAGTGGTGAAAAAGGAAATATTTTCAGGTTAAAAAGTGGAGAGAAGCTTTCTGAGAATCTCCTTTGTGATGTGTACATTCATCTCATAGAGCTAAACGTTTCTGTTGAGGGAACACTTTGGTATCACTGTTTTTGTGCTGTCTGAGAAGGGTATTTGGGAGTGCACTGAAGGCTAGGATGGAAAAGGAAATAACCACCGAAAAAAATTGGAAATAAACTTCCTGAGAAACTGATTGGTGATGTGTTAATTCATCTCACAGGGTTACATGATTCCTTTCATGGAGCTGTTCGGTAGCATCATTTTGGGGGAATCTGAGAAGGGATAATTTGGATCACATAGGAGCCTATGGTGACAAAGGAAATATCCTCAGATAAAAACAAAAAAGAAGTTTTCTTAGAAACTGCTTTTTGCTGTGTGAATTCATCTCACACAGTTACACTGTTCTTTTCATTGAGGAGTTTGTTAACACTGTGCTCTTGAAATCTGCAATGGGATACTTCTGAGCACATTGCCGCTTAGGTTGACAAAGCAAATATCCTCAGACAAAAACTAGTAAGAAACTTTCTGACAAACTGCTTTGTGAGTTGTGATTTCATCTCACAGGGTTACAGGGCTGCTTTCATGGAGCAGTTTGATAGCACTGTTTTGGGGAGTCTGAGAAGGGATATTTGTGAGAACTTTGACACCTACTGTGAAAAGGACATATCCTTAGATAAAAACTAGAAAGAAACTTTCTGGGAAACTGCTTTGTGATGTGTGAATTCATCTCAAAGAGTTACACTATTATTTTCTTTGAGCAGTTTGATAACACTGTTTTCTTGGAATCTGCAATAGAATATTTGGGAGGGCATCGAAGTCTATTGTGACAACAGATACATCCTCGGATCAAGACCAAAAGGAAGCTTTCTGTGAAACTACTTTGTGATGTGTAAATTCACCTCATAGAGTCACAAAGTTCTGTTTATTGAGAAGTTTGCTAACATTTTTTTTCCTGGAATCTGCAATGGGATATTTTGGAGCTCATTGATGAATGTGGTAAAAAAGGAAATATTCTCATATAAAAACTAGAAAGAAGCTTTCTGAGAAACCGCTTGTTATATGTCAATTCATCTCACAGAGTTACAACAATCTTTTCCTGGAGCAATTCTGTAGCACTGTTTTTGGGGAATCTGAGAAGGGATGTTTTGGATATCATTGAAGCCTAAGGTGACAAAGGAAATATCCTGATAAAAGAACGTGAAAGTAGCTTTCTGAGAAACTGCTTTGTGTTGAGTAAATTCATCTCACAGAGTTACACAATCCTTTTCATGGAGTAGTTTCATAGCACTGTTTTTGGGGAATCTGAGAATGGATATTTTGAATCACATCGAAGCCTATGGTTACAAACGAAATATCCTCAGATAAAAACTAGAAATAAGGTTGCTGAGAAAGGTCTTTGTGATGTGTTAATTCATTTCACATAGTTACACCTTCCTTTTCATGGAGCCGTTTGCTCAAACTGTTTTCATGGAATCTGCAAAGGGTTATTTGGCAGTGCCTTGAGACCTACGGTGAAAGAGGAAATATCTTCAGATAAAAATCAAAAAGAAACTTTCTGTGAAGTTTCTTTGTGATGTGTGAATTCATCTCACAGAGTTACCAAGTTCTTTTCATTGAGAAGGTTCCACAATGAATCTGCAATGGGAACTGCAATGGGATATTCTGGAGAGGATTAAGGTATATGGAGAAAACAGAAATATGTGCAGTTAAAATCTAGAAAGAAGCGGTCTGAGAAACAGCTTTGTGATGTGTGAATTCATCTTACAGAATTACACCATTCTGTTCATGGAACAGTTTGGTAGCAACGTTTTTGGAAATTTGAGAAGGGATATTTTGGATCACCTTGAAGCCTAGCGTGACAATGGAAATATAATCAGTTAAAAAGCAGGAAGAATCTTTCTGAGAAACTTCTTTGTGATGTGTGTACTCATCCCATAGAGTAACACGTTTCTTTTCATGGAGTTGTTTGCTAACACAGTTTTCGTGAAATCTACAAAATGATATTTGGGAGCAAGTTGAGACTTATGGTGAAAAAGGAAATATCCTCAGATAAAAACTAGAAGAAAGTTTTCTGAGAAACTGCTTTGTGGAGTGTGAATTCATCTCACAGAGTTACACCACACTTTTCTTGGAGTACTTTACTAACACTGTTTTCATGGAATCTGCAATAGGATATTTCAGATTGCATTGAAGCTTTTGGTAACAAAAGAAATAGCATCAGACAAAAAAAGAAGCTTTCTGTGAAACTGCTTAGTGATATGTGAATTCTCCTCACAAAGCTACACCTTTATTTTCATGGCGCAGATTGGTAGCACTCTTTTTGGGGAGTCTGAGAAGGGATATTTTGGATCACATTGAAGCCTATGGTGACAAAGGCAATATCGTCAGACAAAAACTAGAAAGAACCTTTGTGAGAAATTGCTTTGTGATGTATTTATTCACCTCAGAGAGTTACATGATGTTTTTCATGGGTCAGTTTTGTTGCACTGTTTTTGGAGAATCTGAGAAGGGTTATTTTTGATGGCAATGCAGCCTAAGGTGACAAAAGAAATATCCTCAGATAAAAGCTAGAAAGAAACTTTCTGAGTTATTTCTTTGTAAATTGTGAATTCATCTCACAGAGTTACACCTTTATTTTCACGGAGCAGTTTCCTACCATGGTTTCCGTGGAATCTGCAAAGGGATAGTTTGGAGTGCACTGAGGCCTACACTGATAAAGGAAATATCCTCAGAAAAAAAACTAGAAAGAAACATTCTGAGTAACTGCTTTGTGATGTGTGAATTCATCTTACAGATCTTTACCGTTTTTTTTAATTGAGCAGTCAGTCTAATAACACTGCTTTCATGGGATCTGCAATAAGATGTTTGGGTATGCATCAAAGTCTATGTGGCAAAGGAAATATCCTCAGATAAAAAAGAAAAATAAGCTTTCAGAGAAGCTTATTTGTGATGTGTGAATTCATCTCACAGTGTTACACCATTCCTTTCATTTAGAGGTTTGCTAACACTTTTTTCCTGGAATCTGCATTGGGATATTCAGGAGTGCATTGAGGCCTATGGTGAGAGAGGAAATATCCTCAGAGTAAAACTAAAAAGAAGCTTTCTGAGAAACAGCTTTGTAGTGTGAGAATTCATGTCACAGAGTTACAGCATTATTTTCATGGAGCAGATTGGTAGCACTGTTTTTGGGAAATCTGAGAAGGGATGATTTTTTATCGCATTGAAGCCTATGGTGAAAAAGGATATATTCTCAGATAAGAGCTAGAAAGAATCTTTCTGAGAAACAGCTTTGTGATGTGTGTATTCATCTCACAGAGCTACACAATTCTTTTCTTGGAGTAGGTTGCTAACACTGTTTTCATGGAATCAGCAATAGGATATTTGGAATAGCATTGAAGTCTATGGTGACAAAGGAAATATCCTCAGACTAAAACTAGAAAGAACCTTTCTGAGAAACTGCTTTGTGATTTGTGAATTCATCTCACAGAGTTGCAGGATTCTTTTTATGGACCAGTTTGGTAGCAAAATTTTGGGGAATCTCTGAAGTGATATTTTACATTACGTTGCAGCCTATGGTGACAAAGGAAATATCCTCAGATAAAAACTAGAAAGAAGCTTTCTGAGAAAGCTTTTTGTGATGTGTGAATTCATATCACAAAGTTATATCTTTCTTTTCATGGAGAAATTGGATAACACTGTTTTCTTGGAGGCTGCAATAGGATATTTTGGAGTGCTTTGAATCCTCTAGTGAAAAAGGAAATATCCTCAGATAAAAAACAAAAATAAGCTTTCTGTGAAACTGCTTTGTGATGTTTGAGTTCATCTTACAGAGTTACACCATCCTTTCAATTGAGAAGTTTGCTAACTCTTGTTTCCTGGAAACTGCAATGGGATTTTCTGGAGCACATTGAGGAATATGGTGAAAAGGAAATATCCTCGGTTAAAAACTAGAAAGAATATATCTGAGAAACAACTTTGGATGTGTGAATTCATCTCACAGAGTTACACCACCCTTTCCATAGAGCAGCTATGTAGCACTCTTTTGGGGGAATCTGAGAAGGGATACTTTGAATAGCATTGAAGCCTATATTGAAAAAGGAAATATCCTGAGATAAAAACTTGAAAGAAACTTTCTGAGAAACTGCTTCATGATGTGTGAATTCATCGCACAGATTTGCATGACTCTTTACTTGGAGCAATTTGCTAACACTGTTTTCCTGGAATCTACAATAGGATATTTGGAAGTGCGTTGAAGTCTACAATGACCAAGGAAATATTCAGAGACAAAAAACAAAAAGAAGCTTTCTGAGAAACAGCTTTGGTATGTGTGAATTCACCTCACTGATTTACACCTTTGTTTCATGGAATCTACAAAGGGATATTCGGGAGCGAATTGAGACCTATGGTGAAAAAGGAAATATCCTCAGACAAAAAATAGAAAGAACCTTTCTGAGAAACTGCTTTGTGATTTTTGAATTCATCTCACAGAGTAACTCGATCTTTTTCATGGAACAGTTTGGTAGCATGTTTTTGGGAAATCTGAGAAAGGATAATTTTGATCGCCTTAAAGCCCATGGTAACAAAGGAAATATCCTCAGATAGAAACTAGAAAGAAGCTTTCTGAGAATCTGCTTTTTGATGTGCGAATTCATCTCACAGAGTTACACCTTTATTTCCTTGCAGCAGATTACTAACACTATTTTTGTGGAATCTGCAAAGGGATATTTGGGAGTGCATTGAGGCCTTTGGTTTAAAAGGAGATATCCACAGACAAAAACTAGAAAGAAGCTTTCTGAGAAACTACTTTTTGATGTGTGAATTCACCTCACAGAATTACACTGTTCTTTTCATTGAGCAGTTTGCTAACACTGTTTTCTTGGAATCTGCAATGGGATATTTCAGAGGGCATTGAAGCTTATGGTGACAAAGGAAATATCCTCAGACAAAAACTACAAAGAAGGTTTCTGAGAAATTACTGTTTTGGGGAATCTCAAAAGTTACATTTGGCAACATGTTGAAGTGTATTTTGAAAATTAAATACCTTCAGATAGAAACTAGAAAGAAGCTTTTTCGGAAAGCTCTTTTTGACGTGTGAACTCATCTTACAGAGTTACACCACTCTTTTCATTGAGCAGTTTGATAACACTGTTTTTGTGGAATCAGCAATACCATATTTGGGAGCATATTGAAACCTATGGTGACAAAGGAAATATCCTCAGATAAAAACCAAAAAGCAGATTTCTGATAAACTGCTTTGTGATGTATGAATTCATCTCAGAGAGTTACACTGTTCGTTTCATTAAGAAGTTTGTTAACACTGTTTTTGTGGAATCTGCAAAGAGATATTTCAGGGTGCATTGAGGCTTAAGGTGACAAAGGAAATACAGTCATATAAAAACTAGAAAGATGCTTTCTGAGGAAACGCTTTCTGATGTGTTCATTCTTCTCACAGAGTTACACGATTTCTTTAATAGAGCAATTTGGTGACACTGATTTGTGGAGTCTCAGAAGGGACATTTTTGACAGCATTGAATTCTATGGTGATGACGGAAATATCCTCAGATAAAATCTAGAATAAAGTTTTCTCAGAAAGATTTTGTGACGTGTGAATTCATCTCACAGAAATAAATCTTTCTTTTATGGAGTAGTGTTCTAACACAGTTTTCATGGAATTTGCAAAGGAATATTTGGAAGCACATTGAGGCCTGCAGTGAAAAATGGTATATCCTCAGATAGAAACTAGAAAGAAACATTCTGAGAAACTTCTTTGTGATGTGTGAATTCATCTCACATAGTTTCTCTGTTCTTTTCATTGAACAATTTGCTAACATTGTTTTCTTGGAATTTGCAATGGGATATTTTGGAGCACACTGAAGCTTTGGGTGACAAAGGAAATATCCTCAGACAAAACTAGAAATACGCTTTCTAAGAAACTGTTTTTTGATTTGTGAATTCATCTCACAGAGTTACATGATTTACTTAATGGATCAGTTTAGTAGCACTTTTTTGGGGAATCTGAAAATTTATATTTGGCATCACATTGAAGTCTATTTTGAAAATTATATACCCTCAGATAAAAGCTAAAAATAAGCTTTCTGAGAAAGTTCTTTGTGACATGTGAACTCATCTCACAGAATTACATAGCTCTTTTCAATGAGCAACTTGATAACACTGTTTTTGTGGAAACTGCAATACTATATTTGGGAGCACATTGAAGCCTATGATGACAAAGGAAATATCCTCAGATAAAAACCAAAAGGAAAATTTCTGAGAAACTCTTTCATGATGCGTAAATTCATTTCAAAGAGTTACACCATTCTTTTCATTGAGAAGATTGCTAACACTGTTTTCGTGGAATCTGCAGTGGGATATTTCGGAATGTATTGAAGCTTAAGGTGACAAAGGAAATACACTCATATAAAAACTAGAAAGACGCTTTCTGATGAAACACTTTCTGATGTGTTAATTCATCTCACAGTGTTACACAATTCTTTTCATGGAGCAGTTTGGTAACACTGTTTTGTGGAGTCTGAGAAGGGACATTTTGGATAACATTGAAAACTATGGTGACAAGGGAAATATCCTCAGACAAAAGCTAGAAAGAAGCTTTCTGAGAAAGATTTTGTGACGTGTGAATGCATGTCACAGAGTTATACCTTTCTTTTCATGGAGCAGTTTTCTAACACTGTTTTCGTGGAATCTGCAAAGGAGTATTTGGAAGCACATTAAGGCTTATAGGGGAAAAATGGAATATCCTCTGTAAAAACTAGAAAGAAGCTTTCAGAGAAACTACTTTGTGATGTATGAATTCATCTCAAAGAGTTACACTGTTCTTTACATTGAACAGTTTGCTTACACTGTTTTCTGATAATTTGCAATGGGATATTTTGGAGCGCATTGAAGCTTTGGGTGACAAAGGAAATATCCTAAGATAAAAACTAGAAAGAAGCTTTCTGAGAAACTTCTTTGTGATGTGTGAATTCATGTAACAGAGGTACACCTTCCTTTACTTGGTGCAGTTTGCTAACACTGTTTTTGTGTAATCTGCAAAGGGATATTTGGGAGTGCATTGTGGAATATAATGACAAAGGAAACATCCTCAAATAAAAAATAGAAAGAAGCTTTGTGAGAAACTGCTTTGTAATGTGTGAATTAATCTCAGAGAGTTACACTGTTCTTTTCATTGAGCAGTTTGATAACACTGTTTCATGGAATCTGCAATGGGATAATTCGGAGCGCATTGAAACTTATGGTGACAAAGGAAATAACCCCAGATAAAATCTAGAAAGAATCTTTCTGACAAACTGTTTTGTGATGTGTGAATTTATCTCACAGAGTTACACCATTCTTTTCATTGAGCTGTTTGAAAACAGTGTTTTCATGGAATCTGCAGAGGGATATTTTGGAGTGCATGAGGCCTAATGGGAAAACGGAAATATCCTCAGATAAAAAAATGGAAGGAAGCTTTCTGAGAAACTGCTTTTTGATGTGTGAATTCATCTCACAGAGTTACACTCTTCTTTTCATTGAGCAGTTTGCTAACACTGTTTTCGTGGAATCTGCAATGGGATATTTCGGAGCACATTGAAGTTTATTGTGACAAAGGAAACATCCTCAGACAAAAACTAGAAAGCAGGTTTCTGATAAACTGCCTTGTGATTTGTGAATTCATCTCAGATTGCTACACTATTGTTTTCATGGATCACTTTGGTAGCACTGTTTTCAGAGAATCTGAAAAGGGATATTTGGGAGCGCATTGAAGCCTATGGTTACCAGTTAAATATCCTCAGATGAAAACTAGAAAGAAGCCTTCTGAGGAAGTACTTTGTGATGTGTGAATTCTTCTCACAGTTACAACATTCTTTTCATGGAACCGTTTGCTAACACTGTTTTTGTGGAATCTTCAAAGGATATTTGGGAGCACATTAGGCCTATGCTAAAAAGCTGAATATCCTCAGATAAGAACTAGAATGAAGCTTGCTGAGAAACTGCTTTGTGACATATGAATTCATCTCTCAGAGTTACATTGTTCTTTGCTTTGAGCAGTTTACTATCACTGTTTTCATGGAATCTACAAAGAGATATTTGGTAGCACTTTGAGGCCTATAGTGAAAAAGGAAATATCCTCAGAAAAAAAGTAGAAAGAAGCTTTCAGAGAAACTACCCTGTGATGTTTGAATTCATCTTACAGCCTTACACCGTACTTTTAATTAAGCAGTTTGATAACACTGTTTTCATTTAATCTGCAAAGGGATATTTGGAAAAACATTAAGACCTATGGTGAAAAACCAAATATCCTCAGATAAAAACTAGAAAGAAGCTTTCTGAGAAACTGCTTTGTGATGTGTGAATTCATCTAACAGATTTACACTGTTGCTTCCATTGAGCAGTTTTCTGACACATTTTTTGTGGAATCTGTGATGGGATATTTCAGAGTGCATTGAAGCTTATGGTGACAAAGGAAATATCCTCAGGCAAAAACTAGAAAGTAACTTTCTGAGAAACTGCTTTGTGATATATGTATTCATCTCACAGAGTAACACCTTTCTTTTGATGGATCGGTTTGCTAACATTATTTTCCTGGAAACTACAAAGAGATATTTGGGAGTGAGATGAGGCCTATGGTGAAAAAGGAAATATCTTCTGAAAAAAACTTGAAAGAAACTTTATGAGAAACTACTTTGTGATGTGTGAATTCATCTCACTGAGTTACACCACCCTTTTCATGGAGCAGTTTTGTAGCACTGTTTTTGGGGATCTGAGAACGGGTGATTTTAATCGCATTGAAGCCTATACAATATACAACTGAAGCCTATACAAATGAAATAACCTCAGATAACAACTAGAAAGAAGCTTTCTGAGAAAGTTCACTGTTATGTGTGAATTCCTCTCACAGAGGTACACCGTTCTCTTCATGGAGCAGTTTGTTAACACTGTTTTCATGAAATCTGCAAAGTGATATTTGAGAACACATTGTGGTCTATATTGAAAATGGAAATAACCTCAGATAAAAACTAGAAAAAAGCTTTCTGAGAAATGGCTTGTGATGTGTATATTCGTCTCCCAGAGTTACACTGTTCTTTTCTTAGAGCAATTTGCTAACACTGTTTTTTGGGTTCTGTAATCTGATATTTTGGAGGGAATTGAAGCGGAGGGTGACAAAGGAGATATCCCCATATAAGAAGTAGAAAGAAGCTTTCTGAGAAAACGCTTTGTGATGTTTAATTCATCTCACAGAGTTACAAGAATCTTTTCATGGATCTGATTGGTAAAACTGGTTTTGGGGAATCTGAGAAGAGATATTTTGGCTCACATTGAAGCCTATGGTAACAAAGGAAATATCCTCAGATAAAAGTATAAAGAAGCTTTCTGAGAAACTTCTTAGTGGTGTGTGAATTCACCACACAGAGTTACACCTTTCTGCAATTGGATATTTGGGAGTGTATTGACTGCTATGTTGAAAAACAATATATTCTCAGATTAAAACTGGAAAGAACCTTCCTGAGAAACCAGTTTGCGATGTGTGAATTTATCTCACAGAGTCACACCATTCTTTTCATTGAGCAGTTTTCTAACACTCTTTTCGCGGAATCTGCAAAGGGATATATGGGAGTGCATTGAGGCCTATGGGGTAAAAGGAAATATCCTCAGTTAAAAAATAGAAAAAAATTTTCTGAGATGCTGCTTTGTGATGTGTGAATTCATCTCACAGTGTTACAGTGTTCTTTTCATTGAGCAGTTTGCTAACACTGTTTTCTTGGATTCTGCAATTGGATATTTCAGAGCACACTGAAGCTTATGGTGACACAGGAAAAATCCTCATAGAAAAAGTGGAAAGAAGCCTTCTGAAAAACTACTCTGTGATGTGTTAACTCATCTCACAGAGTTAGATGATTCTTTCCATGGGTCAGTTTAGTAGCACTGTTTTTGGGGGAATCTGAGAACGGATATTTGGGATCATATTGAAGTCTATGGTGACAAAGCAAATATCCTCAGATAAAAACTAGAAAGAAGCATTCTGAGACAGTTCTTTTTGATGTGTGAACTCATCTCAGAGAGTTACACCATTCTTTTTATTGAGCAGTTTAAGAAGACTCTTTTTGAGAAATCTGCAGTAGAATATTTGGGAATACATTGAAGCCTATGGTGACAAAGGAAATATCCACAGATAAAAACAAAAAAGCAGCTTACTGAGGAACTGCTTTGTGATTTGTGAATTCATCTCACAGAGTTACACCTTATTTTTCATGGAGCAGTTTGTTATCACTGTTTTCGTAGAATCTGCAAAGGGATATTTGGGAGCACATTGAGGCCCATAGTGAAAAAGGAAATATCCTGAGATAAAAACTAGAAAGTAGCTTTCTGAAAAACTGCTTTGTTACATGTGACTTCCTCTCACATATTTACACCGTTGTTTTCATTGAACAGATTGATAACATTGTTTTCATGGAATCTACAATAGGGTATTTGGGAGCACATTGAAGCCTATGGTGAGAAAGGAAATATCCCTAGATAAAAAACAAAAAGAAGCCTTCTGTGAAACTGCTTTGTGATGCATGAATTCATCTCACAGAGTTACACCTTTCTTTTCATTGAGAAGCTTGATAACACTTTTTTCATGGAATCTACAATGGGATATTCAGGAGTAGAGTGAGAAATATGGTGAAAAAGGAAATATCCTCAGATAATAACTAGAAAGAAACTTTCTGAGAAACAGTTTTGTGATGTGTGAATACATCTCACTTTGTTTTCATGGAGCAGTTTGTTAACTCTGCTATCATTTAATCTGCAAAGGGATATTTCAGAGCAAATTGTGGACTACAGTGAAAAAGGAAATACCCTAAGAAAAATCTAGAAAGAAGCTTTCTGAGAAACTGTTTTGTGATGTGTGAATTCACCTCATGGAGTTACACTGTTCTTTTTATTGAAGAGCTTGCTAGCACTCTTTTCTTGGAATCTGTAATGGTATATTCAGGAGCACATTGGAGCTTATGGTGATAAAGAAAATATCATCATAAAAAAACTAAAAAATATATTTCTGAGAAACCGATTTGTGATGGGTTTATTGATCTTACAGAGTTACAGGATTCTTTTCATGCATCAGTTTGGTAGCATTGCTTTTGGGGAATCAGATGGGGGATATTTTCGATCACTTTGAAGCCTATGGTGACAAAGGAAATATCACCAGATCAAAACTAGAAAGAAGCAATCTGAGAAACTTCTTCATGATGCGTGAATTCATCTCATAGAGTTACACGTTTCCTTTCAAGGAGCATTTTGCTAACACTGCTTTCGCGGAATCTGTAAATTGATATAGGGGAGCATATTGGGGTCTATGGTGAAAAATGATATATCCTCACATAAAAACTAGAAAGAAGTTTTCTGAGAAACTGCTTTGGGATGTGTGAATTCATCCCAGAGAGTTACAATGTTGTTTTCATTGAGCAATTTGCTAACACTGTTTTCTTGGAATCTGCCATCAGATATTTCAGAGTGTATTGAAGGTTATGGTGACAAAGGAAATATCCTCATAAAAAAAACTAGAAAGAAGCCTTCTAGAAACTACTTTGTGGTTTTTGAATTAATCTCACAGGGTTACACCATTCTTTTCATGGAGAAGTTTAATAACACTGTTTTGGGGGAATGTGAGGGGGCTATTTTTGATCAGCTTGAAGTCTATGGGGAAAAAGGAAATACTCTCATATAAAGACTGGAAAGAAGCTTTCTGATAAACTTCTTCAAGATGTGTGTATTGATCTCACAGAGTAGCATGATTCTTTTCTTGGAGCAGTTTGGTAAAAGTGTTTTCGTGGATCTGCTATAGGATACTTGGGAGTGCATTGAAGCCTACGATGGCAAAGGAAATATCCTTAGGCAAAAACTAGAAAGAAACATTCTATGAAACTACTTTCTTACTTGTGAGTTCATCTCACAGACTTACATAATTCTTTCCATGGAGAAGCTTGGCAGCACTGTTTTTGGGGAATCTGAGAAGGAATATTTTGGATCACATTGATGCCTATGATGACAAACAGAATATTCTCAGAAAAAAAAATTGATAGAAGATTTTTGAGAAACTGCTTTATGATGTGTGCATTCATCTCATAGAGTAGCACTATTCTTTTCTTGGAGCAGTTTGCTAAAACTGTTTTCTTGGAATCTGCAAAGGGATATTTGGGAACGCATTGAGGAATATGGTGAAAAAGGAATTATCTTCAGATAAAAAGTACAAAGAGGCTTTCTGAGAAAATGTTTTGTGATGTGAGAATTCATCACACAGAGTTACACCACATTTTTCATGATGAAGTGTTTTAGCACTGTTTTGGGGGAATTGGAGAAGGTATATTTGGAATTGCATTGAAGCCTATGTTGACAAAGGAAATATCCTCAGAAAACAACTAGAAAGAAGCTCTCTGAGAAACTGCTTTGTGATGTGCAAATTCATCTCAGAGAGTTACAATGTTGCTTTCACTGAGTGGTTTGCCAGCACTGTTTTCTTGGCATCTGCAATGGGATATTTCGGAGCTCATTGAAGCTTATGGTGACAAAGGAAATATCCTCATGTAAAAACTAGAAAGAAGTTTTCTGAGAAACCGCTTTGTGATGTATTAATTCATCTCACAGAGTTACATGATTCTTATCATCGATCCATTTTGTAGCACTGTTTTTGGAGAATCTGTAATAGGATATTTGGGAGTGCATTGTAGCCTGTGGTGACAAACTAAATATCCTCAGACAGAAACCAAAAAGAAACTTTCTGAGAAACTGCTTTTTGATGTGTGAATTCATCTCAGAGATTTACACCTTTGTTTTCATGGAACAGTTGGCTAAAACTATTTTTGTGGAATCTGCAAAGCTATTTGTGGGCACATTGAGGCCTATTATGAAAAAGGAAATATCCTCAGATAAAAACTAGAAAAAAGCTTTCTGAGAAACTGCGTTGTGATATGTGAATTCACCTCACAGAGTTACACTGTTCTTTTCATTGTGTAATTTGCTAACACTGTTTTCTTGGAATCTGAAATGGGGTATCTCGGAGCACATTCAGGCTGATGGTGACAAAGGAAATATCATTAGACAAAAACTAGAAACAACCTTTCTGAGAAACTGCTTGATGATTTGTAAATTTATCTCACAGAGTTTCACCTTTCTTTTCATGGAGCAATTTGCTAACACTGTTTTCGTGGAATATGCAAAGGGATATTTTGGAGTGCATTGAGGCTTATGGTGAGAAAGGAAATATCCTCTGATTAAAACAGGTAAGAAACTTTCTGAGAAAGTACTTTGTGATGTATGAATTCATCTCACAGAGTTACATTGTTCTTTTCTTTGAGCAGTTTTCTAGCACAGTTTTCTTGGATTCTGCAATGGGATATTTCAGAGCACAATGAACCTTATGGTGACAAAGGAAATAACTTCATGTAAAAAATAGAGTGAAGCTTTCTCAGAAACTGCTTCATGCTGTGTTAATTCATCTCACAGAGATACATGACTCTTTTCATAGATCAATTTGGTAGCACTGTTTTTGGTTAATTTGGGAATGAATATTTTGGATAGCATTGAAACCTAGAGTGACAAAGGAAATACCTTCAAATAAAAATTAGATAGAAGCTTTCTGGGAAAGTTCTTTGTGATGTTTGAATTCATCTCACAGAGTAACACAACCCTTTTCATGGTACAATTTGCTAACACTGATTCCCCGGAATCTGCAATGGGATATTTGGGAGTGCATTCAGGCCTGTAGTGAAAAAGGAAATATCCTCAAATAAAAACCAAAAAGAAGCTCTCTGAGAAACTACTTTGTGATGTGTGAATTCATTTCACAGAGTTACACTGTTCTTCTCATTGAGCAGTTTGCTAACACTGTTTTGTTGGAATCTGCAATGGGATATTTTGGAGCACATTGAAGCTTATGTGACAAAGGAAATATCCTCAGACAAAAACTAGTAAGAAGCTTTCTGAGAAACTACTGTGTGATTTGTGAATACATCTCACAGAGTTACACATTTCTTTTCATGTAAGAGTTTGGTAGCACTGTTTTTGGAGAATCTGAGAAGGGATATTTTGGATCGCATTGAAGCCTATGGTGACAAAGGAAAAACTCAGATAAAAGCTAGAAATAAGTTTTCTGAGAACTGCTTTGTGATGTGTTTTTTCATCTCACAGATTTACACATTTCTTTTCATGGAGCAGTTTGCTAACCCCATTGTCATGGAATCTGCAAAGGGATATTCCGGAACACCTTGAGGCTTGTAGTGAAAAAGGAAATATCCTCAGATAAACACTGGAAAGAAGGTTTCTGAGAAGCAGCTTTGTGATGTGTGAATTCATCTTACAGTGCTACACCGTTCTTTTCATTCAGCAGTTTGATAATGCTGTTTTTGGTTAATCTGCATTAGGATATTTGGCAGCATATTGAAGCCTATAGTGACAAAGGAAATATCCTCCGATAAAATCCAAGAAGAAACTTTCTGTGACACTTCTTTGCAATGTGTGAATTTATCTCACAGGTTTACACCTTTCTTTTAATGGAGCAGTTTGCTTACACTGTTTTCCTGGATTCTACCAGGGGATATTCATGAGCACATTGAGGCAAATGGTGAAAAGGGAAATGTCCTCAGGCAAAACTAGAAAGAAGCTTACTGAGAAACTACTTTGTGAATTCATCTCAGAGTTACACATTTCTTTTCATGTAAGAGTTTGGTAGCACTGTTTTTGGGGAATCTGAGAAGGGATATTTTGAATTGCATTGAAGTTTATGGTGACAACGGAAACACTAAGATAAAAACTAGAAGGAAGCTTTCTGAGAAACTGCTTTGTGATATGTGGATTCATCTCACAAGTTACGCCTTTCTCTTCATGAAGCAGTGTGCTAACACTGTTTTTTGGAATCTACAGTGATGTTTCAGAGCACATTGAGGTCTATGGTGAAAAAGGAAATCTCTTCATATAAAAACTAGAAAGAAGCTATCTGAGAAACAACTATTTGATGTGATAATTCATCTTACTGTGTTCTAGAATTCTTTTCATTGAGCAGTTTGATAACACTGTTTTTGAGGAATCTGCAATAGGATTTTTGGGAGCGCATTGAAGCCTATAGTGACATAAGGAAATATCCTCAGATAAAAATCAAAAAGTAGGTTTCTGTGAAACTGCTAAGTGATGTTTGAATTCGTCTCACAGGTTTACACCTTTCATTTCATGGAGCAGTTTGATAACACTCTTTTCCTGGAATCTACAAAGCAATATTCGTGAGCACAATGAGGTAAAAGGTGAAAAAGGAAATATCCTCAGACAAAACCAGAAAGAAGCTTACTGAAAAACTACTTTGTGTTTTGTGAATTCATCTCTCTGAGTTACCCAATTCTTTTCATGCAGAAGTTTGGTAGCATAGTTTTTGGGGAATCTGAGAAGGGATAATTTGGATCACATTGAAGCCTATGGTGACAAAGGAAATATCCTCAGATAAAATCTTGAAAGAATCATTCTGAGAAACTTCATGATGTGTGAATTCGTCTCAAAAATTTACACCATTCTTCTCATTGAGAAGTTTGCTAACACTTTTTTCATGGAATGTGTTATGGGATATTCCAGAGGGCATTGAAGAATATGATGAAAAAGGAAATATCCTCAGATAAAAACTAGAAAGAAGCTTTCTGAGAAACAGCTTTGAGATGAGTGAAGTCGTCTCACAGAGTTACATCATTCTGTTCATCAAGCAGTTTGGTAGCCCTGTTTTTGGGGATCTCAGAAGGAATATTTTGGATCGCATTGAAGCCTATGGTAACAAAGGAACTATTCCTAGATAAAACTAGAAAGAAGCTTTCTGAGAAACGTCTTTGTGATGTGTGAATTCATCTCAAGTAGCTACATGATACTTTTCATGGAACAGTTTGTTAACACTGTTTTTTTAAAATCTGCAATAGGATATTTTTGTATGCCTTGAAGCCTATGGTGATGATGGAAATATCCTCAGAAAAAAACTGAAAAGAAGCTTTCTGAGAAACTGCTTTTTGAAGTGTGTGAATTCATCTCACAGATTTACACCTTTCTTTTCATGGAGTAGTCTGCTAACACTGTTTTCATGGAAACTGCAAAGGGATATTTGAGAGCACTTTGAGGCCTACGGTGAAAAAGGAAATATCCTCAGATAAAAACTAGAAAGAAGCTTTCTGAGAAACTACTTTGTGATGTGTGAATTTATCTCAGAGTTACACTGTTCTTTTCATAGAGCAGTGTGCTCACACTGTTTCCTTAGAATCCACAAAGGGATATTTCAGAGTGCATTGAAGCTTATGGTGACAAAGGAAATATCCTCATATATAAACCAGAAATAAGCTTTCTCAGAAACAGCTTAGTTATGTGTTATTTCCACTCACAGAGTTACACAATACTTTTCATGGACCAGTTATGTAGCACTGTTTTCATGGAATCTGCAATAAGATATTTGGGAGTGCATTCAAGCCTATGGTGGCAAAAGAAATATCCTCAGATAAAAACTAGAAAGAAGCTTTCTGGGAAACTTCTCTGTGAGGTGTGAATTCATCTCGTAGAGTTACACCTCGCTTTTCATGCAGGAGTTAGCTAACACTTCTTTTGTGGAATCTGCCAAGTGATATTTGGGAGCGCCTTGAGTCCTATAGAGAAAAAGGTAATACCGTCAGATATTAACATGAATGAAGCTTTCTGAGAAACTACTTTGTGATTTTTTAATACATCCCACTGACTTACACGATTCTTTTCATGGAGCAGTTTGGTAGCACTGTATTTGGGGAATCTGAGAAGGGATATTTTGGATCACATTGAAACCTATGGTAACAAAGGAAATATCCTCAGATTAAAAACTAGATAGAAGCTTTCTGAGAAAGTTCTCTGTGATGTGTGAGCTCATCTCACAGAGTTACACCTTTCCTTTCATGGAGCAGTTTGCTAACACTGTTTTCATGGAATCTGCAAAGGAATATTTGGGAGTGCATGGAAGCCGATGATGGAAAAGGAAATATCCTGAGATAAAACTAGAAAGAAGCTTTCTGAGAAATTTCTTTGTGATGGGTGAATTCATCACACAGAGTTACTACTTTGTTTTCTTTCAGCAGCTTGGTAACACTGTTTTTATGGGATCTGCAAAGTTATATTCAGGAGCTCCTAGAGGCTTATGGTTAAAAAGTAAATACCTTCAGATAAAAACAGGAGAGAAACTTTCCCAGAAACGGTTTTGTGCTTCGTGGATTCATCTCATAGAGTTGAACATTTTTTTTTTTTGATGAAGCAATTCAGCATCCCTCTTTTTCTGGTACATGAGAGGAGTTATTTGGGAGCATTTTGAAGCCTGTGGTGACAAAGGAAATATCCTCAGATAACAATCAATAAGAAGCTTTCTGTGAAACTGCTTTGTGATGTGTGAATTCACCTCACAGAGTTTTACCATTCCTTTCATTGAGAAGTTTGCTAACAATTTTTAAGTTTAATCTGCAATGGGATATTTGGGAGCCCATTGAGGAATACTGTGAAAAAGGAAACATTCTCAGATAAAAACTAAAAAGCTGTCTTCTGAGAAATATCTTTGTGATATGTGAATTCATCTCCCAGAGTTACACGATTCTTTTCATG
The DNA here is from genome assembly GCF_043159975.1 of Macaca nemestrina. Lineage (NCBI taxonomy): Eukaryota > Metazoa > Chordata > Mammalia > Primates > Cercopithecidae > Macaca > Macaca nemestrina. The sequence goes on along the minus strand of NC_092142.1, from coordinate 32,142,080 downwards.
GATAAGTTTGGTAACACTGCTTTTGGGGAATCTGAGATGGGATATTTTGGATCACATTGAAGCCTATGGTGACAAAGGAAATATCCTCAGATAAAAACTAGAAAGAAGCTTTCTTCGAAACAACTTTTTGAGGTGTGAAATCATCTTACAGAGTTATAGCGTCCTTTTAACTGATCAGTTTGCTAACACTGTTTTCGTGGAATCTACAAAGGTATACAGTGGAGTGCACTGAAACCTATGGTGAAAAAGAAAATACTCTCAGATAAAAAGTAGAAAAAATCTTTCTGAGAAACTGCTTTGTGATGTATGAATTCATTTCACAATATTACACTGTAGCTTTCCTTGAGCCATTTACTAACACTATTTTCTTGGAATATGCAACGGGATAATTTGGAGCGCATTGAAGCTTATGGTGACATAGGAAATATCCTCATATAAAAACTATAAGGAACCTTTCTCAGAAACCATTTTGTGATGTGTTAATTCATCTCAAATAGCTACACAATCCTTTTCATGGATCAGTTTGGTTGCAGTGTTTTTGGGGAATCTGAGAAAGGATAGTTTGAATCGCATTGAAGCCTATGGTGACTAAATAAATATCCTCAGATAAAAACTAGAAAGAAGCTCTCTGAGAAAGTTCTTTGTGATGTGCGAATTCAACTCAGAAAGTTACACCTTTCTTTTCTTGGAGCAGTTTGTTAACACTCTTTACATATAATCGGCAATGGGATATTCTGGAGTACATTGAGGACTAAAGTTAAAAAGTAAATATCCTCATGTAAAAACTAGAAGGAATCTTTCTGAGAGGCAGCTTTGTGATGTGTGAATTCACCTTACAGAGTTACAACGTTATTTTCATTGAGAAGCTTGACAAAACTGATTTCGTGGTGTCTGCAATAGGGTATTTTAGAGGGCATTGAAGCCTAGAGTGACAAAGGAAATATGCTCAGATAAAAAGCAAAGGAAGCTTCCTGAGAAATTGCTTTGTGATATGTGAATTCATCTCACTGAGTAACACCGTTCTTTTCATTGAGAAATTTGATAACACTTTTTTCATTTAATCTGAAATTGGATATTTTGGAGTGCATTGAGGAATATGGTGAAAAAGTAAATATCCTCAGACAAAAACTAGAAAGAAGCTTTCTGAGAAACTCCTTTGTGATGTGTGAATTCATCTCACAGAGTTATACTGTTCTTTGCATTGAGCAGTTTACTTACACTGTTTTCTTGGAAACTAAAATCTGATATTTCTGAGTGCTTTGAATCTTATGGTGACAAAGTAAATATCCTCATATAAAAACTAGAAAGAAGCTTCCTGAGAAGCCGGTTTCTGATGTGGTAATTCATCTCACAAAGTTACACAATTGTTTTATGGAGCACTTTGGTAGCACTGCTTTTGGTGCATCAGAGATGGGATATTTTGGATCGCATTGAAACCTATCATGACAAAGGAAATATCTTCAGATAAAAGCTAGAAAGAAGCTTTCTGAGAAAGTTCTTTGTGTTGTGTGACTTCACATCACAGAGTTACATCTTTCTTTTCATGGAGCAATTTGTAAACACAGCTTTCGAGGAATCAGCAAAGGAATGTTTTGGAGTGCTTTGAGACCTATGGTGACAAAGGAAATATCCTCAGATAAAAAGCAAAAAGATTTCTGAGACACTGCTTTGTGATTTCTGAATTCATCTCATGGAGTTACACTGTTCTTTTCATTGAGCAGTTTGCTAACACTCTTTTGTTGCAATATGCAATGGCACATTTTAGAGAGCATTGAACTTTATGCTGACAAAGGAATTATCCTGAGAAAAACTGGAAGCAAGCTTTCTGAGAAAGTGGTTTGTAGTGTGTTATCTCATCTCACAGAGTTACACCTTTCTGTTCATGCAGCAGTTTGGTAGCACTGTTTTTGGGGAAATCTGTGAAGGGATATTTGGGATCGCATTGAAGCCTATGGTTACAAAGGAAACATCCTCAGATAAAAACTAGAAAGAAGCTTTCTCAGTAACTTCTTTGTGATGTGTGAATTCATCACACAGAGTTACACCTTTCTTTCCATGGAGCAGTTTACTAAAACTGTTTTCATTGAATCTACAAAGCGATACTTGGGTGTACGTTAAGGCCTATGGTGAAAAAGGAAATATCCTCACATAAAAACTAGAAAGACACTTTTTGAGAAATGGTTCTTTGATCTGTGAATTCATCTCACAGTTTTACACTGGTCTTTCCATGGAGCAGTTTGCTAACACTGTTTTCTTTTAATCTGCAATGGGATATTTCGAAGCACATTGAAGCTTGGGGTGAGATAGGAAATATCCTCATGGAAACAGTAAAAAGAAGCTTTCTGATAAACCTCTTTGTGATGTGTTAATTCAACTCACAGATTTACATGATTCTTTCCATGGATCAGTTTGGTAGCACTGTTTTTGGGGAATCTGAAATGGATATTATGGGTTGCATTCTAGACTATGATGACCAAGGAAATATCCTCAGAAAAAATCTAGAAAGAAATTTTCTGAGAAAGTTCTTTGTTACGTGTAAATTCATCTCACAGAGTTACCACTTTCTATTCATGGTACCTTTTGCTAAGACTGTTTTCCTGGAATGTGCAAAGGGATATTTGGGAGTGCATTGGAGCCTATGGTGATAAAGGATATATCCAAGATAAAAAGCAAAAAGCAGCGTTGGGAGAAACTGCTTTGTGACATGGGAATTCATCTCACATAGTTACACTGTTGTTTTCATTGAGCAGTTTGCTAACACTGTTTTCGTGGAATATGCAAAGTGATATTTTGGTGTGCATTGAGGCCTAGAGTGAAAAAGAAAATATTCTCAGATAAACACCAGAAAGAATCTTTCTGAGAAAGTTCTTTGTGATGTGTGAATTCATCTCACAGAGTTACAACATTCTTTTCCTTGACCTCTTTGATAACACTGTTTTTGTGGAATCTGAAATAGGATATTTCAGAGCTCATTGAATCCTATGGTGAAAAAGGAAATATCCTCAGATAAAAACCAAAAAGAAGCTTTCTGAGAACCTTCTCTGTAAAGTGTGAATTCATTTCACAGAGTTACACTTTCCTTTTCATGAAATAATTTGCTAACAAAGTTTCCATGGAATCCACAAAGGATATTTGGGAGCACATTGTGGCGTATGCTGAAAAACTAAATATCCTCACATAAAAACTAGAAAGAAGCTTTCTGAGAAACTGCTTTGTGATGTGTGAATTTATCTCACAGAGGTACATCATTCTTTTCATTGAGATGCTTGATAAAACTGTTTTCATGGAAACTGCAATAGGATATTTGGGAATACATTGAAGCCTAGGGTTGCAAAGGAAATATCCTCAGATAAAAACCAACAGGGAGATTTCTGAGACACTGCTTTGTGATGTGTGAATTCATATCACAGAGTTACACTGTTCTTTTCATGGAGCTATTTACTAACACTGTTTTCTTGGAATCTGCATTGGGATTTTTGGAGCACATTGAAGCTTAGAGAGACAAAGAAAATATCCTGAGACAAAAATTAGAAAAATCATTCTGAGAAATTGCTTTGTGATTTGTGAATTCATCTCACAGAGTTACACGATTCTTTTCATGGATCAGTTTGGTAGCACTGTTTTTTAGTTATCTGAGAAGGGATATTTAGGATTGCATTGAAGCCTATGGCAACAAAGGAAATATCCTAGGATAAAAACTAAAAAGACGCTTTCTGAGCAAATTCTTTGCATTGTGTGAATTCATCTCACAGAGTTACACCTTTCTTTTCATGGAGCAGCTTACTAACACTGTTTATGTGGAATCCACAATGGGCTATTTGGGAGTGCACTGAGGCCTATAGTGAAAAAGGAAATATCCTCAGGTTAAAACTAGAAAGTAAAGTAGCCTTCAGGGAAACTGATTTGTGATGTGTGAGTCATCTTACAGAGTTACACAGATCTTTTCATTGATCAGTTCACTAACACTGTTTCCTTGGAATCTGCAATTCCAAGAAAATTCCTTGGAATCTGAAATTCCAAGGAAATTCCTTGGAATCGGAGCGCACTGAAGTTTATGTTGAGAAAGGAAATATCCTCATATAAAAACTAGAAAAAAAGCTATCTGAGAAACCCCTTTGTGATTTGTTAATTCATCTCACAGAGTTACATGATTCTTTTTATGGATCATTTTGGTAGCACTGTTTTTGTGCTGTCTTAAAAGGGATAATTTGGAGCACCTGAAGCCGAAGGTGGATAAGGAAATATCCTGAGATAAAAACTAGATGGAAATTTCCTGAGAAATTTCTTTGTGATGCGTGATTTCATCACACAGAGTTAAACCTTTGTTTTCTTTGAGCATATTGGTATCACTGTTTTTGTGGAATCTGCAAAGTGATAATCAGGAGCTCCTAGAGCTCTGCGGTGAAAAAGGAAATGACTTCAGATAAAAACTGGAGAGAAGCTTTTCAAGAAATGATTTTGTGATGTGTGTATTCATCTCATAGAGTTTAACCTTTTTTTTTTTTAATTGAACAGTCCGGCATCACTGCTTCTGTGGTATGCAACAAGAGATACTTGGGAGAACAAGGAAGATTATGGTGAAAAAGGAAGTATCTTTAGATGTAAACTAGAAAGAAGCTTTCTGAGAAACTGCTTTGTCATGGGTGAATTCATGTCACAGAGTTACACCTTTCTTTTCATTGAACAGTTTGGTAACACTGCTTTGGGGGATCTGCAAAGGGATATTCAGGGGCACATAGTGTCCAATGGTGATAAAGGAAATAACTTCAGGTAAAAACAGGACAGAAGCTTTATGAGAAACCCCTTTGTGATGTGGGTATTCATCTCATAGAGCTAAAAGTTTCTGTTGAGGGAGCACTTTGGCATCACTGATTTTGTGGTGTCTGAGAAGGGATACTTTGGAGCGCTTTGAAGCCTGTGGTTGTAAAGGAAATAGGCTCATATAACAATAGAAAGAAGCTTTCTGATAAACTGCTTTGTGATGTGTTAATTCATCTCACAGAGTTACACGATTCTTTTTATGGAACAGTTTGGTACCAATGTTTTTGGGGAATCTGAAAGGAATATTTTGGATCTCGTTCAAGCCTATGGTGACAAAAGAAATATCCTCTGATAGAAACCAGAAAGAAGCTTTCTGAGAAAGTTCTTTGTGATGTGTGAATTCATCTCACAAAGTTACACCTTTCTCTTCATGGAGTAGTTTGCTATCACTGTATTCCTGGAATCTGCAAAGGGATATTCTGGAATGCATAGAGCCTATAGTGAAAAAGGAAATATCCTCAGATAAAAACTTGAAAGAAGTGTTCTGAGAAACTGCTTTGTGATGTGTGAATTCACCTCATAGAGTTACACCATTCCTATCATTGAGCAGTTGGCTAACACTGTTTTCTTGGAATATGCAATGGGATATTTCAGAGATCATTGAAGCTTTGGGTGACAAAAAAATATATCCTCAGACAAAAACTAGAAAGAAGGTTTTTGTGAAACTGCTTTGTGATTTGTGAATTCATGTCATGGAGTTACATGATCCCTTTCAAGGAGCAGTATGGTAGCACTGTTTGTGGGTAATCTGGGAAGGGATATTTTTGATCACATTGAAGCCTATCGTGACAAAAGAAATATCCTCAGATAAAAAGTAGAAATCAGCTTTCCGAGAAAATTCTGTTTTCATGGAATTTGCAAAGGGATATTTGTGAGTGCTTTGAGGCCTAAGGTGAAAAAGGAAATATCCTCAGACTAAAACGAGAAAGAAGATTTTTGAGAAACTGCTTTGTAATGCATTAATTCATCTCACACCGTTACATTGTTGTTATCTTTGAGCAGTTTGATAACACTATTTTCTTGGAATCTGCAATAGGATATTTGGGAGTGCCTTGATGTCTATTGTGATAAAGGAAATATCCTAAAATAAAAACCTAAAAGAATCTTTCTGTGAAACTGCTTTGTAATGTGTAAATTCACCTCACAGTGTTACACCATTGCTTTCATTGAGAGGTTTACTAACTCATTTTTCCTGGAATCTGCCATGGGATATTTTGGAGCTCATGGAGGAATATGGTGAAAAGGAAATATTCTTAGTTAAAAAATAGAAAGAAGCTTTCTGAGAAAGTGCTTTGTTATGTGTCAATTCATCTCACAGAATTACACCATTATTTCAATGGAGCAGTTTCATAGCACTGTTTTTGTGGAATCTGAGAGAGGATATTTTGGATCACTTTGAAGCAAATGGTGACAAATAAAGTATCCTCTAATAAAAACTAGAAAGAAGCTTTCTGAGAAAGTTCTTTGTGATGTGTGTATTTCTCTCACAGAGTTAAAACTTTCTAATCATGTATCAGTTTGGTAACACTGTTTTCATGGAATCTGCAATAGGATATTAGGGAGCGCACTGCAGCCTATGGTGACAGAGAAAATATCCTCATAAAAAAACGAAAAAGAAGATTTCTGAGAAACTGTTTTGTGATGTGTGAATTAATCTCACAGAGTTACACTGTTCTTTTCATTCAGCAGTTTGCTAACACTGCTCTCTTGGAATCTGAAATGGGATATTTCGGAGAACATTGAAGGTTATTGTGACAAGGGAAATATCCTGAGACATAAAACAGAAACTTTCTGAGAAACTGCTTTCCGATTTGTGAATTCATCTCACAGACGTACACGGTTCATTTCATGGAGCAGTTTGGTAGCAGTGCTTCTGGGGAATCTGAGAAGGGATATTTTGGATCGCATTGATGCCTAAGGTGACAAAGTAAATATCCTCAGATAAAAACTAGAAAGAAATTTTCTGGGAAAGCTATTTGTGATGTGTGAATTCATTTCACATAGTTACACCTTTCTTGCTTTGGAGCAGTTTGCTTACACTGTTTTTATGGAATCCTAAAAGGGATATTTGGGAGCACATTGATGCCTATGGTGAAACAGTAAATATCCTCAGATAAAAACTAGAAAGAAGCTTTCTGAGAAACAGTTTTCTGATGTACTAATTCATTCAATGAATTACACAGTACTTCTGATCGAGCAGTTTGGGAACACAGTTTTCGTGGTTTCTGTAAAGGGGTATTTCAGAGTGCATTGAAGCTTTTGGTGACAAAGGAAATATCCGCACATAAAAACTAGAAGAAACTTTCTGAGGAAACGCTTTCTGATGTGTTAATTCATCTCACGGTGTTACATAATTCATTTCTTGGAGCAGTTTGGTGGCACTGTTTTAGGGGAATCTGAGAAGGGATATTTTGGATCACATTGAAGCGTGTGGTGATGAAGTAAATATCCTCAGATGAAAACTAGAAAGAAACTTTCTGAGAAAGTTCTTTGTGATGTGAGAAGTCATCTCACAGAGTTACACTTTTCTTTCCACGGAGCAGTTTGCTAACACTATTTTCGTGACATCTGCAAAGCAATACTTGGGAGCGTATTTAGGCCTATGGTGAAATAGGAAATATCTTCAGATAAAAATCAGAAAGAAGCTTTCTGAGAATCTGCTTTGTGATGTGTGAATTCATCTCACAGAGTTACACCATTCTTTTCATTGAGCTGTTTGATAACACTGTTTTAGTGGAATATCCAAAAGGATATATGGGAGTGCATTGAGGTCTATGGTGAAAAAGAAAATATTCTCAGATAAAAACTATGAAGAAGTTTTATGGGAAACTACTTTGTGATGTGTGAGTTCATCTCACAGAATTACACTGTAATTTTCATTGAGTGGTTTCCTAAGGCTGTTTTCATGCAATCTGCAATGGGTTATTTTGGAGTGCATTGAAGGTTATGATGACAAAAGGAATATCCTCAGACAAAAATAAGAAAGAAGCTTTCTGAGAAACTGCTTTGTAATTTGTCAGTTCTTCTCACAGAGTTACTCAATTCTTTTCATGGATCAGTTTGATAACACCGTTTTCGGGGAGTCTGGGAAGGGATATTTTGGATCACATTGAAGCCTATGGTGATGAACGAAATATCCTCAGGTAATACTAGAAAGAAGCTTTCTGAGAAACTTCTTGTGATGCATGTATTCATCTCACAGAGTAACACCTTTCCTTTCATGGAGCAATTTGCTAACACTGTTTTGGTGGAATCAACAAAGGGATATTTGGGAGCAAGGTGAGGCCAATGTTGAAAAAGGAAATATCCTCAGAAATAAAACTAGAAAGCAGCTTTCTGAGAAACTGCTTTGTGATGTGTAACTTCATCTTACAAATTTACACTGTTCTTTTCATTGAGCAGTTTGCTAACACTGTTTTCTTGGAATCTGCTGTGCGATATTTTGGAGTACATTGAAACTTATGGTGAAAAGGAATTATCCTCAGATAAAAACTGGAAGGAAGCTTTCTGAGAAACTACGTTGTGATATGTGAATTCAGTTCACAGAGTTACGGTTCAGTTTGGTACCACTGTTTTTGGGGAATCTGAGGAGGGATATTTGGATCACATTGAAGCCTATGTTGTCAAAGGAAATATCTTCAGATAAAAACTAGAAAGAAGTTTTCTGAGAAAGTTCTTTGAAATGTTTGAATTCATTTCACAGATTTACACCTTTCTTTTCATGGTGCAATTCGGTAACACTATTTTCGTGGAATCTGCAAAGGGATATTTGGGAGTGCATTGAGGCCTATAGTAAATAAGGAAATATCCTCACATAAAAACTAGAAGGAAGTTTTCTGAGAAACTGCTTTGTCATGTATGTATTCATCTTACAGAGACACACCATTCTTTTCATTGAGCAGCTTGATAACACTGTTTTCTTGGAATCTGCAATAGGATATTTGGGACTATATTGAAGCCTATAGTGACAAAGAAATTATCCTCAGATAAAAACCAAAAAGAATCTTTCTCTGAAACTGCTTTGGGATGTGTGAATTCATCTCACAGAGTTACACCTTTCTTTTCATGGAGCAATTTGCTAACAGCATTTTCATGGAATCTGCAAAGGGATATTTGGGAGTGCATTGAGGCCTATAGTAAACAAGGAAATATCCTCACATAAAAACTAGAAGGAAGCTTTCTGAGAAACTGCTTTGTCATGTATGTATTCATCTTACAGAGACACACCATTCTTTTCATTGAGCAGCTTGATAACACTGTTTTCGTGGAATCTGCAATAGGATATTTGGGACTATATTGAAGCCTATAGTGACAAAGAAATTATCCTCAGATAAAAACCAAAAAGAATCTTTCTCTGAAACTGCTTTGGGATGTGTGAATTCATCTCACAGAGTTACACCTTTCTTTTCATGGAGCAATTTGCTAACACCATTTTCATGGAATCTGCAAAGGGATATTTGGGAGTATATTGAAGCCTACAGTGTCAAATAAATTATCCTCAGTTAAAAAACAAAAAGAAGCTTTTTGTGAAACTGCTTTGGGATATGTGAATTCATCTCACAGAGTCACACCTTTCTTTTCCTTGAGAAGTTTTCCAACGTTTTTTCGTGGAATCTGCAATGGGGTATTCCGTAGTGTATTGGGGATTACGGTCATAAGGGATATAAACTCTGAGAAAAACTAGAAAGAAGTTCTCTGAGAAAGAGCTTTGAGATGTGTGAATTCTTCTCTCAGAATTGCACCAGTTTTTATGGAGTTCGGTAGAACTATTTTTGGGGATCTGAGAAGGCATAATTTGAATTGCATTGAAATCTCTGGTGAAAAGGAAATATCCTCAGATTAAAATTGGAAAGAAGCCTTCTGTGAAACTCCTTAGTGATGAGTGGTTTCATCTCACAGAGATAAACTGTTCTTTTCATTGAGCAGTTTGCTAACACTGTTTTCTTGGAATCTGCTATGGGATATTTAGGACCTCATTGAAGCCTATGATGACAATGGAAATATCCTCATGTAAAAATTAGAAAGAAGCTTTCTGATATACCACTTTGTGATGTGTTAATTCAACTCACAGGGATACACGATTGTTTTCATGGATCAGTTTCATAACACTGTTTTTTTGGGAATGTAAGAAGGAATATTTTGGATTTCATTGATGCCTATGGTGAGAAAGAAAATATCCTCAGGTAAGAACTAGGAAGAAACATTCCGAGAAACTGCTTTGTGATGCACAAATTCATCTCACAGAGTTACACAGTTCATTTACTTGAACTGTTTGGTAACGCTGTTTTTGTGGAATCTGCAAACGGATATTTAGGAGCTCATTGAGGCCTAAGGTGAAAAACTATATATCGTCAGATAAAAGCTAGAAAGAAGCTTTCTGAGAACATGCTTTGTGATGTTTGAATTCATCTCACAGTTACACCGTTCTTTTACTTGACCAGTTTGCTAACACTGCTTTCTTGGAATCCTCAATGGTATATTTCAGAGCCCATTTTAAGACTATGGTGACAAAGGAAATACCTCCAAATGAAAACTATAAAGTAACTTTCTAAGAAACTGCTTTGAGATATGTGAAATCTTGTTTAACAGAGTTACACCGTTCTTTACATTGAGCAGTTTGCTACAACTGTTTTCTTGGTATCTACAATGGGATATTTCAAGCTCATTGAAGATTATGATGACAAAGGGAATTCTCTCATATAAAAACTAGAAAGAAGCATTCTGGGAAACTACTTTGTAATGTGTGAATTCGTCTCACAAAGTCACACAGTTCTTTCCATTTTTAGTTTCTTAACACTGTTTTCATGGAATCTGCAATGGGATATTTCAGAGCAAATTGAAACTTATGGTGACAGAGGGAATACTCTCAGATAAAAACGAGAAAGAAGCTTTCTGAGACACTGCTTTCTGATGTGTTAATCCATCTCACAGAGTTACACAAATCCCTTATTGGAGCAGTTTGGTAGCACTGTTTTTCAGGAACCTGAGAACGAATATTTTGGATCACTTTGAAGCCTATGGTGACAAAGGAAAATTCCTCAGATAAAAACTAGAAAGAAGCTCTCTGAGAAACTGCTTTGTCATGTGTGAATTCATTTCACAGAGTTACACTGTACTTTTCATTGAGCAGTTTCTTAACCCTGTTTTTATGGAAACTGCAACGGGATAGTTCAGAGGGCATTGAAGCTTATGGTGACAAAGGACACATCCTCAGACAAAAACTAGAAAGAAGCTTTCTGAGAAACTATTTTGTTATTTCTGAATTCATCTTACAGAGTTACATTATTCTTTTCATGCAGCAGTTTTGTAGCACTGTTTTGGGGGAATTTGAGAAGGGATATTTTGGATCACATTGAAGCCTATGGTGAAAAACAAAATATCCTCAGATAAAAACTAGAAAGAAACTTTGTGAGAAACAACTTTGTGATGTGTGAATTTATCTCAAAGTGTTACACTGTCCTTCTCATTAAACAGTTTGGTAACATTCTTTTCATGGAATCTGCAATGGGATATTTCAGAGCACATTGAAGCTCATGGTAACCGAGGAAATATCCTCATAGAAAAAGTAGAAAGAAGATTTCTGAGAAATCGCTTTGTGATATGGTAATACATCTCACAGTTACGTGAATCTTTTCATTCATCAGTTTGGTAGCACTGTTTTGGGGGTATGTGAGAAAGTATATTTTAGTTCACCTTGAAACCTATGGTGAAAAAGGAAATATCCTCTGATAAAAACTAGCAAGAAGCTTTCTGACAAAGTTTTTTTGATATGTGAATTCATCTCACAGATTTACAAATTTTTTTGATGGAGCAGTTTGCTAACACTGTTTTCGTGTAATCTGCAAAGGGATATTTGGGAGTACATTGAGGCCTTTGGTGAAAAACTAAATACTCTCAGATAAAAAATACAAAGAAGCTTTTAAAAAAATGCTTTGTGATGTATGAATTCATCTCTTACAGTTACACTGTTCTTTTAATTGAGCAGTTTGCTAACAATTTTTTCATGGAAACAACAATGTGATTTTTCAGAACCCATTGAAGATTATGGTGACAAAGGAAATATCCTCAGACAAAAAATTAGAAAGAAGCTTTCTGAGTAACTACTTTGTGAATTGTGAATTCATCTCACAGTTACATGATTCTTTTCATGAATCAGTTTGGTAGTACTGTTTTTGGGGAATCTGAGAAGTGATATTCTGGATTGCTTTGAAGCCTATGGTGAACAAAGGAAATATCCTCAGATAAAAACCAAAAGAAGCTTTCTGAGAAACTGCTTTGTGATGTGTGAATTTACCTCACAGAGTTACACCGTCCATTTCATTGAACAGTTTGCTAACACTGTTTTAGTGGAATCTACAAAGGGATATATTGAAGTGCATTGAGGCCTTTGGTGAAAAAGGAAATATCCTCAGACAAAAACTAGAAAGAAATTCTCTGAAAACTTTGTGATGTGTGAATTCATCTCACAGTTTCACACTGTACTTTTCATTGAACAGTTTGCTAACACTGTTTACTTTGAATCTACAGTTTGATATTTCTGAGCAAGTTGAAGCTTATGGTGACATAGGAAATATCCTCATAGAAAAAGTAGAAAGAAGCTCTCTGAGAAACCACTTTTTGATGCGTTAATTCATCTCACAGAGTTACAAGATTCGTTTCATGGAGCAGTGTGTTAGCATTGCTTTGGGGAATCTGAGAAGGGATATTTTTGATGGCATTGAAGCCTACTGTGACAAAGTAAACATTCTCAGATAAAAACCAGAAAGAACGTTTCTGAGAAAGTTCCTTGTGATGTGAGAATTCATCTCACAAACATTCACTATTCTTTTCATGGATCAGTTTTGTAGCACTTCTTATTTGGAATCTGAGAAGAGATAGTTTGGATCGCAATGAAGCTTATAGTGACGAAGGAAATATCCCAAAATGAAAACTAGAAAAAAATTTTCTGAGAAAGTTCTTTGTGATGTGTGAATTCATCTCACCAAGTTGCACCTTTCTTTTCATGGAGCCGTTTGCTAACACTCTTATCGTGTAATCTACAAAGGGATATTTGGGAGTGCATTGAGACATATAGTGACAAAGAAAATATCCTCAGGTAAAAATTAGAAAGAAGCTTTCTGAGAAACTTCTTTGTGATGTGTGAATTCATCTCACAGAGTTACCTCATTCTTTTAATTAGCTATTACATAACACTGTTATCATGAAATCTGCAATAGGATATTTTGCAGCACATTGAAGTCTATGGTGACAAAGGAAATATCCTCAGATAAAAAAACAAAAAGAACATTTCTGAGAAGCTGCTTTGTGATGTGTGAATTCATCTCACAGAATTACAACGTTCATTTTGTTGAGCAGTTTGCTAACACTGTTTTCATGGAATATTCAAAGGGATATATGGGAGTGCATTGGGACCTACGAGGAAAAAGGAAATATGCTCAGATAAAAACTAGAAAAAAGCTTTTGAGAAACTGCTTTGTGATGTGTGAATTCATCTCACAGTGTTATGCTGTTCTTTTCATTGAGCAGTTTGCTAAATCTGCTTTTTTGGAATCTACAATGGGATATTTCGAAGCCCATTGAAGCTTATGGTGACATAGAAAATATCCTCAGATAAAAACTAGAAAGAAGCTTTCTGAGAAGGTTCTCTGTGATGTGTGAGTTCATCTCACAGAAGTACACTGTTCTTTCCATGGAAAGAACGTTCTTTTGCTAAATCTGTTTTTTTGGAATCTGCAAAGGGATATTTGGGAGTGCATTGAAGCCTTTGGTGGAAAAGCAAATATCCTCAGATAAAAACTAGAAAGAAGCTTTCTGAAGAACTGCTTTGTGATGTGTGAATTCATCTCTCAGACTTACAGCTTTCTTTTCATACAGCAGTTTGCTAACCCTGTATTTGTGGAATCTGCAAAGGGATATTTGGGAACGCATTGAAGCCTATGGTGAAAATGGGAGTATCCTCTGATAAAAATTAGAAAGAGGCTTGCTGAGAAACTGCTTTATGATGTGTGAATTCAACTTACAGAGTTACACCTTTCTTTCCATTGAGCAATTTGTTAACACTGTTTTCGTGGAATCTGGAAAGGGATATTTAGGAGAGCTTTGAGGCCTAGGGGGAAAAAGGAAATTCCCTCAGATAAAAACTAGAAAATGCTTTCTGAGAAACTGCTTTGTGATATGTTAATTCACCTGACAGAATCAAACTTTTCATTGAGCAGTTTGATAACACTGTTTTTGTGGAATATGCAATAGGATATTTGGGAGCACATTGAAGCCCATGGTGAAAAAGGGAATATGCTCAGATAAAACCTGGAAAGAATCTTCTTTAGAAACTCTTTTGTGATTTGTGAATTCATCTCATAGAGTTACATGATTGTTTTCATGGATCTGTTGGGTAGCCTTATTTTTCAGGAATCTGAGAAGGGATATTTTGGATTGCATTGAAGCCTGTGGTGACGAAGGAAATATCCTCAGACCAAAACTACAAAGAAACTTTCTGAGAAAGTTCTTTTTGATTAGTGAATTCATCTCACAGATGTAGACTGTTTTTTTCATTGAGCAGTTTGATAGCACTGTTTTTCTGGAAACTGCAAAAGGATATTTGGGAGCTCATTGAAGCCTGTGGTGACAAAGGAAATATCCTCAGACAAAAACCAAAAAGAAGCTTTCTGAGAGACTGCTTTGTGATGTGTGAATTGATCTCACAGAGTTACACTGTTTTTTTCACTGAGTAGTTTGCTATTACTGTTTTCTTGGTATCTGCAATGGGATATTTCGGATCGCATTGAAGCCTATGGTGACAAAGGAAATATCCTCAGACAAAAAATTGAAAGAAGCTTCCTGAGAATCTGCTATACAATATTTGAATTCATCTCCTCAGATAAAATCTGGAAGGAAGCTTTCTGAGAAACCACTTTGTGATGTGTGAATTCATGTCACAGATTATGCCTTTCTTTTAATGGTGCAGTTTACTAACACTGTTTTCGTGGAATCTGCAATAGGATATTCTGGAGCACTTTGAAGCTTATGGTTTCATAGGAAATATGCTCATATAAAAACTAGAACGAAGCTTTATGAGAAACTGCTTTGTGATGTGTTAATTCATCTCACAGACATACACGATTCTTTTCATGGATCAGTTTGGTAGCACTGTTTTGTGAGAATCTGAGAAGGAATATTTAGGATCGTCTAGAAGCCAATGATGAAAAGGAAATATCCTCAGATAAAAAGCTGAAAGAAACTTTCTGAGAAAGTCCATTGTGATGTGTGAATTCATCTCACAGTGTTACACTGTTCTTTTCATTGAGCAGTTTGATAACACTGTTTTCAAGGAATTTGAAACTGTATATTTGGGAGCACATTGAAGTCTACAGTGACAAAGGAAATATCACCAGATAAATACTAGAAAGAAGCATTCTGATAAACTTCTTAATGATGTGCGAATTAATTACAAGGAATTACACGATTCTTTTCATGGATCCGTTTTCTAACACTGTTTTGTGGAATCTACACATGGATATTTGTGCATACATTGAGGCCTATGGTTAAAAAGGAAATATCCTCAGATAAAAACTAGAAAGATGTGTTCTGAGAAATTGCGTTGTGATGTGGGAATTCATCTCACAGAGATACGCCATTCTATTCTTTCAACAGTTTGCTAACACTCTTTTCATGGAATCTGCAAAGGGATATTTTGGAGAGCATTGAGGTTTAAGGTGGCAAAGGAAATACCCTCATATAAAAACCCAAAAGAATCTTTCTGAGTAAATACTTTCTGATGTGTTAATTCATCTCACAGAGTTACAAGATTCTTTTCATGGATGAGTTTGTTAGCACTATGTTCGTGGAATCTGCAAAGGGATATTCTGCAGCTCATTGAGGCCTATAGAGAAAAAGGGAATATACTCAGATAAAAACTAGAAAGAAGCTTTCTGAGAAAGTTCTTTGTGAAGTGTGAATTTAATGCACAGAGTTATAGCTTACTTTTCACTGAGTAGTTTGCTAACAGTGTTTCCGTGGAATCTGCAAAGAGATATTTGGGAGCACATTGAGTTCTATGGTGAAAAAGGCAGCATATTCAGATGAAAACTAGAAAGAAGGTTTTTGAGAAACTGCTTTGTGATGTGTGAATTCGTCTCACAGATTTACACTGTTGTTTTCATTGAGCAGTTTGCTAACACTGTTTTCTCGGAATCAGCAAAGGGATATTTCAGAGCACAATGAAGCTTATGGTGACAAACAAAATATCCTCATAGAAAAAGTAGAAAGAAGCTTTCTGGAAAACTGCTTTGTGATTTGTGAATTCTTCTCAGAGTTACATGATTCTTTTCATGGATCAGTTTGGTAGCACTGTTTATATGGTATCTGAGAAGGTTTATTTTGGATAGCGTTGAAGCCTACGGTGACAAGGGAAATATCTTCTGATAAAAACTAGAAAGAAGCTTTCTGAGAAATTTTTTTGTGATGTGTGAATTCATCTCACTGAGGTACAACATCCCTATCATGGAGTGGTTCACTAATAGTATTTTCGTGGAATCTGCAATAGGATATTTTGGAGCACATTGAGCTCTACAGTGAAAACGGAAGCATCCTCACATAAAAATATGTAACAAGATTTCTGAGAAACTGCTTTGAGATATGTGAATTCATCTCAGAGGGTTACACTGTTCTCTTCATAGAGTAGTGTGCTAACACTGTTTTTGAGAAATCTGCAAGAGGATATATGGGAGTTCACTGAGGCCTATGGTGAGAAAGGAAATATCCCTAGATAATAACTAGAAAGAAGCTTTCTGGGAAACTTCTTTGTGATAGGTGAATTCAACTCACAGAGTTACACTGATCTTTTCCTTGAGCAGTTTGCTAGCACTGTTTTATTGGAATCTGAAATAGCATATTTCAGAGCTCATTGAAGCCTATTATTAAAAATTAAATATCTTCAGACAAAAACTAGAAAGAAACTTTCTGAGACACTTTTTGGTGATTTGTGAGTTCATCTCATAGAGTTACACAATGTTTTCAATGGATCAGTTTGATAGCACTGTTTTTGGGGTATCTGAGTCGGAATATTTTGAATCACATTGAAGTCTATGGTGACAAAGGAAATATCATCAGAAAAAAAACAGTAAGAAGCTTTTGGAAAAAGGTCTTTTTGATGTGTGAATTCATCTCACAGAGTTATACCTTTCTTTTTATGGAGCAGTTTGCTAACACTGTTTTTGAGGAATCTGCAAATAGATATTTGTGAGCGCATTGAGGCCTACAGTGAAAAAGGAAATATCTTCAGATAAAAACTAGCAAGATACTTTGTGAGAAACAGCTTTGTGACGGGTGAATTCAACTCACAGAGCTACACTGTTTGCCTCATTGAGCCATTTGATAACACTGTTTTCGTGGAGTCTGCAATAGGATATTTGGGAGTGCATTCAAGGCTATAGTGACAAAGGAAA
The DNA here is from genome assembly GCF_043159975.1 of Macaca nemestrina. Taxonomy (NCBI): domain Eukaryota; kingdom Metazoa; phylum Chordata; class Mammalia; order Primates; family Cercopithecidae; genus Macaca; species Macaca nemestrina. The sequence goes on along the minus strand of NC_092142.1, from coordinate 32,124,816 downwards.
TATCCCCATAGAAAAACCAAAAAGAAGCTTTCTGAGAAACTGCTTTGTGATGTGGAAACTCAAGTCACATAGTTACCCTGTTCTTTTTATTGAGCAGTTTTCTAACACTGTTTGCTTTGAACCTGCAGAGTGATACTTTGGAATACCTGAAGCTTATTGTGAAAAAGTAAATATCCTCAGAAAAATTCTAAAAAGAAACATTCTGAGAAACTGTCCTGTGATTTGTGCCTTGTGGTTTGTAAATTCATGTCATAGTGTTACATGATGCTTTTCATGCAGCAGTTTGGTAGTACTGTTTTTGGGGAATCTGAGAAGGGATATTTTGGATCGCTTTGAAGCTTATTTTGACAACAGAAATATCCTCAGATAAATATTTGAAAGAAACTTTCTGAGAAACTGCTTTGTGATGTGTGAAATCATCTCACAGAGTTTCAACGTTCTTTTCACTGAGCGGTATGATAACACTGTTTTCTTGGAATCTGAAGTAGGATATTGGGGGCACACTGAAGCTTATGGTGACAAAGAAAATATACGAACAGGAGTCTCCAACTCCCAGCGCGAGCGACACAGAAGACCGGTGATTTCTGCATTTTCGACTGAGGTACTGGGTTCATCTCACTGGGGAGTGCCGGACGATCGGTGCTGGTCAGCTGCTGCAGCCCGACCAGCGAGAGCTGAAGCAGGGCGAGGCATTGCCTCACCTGGGAAGTGCAAGGGGGAAGGGAATCCCTTTTCCTAGCCAGGGGAACTGAGACACACAACACCTGGAAAATCGGGTAACTCCCACCCCAATACTGCGCTTTAAGCAAACAGGCACACCAGGAGATCATATCCCACGCCTGGCCGGGAGGGTCCCACACCCACGGAGCCTCTCTCATTGCTAGCACAGCAGTCTGTGATCTACCGGCAAGGCAGCAGCGAGGCTGGGGGAGGGGCGCCCGCCATTGCCGAGGCTTAAGTAGGTAAACATAGCCGCTGGGAAGCTCGAACTGGGTGGAGCTCACAGCAGCTCAAGGAAACCTGTCTGTCTCTGTAGACTCCACCTCTGGGGACAGGGCACAACTATACAACAACAAAAGCAGCAGAAAACTCTGCAGACGCAAACGACTCTGTCTGACAGCTTTGAAGAGAGCAGTGGATCTCCCAACACGGAGGTTGAGATCTGAGAAGGGACAGACTCCCTGCTCAAGTGGGTCCCTGACCCCTGAGCAGCCTAACTGGGAGACATCCCCCACTAGGGGCAGTCTGATACCCCACACCTCACAGGGTGGAGTACACCCCTGAGAGGAAGCTTCCAAAGCAAGAATCAGACAGGTACACTCGCTCTTCAGAAATATTCTATCTTCTGCAGCCTCTGCTGCTGATACCCAGGCAAACAGGGTCTGGAGTGGACCTCAGGCAATCTCCAACAGACCTACAGCTGAGGGTCCTGACTGTTAGAAGGAAAACTATCAAACAGGAAGGACACCTACACCAAAACCCCATCAGTACATCACCATCATCAAAGACCAGAGGCAGATAAAACCACAAAGATGGGGAAAAAGCAGGGCAGAAAAGCTGGAAATTCAAAAAATAAGAGCGCATCTCCCCCGGCAAAGGAGCGCAGCTCATCGCCAGCAACGGATCAAAGCTGGATGGAGAATGACTTTGACGAGATGAGAGAAGAAGGCTTCAGTCCATCAAATTTCTCAGAGCTAAAGGAGGAATTACGTACCCAGCGCAAAGAAACTAAAAATCTTGAAAAAAAAGTGGAAGAATTGATGGCTAGAGTAATTAATGCAGAGAAGGTCCTAAACGAAATGAAAGAGATGAAAACCATGACACGAGAAATACGTGACAAATGCACAAGCTTCAGTAACCGACTCGATCAACTAGAAGAAAGAGTATCAGCGATTGAGGATCAAATGAATGAAATGAAGCGAGAAGAGAAACCAAAAGAAAAAAGAAGAAAAAGAAATGAACAAAGCCTGCAAGAAGTATGGGATTATGTAAAAAGACCAAATCTACGTCTGATTGGGGTGCCTGAAAGTGAGGGGGAAAATGGAACCAAGTTGGAAAACACTCTTCAGGATATCATCCAGGAGAACTTCCCCAACCTAGTAGGGCAGGCCAACATTCAAATCCAGGAAATACAGAGAACGCCACAAAGATACTCCTCGAGAAGAGCAACTCCAAGACACATAATTGTCAGATTCACCAAAGTTGAAATGAAGGAAAAAATCTTAAGGGCAGCCAGAGAGAAAGGTCGGGTTACCCACAAAGGGAAGCCCATCAGACTAACAGCAGATCTCTCGGCAGAAACTCTCCAAGCCAGAAGAGAGTGGGGGCCAATATTCAACATTCTTAAAGAAAAGAATTTTAAACCCAGAATTTCATATCCAGCCAAACTAAGTTTCATAAGTGAAGGAGAAATAAAATCCTTTACAGATAAGCAAATGCTTAGAGATTTTGTCACCACTAGGCCTGCCTTACAAGAGATCCTGAAGGAAGCACTAAACATGGAAAGGAACAACCGGTACCAGCCATTGCAAAAACATGCCAAAATGTAAAGACCATCGAGGCTAGGAAGAAACTGCATCAACTAACGAGCAAAATAACCAGTTAATATCATAATGGCAGGATCAAGTTCACACATAACAATCTTAACCTTAAATGTAAATGGACTAAATGCTCCAATTAAAAGACACAGACTGGCAAACTGGATAAAGAGTCAAGACCCATCAGTCTGCTGTATTCAGGAGACCCATCTCACACGCAGAGACATACATAGGCTCAAAATAAAGGGATGGAGGAAGATTTACCAAGCAAATGGAGACCAAAAAAAGCGGGGGTTGCAATACTAGTCTCTGATAAAACAGACTTTAAACCATCAAAGATCAAAAGAGACAAAGAAGGCCATTACATAATGGTAAAGGGATCAATTCAACAGGAAGAGCTAACTATCCTAAATATATATGCACCCAATACAGGAGCACCCAGATTCATAAAGCAAGTCCTTAGAGACTTACAAAGAGACTTAGACTCCCATACAATAATAATGGGAGACTTCAACACTCCACTGTCAACATTAGACAGATCAACGAGACAGAAAGTTAACAAGGATATCCAGGAATTGAACTCATCTCTGCAGCAAGCAGACCTAATAGACATCTACAGAACTCTCCACCCCAAATCAACAGAATATACATTCTTCTCAGCACCACATCGTACTTACTCCAAAATCGACCACGTAATTGGAAGTAAAGCACTCCTCAGCAAATGTACAAGAACAGAAATGATAACAAACTGTCTCTCAGACCACAGTGCAATCAAACTAGAACTCAGGACTAAGAAACTCAATCAAAACTGCTCAACTACATGGAAACTGAACAACTTGCTCCTGAATGACTACTGGGTACATAACGAAATGAAGGCAGAAATAAAGATGTTCTTTGAAACCAATGAGAACAAAGATACAACATACCAGAATCTCTGGGACACATTTAAAGCAGTGTGTAGAGGGAAATTTATAGCACTAAATGCCCACAAGAGAAAGCAGGAAAGATCTAAAATTGACACTCTAACATCACAATTAAAAGAGTTAGAGAAGCAAGAGCAAACACATTCAAAAGCTAGCAGAAGGCAAGAAATAACTAAGATCAGAGCAGAACTGAAGGAGATAGAGACACAAAAAACTCTCCAAAAAATCAATGAATCTAGGAGTTGGTTTTTTGAAAAGATCAACAAAATTGACAGACCACTAGCCAGACTAATGAAGAAGAAAAGAGAGAAGAATCAAATCTACGCAATTAAAAATGATAAAGGGGATATCACCACCGACCCCACAGAAATACAAACTACCATCAGAGAATACTATAAACAACTCTACGCAAATAAACTGGAAAATCTAGAAGAAATGGATAATTTCCTGGACACTTACACTCTTCCAAGACTAAACCAGGAAGAAGTTGAATCCCTGAATAGACCAATAGTAGGCTCTGAAATTGAGGCAATAATTAATGGCCTACCAACCAAAAAAAGTCCAGGACCAGATGGATTCACAGCTGAATTCTACCAGAGGTACAAGGAGGAGTTGGTACCATTCCTTCTGAAACTATTCCAATCAATAGAAAAAGAGGGAATCCTCCCTAACTCATTTTATGAGGCCAACATCATTCTGATACCAAAGCCTGGCAGAGACACAACAAAAAAAGAGAATTTTAGACCAATATCCCTGATGAACATCGATGCAAAAATCCTCAATAAAATACTGGCAAACCGGGTTCAGCAACACATCAAAAAGCTTATCCACCATGATCAAGTGGGCTTCATCCCTGGGATGCAAGGCTGGTTCAACATTCGCAAATCAATAAACATAATCCAGCATATAAACAGAACCAAAGACAAGAACCACATGATTATCTCAATAGATGCAGAAAAGGCTTTTGACAAAATTCAACAGCCCTTCATGCTAAAAACGCTCAATAAATTCGGTATTGATGGAACGTACCTCAAAATAATAAGAGCTATTTATGACAAACCCACAGCCAATATCATACTGAATGGGCAAAAACTGGAAAAATTCCCTTTGAAATCTGGCACAAGACAGGGATGCCCTCTCTCACCACTCCTATTCAACATAGTGTTGGAAGTTCTGGCTAGGGCAATCAGGCAAGAGAAAGAAATCAAGGGTATTCAGTTAGGAAAAGAAGAAGTCAAATTGTCCCTGTTTGCAGATGACATGATTGTATATTTAGAAAACCCCATTGTCTCAGCCCAAAATCTCCTTAAGCTGATAAGCAATTTCAGCAAAGTCTCAGGATACAAAATTAATGTGCAAAAATCACAAGCATTCTTATACACCAGTAACAGACAAACAGAGAGCCAAATCAGGAATGAACTTCCATTCACAATTGCTTCAAAGAGAATCAAATACCTAGGAATCCAACTTACAAGGGATGTAAAGGACCTCTTCAAGGAGAACTACAAACCACTGCTCAGTGAAATCAAAGAGGACACAAACAAATGGAAGAACATACCATGCTCATGGATAGGAAGAATCAATATCGTGAAAATGGCCATACTGCCCAACGTTATTTATAGATTCAATGCCATCCCCATCAAGCTACCAACGAGTTTCTTCACAGAATTGGAAAAAACTGCTTTAAAGTTCATATGGAACCAAAAAAGAGCCCGCATCTCCAAGACAATCCTAAGTCAAAAGAACAAAGCTGGAGGCATCACGCTACCTGACTTCAAACTATACTACAAAGCTACAGTAACCAAAACAGCATGGTACTGGTACCAAAACAGAGATATAGACCAATGGAACAGAACAGAGTCCTCAGAAATAATATCACACATCTACAGCCATCTGATCTTTGACAAACCTGAGAGAAACAAGAAATGGGGAAAGGATTCCCTATTTAATAAATGGTGCTGGGAAAATTGGCTAGCCGTAAGTAGAAAGCTGAAACTGGATCCTTTCCTTACTCCTTATACGAAAATTAATTCAAGATGGATTAGAGACTTAAATGTTAGACCTAATACCATAAAAATCCTAGAGGAAAACCTAGGTAGTACCATTCAGGACATAGGCATGGGCAAAGACTTCATGTCTAAAACACCAAATGCAACGGCAGCAAAAGCCAAAATTGACAAATGGGATCTCATTAAACTAAAGAGCTTCTGCACAGCAAAAGAAACTACCATCAGAGTGAACAGGCAACCTACAGAATTGGAGAACATTTTTGCAATCTACTCATCTGACAAAGGGCTAATATCCAGAACCTACAAAGAACTCAAACAAATTTACAAGAAAAAAACAAACGACCCCATCAAAAAGTGGGCAAAAGATATGAACAGAGATTTCTCAAAAGAAGACATTCATACAGCCAACAGACACATGAAAAAATGCTCATCATCACTGGCCATCAGAGAAATGCAAATCAAAACCACAATGAGATACCATCTCACACCAGTTAGAAAGGCGATCATTAAAAAGTCAGGAAACAACAGGTGCTGGAGAGGATGTGGAGAAATAGGAACACTTTTACACTGTTGGTGGGATTGTAAACTAGTTCAACCATTATGGAAAACAGTATGGCGATTCCTCAAGGATCTAGAACTAGATGTACCATATGACCCAGCCATCCCATTACTGGGTATATACCCAAAGGATTATAAATTATGCTGCTATAAAGACACATGCACACGTATGTTTATTGCGGCACTATTCACAATAGCAAAGACTTGGAATCAACCCAAATGTCCATCAGTGACAGATTGGATTAAGAAAATGTGGCACATATACACCATGGAATACTATGCAGCCATCAAAAAGGATGAGTTTGTGTCCTTTGTAGGGACATGGATGCAGCTGGAAACCATCATTCTTAGCAAACTATCACAAGAACAGAAAACCAAACACCGCATGTTCTCACTCATAGGTGGGAACTGAACAATGAGATCACTCGGACTCAGGAAGGGGAACATCACACACCGGGGCCTATCATGGGGAGGGGGGAGGTGGGAGGGGGGAGGGGGGAGGGGGGAGCGGGGAGGGATTCCATTGGGAGTTATACCTGATGTAAATGACGAGTTGATGGGTGCAGCACACCAACAAGGCATAAGTATACATATGTAACAAACCTGCACGTTATGCACATGTACCCTACAACTTAAAGTACAATAATAATAATAAAAAAAAAAAAGAAAATATACGAACAGAAAAACCAAAAAGAATCTTTCTGAGAAACTGCTTTGTGATGTGTGAATTCAACTCACAGAGTTACACTGTTCTTTTCATTGAGCAGTTTGCTGACAGCTTTCTTGGAACGTGCAATGGGATATTTCGGAGTGCATTGAAGCTTATTGTGACTGAGGAAATATCCTCAGACAAATAAAGAACGAAACTTTCTGAGAAACTCCTTTGTGATATGTGAATTCATCTCCCAGAGTTACAGGATCCTTTTCATGTATCAGTTTGATAGCACTGTTTCAGGGGAGACTGAAAAGGGATATTTTGGATTGCATTGAAGCCTCTGGTGACTAAGGAAATATCCTCAGATAAAAACTAAAAAGAAACTTTGTGAGAAATTGCTTTAAGTTTTGTGAATTCATCTCACAGAGTCACACGATCCTTTTCATGGAGTAGTTTGGTAGCACTGTTTTTGTGGAATCTGAGAAGGGTTATTTTGTATCACATTGAAGACTAAGGTGACTAAGGAAATATCCTCAGATGAAAACTAGAAGAAAGCTTTCTGAGAAATTTTTTTATGATGTGTGAATTCACCTCATAGAGATACACCTTTCTTTTCATGGAGCATTTTGCTAACACAGTTTTCATGGAATCTGCAAAGGGATATTTACGAATGCATAGAGGACCATAGTGAAAAAGCAGATATCCTCATAGAAAAATTAGAAAGAAGCTTTCTGAGAAAATGCTTAGTGATGTGTGAATTCATCACACAGAGTTACACTATTCTTTTCATTGAGCAGTTTGTTAACGCTGTTTTCTTGGAATCTGCTTAGCATATTTCAGAGTGTACTGAAGCCTATTGTTAAAAATTAAATATCCACAGACCAAAACTAGAAAGAAACTTTTTGAGAAACTCCTTTGTGATTTGTGAATTCATCTCATGATGCTTTCAATGGATCAGTTTGATAGCATTGTTTTTGGGGAATCTTAGATGGGATATTTTGGATCACATTGTAGCCTATGGTGTCAAAGGAAATATCCTGAGGAAAAAACTAGAAAGAAGCTTTGTGAGAAACTCTTTTGTGATGTGTGAATTCATGTCACAGAGTTACACCTTTTTTTTCATGGAGCAGTTTTCTAACACTGTTTTCGTGGAATCTGCAAAGAAATATTTTGTAGCACTTTGAGGCCTATGGAGAAAAAGGAAATATCCTCAGATTAAATCTAGAAAGAAGCTTTCTGAGAAACTGCTTTGTGATGGGTGAATTCATCTCACAGAGCTAGACTTATTTTTTGAGCCTTTGAAAATAGTGTTTTTGTGGAGTCTGCAAAAGGATATTTCTGAGTTCACTGAAGCCTATAGTGACAAAGGAAATATCCCCATAGAAAAAACAAAAAGAAGGTTTCTGAGAAACTGCTTTGTGATGTGTGAATTCAACTCCAGAGGTACCCTCTTCTTTTCATTGAGTTGTTTGCTAACACTGTTTTCTTGGAATATACGATCAGATAGTTTGGAAAGCATTGAAGCTTATTGTGAAAAAGTAAATATCCTCAGACAAAAACTAGAAAGAAACATTCTGAAAAATTGTTGTGTGATTTGTGAATTCATTGCACAGGGTTACACGATTCTTTTCATGGATCAGTTTGACATCTCTGTTTTTGGGGAATCTGGGAAGGGATATTTTGGATAACATTGAAGCATATGGTGACAAAGGAAATATCTTCAGATAAAATCAAAAAAGAAGCTTTCTGAGAAAGTTCTTTGTGATGTGTGAATTCATGTCACAGAGTTACACCTTCACTTTCATGGTACAGTTTGCTAACACTGTTTTCGTGGAATCTGCTAAGGGATATTTGTGAGTACATTTGGGCCTATGTTGAAAAAGGAAATGTCATCAGATAAAAACCAGAAAGAAGCCTTCAGAGACTGCTTTGTGATGGTGAATTCATCTCACAGAGCTACACCGTTCTTTGCTTTGAGCCATTTGATAACACGGTTTTCATGGAGCCTTCTATAGGATATTTGGGAGTGCATTGAACCTATTTTGTCAAAGGTCATACCCCCATAGAAAAACCAAAAAGAAACTTTCTGAGAAACTGCTTTGTGGTGTGGGAATTCAACTCACAGTGTTACCCTGTTCTTTTCATTGAGTAGTGTGCTATCACTGTTTTCCTGGATCTATGATAAGATATTTTGGAGTGCAGTGAAGCTTATTGTCAAAATGTAAATATCCACAGACAAAAACTAAAAAGAAACATTTTGAGAAGGTCCTTTGTGAATTCATCTCACAGAGTTACATGATTCTTTTCATGGATCAGTTTGATAGCACTTTTTCTGGGGAAATTTTGGAGGGATATTTTGGATCATATTGAAGCCTATGGTGATAACTGAAATATCCTCAGATAAAAAGTAGAGAGAAGCTTTCTGAAAAAGTCCTTTGTGATGTGTGAATTCATCTCAAAGAGTTACACCTCTCTTTTCATGGAGCTGATTGCTAACACTCTTTTCATGGAATCTTCAACGTAATATTTGGGAGCACACTGAGGCCTATGATGAAAAAGGAAATATCCTCAGATAAAAACAAGAAAGAAGCTTTCTGAGAGGATTCTTCATGATTTGTGAATTCATCTCATAGAGTTACACCTTTCTTTTCATGGTGCAGTTTACTAACACTGCTTTCGTGGAATGTCCAAAGGGATATTTGGGAGCGCAGTGAGGCCCATAGTGAAAAAGGAAATATCCTAAGTTAAAAAGTAGAGAGAATCTTTCTGAGAAGCTGCTTTGTGATGTGTGAATTCATCTCGCAGTGCTACATCATTCTTTTCATTGAGCCATTTGATAACACTGCTTTCGTGTAATCTGCAAAAGAATATTTGGGAGCACATTGAAGCCTATGGTGACAAAGGTAATATCCTCATAGAAAAAACTCATAAAAAAAGCTTTCTGAGAAACTAATTTTGATATGTGAATTCAACTCAAAGAGTTACACTGTTCTTTTCACTGAACAGTTTGCTCACACTGTTTTCTTGTAATCTACAGTGGGATATTTCAGAGCGCATTGAAGCTTACTGTGAAAAAGGAAATATCCTCAAACAAAAAGCAGAAAAAATCTTTCTGAGAAACTACTTCGTGATTTGTGAATTCATCTCACAGAGATACATTATTCTTTTCATGGTTCAGTTTGATAGCACTTTTTTTTTGGTAATCTGAAAAGGGATATTTTGAATCGCCTGAAGCCTGTGGTGACAAGGAATTATCCTCGGATAAAAATTAGAAGAAAGCCTCCTGAGAAAGTTCTTTGTGATGTGTGAATTCATATCACAGATTTACACCTTTATTTTCATTTAGCAGTTTCCTAACAGTGTTTTCATGGAATCTGCAAAGAGATATTTGGGAGAGCATTGAGGGCTATGATGTAAAAGGAAATATCCTCAAATAAAAGGTACAAAGAAGCATTATGAGAAACTTCCTTGTGATGTGTGAATTCATCACACAGGGTTATATTGTTCTTTTCATTGGGCAGTTTCCTAACACTGTTTTCTTGGAATCTGCAATGCGATATTTTGGAGTACATTGAAGCTTATGGTGACAAAGAAAATATTCTCAGACAAAAACTAGAAAGAAGATTTCAGAGAAACTACTTTGTGATTTGTGAATTCATTTCACAGAGTTACATGATTCTTTTCATGCAGCAGTTCAGTAGCACTGTTTTTGGGGATTCTGAGAAGGGATATTTTCCATTGCATTGAAGACTATGGTGACAAAGGAAGTATCCTCAGATAAAAATTAGGAAAAAGCTTTCTGAGAAAGGTCATTGTGATGTGTGAATTCATCTCACCGAGTTACACCTTTCTTTTCATGGAGAAATTTGCTAACACCATTTTCGTGGAATCTGCAAAAGGATATTTGGGAGTGCATTGAGGCCTATAGTGAAAAAGAAAATATGCTCAGATAAAAACTAGAAAGAAGCTTCTTGAGAAAATGCTGTGTGATGTGTGAATTCACTTCACAGAGCTACATGATTCTTTTCCTTGAGCAGTTTGATAGCACTTTTTTTCATGGAAACTGCAATAGGATATTTGGGAGCACATTGAAGTCTACGGTGACAAAGGAAATATATTCAAATATAAACCAAAAAGAAGTTTTCTGAGAGAATGCTTTGTGTTGTATCAATTCATCTCATAGAGTTACACTGTTGTTTTCATCGAGCAGTTTGCAAACACTGTTTTCTTTAATCTGCAACAGGACATTTCATAATGCATTGACGCTTATGGTGACAAAAGAAATATCCTAAGACAAAAACTAGAAAGAGGCTTTCTGAGAAACTGCCTCCTGGTTTGGGAATTGATCTCAAAGAGTTACATGATTCTTTTCATGGAGTAGTTAATAACACTGTTTTTCAGGAATCTGAGAAGGGATATTTTGGATCACATTAAAGCCTATGGTGACTAAGGAAATATCCTCAGATTAAAACTAGAAAGAAGATTTCTGAGAAAGTTATTTGTGATGTGTGAATTCATCTCATAGAGATACACTTTTTTTTGTGGAGAAGTTTGCTAGCACAGTTTTCATGGAATGTGCAAAGCGATATTTGGGAGCGCATTGAGGCCTATGGTGACAAAGGAAATATCCTCAGATAAAAAGCGGGAAAAAAAGCTTTCTGAGAAACTACTTTGTGATTTGTGAATTCATCTCACAGAGTTACACTGTTCTTTTCACTGAGCAGTTTACTAACAAAGTTTTTTTGGAATCTGCAATGGGATATTTTGAAGTGCATTTAAGCTTACAGTGACAAAGGAAATATCCTCATATAAAAACTAGAAAGAGGCTTTCTGAGAAACTGCGTTGTGATCTGTTGATTCATTTCACAGAACTATATGATTGTTTTCATGTCGCAGTCTGTTAGCTGTGTTTCTGGGGAATCTGAGAAGGGATATTTTGAATTGCATTGTAACCTGTGATGACAAAGGAAATATCCTCATATAAAAACCAGAAAGGAGCTTTCTGAGAAAGTTTTCTGGGATGTACGAATTCATCTCACAGAATTACACCTTTTTTTTTCATGGAGAAATTTGCTACCACTGTTTTTGTGGAATCTGTGAAGGGTGATTGGGAGCGCTTTGAGGCCTGTGGTAAAACAGGAAATATTCTCATAGAAAAACTAGAAAAAGGCTTTCTGAGAAACTGCTTTGTGATGTGTGAATTCAACTCATAGAGTTACAGTGTTCTTTTCAATGAGCAGTTGGCTAACACTGTTTTCTTGGAATCTACAATGGGATATTTTGGAGTTCATTGAAGCTTATTGTGAAAAAGAAAATACCCTCAATCAAAAACTAGAAAGAGTGCATTGAAGGTTGTGGTGACAAAGGATATATCCTCAGACAAAAACTAGAAGCTTTCTGAGAAACTACCTTGTGTTTCATGAATTCATCTCACTGATTTACATGAAACTTTTCATGGAGCATTTTTGTAGCAGTGTATCTGGGGAATTTGAGAAGGGATATTTTGGATTGCATTGAAGCCTGTGGTGACAAAGGGAATATCATCAGATAAAAACTAGAAAGAAGGTTTCCTGGAAAGCTTTTGTGATGAGTGAATTCATCTCAGAAGGCTACATCTTTCCTTTTATGGAGCAATTTGCTGATACTGTTTTTGTGGAATCTGCAAAAGGATATTTCGGTGCCCATTGAGTCCTATAGTGGAAAAGAAAATATCCTGAGATAAAAACTAGAAGGAAACTTTCTGAGAAACTACTTTGTGATGTGTGAATTCATCTCACAGAGCTACACCGTTCTTTTCATTCAGCAGTTTAATAACTCTGTTTTCGTGGCATCTGCAGTAGGATATTTGGGAGTGCATTGAAGCCTATGGTGACAAAGGGAATATCCTCACATAAAAATCAAAAGAATATTTCTGAGAAGCTGCTTTGTGACGTGTGAATTCATCTCACAGAGTTACACTGTTCTTTTCATTGAGCAGAGTGCTAAGACTCTTTCCTTGGAATCTCTAATGGAATATTGTGGAGTGCATTGAAGATTATGGTGATAAAGAAAATATCCTTCTATTAAAAGTATAATGAACCTTTCTGAGAATCTGATTTGTGTTGTGTTAATTAATATCACAGAGGTACACGATTCTTTTCATGGATCAGTTTGGTAGCATCGTTTTTGTGGTGTCTGAGAAGGGATATTTGGGAGCACATGGAAGCTGATGGTGGAAAAGGAAATATCCTGAGATAAAAACTAGAAAGAAGCTTTCTGTGAAATTTCTTTTTGGCAGGTGAATTCATCACACAGAGTTACACCTTCTTCTTCTTTGATCAGTTTGATAGCACTGTTTTTAAGGAGTCTACAAGGGAGTGTTCAGGAGCTCCTAGGGTCCTACGGTAAAAAAGCAAATAACTTCAGATTAAAACTGGAGAGAAGCTTTTTGAGAAACGGTTTTGTGATGGGTGGATTCATGTCATAGAGTTTTACCCTTTTGTTGATTGAGCAGTACGTTCTCACTATTTTTGTGGTAACTTAGAAGAGTTATTTGGGAGCATATTTAAGCCTATGGTGACAAAGGAAATATAATCAGATAAAAAACAAAAAGATTTCTGAGTAACTGCTTTGTGATGTGTGAATTCATCTCCTGGATTTACACCTTTATTTTCATGAAGCAGTTTGTTAACCCTATTTTTGTGGAATCTGAAAAGTGATGTTCACAAGCACATTGAGGCAAATGGTGAAACAGGATATATCCTCAGACAAAAAGTAGAAAGAAGATTTCTGAGAAACTGCTATGTGATTAGTGAATTCATCTCACAGAGTTACATGATTCTTTTCATGGATCAGTTTGGAAGCACTGTTGTTGTGGAATCTGAGAAGGAATATTTTGTATCCCATTGAAGCCTTTGGTGACAAAGGTAATATCCTCAGATAAAAATTAGAAAGAAACTTCCTGAGAAACTTCTTTGTGATGTGTGAATTAACCTCAGAGTTACACCATTCTTTTCATTGAGAGGTGTGCTAACACTTTTTTCGTGGAATCTGCATTGGGATAGTCTGTATCGCAATGAGGCCTACTTTGAAAAAGTAAATATCCTCAGATAAAAACTAGAAAGCAGCTTTCTGTCAAGCTACTTTTGGATGAGTGAATTCATCTCACAGAGATATACTGTTATTTTCATTGAGCAGTGTGATAACACTGTTTTGTGGAATCTGCAATTGGATATCTTTGAGTGCATTGAAGCCTATGGTGACAAAGGAAATATCCTAACAAAAAAAAAAAAAAAGAAGCTTTCTGAGAAACCACTTTGTGATGTGTGACTTCATCTCACAGATGTACACCTTTCTTTTCATGAAGCAGTTTGTAAACACTATTTTCGTGAAATCTTCAAAGGGATATTGAAGAGTGCATTGAGGCAAACAGTGAAAAAGGAAACATCCTCAAACAAAACAAGAAAGAGGATTTCTGAGAAACAGCTGTGTGTTGATTGAATTCATCTCACAGAGTTACACGGTTTTTTTTCCTGAGAAGTTTGAGAACACTATTCATGGAATCTGTGAAGGCATATTCCGAAGTGCATTGTGGAGTATGGTGAAAAAGGTAATATCCTCAGATAAAAATTAGAAAGAAGATTTCTGAGAAACAACTGTGTGATTTTTGAATTCATCTCACAGAGTTACACCGTTCTTATCATGGAGCAGTTTGGTATACTGTTTTTGGGGAATCTGAAAAGGGATATTGTGGATCGCATTGATGCCTATAGTGACAAAGGAAGTATCCTCAGATAACAACTTGAGAGAAGTTGTCTGAGATAGTTCTTTGTGACGTGTGAATTCATCTCACAGAGTTACACCTTTCTTTTCATGGAACAGTTTGCAAACCCTACTTTTGTGGAATCTGCAAGGTAATATATGGGAGCACATTGAGTCCTATGGTGAAAAAGGAAATATTCTCAGATAAAAACTGGAAAGATTTCTGTGAAACTACTATTGGATACATGAATTTATCTCACAGAGATACAATGCTGTTTTCATTGAGGAGTTCAATAACACTGTTTTTGTGAAATCTGCAATAGCATATTTGGGAGCTCTTTGAAGAATATGGTGACAAAGAAAATATCCCCAGACCAAACCAGAAAGAAACTTTCTGAAAAACTTTTTTGTGATGTGTGAATTCATCTCACAGAGCTACACCTTTCTTTTCATGGAGCAGTTTGCTGACACTGTTTTCATGGAATCTGCAAAGGGATATTTGTGAGCACATTGAGGCCTATTTTGAAAAAGGAACAAACCTCAGACAAAAATGAGAAAGAAAATTTCTGAGAAACTACTTTGTGATGTGTGAATTCATCTCACAGAATTAGATCTTTCCATTCATTAAGCAGTTTTCTAACACCGCTTTCGTGAAATCTGCAAAGGTATAATTGAGGCCTATGGTGAAGAAGTAATATCCTGAGTTAAAAACTAAAAACAAGCTTTCTGGAAACTCATTTTTGATGCATGAATTCATCTCACAGATTTACACTCTTCTTTCCATTGAACCCATTTGCTAACACTATTTTCTTAGGATCTACAATCTGATATTTGGGAGTGCATTGAAGCTTATGGTGACAAAGAAAATATCCTCATATAAAAACTAGAAAGAAGCTTTCTGATAAACCACTTTGTGATGTCATAATTCGTCTCACAGAGTTACACGAGTCTCTTCATGGATCAATTTGGTAGCACCGTTTTTAGGTAATCTGAGAAGGGATATTTTGGATTTCATTGAAGCCTATGGTGACAAAGGAAATATCCTCAGATAAAAACTAGAAAGAAGCATTCTGAGAAAGTTCTTTGTGATATTTGAATTCATCTCACAGAGTTACACCTCTATTTCCATAGAACAACTTGCTAACACTCTTTTTGTGGAATCTGCAAAGGGATGTTTTGGGGTGCCTTGAGGCCTATGGTGAGAAAGGAAATATCCTATGATTAAAACAAGAAAGAAGCTTTCTGAGAAAGTGCTTTGTGATGTGTGAATTCAACTCACAGAGTTACACTGTTCTTTTCATTGAGCAGTTTTCTAGCACTGTTTTCTGAGATTCTGCAATGGGATGTTTCAGAGCACATTGAACCTTATGGTGACAAAGGAATTAACCTCATATGAAAACTAGAGAGAAGCTTTCTCAGCAACCACTTCATGCTGTGTTAAATCGTCTCACAGAGTTACACGACTCTTTTCATGGAACAGTTTGGTAGCACTATTTTTGGTTAATTTGACAAGGGATATTTTGGATAACATAGAAATCTAGGGTGACAAAGGAAATATCCTCAGATAAAAATTAGATAGAAGTTTTCTGAGAAAGTCCTTTGGGATGTTTGAATTCATTCCACAGAGTTACACCATACTTTTCATGGTGCAGTTTGCTAACACTGTTTCCCCAGAATCTGTACAGGGATATTCGGGAGCGCATTCAGGCCTGTAGCAAAAAAGGAAATATCCACAAATAAAACCTGAAAAGAAGCTCTCTGAGAAACTGCTTCATCACACAGAGTTACACTGTCCTTCTCATTGAGCAGTTTGCTAACACTGTTTTGTTGGAATCTGCAATGGGATCTTTCGGAGCACATTGAAACTTATGGTGACAAAGGAAATATCCTCAGACAAAAACTAGTAAGAAGCTTTTTGAGAAATTGCTTTGTGATGTGTGAATTCAACTCACAGAGTTACACTGTTCTTTTCATTGAGCAGTTTTCTAGCACTGTTTTCTGAGATTCTGCAATGGGATGTTTCAGAGCACATTGAACCTTATGGTGACAAAGGAATTAACCTCATATGAAAACTAGAGGGAAGCTTTCTCAGCAACCACTTCATGCTGTGTTAAATCGTCTCACAGAGTTACACGACTCTTTTCATGGAACAGTTTGGTAGCACTATTTTTGGTTAATTTGACAAGGGATATTTTGGATAACATAGAAATCTAGGGTGACAAAGGAAATATCCTCAGATAAAAATTAGATAGAAGTTTTCTGAGAAAGTCCTTTGGGATGTTTGAATTCATTCCACAGAGTTACACCATACTTTTCATGGTGCAGTTTGCTAACACTGTTTCCCCGGAATCTGTACAGGGATATTCGGGAGCGCATTCAGGCCTGTAGCGAAAAAGGAAATATCCACAAATAAAACCTGAAAAGAAACTCTCTGAGAAACTGCTTCATCACACAGAGTTACACTGTCCTTCTCATTGAGCAGTTTGCTAACACTGTTTTGTTGGAATCTGCAATGGGATCTTTCAGAGCACATCGAAACTTACGTGACAAAGGAAATATCCTCAGACAAAAACTAGTAAGAAGCTTTTTGAGAAATTTCTTTGTGATTTGTGAATTCATCTCACAGAGTTACACGTTTCTTTTCATGGAGCAGTTTGGTAGCACTGCTTTTGGGGAATCTGAGAAAGGATATTTTGGATTGCATTGAAGCCCATGGTGACCAGGAAACTATCCCCAGATAAAAGCTAGAAAGAAGCTTTCCGAGAAACTTCTTTGTGATGTGTGAATTCATCTCAAGTAGTTACAGGATTATTTTCTGGAACAGTTTGCTAACAGTTTTTCTGACTTCCACAATAGGATATTTGGGTGTATTTTGAAGCCTATGGTGATGATGGAAATATCCTGACAAAAACCAAAAGTAAGCTTTCTGAGAAACTGATTTGTGAAGTGTGAATTCATCTCACAGATTTACAGCTTTCTTTTCATGCAACAGTTTGCTAGCAGTATTTTCCTGGAATATTCAAAGGGATATTCGTGAGTGCATTGAGGCAAATTGTAAAGAAGGAAATATCCTCGGACAAAAACTAGAAAGAAGCTTCCTGAGAAACTGCTTTGCAATTTGTGAATTCACCTCACAGAGTTACACAATTCTTTTGTTGAAGCAGTTTGGTAGTAGTCTTTTTGGGGAATCTGAGAAGGGATATTTTGGATTGCATTGAAGCCTACGGTGACAAAGGAAATATCCTCATATTAAAACTAGAAAGAAGGTTTCTGAGAAACTTCTTCTTGATGTGTGAATTCATCTCACATAGTTACACTGCTATTTTCATTGAGAAGTTTGCTAACACTTTTTACTTGGAATCTGTGATAGGATATTCCAGAGCGCATTGCAGAATATGATGAAAAGGGAAATATCCTGGGATAAAAAATAGAAACAAGCTTTCTGAGAAACAACTTTGTGATGTGTGAATTCATCTCACAGACTTACACTGTTCTTTGCATTGAGAAATTTGATTACACTGTTTTCCTGGAATCTACAATCTGATATTTCGGAGTGCATTGAAGATTATGGAGACAAAGGAAATATTCTAATGTAAAAACTAGAATGAAGCATTCTGAGAGACTGCTATCTGATATTTGAATTCATCTCACAGAGTTACACTGTTCTGTTCATTGAACAGTTTGCTAACACTGTTTTCTTGGAATCTGCAAAGGGATACTTCGGAGTGCATTGAAGCTTATGATGACAAAGGAAATATCCTCATATAAAAACTGGAAAGAAGCTTTCTGAGAAACGGCTTTGCGATATTTAAATTCATCTCACAGAGTTACACAATTCCCATCATGAATCAGTTTGCTAGCACTGTCTTTGGGGAATCTGAGGAGGATATTTTGGATCGCATTGAAGCCAATGGTGCCAAAGGAAACATCCTTAGATAAAAACTAGAAAAAAACTCTCTGAGAAAGTTATTTGTGATGTGTGAATTCATCTCACAGAGTTGCACCTTTCTTTTCAAGGAGCAGTTTGCTAACACTCTTCTCATGGAATCTGCAAAAGGGATATTTTGGAGAGCATTGAAGCCTATGGTGAAAAAGGAAATATCCTCACATAAAAACTAGAAAGAAATTTTCTGAGAAACTTCTTCATGATACATGAATTCACCTCACAGAGGTGCACCTTTGTTTTCATGGAGCAGTTTGCTAACATTGTTTTCCTGGAACCTGCAAAGTGACATTTGGGAGTGTGTTGAGGCCTATGATGAAAAAGGAAATATCCTCAGAAAAAACTAGAAAGAAGCTTTCTAAGAAACTGCTTTATGATGTGTGAATTCATCTCACAGAGATACACTGTTCTTTTTATTGATCACTTTGCTAACACTGTTCTCTTGGAATATTCAGTGGGATATTTCGGAATGCATTGAAGCCTATATTGACAATGGAAATGTCCTCATATAAAAACTAGAAAGAAGCTTTCTGGAAAACCGCCTTGTTATTTGTAAATTCGTGTCACAAGTTACATGATTCTTTTCATGGATCAATTTGGTAGTAGCGTTTTATGAGAATTTGAGAAGGGATATTTTGGATCTCATTGAAGCCTATGGTGTCAAAGAAAATATCCTCAGATAAAAGCTAGCAAGAAACTTTCTGAGAAAGTTCTTTGTGATGCGTTGTTTCATCTCACAATGTTACACATTTCTTTTATGGAACAGTTTAACACTGTTTTCGTGGAATCTGCGTGGATATACTTAGGAGCACGTTGAGGCCTATGTTGAAAAAGGAAATATCCTCAGATAAAAACTAGAAAGAAACTTTCTGAGAAACTGCTTTTTGATGTGTGAATTCATTTCAGAGAATTACACATTTCTCTTCATGGAACAACCTGATAACACTATTTTCATGGAATCTGCAAAGGGATATTTGGAGCGCATTGAGGCCTATTGTGAAAAAGGAACTACCCTCAGATAAAAACTAGAAAGAAACTTTCTGAGAAACTGCTTTGTGATGTGTGAATTCATCTGAAAGAGTTACACTGTACTTTTCAATGAGTAGTTTGATAACACTGTTTTCTTGGAAACTGCAACGGGATACTTTGAAGCACAATGAATCTTATGGTGACAAAAGAAATATCCTCATATTAAAACTAGAAAGAAGCTTTCTGAGAAACCCCTTTGTGATGTACTAATTCATCTCACAGAGTTACATGAGTCTTTCCATGGATCAGTCTGGTAGCACTGTTTTTGGGGAGTCTGAGAAAGGATATTTTTTATCACATTGAAGAATATAGTGACAAAGGAAATATCCTCAGATAAAAACTACAAAGAATCTTTCTGGGAAAGTTATTTGTGATGAGTGAATTCATTACACAGAGTTACACATTTCTTGCTTTGGAGCAATTTGCTTACAATATTTTCGTGGAATATGCAAAGGGATATTTGGGATAGCTCTGAGGCCTAGTTTGAAACAGGACATATCCTCACATAAAAATTAGAAGGAAGCTCTCTGAGAAACTGCTTTGTGATGTGTGAATTCATCTCACAGAGTTTCACTGTTCTTTTCATTGAGCAGTTGGCAACACTGTTTTCATGGGATCTCCAATGGGTTATTTCAGAGTGGATTGAAGCTTAGGGTGACAAATGAAATATCCTCAGACAAAAGAAAAAGAAGCTTTCTGAGAAACTGCTTTTTGATCTATGAATTCATCTCACATATTTCAAGATTCTTTACGTGGAGCAGTTTGGTAGCACCTTTTTTGGGGAATCTGAGAATGAATATTTTGGATCACATTGAAGCCCAGGCAGACAAAGGAAATATGCTCAGATAAAAACAAGAAAAAAACTCTCTCAGAAAGTTCTTTGTGATGTGTGAATTCATCTCACAGAGTTATGCTGTTCTTTTCATTGAGATGTTGATGACACTGTTTTCGTGGAATCTGAATTAGGATATTTGGGAGATCTTTGAAGCTTATGGTGACAAAGGAAATATCCTCAGATAAAAACCAAAAAGAACTTTCTGAGAATCTGCTTGTAATGTGTGAATTCATCTCACAGAGTTACAATGTTCTTTTGTTTGGGCAGTTTGCTAACACTGTTTTCTTGGAAATTGCAAGGGGATATTTTGGAGGACATTGAAGCTTATGGTGAAAAGTAAATATCCTCAGACTAAACCTAGAAGGAAGCTTTCAGAGAAACTTCTATGTGTTGTCAACTCTTCGAACAGAGTTACACTATTCTTTTCATGGATCAATTTGGTAGCACTGTTTTAGGGCTATATGAGACGGGATTTTTTTTTTTTTCGCGTTGAAGCTTATGGTGACAAAGCAAATATCCTCAGACAAATATTACAAAGAAGATTTCTGAGAAACTGCTTTGTGATTTGTGATTTCATCTCACAGAGTTACACCATTATTTTCAAGGAACTGTTTTCTAACACTGTTTTCGTGGAATCTGCAAAGAAATATCTGGGAGTACATTAAGGCCTATATTGAAAAGGGAATATCCTCATATCCTCAGATAAAAACTAGAAAGAAGTTTCTGAGAAACTACCTTGTGATATGTGAATTCATCTTACAGAGTTACACTGTTGTTTCCATTGAACAGTTCACTATCACTGTTTTCTTGGAATCGCAATGGGATATTTTGGAGCACGTTGAAGCTTATGGTGACAAAGGAAATATTCTCAGACAAAAAGTAGGAAGAAGTTTTCTTAGAAACTGCTTTGTGATGTGTGAATTCATCACACAGAGTTACAGGACACTTTTCATGGATCAGTTTGGTAGCACTGTATTTAGGATATCTGAGAAGGGTCATTTTGAATCAAATTGAAGCCTGTGGTGACAAATTAAATATCCTCAGAAAAAAAGCAAAAAGATCTTTCTGAGAAACTGCTTTGCGATGTGAGAATTCATCTCACAAAGCTACACTGTACATTTCATTGAACAATCTGCTAACACTGTTTTTTGGAAATTGCAAAAGGATATTTGCGACTTCAGGCTTATAGTGAAAAAAGAAATATCTTCAGATAAAAACTAGAAAGAAGCTTTGTGAGAAAGTTCCCTGTGTTGTGT
This sequence comes from Macaca nemestrina, assembly GCF_043159975.1. NCBI lineage: Eukaryota > Metazoa > Chordata > Mammalia > Primates > Cercopithecidae > Macaca > Macaca nemestrina. The sequence continues at coordinate 32,103,331 of NC_092142.1, read as the reverse complement.
GAATTAATGTCACAGAGATACACCTCCTTTCTTTCATGGAGCAGTTTGCTAACACTGTTGTTGTGGAATATGCAAAGGGATATTTGGAAGCACATTGAGGCCTATAATGCAAAAGCAAATATCCTCAGATAAAAACTAGAAAGAAACTTTCTGAGAAACTACTTTGTGATGTGTAAATTAATGTCACAGAGTTACACTGTTCTCTTGATTGAGCAGTTTGATAACACTGTTTTCATGGAATCGGCAATAGGATATCTGGGAGCCTATTGAAGCCTCTGGGGACAAAGGATATATCCTCAGATTAAAAATCAAAATAGAAGCCTTCTGAGAATCTACTTCGTGATGTGTGAATTCATCTCACAGAGTTACACTGTTATTTTCATTGAGAAGTTTGCTAACACTGTTTTCTTGGAATCCGCAATGGGATGTTTCGGAGAGCATTGACACTTATGGTGACAAAGGAAATATCCTCGGACAAAAACTAGATAGAAACTATCTCAGAAACTTCTTTATGATTTGTGAACTCATCTCAGAGAGTTACAACTTTATTTTCATGGAGCAGTTTGGTAGCACTGTTTTTGGGGAATCTGTGAAGGGATACTTAATATCGCATTGAAGGCTATGGTGACAAAGGATATATAATCAGACAAAAACTAGAAAGCAGCTTTCTGAGAAAGTTATTTGTGTTTTGTGAATTTGGCTCACAGAGATAAACCTTTCTTTCATGGAGGAGTTTGCTAACACTGTTTTCCTGGAATCTGCAAAGGGATATTTGGGAACACATTGAGGCCTATAGTGAAAAAGGAAATATCCTCAGATAAAAACTATAAAGAAGCTTTCTGAGAAACTGCTTTGTGATGTGGAAATTCATCTAACAAAGTTACACGGTTCTTTTCATTGACTAGCTTGATAACACTGTTTTCGTAGAATCTGCAATAGGATAATTAGGAGCGCATTTAAGCCTATGGTGACAAAGAATATATCCTCAGATAAAAACCAAAAAGAAGCCTTCTGAGAAACTGCTTTGTGATGTGAGAATTCATCTCACTGAGTTATAAATTTCTTTTCGTGGAGCAGTTTGCTAACACTGTTTTCATGGAATCTCCAAAGGGATATTTGAGAGTGCATTGAGGCCCATGGTGAAAAAGCAACTGTCCTCAGAAAAAAACTAGAAAGAAGGTATCTGATAAACCCGTTTCTGACGTGTGAATTCATCTCACAGAGTTACCTTGCTCTTTTCATTGAGCAGTTTACTAACCCCTTTTTTTTTTTGAATCTTCAAAGGGACATTTCAGGGCACATTTTAAACTTAAGGTGGCAAAGGAAATGCTCTCATATAAAAACTAGAAAGATTTCTGAGAAACCATTTTGTGATGTGTTTATTCATCTCACAGTGTTACACGATTCTTTCCATGGATCAGTTTTGTAGCACTGTTTTTGGGGAATCTGAGAAGGGATGTTATGGATTGCATTGAAGCCTATGGTGACAAAGGAAATATCCTCAGATAAAAACTAGAAAGAAGCTTTCTGAGAAACTGCTTTGTGATGTGTGAATTCAACTCACAGAGTTACACTGTTCTTTTCATTGAGCAGTTTGCCAACAATGTTTTCTTGGAATCTGCAATGGGATATTTCGGAATGCATTGAAACTGATCACATTGAAGCCCATCATGACAAAGGAAATATCCTCAGATAGAAACCAGAAAGTACTTTCTGAAAAACTGCTTTCTGATTTGTGAATTCATTTCACAGAATAACACCTTTCCTTTCATGGAGTCATTTAGTAACACTGTTTTTGAGTAATCTGAGAAGGGATAATTTGGATCGAATTGAAGTCTATGGTTACAAGGGAAATATCCTCAGATTAAAACTAGAAGTAAATTTCTAAGAAACTTCTTTGTAATGTTTGAATTCATCTCACGGAGTTACATCATTTTTTTCATTGAGAAGTTTGCTATCACTGTTTTCGTAGAATATCCAAAGTGATATCTGGGAGTGCATTGAGGCCTATGGTGAAAAAGGAAATATCCTCAGATAAAAACTAGGAAGAAGCTTTCTGAGAAATTACTTTGTGATGTGTGAGTTCATCTCATAGAGTTACAATATTCTTTTCATTGAGTAGTCTGCTAATCCTGTTTTCTTGGAATCTGCAATGGGATGTTATAGAGTGCATTTTAAGCTTATGGTGGCAAAGGAAATACTCTCATATAAAAGCCAGAAAGAAACTTGCTGAGAAACCATTTTGTGATGTGTTAATTCATCTTGCAGAGTTACATGGTTGTTTTTAGGGATCAGTTTTGTAGCAACGTTTTTGGGGAATCCAAGAAGGGATATATTGGATTACCTTGAAGATTATAGTGACAAAGGAAATATCTTCAGTTAAAAACTAGATAGAAGCTTTCTGAGAAATTGTTTTGTGAATTCGTCTCACAGAGTTATACCATTGTTTTCATTGAGAAATCTACAAACACTTTTTTTGTGGAATCTGCAAGGGTATATTCATGAGCGCCTTAATGAATATGGTGAAAAAGGAAATATCCTTAGATAAAAACTAGAAAGAAGCTAGGAGAAACAGCTTTGTGATATGTGAATTCACCTCACAGAGTTACACCATTATTTCATGGAGCAATTAGGTAGCACTGCTTTTGGGGAATCAGAGAAGGGATATTTAGAATCGTATTGAAGCCTATGGGGCCAATGCGAATATCCACAGATAGAAACTAGAAAGAAGGTTTCTGAGAAACTTCTTTGTGATCTGTGTATTCATATCACAGAGTAACACCTTTGTTTTGATGGAGCAGTTTGGTAACACTGTTTTCGTGGAACCTACAAAAGGATATTTGTGAGCGAGACGAAGCCTATGGTGAAAAAGGAAATATCCACAGGTAAAAACTAGAAAGAATCTTTCTGAGAAACTGCTTTGTAATGTTTGAATTCATCTCTCTTTGTTACACCACTGTTTCATGGAGCAGGTTGCTAACACTATTTTCTTGGAAACTTTAGAGAGATATTCACTTGTGCATTGAGGCCTATGGTGAAAAAGGAACTATCCTCAGAGAAATAACAGAAAGAAGCTTTCTGAGAAACTTCTTTGTTATTTGTGAATTCATCTCATAGAGTTACACCTTTCTTTCAATGGAGCAGTTTGCTAACACTGTTTTTGTTGAATCCGCACAGAGATATTTGGGAGTGCATGGGGGACAATGGTATAAAAGGAAATATCCTCAGATAAAAACTAGAAAGAAGCTTTCTGAGAAAGTTCTTTGTGATGTTTGAATACATGTCACAGAGTTACACCTTTCTTTTCATGGAGCACTTTGCTAACACTGTGTTCATGGAATATGAAAAGGGATATTTGGGAGTGCATTGAGGCTTATGGTGAAAAAGAAAATATCCTCAGATAAAACCTAGAAAGAATCTTTCTGAGAAACTGCTTTGTGATGTGTGAATTCGTCACACAGAGTTACAATGTTATTTTCATTGAGAAGTTTGCTAATGCTGTTTTCTTGGAATATGCAATGGGATATTTTGGAGCACATTGAAGCTTATGGTGACAAAGGAAATATCTTCATAAAAAACTAGAAAAAAGCTTTCTGACAATCTGCTTTGTGATGTGATAATTCACCTCACAGTGTTACATGATTCTTTTCATGGACTGGTTTGTTAGCAGTGCTTTTGGGAATCTGAGAAGGGATATTTTAGAAAGCATTGAAGCTATGGGCTATGGTGAAAAAGAAAAATCCTCAGATAAAAACTACAAAGAAGCTTTCTGAGAAAATACTTTGTGATGTGTGAATTCATCTCACAGAGTTGCATGATTCTTGCCCTGCAACAGTTTGCAGTGTTCTCGTGGAATTTGCAATGGGAAATTTTGGAGAGCATTGAAGAATAAGGTGACAAAGGAAATATCTTCCCATAAAAACCAAATAGAAACATTCTGTGAAACTGTTTTGTGATGTTTGAATTCGTCTTACAGAGTTACACTGTTCTTTTCATTGAGAAGTTTGCTAATACTATTTTAGTGGCATCTGCAAAAGGATATTCATGAACTCATTGAGGCCTGTGGTGAATAAGGAAATATCCTCAGACAAAAACTAGAAAGAAGCTTTCTGAGAAAACACTTTGTGATTTGTGAATTCATGTCACAGAGTTACGTCTTTCTTTTCCTGGAGCAGTTTTGTAGCACAGTTTTTGGGGAATCTGTGTAGGGATATTTTATAACACATAGAAGCCTATGGTGACAAAGGATTTATACTCAGATAAAAATTAGAAAGAAACTCTCTGAGAACCTGTTTTGTGATGTGTGAATTCATCTCACAGTTACAGCTTTCCTTCCATGGAGCAGCTTGCTAACACTGTTTTCGTGGAGTGTGCAAAGGGATACTTGGGAACACAGTGAAGCCTATAGTGAAAAATGAAATACACTCAGATAAAAAGTACAAAGAAGCTTTCTGTGAAACAGCCTTGTGATGTGTGAATTCATCTCACAGCGTTACACCATTCTTTGCATGGAGGAGTTCGCTAACACTATTTTTTAGGAATCCGCAATAGGATATTTGGGAGCACATTGAAACCTATGGTGACAAAGGAAATATCCTCAGATTAGCCAAAAGAAGCTTTCTGAGAATCTGCTTTGTGACATGTGAATTCATCTCACAGAGTTACACTGTTCTTTTCATTGAGCAGTTTGTTAACACTGTTTTATTGGAATCCACAAGGGGATATTTCGGACAGCAATTTTATCTTATGGTTACAAAGGAAATGTCCTTAAATACAGTTTAGTAGCACTGTTTTTGGGGAATCTGAGAAGCCATATTTTGGATCGCATTGAAGTCTGTGGTGATAAGTGATATATCCTCAAATAAAAATCAAAAAGAACTTTCTGAAAAACTGCTTTCTGATGTGTGAATTCTTCTCACAAAGTTACACTGTTTTTTTCATTGAAGAGTTTGCTAACACTCTTTTCTTGGAATCTGCAATGAGATATTTCAGATTGCATTGCAGCTTATGATGACAAAGGAAACACACTCATAGAAAAATTAGAAAGAAACTTTATGAGAAACCGCTTTGTGATGTGTTAATTCATCTCACAGAGTTACATGATACTTTACATTGAGCAGTTTGGTAGCATTGTGCTTGGGGAATCTCAGAATTTATATTTTTGATGGCATTGAAGCCTACGGTGACAAAGGATATATCTTCAGATAAAAACTTGAAAGCAGATTTCTGAGAAAGTTATTTGTGATGTGTAATTTCCAACCACAGAGTTACAACTTACTTTTCATGGAGCAGTTTGCTAACACTGTTTTCATGGAAATTGCAAAGGAATATTTGCAAGTGCCTTCTGACCTATAGGGAAAATAGAAATAATCTCAGATAAAAACTACAAAGAAGCTTTCTGAGAAACTGCTTTGTAATGTGTGAATTTATCTCACACCATTACACCGTTCTTTTCATTGACCAGTTTGATAACACTTTTTTGATGAGGATATTTCCTATGTCACCATAAACTTCAATGTGTTCCAAAATATTCCCATTAAGATTCCAATAAAACAGTGTTAGCAAACTGCTCAAGGAAAAGAATAGTGTAACACTGTGAGATGAATTCACACATCACAACGCAGTTTCTCAGAAAGTTTCTTTTTGGTTTATCAATGAGATTATTTCCTCTGTCACCATAGGATTCAATGTGCTCCCAAATATCCTACTACAGATTCCACGAAAACAGTTTTATAAAACTACTCAAATAAAAGAGTGGTGTAACTGTGTGAGATAAATTCACACATTTCAAACAGTTTCTCAGAAAGCATCTCTTTGGTTTATCTATGAGGATATTTCCTTTGTCACCATAAGCTCCAAAGTGATAAAACATATCAGAGTGCAGATTCCTAGAAAACACTGTAAGCAAACTGCTCCATGGAAAGATTAGTGAAACTCTGAGAGTTGAATTCACACATCACAAACAGTTTCTCAGAAAGCTTCATTCTAATTTTATCTGAGGATATTCACTTTTTCACTATAGGCCTCAATGTAATCCAAATTATCACATTGCAGATTCCAAAAAAAGAGTGTTAGCAAACTGCTCAATGAAAAGAACAGTGTAACTCTGTAAGATGAATTCACACATCACAAAGCAGTTTCTCAGAAAACTTCTTTTTGGTATTTATCTGAGGATAATTTTTTTGTCATTACAGGCTTCAAAGTGCTTCAAAATACCCTTTTGCAGATTCCATGAAAAGAGTGTTATCAAATTGTTCAATGAAATGTACAGTGTAACTCTGTGAGATGAATTCAAACATTACAAAGCAGATTCTCAGAAAGCTTCTTTTTGGTTTTCCTATGAGGATATATCCTTTTTCACTATAAGTCTCAGCATGCTCCCAAATATCCCTCTGCAGATTCCATAAAAACTGTGTTAGCAAACTGCTCCATGAAAAGTAAATTGTAACTCTGTGGGATGAATTCACACAATACAAAGAACTTTCTCAGAAAGCTTCTTTCTAGTTTTTTCTGAGGATAAATCCTTTTTCACCATAGGCCTCAATGCATTACCAAATATCCTTTTGCAGATTCAACGAAAACAGTGTTAGCAATCTGATCCATTAAAAGAAAGGTATAACTCTGTGAGATGAATTCATACGTTATGAAACAGTTTCTCAGAATGCTTCTTTCTCATTTTACTATGAGGATATTAACTTTCACTATAATCCTCAATGCACTCACAAATATCCCTTTGCAGATTCCACGAAAATTGTGCTAGCAAACTGCTTCATGAAAAGAAAGGTGTAACTCTGTGAGATGAATTCAAACATCACAAAGAACCTTCTCAGAAAGCCTCTTTCTAGTTTTTATCTGGTTATATATCCTTAGTCACCATAGGCTTCAATGCGGTCCAAAATATCCCTTCTCAGATTCCCCAAAAACAATGCTACCAAACTGATCCATGAAAACAATCCTGTAACTCTATGAGATGAATTACCACATCATAAAACCGTTTCTCAGAAGCTTCTTTCTGGTTTTTATATGAGGATATTTCCTTTGTTACCATAAGCTTCAATGCACTCTGAGATAACCCATTGCAGATTCCAAGAACACAGTGTTAGCCAGAGGTTCAATGAATAGAACAGTGTACCTCTCTGAGATGGATTCACACATCACAAAGATGTTTCTCAGAAAGCTTCTTTCTAGTTTTTATCTGAGAATATTTCATTTTTCACCATAGGTCTCAATGCGCTCCCAAATATCCCTTTGCAGATTCCACCAAAACAGTGTTAGCAAACTGGTTAATGAAAAGAAAGTTGTAACACTGTGATATCAATTCACACATCACAAAGAACCTTCTCAGAAAGCTTCTTTCTAATTTTTATCTGAGGATATTTCCTTTGTCACCATAGGCTTCAATGCGATCCAAAACATTCCTTCTCAGATTCCCCCAAAACAGTGCTATCAAACTGATCCGAGAAAACAATCATGTAACTCTGTGAGAAGAATTCACAAATCACAAAATAGTTTCTCAGAAAGTATCTATCTAGCTTTTGTCTGAGGATAATTAATTTTAGCAGTAAGTTTCAATGCACTCTGTTATATTCCATTGCAGATTCCAAGGAAACCGTGTTAAACTGTTCAATGATAAGAACAGTATAACTCTGTGAACTGAATTCACACATCACAAATCAGTTTCTCAGAAAGTGTCTAGTTGGTTTTTATCTGATTATAGTTTCTTTGTCACCATTGGCTTCAATGTGCTCCCAAATATCCTATTGCAGACTCCACGAAAAGAGTGTTATCAATCTGCACAATGAAAAGAACGGTGTAACTCTGTAAGATGATTTCACACATCAAAAAGCACTTCTCAGAAAGCTTCTTTTTGTTTTTTCCATGAGTATATTTCCTTTTAGAATATAGGCTTCAATGCGCTCCCTTGTATTCCTTTATAGATTCCACAAAAACTGTGTTAGCAAACTGCCCCATGAAAGGAAACGTGTTACTATGTGAGATGAATTCACACTTCTCAAAGAACTTTCTCAGATTGCTTCTTTCTAGTTTTTATCTGAGGATATGTCCTTTGTCACCATAGGCTTCAATGTGCTCCTAAATATCCCATTGCAGATTCCAAGAAAACAGTGTTAGCAAACTGCTCAATGAAAAGAACAATGTAACTCTCTGACATGAATTCACATATCACAAAGCAGTTTCTCAGAAACCTTTTTTCTAGTTTTTGTCTGAGGATATTTCCTTTTTCACAATAAGCTTCATTGTGCTCTGAAATATGTCATTGTAGATTCCAAGAAAACGATTTTAGCAAACTTCCCCATGAAAAGAACAGTGTAACTCTCTGTGTTGAATTCACCCACCATGAAGTAGTCTCTCAGAAAACTTCTTTCTAGTTTTTATATGAGGATATTTCCTTTCTCACTATAGGCCTCAAAGCATTCCCAAGTATGCCTTTGCAGATTTCACAAAAACTGTGTTAGCAAACTGCTCCATGAAAAGCAAGGTGTAACTCTGTGAGATGAATTCATGCAACAGAAAGAATTTTCAGAGAAAGCTTCTTTCGAGTTTTTATCAAGGTGTTAAAAAATATCCTTTCTCAGATTCCCCAAAAACAGTGATAACAGATTAATCCATGATAAGAATCATGTTACACTATGAGATGAATTAACATATCTCAAAGCAGTTTCTTAGAAATCTTCTTTCTAGTTTTTATATGATTATATTTCCTTTGTCACCTTAGGCTTCAATGAGATCCAAAATATCCCTTCTCAGATTCCCCAAAAACAGTGCTACCAAACTGCTCCAAGTAAAGGATTGTGCAACTCTAAGATGAATTCACAAAAGTTTCTTTCCAGATATTGTCTGAGGATATTTCCTTTCTTACCATAAGCTTCAAAGTGCTCCGAAATATACCACTGCAGATTTCAAGAAAGTAGTGTTAACAAACTGCTCATTGAAAAGAACTGTGTAACTCTGTTAGATGAAATCAGATATCCCAAAGCATTTACTTTCCCAGATAGCTTCTTTTCGGTTTTTTCTGAGGATACTTCCTTTGTCACCATAGGCTTCAATGTGATCCAAAATATCCCTTCTCACATTCCCCAAAAACAGTGCTACCAAACTGCTCCTTGGAAAGAATCATGTAACTGTGTGAGATGAATTCGCCAATCACAAAACGGTTTCTCAGAAAACTGCTCTCTAGTTACTATATGAGGATAGTTCCCTTGTCACCATAAGCTTCAATGCACTCTGAAATATCCCTTTGCATATTCCAAGAAAACATTGTTAACAAATTGCTCAATGAAAAGAACGGTGTAACTCTCTGACATGTATTCACACATCTCAAAACAGTTTCTCAGAAAGCTTATTTTTACTTTGTGTCTGAGGATATTTCCTTTTTCACAATAAGTTTCAATGCAATCTGAAATGTGCCAATGCAGATCCCAAGAAAACAGTTTTGACAAACTGCTCAGTGAAAAGAACAGTGTAAATATGTGAGTTGAAATCACAAATCAAAAAGCAGTTTCTCAGAAAGCTTCTTTCTAGTTTTCATCTGAGGAAATTTCCTTTTTCACCATAGGCCTCAATGCGCACCCAAATATCCCTTTGCAAATTCTACAAACACAGTGTTAGCAAACTACTGCATGAAACGACAGTTGTAACTCTGTGTGATGAATTCACACATCACAAAGAACTTTCTCAGAAAAGTTCCTTCTACTTTTTATCAGAGGATATTTCCTTTGTCACCATAGACTTCAATGCAGCCCAAAATATCCCTTCTCAGATTCCCCAATAGCAGTGCTACCAAACTGCTCCATGAAAAGTATTGTGCAACACTGTGTGATGAACTCACAAATCATAAAGCAGATTCTCAGAAAGTTTTTTTCTAGTTTTTTCTGAGGATATTTCTTTTGTTACAATAAGCTTCAAAGTGCTCCAAAATATCCCATTGTAGACTCCAAGAAAGCATTGCTGGTAAACTGCTGAATGAAAAGAACAGTGTAATTGTGTGAGTTGAATTCACACATCACAAAGCAGTTTCTCAGAAAGCTTCTTTCTAGTTTTACTCTGAGGATTTTTTTTCACTATAGGCCTCAAAGTGCTTCTAAATATCCCTTTGCAGATTCAATGAAAACAGAGTTAGTAAAGTGTTCTAAAAAAGAAAGGTGTAACTCCCTGAGATGAACTCACACATCACAAAGAACTTTCTCAGAAACCTTTCTTACAGTTCTTATCTGAGGATATTTCCTTTTTCACCCTAGGCCTCTATTTGCTCCCAAATATACCTGTGCAGATTCCAGGAAAACAGTGTTAGCAAACTGCTCCATAAAAAGAGAGGTGTAACTTTATGATATGAATTAACACATCACAAAGTAGTTTCTCAGAAAGTTTCTTTTCAGTTTTTATGTGAGAATATTTCCTTTGTCACCATAGGCTTCAATGAAATTTAAAGTGTCCCATCTCAGATTCCCCAAAAACACTGCTACTAAACTAATCCATGAAAAGAATCGTGTAAATTTGTGACATGAGTGAAAACATCACAAGCTTTTTTCTCTGAAAGCTTCTTTCTAGATTTTACATGAGGATATTTCCTTTATCATCGTAAACTTCAATGCACTCCGAAATATCCCGTTGCAGATTCCAAGAAAACAGTGTTATCCAACTGCTCAATGAAAGGAACTGTGTAACTCTGTGAGTTGAATTCACACATCACAGAGTAGTTTCTCAGAAAGCTTCTTTATAATTTTCATCTGAAAGAATTTCCTTTTTCACCATAGGCCTCAATGCGCTCCCAAATATCCCTTCGTAGATTCCATGAAAACTCTGTTAGCCAACTGCTCCATGAATACAAAGGTGTAACTCTGTGAGATGAATTCCCACATCACAAGGAAGTTTCTCAGAAAGCTTCTTTATAGTTTATATCTCAGGATATTTCCTTTGTCACCATAGACTTCAAAGCGATCCAAAATAACCCTTCTCTGATTCCCCAAAAACAGTGCTACCAAACTGATACATGAAAAGAATCATGTAACTCTGTGAGATGAACTAACACATCATAAAGCAGTTTCTCAGAAATCTTCTTTCTAGTTTTCGTCTGAGAATATTTACGTTTTCACCATAGGCTTCAATTCACTCCAAAATATCCAATTGCAAATTCAATGTAAAAAGTGCATTCAAACTTCTCAATGAAATGAATACTGTAGCTCTGTGAGAAGAACTCAAACATCACAAAGCAGTTTCTCAGAAAGCTTCTTTCTAGTATATTTCCTTTTTCACTACAGGCCACAATGCGCTCCCAAATAGCCTTTTGCAGATTACAAGAAAACTGTGGTAGCAAATTTCTCCATGAAAAGATAGGCGTAACATGTGAGATGAATTTCCACCTTACAAACAAGTTAATCAGAAAGCTTCTTTTTAGTTTTTAAGTGAGGATATTTCCTTGGTCACATTGGGTTTCAATGGAATTCCAAAATATCCCTTCTCAGATTCCCGAAAAAGAGTGATACCACACTGTTCCATGACAAGAATCATGTAACTCTGTGAGATGAATTCACAAATCACGAATCTCTTTCTCAGAAAGCATCTTTCTAGTTTTTGTCTGAGTATGTTTCCTTTGTCACCATCAGCTTCTAAGCACTCCAAAATATCCCTTTGCAGATTCCAAGAAAACAGTGTTAGCAATCTGTGCAATAAAAAGAACAGTGTAATTCTATGAGATGAATTCAAAAATTGCAAAGAAGTTTCTCAGCAAGTTTCTTTCTAGTTTTTGTCTGAGGATATTTCCTTTTGCAGCATAGGCCACAATGTGCTCCCAAATATCCCTTTGCAGATTCCAAGAAAACAGTGTAGGCAAACTGCTGAATGAAAAGAACAGTGTAACTATGTGAGATGAATTCACGTATCACAAAGCAGTTTCTCAGAAAGCTTCTTTCTAGTTTTTATCTGCGGATATTTCCTTTTTCACCATAGGCCTCAATGCGCACCCAAATATCCCTTTACAGATTCTACGAACACAGTGTTAGCAAACTGCTCCATGAAACGACAGTTGTAACTCTGTGTGATGAATTCACACATCACAAAGAACTTTCTCAAAAAGGTTCTTTCTACTTTTCATCGGAGGATATTTCCTTTTTCAGCATAGACTTCAATGTGATCCAAAATATCCCTTCTCAGATTCCCCAATAGCAGTGCTACCAAACTACTCCATGAAAAGTATCGTGCAACCCTGTGAGATGAATTCACAAATCACAAAGTGGATTCTTGGAAGGCTTTTTTCTAGTTTTATTCTGAGGATATTTCTTTTGTTACAATAAGCTTCAAAGTGCTCCAAAATATCCCATCACAGATTCCAAGAAAACAGCGCTGGTAAACTGTGGAAGGAAAAGAACAGTGTAACTGTGTGAGTTGAATTCACACATCACAAAGCAGTTTCTCAGAAAGCTTCTTTCTAGTTTTTCTCTGAGGATATTTGTTTATTCACTATAGTCCTCAAAGCACTCCCAAATATTCCTTTGCAGATTCCAAGAAAACAGAGTTAGCAAAGTGCTCCAAGAATAGAATGGTGTAACTCCGTGAGATGAACTCACACATCACAAAGAACTTTCTCAGAAACCTTCTTTACAGTTCTTATATGAGGATATTTTCTTTTTCATCCTAGGCCTCTATTTGCTCCCAAATATACCTGTGCAGATTCCAGGAAAACAGTGTTAGCAAACTGCTTCATGAAAAGAAAGGTGTAACTCTGTGAGATGAATTAACACATCACAAAGTGATTTTTCAGAAAGATTCTTTCCAGTTTTCATATGAGAATATTTCCTTTGTCACACAGGCTTCAATGCTGTTCAAAGTGTCCCTTCTCAGATTCCCCAAAAACACTGCTACCAAACTGATCCAAGAAGAGAGTCATGTAAATCTGTGATATGAATTAAAACATCACAAAACAGTATCTCTGAAAGCTTCTTTCTAGTTTTATTATGAGGATATTTCGTTTGTCACCATAAGCTTCAATGAGCTCTGAAATATCCCATTGCAGAATCCAAGAAAACAGTGTTATCAAACTGTTCAATGAAAGGAACTGTGCAACACTGTGAGTCGAATTCAAAACTCACATAGCAGTCTCTCAGAAACATCTTTCTAGTTTTTATCTGAGGATATTTCCTTTTACACTCTAGGCTTTAATGCGCTCCCAAATATCCCTTTGCAGATTCCATGAAAACTTTGTTAGCAAACTGCCTCATGAAAAGAAAGGTGTATCTCTGTGAGACAATATCACACATCACAAAGAACTATCTCAGAAAGCTTCTTGTTACTTTTTATCTGAGGATATTTCCTTAGTAACCATAGGCTTCAATGCCATCCAAAATATACCTTCTCCGAAACAGTGCTAGCGAAGTGATCCATGAAAAGAACCGTGTAACTCTGTGAGATGATTTAATATATCCAAAAGTGGTTTCTCAGAAAGCTTCTTTCTAGTTTTTATATGATGATATTTCCTTTGTCACCACAAGCTACAATGCGCTCTGAAATATCGCATTGCAGACTCCAAGAAAACAGTGTTAACAAACCCTCAATGAAAAGAACATTGTAACTCTGTGAGATGAATTTACACATCACAAAGCAGTTTCTCAGAAAGCTTCTTTCTAGTTTTTATCTGAGGATATTTCCTTTATCATCATAGGCCTCAATGTACTTCAAAATATCCCTTTGCAGATTCCATGAAAACAGTATTAGCAAACTGCTCCATGAAAAGTAAGGTGTAACTCTGTGAGATGAATTCCCACATCAAAAGAACTTTGTCCAAAAGTTTCTTTCTTGTTTATATCTGGGGATATTTCCATTTTCACCAAAGGACTCAGTGAGCTCCCAAATATCCCTTTGAAGATTACATGAAAACAGTGTTATCAATCTGCTCCATGAGAAGTAAGGTGTAACACTGTGAAATAAATTCATCCATCACAAAGGGCTTTCTCAGAAAGTTTCTTTCTAGTTTTAATCTCAGGATATTTCCTTTGTCACCACAGGCTTCAATGTGATCCTAAACATCCCTTCTAAGATTCCCCCAAAACAGGGTTACCAAACTGTTTCATGAAAAGTATAGTGTATACCTGTGAAATAAATTCACACAACATAACGAAGTTTCTCAGAAACCTTCTTTACGGTTTTTATCTGCGGATATTTCCTTTGTCGCCATAGGCATCAATGCGCTCCCAAATACCCTATTGCAGATTCCGTGAAAACAGTGTTATCAATCTTCTCAATGAAAAGAATGTTGTATCTCTGTGAAATGAAATCACACATCACAAGCAGTTTCTCAGAATGCTTCTTTCTAGTTTTAATCTCAGGATATTTCCTTTTTCACTATATGCCTCAATGAGCTCCCTGGTATCCCTGTGCAGATTTCACAAAAATAGTGTTAGCAATCTACTCCATGAAAAGACAGGTGTAACTCAGGGAGGTGAATTAACAGATCATAAAGCAGTTTCTCATAGAGCTTCTTTCCAGTTTTTATATGATTTTATTTCCTTTGTCACCAGAGGCTTCAATGCGATCCAAAATATTCTTTCTCAGATTCCCCAAAAACATTGCTATCAGACGGATCCATGAAAAGAATCATGTGGCTCTGTGACATGAATGACAACATCACAATTTCGTTTCTCAGAAAGTTTCTTTCTTGTTTTTATATGAGGACATTTCCTTTTTCACCATAAGCTTCAATGCACTCTGAAATATACCTTTGCAGATTCCAAGAAAACAGTGTTAGCAAACTGCTCAATGAAAGGAACAGTGTAACTCTGTGAGATGAATTCACTAATAACAAAGCAATTTCTCAGAAAGCTTCTTTCTATTTTTTATCTGAGGATATTACCTTTTACACTTTAGGCCTCAAAACACTCCCAAAAATCCCTTTGCAGATTTCAAGAAAACACTGTTAACACACTTCTAAATGAAAAGAAAGGTGTAACTCTGTGAGATGAATTCACACATCACAAAGACCTTTCTCCGAAAGCTTCTTTCTAGTTCTTATGTGAGGATATTACACTTGTCACCTTAGTCTTCAATGTGATCCAAAATATTCCTTCTCAGATTCCCCAAAAATTGTGATACCATACTAATCCATGTAAAGAATAGTGTAACTCTGTGAGATGAATTAACACATCACAAAGCAGTTTCTCAGAAGTCTTCTTCCTACTCTTTATACAACAACGTCTCCTTTATCACCATAAGATTCAATGGATTCGCAATATCCCATTGCAGATTCCAAGAAAAAGTATTAGCAAACTGCTCAAAGACAAGAACAGTGTAACTTTGTGAGGTGAATTCAGTCATCACAAAGCAGTTTCTCTGAAAGCTTTGTTCTAATTTTTATCTGAGGATATTTCATTTTTCACCATAGGCCTCAATGGGCTCCCAAATATCCCTTTGCAGATTCTATGAAAACAGTGTTAGCAAACTGCTCAGTGAAAACTACAATGTAACACTGAGAGATGAATTCACACGTCACAAAGAACTTTCTCAGAAAGATTATTTGCAGTTTTCATCTGAGGATATTTCCTTTTTCACCATAGGCTTCAATGTCATTCAAAATATACCATCTCAGATTGCCCAAAAACAGTGCCACCAAATTGCTCCCAGACAAGAATGCTATAATTCTGTGAGATGAATTCACACATCGCAAAGCAGTTTCTCAGAAAGCTTCTTTGTGCTTTTTCTGTGAGGAAATTTCTTTTGTCACCACAGACTTTAATGCACTCCCTAATATCGTATTGCAGATTCCATGAAAATAGTGGCAGCAAACTGGGCAATGAAAAGAAGGGTGTACCAATGTGAGATGAATTCACACATCACAAAGCACATTCACAGAAAGCTTCTTTCTAGTTTTTTTTTGGAGGATATTTCCATTTTCACTATTGGAAACTTTGCACTCCAAAATATCCCTGTGCAAATTCCATGAACATAGTGTTAACACACATCTCCATGAAAAAAAAAACATTAACTCAGTGAGATGAATTAACACATCATGAAACAGTTTCTCAGAAAGTTTGTTTGCAGTTTTTATATGAGGATATTTCCTTTGTCACCATAGCCTTCAATGCGATCAAAAATATGCCTTCTCAGATTCCTCAAAACCCTGCTACCTCAAAATACTGCTACCAAAATGATCCATGAAAAGAATCGTGTAGCTCTTTGAAATGAATTAACACATCACAAAACGTTTTCTCAGAAAGCATCTTCCTTCTTTCTAAATGAGAATGTTTCCTTTGTCATCATAAGCTTCAATGTGCTCTGAAATATTCCTTTGCAGATGGCAAGAACACAATTTTTGCAAACTGCTCAATGAAAAGAACAGTGTAACTCTGTGAAATGAATTCATAAATCACAAAGCAGTTACTCAGAAAGATTCTTTCTAGTTTTTATCTGAGAATATTACTTTTATCACCATAGGACTCAAAGCACTCCCAAGTATCTCTTTCCAGATTGTACAAAAAGAGTGTGGGAAAACTGCTCCATGAAAAGAAAGGTGTAACTCTGTGAGATGAATTTTCACATCACAAAGAACTTTCTCAGAAAGCTTCTTTTTCATTTTTGTCTGAGGATATTTCCTTTTTTACTATTGGCCTCAACTCACTCCCAAATATCCCTTTGCAGATTGCATGAAAACAGTGTTAGCAAACTTCTCCGTGAAAAGAAAGGTGTATCTTTGTGAGATGAATTCACACATCAAAAATAACTTTCTGAGAAATCTTCTTTCTAGTTTTTATCTGGGTATATTTCCTTTGTCATCATAGGCTCCAATGAGATCCAAATTATCCCTTTTTAGGTTGCCAAAAAACAGTGCTACCAAACTGATCCATGAAAAGAATATTGTAACTCTGTGAGATGAGTTAACTCTTCACACAGCAGTTTCTCAGAAACCTTTTTTGTAGTTTTTATCTGAGGATATTTCCTTTGTTACCATAGACTTCAATGCGATCCAAAATATACATTCTCAGATTTCCCAAAAACTGCTATCAAACTAATCCATGAAAAGAATCCTGTAACTCTGTGAGATGAATTTACAAATCACCAAGGAGTTCCTCAGAAAGTTTCTTTCTAGTTTTTGTCTGAGGGTATTTCCTTTTTCAC
Organism: Macaca nemestrina; assembly: GCF_043159975.1. NCBI lineage: Eukaryota > Metazoa > Chordata > Mammalia > Primates > Cercopithecidae > Macaca > Macaca nemestrina. Next base: position 32,086,213 of record NC_092142.1, on the reverse strand, counting down.
AATAGGCTTCAAATGCACTCTGAAATATCCCATCGCACACTCCAAGAAAACAGTGTTAGAAATCTTCCCAATGAAAAGAACACTGTAATCCTGTGAGTTGAATTCATACATCAAAAGGTGGTTTCTCAAAAAGCTTCTTTTTAGGTTTTCTATGAGGATATTTCCTTTTTCACTATAGGCCTCAATGTGCTCCCAAATATCCCTTTGCAGATTCCACAAAAATTCTGTTAGCAAAGTGCTCCATGAAATGAAAGATGTAACTCTTTAGATGAATTCACACATCACAAAGAACTTTCTCAGACAACTTCTTTCTCTTATTTATCTGAAGATATTTCCTTATACACCATAGGCTTCTATGTCATCCAAAATGTCCCTTTTCAGATTCACCAAGAAGAGCACTAAAAACTGATCTGTGAAAAGAATCATGTAACTCTGTGGATAAATTAACACTCCACAAAGTGGTTTCTCAGAATCGTTCTTTCTAGCTTTTATATGTGGATATTTCCTTTATCAACATAAGCTTCTATGCACTCTGAAATATCCGATTGCAGATTCCAAGAAAACAGTGTTAACAAACTGCTCAATGAAAAGAACAGTGTACTATGTCAGACAAATTCACATCACAAATAATTTTCTCAGAAGGTTTCTTTCTAGTGTTTATCTGAGGATATTTCTTTTTCACTATTGGCCTCTATGTGCTCCCAAATATCCCTTTGCAGATTCCACAAAAGCAGAGTTAGCAAACTGCTCCATGAAAAGGAATGTGTAACTCTGTGAGATGAATTCACACATCACAGAGAACTTTCTCAGAAATCTTCTTTCTAGTTTTTCCTTTAGGATATTTCATTTGCCAAATATCCCTTTGCAGATTCCATGAAAGCAGTGTTAGCAAATTGCTCCAAGAAAAGAACGGTATACCTCTGTGATATGAATTCACACATCACAAAGAACTTTCTCAGAAAGTTTCTTTCTAGTTTCAATCTGAGCATATTTCCTTAGTCACCATAGGCTTCAATGTCATCCAAAGTATCCCTTCTCAGATCCTCCAAAAACCATGCTACTTAACTGATCCGTGAAAAGTATCATGTAACTCTGTGAGAAGAATTAACACATCACAAAGTGGTTTAACAGACAGTTTCTTTCTACTTTTTATATGTGGATATTTCCTTAGTCACCATAACCTTGAATGAGCTCCAAAATATCCCATTGCATGTTCCAAGAAAGCAGTGTTAGCAAACTGCTCAATGAAAAGAACAGTGTAACTTCTGACATGATACTACACATCACAAAGAAGACTCAGAAAGATTCTTTCTAGATTTGTCTGAGGATATTTCATTTTTTAAAATAAGCGTCAGTGTTCTCTGAAATATGCCATTTCAGATTCCAAGAAAACAGCGTTAACAAATTGCTCAATGAAAAGAACAGTGTAACTCTGTGACTTGAATTCACACAACACAAAGACTTTTCTCAGAAAGCTTCTTTTAGGTTTTGTTGTGAGGATATTTCCTTTGTCATCATAGGCTGCAATGCACTCCTATATATCCTGTTGCAGATTCCATGAAGACAGTGTTTTCACCCTGCACAATGAATAGAATGGTACAATTCTGTGAGATGATTTCACACATCACAAAGCAGTTTCTCAGAAAGCATGTTTATCGTTTTTATCTGAGGGTATTTCCTTTTTCACTATAGGCCTCAAAGCACTCCCAAATATTCCTTTGAATATTCCACGAAAATTCTGTTAGCAAACTGCCCCATGAAAAGAAAGGTTTAACTCTGTGAGATAATTTTACACATCACAAATAACTGTCTCAGAAAGATTCTTTCTAGTTTTTATATGAGGATATTTCCTTAGACACCATAGGCTTCAATGCAATCAAAAGTATCCCCTCTCAGATTGCCCAAAAACAGTGCTATCAAACTGATCCATGAAAAGAATCATATAACTCTCTGAGAAGAATTAACACATCACAAAGCAGTTTCTAAGAAAGTTTCTTTCTAGTTTCTATATGAGGATATTTCCTTTGTCATAATAATCTTCAATGCACTCTAAATTATCCCATTGCAGATACCAAGAAAACAGTGTTAGCAAACTGCTCAATGAAAAGAACAGTGTAACTCAGTGAGATGAATTCACACATCTCAAAGCAGTTTCTCAAAAAGCTTCTTTATTTTTTTTATCTGAGGATATTTCCTTTGTCACCATAGGCTTCAATGCACTCCCAAATATCCTTTTGCAGATTCTAAGATAACAGTTTTATCAAACTGCTCAATGAAAATAATAGTGTAACTCTGTGAGATGAACTCAGAAATCACAAAGCAGTTTCTTATAAAGCTTTTTTCTTGTTTTTATCTGAGGATACTTCTTTTTTCACTGTAGGCCTCAATGTGCTCCCAAATATCCTTTTTCAGTTTCCACAAAAACTCTGTCACCAAACTGCTCCATGAAAAGAAAGGTGTAACTCTGTGAGATCAATTCACACAGTGCGGAGAACTTTCCCAGAAAGCTTCTTTCTAGTTTTATATGAGGACAGTTTCCTTTTCACGATGGACTTCAATGCGATCCAAAATATCCTTTCTCTGATTACACGAAAACTGTGCTAACACACTGATCCATGATGAATTTTTGTGTAACGCTGTGATTTAACACATCGCAAAGCGGTTTCTCAGAAAGCCTCTTTCTCGTTTTTATATGAGGATATTTCATAGTCTGAGGATATTTCTTTCTCACCATAAGCTTCAATGCACTCCAAAATATCCTATTGGAGATTCCAAGAAAACAGTGTGAGCATACCGATCAATGAAATGAAGAGTGTAACTCTGTGAGATGAACTCACACATCACAAAGTGGTTTCTCAGAAAGCTTCTTTTTAGTTTTTATGTGAGGACGTTTATTTTGTCACCATAGGCTTCAACGTGATCCAAAATATCTCTCATCAGATTCCCCAAAAGCAGTGCTACCAAACTTCTCCATGAAGAGAATCGGGTAACTGTGTGAGATGAATTCACAAATCACAAAGCTGTTTCTCAGAAAGCTTCTTTCTAGTTTTTCTGAGGATATTTCCTTTGTCATCATAAGCGTCAATGCACTCCGAAATATCCCATTGCAGATTCCAAGAAAACAGTGTTAGCAAACTTCTCAATGAAAACAACAGTATAACTCTGTAGAACGAACTCAGTCATCACAAAGTAGTTTCTCAGAAAGCTTCCTTTTGGTGTTTATCTGAGGATATTTCCTTTGACACCATAGGCTTCAATGCACTCCCAAATATCCTATTGCAGATACTGTGACAACATTTCTAGCAAATTGGTCAGTGAAAAGAACGTAGAAATTCTGTGAGACGAATTCACCCACCACAAGGCATTCTCTCAGAAAGATTTATTCTACCTTTTATTTGAGGATATTTCCTTTTTCACTATAGACTTCAATGTGCTCACAAATATCTCTTCTCACATTTTCCAAAAATAGTGCTGCCAAACTGCTCCATGAAAAGAAAGGTATAACTCTGTGAGATGAATTCACATATCACAATGCCATTTCTCACAAAACTTCTTTCTAGTTTTTATCTGAGGATATTTCCGATTTCACCATATTCCTCAAGGCACTCTCAAATATCCCATTGCAGAATAAATTTTAAAAATTGTTAGCCATACTTCTCAATGAATAGTGTAACTGTATGAGGTGAATTCACACATCACAAAGACGTTTCACAGAAAGCTTCTTTTTGTTTCCATCTGATGATAGTTCCTTTGGCACCATAGGCTTCAATGTGCTCCCAAATATCCTACTGTAGATTACATGAAAACAGTGTTATCAAACTGCTTAATGAGAAGAATGGTTTAATTCTGTATGATGAGTTCACACTTCTCAAAGCCATTTCTCGGAAGGTTTCTTTCTAGTTTTTATAGGCCCCAATGTGCTCCCAAATATCCCTTTGCAGATACCACGAACACATTGTTATCAACTGCTCCATGAAAAGAAATGTGTACCTGTGTGAGATGAATTCACACATCTCAAATAACTTTCTCAGAAAGCTTCTTTCTAGTTTTTATCTGAGAATATATCCTTTGTCACCATACGCTTCAATGTGATCCAAATTATCCCTTCTCAGATTCCCCAGAAACAGTGTACCCAAGCTGCTCCATGAAAAGAATCCTGTAACTCTGTGAGATGAATTCACAAATCACAAAGCAGTTTCTCAGAAATCTTCTTCTAGTTTTTTCTGAGGATATTTCCTTTGTCACCATAAGTTTTAATTCACTTCAAAATATCCCTTCGCAGATTCCAAGAAAACAGTGTTAGCAAACTGCTCAATGAAAAGAGCATTGTTACTCTGTAAGATGAATTCACACATCAGAAAGCAGTTTCTCAGAAAGATTCTTTTTGGTTTTTATCTGAGTATATTTCCTTTTCACCATAGGCTTCAATGTGCTCCCATATATCCTATTGCAGATTCCACAAAAACAGTGTTAGCAAACTGCTCCATGAAAAGAAAGGTGTTACTCAGTGAGAAGAAATCACACATCACAAGGAACTTTCTCAGAAAGCTTCTTTCTGGTTTTTATCTGAGGATATTTCCTTTGTCACTGTAGGCTTCAATGCACTCCCAAATATCCTATTGCAGATTCCATGAGAACTGTGTTATCAAACTCCTCAAAGAAAAGAATGGTATAAGTCTGTGAGATGAATTCACACGTCACAAAGCAGTTTCTCAGAAACCTTCTTTCTAGTGTTTTTTTCTGAGGATAATTCCTTTTTCACTGTAGGCCTCAATGCACTCCCAAATATCCCTTGGCAGATTCCAAGAAAACAGTTATAGCAAACTTCTCCATGGAAAGAAAGGTTTAGCTCTCTGAGATGAAATCACACATGACAAAGAATTTTCTTAGAAAACTTCTTTCTAGTTTTATTCTGTGGATATTACCTTTATCACCATAGACTCCAACGTGATCTAAAATATCCCTCTCAGATTTCTCAATAATAATGCTACCAAACTGATCTATGAAAAGAATCTTGTAACTCTTTGAGATGAATTAACACACCACAGAGAAGTTCCTCAGGAAGCTTCTTTATAGTTTTTGTCTGAGGATATTTCATTTGTCACCATAAGCTTCAGTGCACACCGAAATATCCCATTGCAGATTCCCAGAAAACAGTGTTAGCATACTGCTCAATGAAAAGAACAGTGCAACTCTGTGAGATGAATTCACACATCACAAAGGAGTTTCTCAGAAAGCTTCTTTTGGTTTTTATCTGAGGATATTTACTTTGTCACGATAGGCTTTATTGTGTTCCAAAATGTAATATTGCAGATTCCACAAAAACAGTCGTAGCACACTGCTCAATGAGAATCACGGTGTATCTCAGTAAGATTAATTCATATATCACAATGCAGTTTTTCAGAAATCTTCCTTCTAATTTTTATCTGAGGATATTTCCAATTTCACCATAGGCCTCAATATGCTCCCAAATATCCCTTTGCAGATTCCACAAAAACAGTGTTATCAAACTTCTCCATGTAAACAAAGGTGTACCTCTTTGAGATGTATTCACACATCACAAGGCAGTTTATCAGAAAGCTTCTTTCTAGTTTCCATCTGAGGATATTTCCTTTTTCAACATAGGTCTCAACTAGCACACAAATATCACTTTGTAGATTCCACGAGAACAGAGTCAACAAACTGCTCCATGAAAAGAATTGTGCTACCCTGTGAGATGAATTCACACATCACAAAGCAGTTTCTCAGAAAACTGCTTTTGGTTTTTGACTGAGGATATTTTCTTTGTCCCCATAGGCTTCAAGGCGATCCAAAGTATCCCCTCTCAGATACCCCAAAAAGAGTGCTATCAAAAAGATGCATGAAAAGAATCTTGTAACTCTGTGAGACGAATTAACACATCACAAAGCGGTTTCTCAGAAAGCTTCGTTCTAGTTTTTATCTGATGATATTTACTTTTTCACCATATACCTCAATGCACTCCCGAATATTCCATTGCAGATACTACGAGAAACTGTTAGCAAACTTCTCAATGAAAAGATTGGTGTAACTCTGTGAAGTGAATTCACACATCAAAACTAAGATTCTCAGAATGTTTCTTTCTAGATTTTATCTGAGAATATTTCCTTTGTAACTAAAGGCTTCAAGGCAATCTACAATATACTTTCTCAGATTCCCCAAAACTAGTGCTACCAACTACTCCATGAAAGAATCACGTAACTCTGTGAGATGAATTCATAAATCACAAAGCAGTTTCTCAGAAATCTTCTTTCTAGTTTTGTTATGAGGATATTTCCTTTTCCACTGTAGGCCTCAATGCACTCGCAAATATCTCTTTTCATATTAAATGAAAGTAATGTTAGCAAACTGCTCCCTGAAAATAAAAGTGTGAATCTGTGAGATGAATTCACAAATCACTAGCAGTTTCTCAGAAAGCTTTTTTTTGGTTTTTGCCTGAGGATATTTCCTTTGTCACCATAGGTTTCAATGTGCTCCCAAATATCCTATTGCAGATTCCATGAAAATAGTGTTAGCTAACTGCTCCAAGAAATGAATCCTGCAACTCTGTGAGATGAATACACACATCACAAAGCAGTTTCTCAGAATGCTTCTTTTTAGTTTTTATGTGAGAATATTCCCTTTTTCACTATAGGCTTCAATGGGATCCAAAGTATCCCTTCTCATATTCCCCAAAAACAGTGCTACCAAAGTGTTCCATGAAAAGAATGGTGTAACTCTGTGGGATGAATTCAGTCTTCACAAACCTGTTTCTCTGAAAACTTCTTTCTAGTTCTTATCTGAAGATATTTCCTTTTTTGCCACTCGATGCTATGCACTCCCGAATATCCCTTTGCAGATTTCACAAAAACAGTGTTACCAAACTGCTCGATGAAAAGAACCATGTAACTCTGTGAGATGAATTCACACATCACAAAGTAGTTTCTCAGAAAATTCCTTTTTGGTTTTTGTCTGAGGATATTTCCTTTTTCACCATAGGCTTCAATGTGATACAAAATGTCCCTTCTCAGATTCCCCAATTCAGTGCTACCAAACTGATCCTAGAAAAGGATCATGCAGCTCTTTGAGATGAATTAGCACATCACAAAGCAGTTTGTCAGAAAGCTTCTTTCTAGTTTTTGTCTGAGGATATTTCATTTTTCACCACAAGCCTCAATGGGCTTCTAAATATCCCTTCTCAGACACCACAAAAACAGTGATGCCAAAATTCTCCCTCACTCGAAACATAGAGCTCTCTGAGACGAATGATCACATCACAAAGGAGTTTCTCCAAAAGCTCCTCTCCAGTTGTTACCTGAAGAAATTTCTTTCTTCACCTCAGTCCCCTACGTGCTCCAAAATATCCCTCTGCAGATTCCACAAAAAAAAAGTGCTAACAAACACCTCCAAGAAAAGAATGATGTAACTCTGTGAGATAAATTAACCCACCGCAAAGCAGTTTCTCAGAAAGTTTCTGTGTATTTTTTTTCCTGAGGATATTTCCTTTGTTGTATGTCTCAATGCACTTCCAATTATCCCTTTGCAGATACCTCAAAACAGGGTTGGCAAACTGCTCAACGAAAAGAACAATGCAACTCTGTGAGATGAACTCATGTGTCTCAAAGTGGTTTCTCAGAAAGCTTCTTTCTACTTTTATCTGAGGATATTTCCTATTTCACCATGGACCTCAAGGTCCTCCCAAATATCCCTATGCAGATTCCATGAAATCAGTGTTAGTAAAGTGCTCCAAAAAAATAAAGGTGCAACTCCGTGAGATGAATTCACAAATCACAAAGTAGTTTCTCAGAAAGCGTCTTTCTAGTTTTTGTCTGAGGATATTTCGTTTGTCAACATAAACTTCAATGTGCTCTGAAATATCCCATTGCAGGTTTCAAGAAAACAGTGTTAGCAAACTGCTCCATGAAAATAACAAGGTAACTCTGTGAGATGAATTCACACATCACAAAGCAGATTCTCAGAAAGCTTCTTTTTGTTTTTATCTTAGGATATGTCTTTTTTCACTAGAGGTTTCAATGTGCTCTGAAATATCCTATTGCAGATTCCATGATAACAGTGTTATCAAACTGCTCCATGAGAAGAGAGATGTAACTCTGTGAGATGAATTCACACATCACAAAGAACTTTCTCAGAAAGTTTCTTTCTAGTTTTTATCTGTGGATATTTCCCTTGTCACATTAGACTTCAATGTGATCCAAAGTATCCCTTATCAGATTCCCCAAGAACAGTGCTGTCAAGCTGCTCCCTGAAAAGAAAGGTGTAACTCCATGAGTTGAATACACAAATCACCAAGAAGTTTCTCAGAAAGCATTTTTATATTTTTTGTGTGAGGATAGTTCCTCTGTCACCAAAAGCTTCAATGCACTCTGAAATAGCCCATTGCATATTCCAAGAAAACAGTGTTTGCAAACTGTTCCATGAAAAGGACAGTGTTACCCTGTGAGATGAATTCACACATCACAAAGGAGTTTCTCAGAAAGCTTCCTTTTGTTTTTTATCTGAGGATATTTCCTTTGACACCATAGGCTTCAATGTGCTTCCAAATATAATATTGCATATTTCACCAAAAGAGTGTTATCAAACTGCTCAATGAAATGAATGGTATAATTCTGTGAGATGAATTTACACATCACAAAGCAGTTTCTCTGAATGTTTCTTTCTAGTTTTAATCTGCGGATATTTCCTTTTTCACTATAGGCCTCAAAGCGCTCCCAAATATCACTTTGCAGATTCCACAAAAACATTGTTAGCAAACTCCTCCATGAAAAGAAAAGTGTAACTCTGTGAAATGAATTCACACATCACAAAGGACTTATTTCCTTTGTCACTATGGGATTCAGCGATTCATAATATCCCTTCTCAGATTCCCCAAAAACAATGCTACCAAACTGCTCCATGAAAAGAATCGTGTAACTCTGTGAGATGAATTCACAAATCACAAAGTAGTTTCTCAGAAAGAATCTTTCTAGTTTTTATCTGAGGATATTTCCTTTTTCATCATTTGCCTCAATGCACTCATGAACAGCCCTTTGCAGATTCCACAAAAATAGTGTTAGCAAACTGCTCCATGAAAATAATTGTGTAAATTTGTGAGATGAATTCTCACATTACAAAGCTATTTCTCAGAAAGCTTCTTTTTGGTTTTGCTCTGAGGAAATTTAATTTGTCACCACAGGCTTCAATTCACTCTCAAGTATCTTATTGCAGATTCCACAAAAACAGTCTTATCAAACTGGTCAATGAAAACAACAGTGTAACTCTGTGAGATGAATTCACAGAAACCTTCTTTCTCAGACATCTTCTTTCTAGTTTTTATCTGAGGATATTTCCAAGGCCTCAATGTGATCCCAAATATCCCATTGCAGATTCAATGAAAACAGTATTAGCAAACTCCTCCATGAAAAGAAAGGGTTAACTCTCTGAGACGAAATCACACATCACAAAAAACTTTCTCAGAAAGTTTCTTTCTAGTTTTTATCTGAGGATATTTCCTATGACACCGTAGGTTTCAATGCAATCAAAAATATCCCTTCTGTGATTCCCCAAAAACAGTGCTACCAAACTGATCCAACAAACGAATCATGTAACACTGTGAGCTGAATTAACACAACAAAAAGTGGTTTCTCAATATGCTTCTTTCTAATTTTTATATGAGGATATTTCCTTTGTCATCATAAGCTTCAATACGCTCGGAAATAGCCCATTGCAGAATCCAAGAAAAGAGTGTTAACAAACTGGTAAATGAAAAGAACAATGTAACTCTGAAAGCTTCTTTCTAGTTTTCATCTGAGGATATGTCCTTATTCACCATAGGCCTCAGAGCACTCAGAAATATCCCTTTGCAGATCCCACGAAAACAGTGTTTGCAAACTGTTCCATGAAAAGAAAGGTGTAAATCTGTGAGATGAATTCACACATCATAAAGGACTTTCTCAGAAAGCGTCTTTCTAGTTTTTATCTGAGGATACTTCCCTTGTCACCATAGGTTTCAATGTGATCCAAAATATCTCTTCTCAGATGCACCGAAAGCAGTGCTACTGAACTGCTCCATGAAAAGAATTGTGTAAATTTGTGAGATGAATTAACACATTGGAAGGAATCTTCTAAGAAAGTTTCTTTCTAGCTTTTGTATGAAGACATTTGCTTTGTCACCATAAACTTCAATGTGCTCAGAAATATCAGATTGCAGATTCCAAGAAAATAGTGTAAGCAAACTGCTCAAGGCAAAGAACAGTGTAACTCTGTGAGGTGAATGCACACATCACAAAGCCGTTTCTCAGAAAGTTTCTTTCTAGTTTTATCTGAGGATATTTCCTTTTTCACCACATTGCTCAATGCACTCCTGGCATTAATGGCAGATTAAATGAAAAAAGTGTTAGCAAACTTCTCAAAGAAAAAACGGTGTTACTCGGTGAGATGAATTCACACATCAAAAAGCAGTTTCACCGAAAGCTTCTTTTAGGTTTTTATCCGAGGTTATATCTTTTGTCAATGTAGGCTTCAATGCACTCCTAAACACCCTATTGCAGATTCCACAAAAACAGAGTTATCAAACTGCTCAGTGCAAAGAATGGTGTAACTTTGTTTTTTTGTTTTTTTTTTTAAATTTATTTATTATTATTATACTTTAAGTTGTAGGGTACATGTGCATAACGTGCAGGTTTGTTACATATGTGTACTTGTGCCATGTTGGTGTGCTGCACCCATCAATTCGTCATTTACATCAGGTATAACTCCCAATGCAATCCCTCCCCCCTCCCCCCTCCCCATGATAGGCCCCTGTGTGTGATGTTCCCCTTCCTGAGTCCAAGTGATCTCATTGTTCAGTTCCCACCTATGAGTGAGAACATGCGGTGTTTGGTTTTCTGTTCTTGTGATAGTTTGCTAAGAATGATGGTTTCCAGCTGCATCCATGTCCCTACAAAGGACGCAAACTCATCCTTTTTGATGGCTGCATAGTATTCCATGGTGTATATGTGCCACATTTTCTTAATCCAATCTGTCACTGATGGACATTTGGGTTGATTCTAGGTAGTACCATTCAGGACATAGGCATGGGCAAAGACTTCATGTCTAAAACACCAAAAGCAACGGCAGCAAAAGCCAAAATTGACAAATGGGATCTCATTAAACTAAAGAGCTTCTGCACAGCAAAAGAAACTACCATCAGAGTGAACAGGCAACCTACAGAATGGGAGAAAATTTTTGCAATCTACTCATCTGACAAAGGGCTAATATCCAGAACCTACAAAGAACTCAAACAAATTTACAAGAAAAAAACAAACAACCCCATCAAAAAGTGGGCAAAGGATATGAACAGACATTTCTCGAAAGAAGACATTCATACAGCCAACAGACACTTGAAAAAATGCTCATCATCACTGGCCATCAGAGAAATGCAAATCAAAACCACAATGAGATACCATCTCACACCAGTTAGAACGGCGATCATTAAAAAGTCAGGAAACAACAGGTGCTGGAGAGGATGTGGAGAAATAGGAACACTTGTACACTGTTGGTGGAATTGTAAACTAGTTCAACCATTATGGAAAACAGTATGGCGATTCCTCAAGGATCTAGAACTAGATGTACCATACGACCCAGCCATCCCATTACTGGGTATATACCCAAAGGATTATAAATTATGCTGCTATAAAGACACATGCACATGTATGTTTATTGCAGCACTATTCACAATAGCAAAGAATGGTGTAACTTTGTAAGATGAATTCACACAACACAAAGCTGTATTTCAGAAAGCTTCCTTCTAGATTTTACATAGGGTTATTTACTTTTTCACTATAGACCTCAATGAACTCTGGAATATCCCATTGCAGATTCCATGAAAACAGTGTTAGCAAACTGTTCCATGAAAAGAAAAGTGTAACTTTCTGAGATAAATTCAACATCACAAAGAATTTTCTCAGAAATTTTCTTTCTAGTTTTTATCTGAGGGTATTTCCTTTTTGCCATAGGCCTCAATGTGCTCCCAAATATCCCTTTGCAGGCTCTATGAAAACAGTGTTAGCAAACTGCTCAATGAAAAGAAAGGTTTAACTGTGTGAGATGAATTCAGACATCACAAAAAACTTTCTCAGAAAGCTTCTTTCTAGTTTTTATCTGAGGATATTTTCTCTGTCTCCTTAGGCTTCAATATAAATCAAAATATTCTTTCCCAGATTTCCCGAAAACAGTGATGAAATTGCTCCATGAAAACAGTGTTGTAATTCTGTGAGATGAATTCACACATTAAAAGGTGTTTCTCAAAAACCTTCTTTCTAGTTTTTATCAAAGTTTCTTCCTTTTACATCATATGCCTCAGTGTGCACCCGAATATCCCATTGCAGATTAAACGAAAAAAGTGTTATTAAACTTCTCAATGAAAAGAACGGTGTAACTCTGTGAGATCAATTCACACATCACAAAGCAGATATTCAGCAAAGTTCCTTTTAGTTGTTATCTGAGGATATTTCCCTTGTCACCATAGGCTTCAATGGACTCCCAAGTATCCTATTAGATTCCACGAAACCAGTGTTATCAGACTGCTCAAGAAAAGAATGGTGTAACTCCACATCATAATGAAGTTTCTCGGTAGGCTTCTTTCTAGTTTTTTTCCTGAAGATATTTGCTTTATCAGTGTAGGCCTCAATGTACTCCCAAATATCACTTTGCAGATTCCACGAAAACAGTTTTAGCAAACTGCTCCATAAAAAAAAAAAAAATGGTATAACTCTGTTGGATGAAATCACACATCACAAATAAATTCCTCAGAAAGCTTCTTTCTCGTTTTTGTCTGAGGGTATTTTCTTTATCAGCATAGGCCCAAATGCACTCCCAAATATCCCTTTGCAGATTGCACAAAGACAGTGTTATCAAACTGCTCAAAGAAAAGAACATTGCACCTCTGTAAGATGAATTCACACATCACAAAGCAGTTTCTGAGAGAGATTGTTTCTAGTTTTTATCTGAAGATAGTTCCTTATTCACCACAGTCCTCAATGCATCAACAAATACCCCGTTGCAGACTAAACGAAAAAGGTGTTAGCAAACTTCTCACCAAAAAGAACGGTGTAACTCTGTGACATGAATTCACACATCACAAAGCAGTTCCTCAGAAACTTTCCTTTTGGTTTTTATCTGAGGATATTTCCTTCTTCACCTTAGTCTTCAATATGCTCCCAATTATCCTATTACAGATTCCACGAAACCAGTGTTATCAGACTGCTTAAGGAAAGAATGGTGTAACTCTGAGATGAATTTCCACATCACAAAGCAGTTTCTCAGAAAGCTGCTTTCTACTTATTATCTGAGCATATTTCCTTTTTTACTAAATGAATCAATGTGCTCCCAAAAAAACCCTTAGCAGATTCCACAAAACAGTGTTAGGAAACTGCTCTTTGAAAAAAGTGATGTAACTCTGTGAGATGAAATCACACATCACCAAGAACTTTCTCAGAAAGATTCTTTCTAATTTATATCTGAGGATATTTCCTATGTTACCATAGGCTTCAATGCAATCCAAAATACCATATTGCAGATTCCATGAAAACAGTGTTATTAAACGGCTCAATGAAAAGAATGGTGTAATTTTGTGAGATGTATTCACACATCACAAAGCAGTTTCTCAGAAAACTTCTTTCTAGTTTTTATCTGAGGATATTTCCTTTTTCACCATAGGCCTCAATGCTCTCTGAAATATCCCATTGCAGATTCAATGACAAAAGGGTTAGCAAACTTCTCAATGAAAACTACAGTGTAACTCTGTGAGATGAATTCACACATCACAAAGAAGTTCTCAGAAAGTTTCTTTCTAGTTTTATCTGAGGATATTTCCTTATTCTCCATAGATTTCAATGCCATCCAAAATATACCTTCATGACTCCCAAAAACAGTGCTACCAAACTACTCGATGAAAAGAATCGTGAACTCTGTGACATGAATTAACACGTCAAAAAGCTGTTTCTCAGAATGCTTCTTTCTGGTTTTTATATGATATTTTCTTTGTCACCATAAGATTCAATGTGCTCTGAAAAATCCCATTGCAGATTCCAAGAAAACAGTTTTAGCAAACTGCTCAATGAAAAGAACAGTGTAACTCTGTAAGATGAATTCTCACAACACTAAACAGTTTCTCAGAAAGCTTCTTTCTAGTTATTATCTGAGAATATTTCCCTTTTCATTATACACTTCAATGCACTCCCAAATATCCCTTTGCAGAATCCACAAAAACAGTGTTAGCAAGCTGCTCCATGTAAACAAAGGTGTCACACTGTGAGATGAATTCACACATCACAAAGCAATTTCTCACAATCTTTTTTTCTTCCTTTATCTAAGGATATTTCCTTTTACACCACAGGTCTCAATGCACTGCCAAATATCACATTGCAGTTTCTGTGAAAAAAGTGTTACCAAACTGCTCAATGAGAAGAAGAGTGTAATTCTGTGAGATGAATTCTCACATCACAAATCAGTTTCTCTGAAAGCTTCTTTCTAGTTTTTATTTGAGGATATTTCCTTTGTCACCATAGGTTTCCAAGTGATCAAAAATACACCTTCTCAGATTGCACAAGTAGTGCTAGCAAACGGCTCCACAAAAGAGTGGTGTAACTCTGTGAGAAGAATTTACACACCACAAAGCAGTTTCTCAGAAAGTTTCCTTCTAGTTTTCATTGAGGATAGTTCCTTTGTCACCATAGGCTTCAATGGAATCCAAAGTATCCCTTCTCAGATCCCCAAAAACAGTGATACCAAACTGCTCTATGTAAAGAATCATGTAACTCTGTGGGATGAATTAACACATCACAAAGCGGTTTCTCAGAAATTTTCTTGCTAGTTTTAATATGATATTATTTAATTTGCCACCATAAGAATGAATGTCCTCTGAAATATCTCATTACAGATTCCAAGAAAACAGTGTTGGCAAACTGCTCAATGAAAATAGTAGTGTAACTCTGTAAGTTGTATTCACACATCACAAAGGACTTTCTCAGACAGCTTATTTCTAGTTTTAATCTGAGGTTATTTCCTTTATCAACATAGGCCTCAATGCACTCCAAAATATCCCTTTGCAGGTTCCATGAAAGCAGTATTAGCAAACTGCTCCATTAAAAGAAAGGTATAAGCCTGTGTGATGAATTCACACATCACAAAGAAGTTTCTCAGAAAGCTCCTTTTTAGTTTTTATCTGAGAATACTTCCTTTGTCACCATAGGCTTCAATGTGATCCAAAGTATCCTTTCTCAGATTCCTCAAAAACAGTGCTACCAAACTGATGCATGAAAAGAATTATGTAACTCTGTGGGATGTATTAACAGACCACAAAGCAGTTTCACACCAAGCTTCTGTCTAGTTTTTGTCAGATAATATGTCCTTTATCAAAATAAGCTTCAATGCGCTCCGAAATATCCCATTACCGATTGCAAGAAAACAGTGATTGCAAACTGCTCAATGAAAAGAACAGTGAACCTCTGTGAGACGAAATCACACATCACAAAGCAGTTTCTCAGAAAGGTTCTTTCTCATTTTTATCTAAGAATATTTTCTTAGTAACCATAGACATCAATGCAATCCAAAATATCCCTTCTCAGATTCCCCAAAAACAGTGCTACCAAACTGCTAATTGAAAAGAATTGTGTAAGCCTGTGACATGAATTAACACATCACAAAGAACTTTCTCAGAACGCTTTCTTCTAGTTTTTATATGAGGATATTTCATTAGTCACCAGAAGCTTCAAGGTGCTCCAAATATACCATTGAAGATTCCAAGAAAACAGTGTTTGCAAACTGCTCAATGAAAAAAACAGTATAATCCTGTGAGATGTATTCACACATCACAAAGCAGTTTCTCAGAAAGCTTCTTTCTATTTCTTATCTCAGGATTTTTAACTTTTCACTATATGCCTAAATGCGCTCTCAAATATTCCTTTGCAGATTCCATGAAAAGAGTGTTAGAAAGCTGCTCCAGGAAAATAAAGGTGTAACTCTGTGAGAAGAATTCACACATCACAAGGAACTTTCTCAGAAAGCTTCTTTGTAGCTTTTATCTGAGGACATTTAATTTGTCACCATAGGCTTCAATGTGATCCAAAATATCCCTTCTCAGATTCTCCAAAAACAGTGTTCCCAAACTGATCCATGAAAAGAATCATGTAACTCTGTGAGGTGAATTAACGGATCATTAAGTGATTTCTCAGAAAGTTTCTTTCTGGTTTTTGTCTGAGGATATTTCCTATGTCACTATAAGCTCCTATACACTCCGAAATATCCCATTGCAGATTCCAAGAAAACAGGGTTAGTAAACTTCTCAATGAAAAGAACAGTGTAATTCCGGGAGATGAATTCACACATCATAAAGCAGTTTCTCAGAAAGCTTCTTTCTAGTTTTTATGAGAGGATATTTCCTTTTTCACCCTAGGCTTCAATTTGCTCCCAAATATCCCTTTGCAGATTCCACAAAAACAGTTTTAGCAAACTGCTCAAGGAAAAGAACAGTGAAACACTGTGAGATGAATTTGCACATCACAAAGCAGTTTCTCAGAAGTTTTCTTTCTAATTTTTATCTGAGAACATTTAGTTTTTCACCATAGGCCTCAATGTGATCACAAATATACCTTGGCAGATTCCACGAAAACAGTGTTAGCAAACAATTCCATAAAAAATAAGGTGTAACACTGTGAGATGAAAACCCACGTCACAAAATTCTTTCTCAGAACACTTCTTTGTAGTTTTTATCTGACGGTGTTTCCTATGTCAACATGGGCATCAATGCGATCCAAAATATCCCTTCTCAGATTCCCCAAAAAGAGTGCTACCAATCTGTTCCATGAAAAGAATCATGTAACGCCATGAGAAGAATCCAGAAATCACAAAGCAGTTTCTCAGAAAGCTTCTTTCTAGTTTTTGTCTGAGGATATTTCCTTTGTCACCATAAACTTCAATGCTGTCTGAAATATCCCATTGCAGATCCCCAGAAAACAGTGTTAGCAAACAGCTCAATGAAAAGAAAAGTGTAACGCTGTGAGATGAATTCACACATCAAAAAGTAGTTTCTCAGAAAGTTTCTTTCTAGTTTTTATGTGAGGATATTTTTTTTTTCACCATACGCCACAATGCGCTCCCAAATATCCCTTTCAAGATTCCACAAAAACAATGTTTTCAAACAGCTCAATGAAGAAAATGGTGTAACTCTGTGAGATGAATTCATGCATCATAAAGCAGTTTCTCATAAAGCTTCTTTCTAGTTTTTATCTGAGGATATTTAGTTTTTTGACATAGGCTTCAATGTGCTCTGAAATATACCTTTGCAGATTCCAAGAAAACAGTGTTAGCAAGCTTCAGAATGAAAAGAACAGTGTAACACTGTGAGATGACTTCACACATCACAAAGTAGTTTCTCAGAATGCTTCTTTTTGGTTTTTATCTGAGGATACTTAGTTTTTCATCATAGGCCTCAATGTGCTCCGAAATATGCTCTTGAAATTTACATGAAACAGAGTTAGCAAACTGCTCCATGGAAAGAAAGTTTTAACTCTGTGAGATGAATTCACACATCACAAAGAACTTTCTCAGAAAGCTTCCCTCTAGATTTATCTGAGGACATTTCCT
Source organism: Macaca nemestrina (assembly GCF_043159975.1). Lineage (NCBI taxonomy): Eukaryota > Metazoa > Chordata > Mammalia > Primates > Cercopithecidae > Macaca > Macaca nemestrina. The sequence goes on along the minus strand of NC_092142.1, from coordinate 32,068,594 downwards.
TTTCAACATAGTCTTCAATACGATCCAAAATATCCCTTCTCAGATTCCCCAAAAACAGTGCCAACAAACTGCTCCATGAACAGAATCGTGTAACTCTGTGTGATGAATTAACAGGCCACAAATTAGTGTCTCGGAAAACCTCATTCCAGTTTTTCCCTGAGGATATTTCCGTTGTCACAATAAGCTTCAATGGGCTCTGAAATATGCTTTGCAGATTCCAAGGAAACAGTGTTAGCATACTGCCCAATTAAAGGAACAGTGTAACTCTGAGAGATGAATTCACACATCACAAAGTAGTTTCTCAGAAAGCGTCTTTTTGCTTTTTATCAGAGGATATTTGCTTTGTCACCATAGGCTTCAAAGTGCTCACAAATATCCTATTGCAGAATCCATGAAAACAGTGTTATCAAACTACTCAATGTAAAAAACCATGTAACTCTGTGAGATGAATTCACACATCACAAAGCAGATTCTCAGAAAGCTTCTTTCTCGTTTTTTTCTTATGATATTTCGTTTTTCACTTTAGGCCTCAAATTGTTCCCAAATATCCCTTTGCAGATTCCATTAAAGCAATGTTAGGAAACTGATTCATGAAAAGGAATATGTATCTCTGTGAGATGAATTCACATATCAGAAATAACTTTCTCAGAAAGCTTCTTTATAGTTCTTATCTGATATTTCCTTTGTCAACACAGGCTTCAATGTGATCCAAATATGCCATCTCAGTTTCCCCAAAAACAGTGTTACCAATGATCCATGAAAAAATTGTGCAAGTCTGTGAGATGAATTAACACATCACAAAGCAGTTTCTCAGAAAGCTTCTTTTGAGTTTTTATCTGAGGATATTACCTATGTCACCATAGGCTTTAAGGCACTCCAAAACATCCTAAGGTAGATTCCACAAAGCCAGTGTTACCAAACTGCTCAATGAAAAGAACCATGAAACTGTGTGCAGTGAATTCACGCATCACAAACTGCTTTCTCAGAAAACTTCTTTCTAGTTTTTTTCTGATGATATTTCCTTTGTCAACACAATCTTCAATGTGATCCAAATGTGTCTTAGATTCCACAAAAAAAGTGTTACCAATGATCCATGAAAAGAATTGTGCAACACTGTGAGATGAATTAACACATTACAAAGCAGTTTCTCAGAATGCTTCTTTCTCTTTTTTAGCTGAGGATATTTCCTTTTTCACTATAGGCATCAATGCACTCACAGATATCCCTTTGCAGGTTCCACGTAAACAGTGTTAGAAAACTGCTCCATGAAAAGAAAGGTGTAACTCTGTTAGATGAATTCACACATCACAAAGAACTTTCTCAGAAGGCTTCTTTCTAGTTTTTGTCTGAGAATATTTCCTTTGTCACCATAAGCTTCAATTCAATTCAAAATATCCCTTCTCAGATTCCCCAAAAACATTGCTGCCAAAGTGCTCCATGAAAATAGTAGTGTAAATCTGTGAGATTACTTCATACATCACAAAGCCATTTCTCAGAAAATTTCTTTTTAGTTTTTATCTGTGGATATTTCCTTTTCACTATATTCCTGAATGTGTGCCCGAATATCCATTTGCAGATTAAATGAAAAGAATGGTGTAACTCTGTGAGAAGAATTCACATATCACAAAGAAGTTTCTCAGAAATCTTATTTTTAGTTTTTATCTGAGGATATTTCCTTTCTCACCATAATCTTCAATGCGCTCCAATGTATCCCACTGCAGATTCCAATAAAACAACATTAGCAAACTGCTGAGTGAAAAGTACACTGTAACTCCGTGAGATGAATGCACACGTCACAAAGCAGTTTCTCAGAATGCTTCTTTCTAGTTTTTATCTGAGGATAATAACTTTTTCAACACATGCATCAATTCACTCCAAACTATACAACTGCAGACTCCAAGAAAAGAGTGTTAGAAAACTGCTCAATGAAAAGAAAAGTGTAACACTATGAGATGAATTCACACATCACAAAGCAGTTTCTCAGAATGCTTCTTTTTGTTTTTAACTGAGGACATTTAGTTTTTCACCGTAGGCCTCAGTGTGCTCCCAAATATCCCCTTGAAGATTACATGAAAACAGGTTTAGCAAACTCTTCCCTGGAAAGAAAGTTGTAACTATGTGAGATAATTTCAAAAATCACAAAAGACTTTCTCAGATAACATCTTTCTAGATTTATCTGACATTACCTTTTCAACTTAGGCTTCAATATGATCCAAAAGATTCCTTCTCATATTCTCCAAAAACAGTGCTACCAAACTGTTGCATGAAAAAAAAAGTGTAACTCCGTAAGATGAATTAACATACCACAAAGCAGTTTCTCAGAAAGCTTATTTCCAATTTTTGTCTAAGGATATTTCCTTTGTCACAATAAACTTCAATGCAATGAAATATCCCATTGCAGATTCCAAGGAAACAGTGTTAGCATACAGCTCAATTAAAGTGTAACTCTGTGAGATGAATTCACACATCACAAAGCAGTTTCTCAGAAAGTGTCTTTTTGTTTTTTATCAGAGGATATTTCCTTTGTCACCATAGGCTTCAAAGTGCTCCCAAATATCCTATTGCAGATTCCACAAAACAGTCTTATCATACTGCTCAATGTAAAGAATGGTGTGACTATGTGAGATGAATTCACAGATCACAACGTAATTTCTCAGAAAGCTCCTTTCTCGTTTTTTTTTTTCTGATGACATTTCGTTTTCCACTATAAGCCTCAAAGCGCTCCCAAATATCCCTTTGCAGATTCCATGAAAACAATGTTAGGAAATTGATTCATGAAAAGGAGTGTGTAACTTTCTGAGATGAGTTCACACATCCGAAAAAACTTTCTCAGAAAACTTCTTTCTAGTTTTTATCTGAGGATATTTCCTTTGTCACTATATTCCTGAATGTGCGCCCTTATATCAGATTGTAGATTAAACGAGAAAAGTGTTAGCAGACTTCTCAATGAAAAGAACGGTGTAACTCTGTGAGATGAATTCATACATCACAAAACATTTTTTCAGAAAGCTTATTTCTGGTTTCTATCTGAGGATATTCCCTTTGTCACCACAATCTTCAATGTGTTCCAATATATCCCACTGCAGGTTCCAAGAAAACAGTGTTAGCAAACTGCTGAGTGAAAAGTACAAAGTAACTCCATAAGATAAATTCACACATCACAAATCAGTTTCTCAGAAAGCTTCCTTCTAGTTTTTGTCCAAGGATAATTCCTTTTTCAACATAGACCTCAATTTGCTCCAAAATATCCCTTTGCAGATTCCACAAAAAGAGTGTTAGGAGACTGCTCAATGAAAAAAGCAGTGTAACTCTGTGAGATGAATTCACACATCACAAAACAGTTTCTCAGAAAGCTTCTTTTCGCTTTTTATCTGAGGATATTTCCCATGTCACCATAGGCTTTAATGAGATCCCAAATATCTTATTACAGATTCCACAAATACAGTGTTATCAAACTGATCAATGAAAAGAACTGTGTAACTCTGTGAAATGAAATCACATATCACAAACTACATTCTCAGAAAAATTATTTCTAGTTAATTCTGAGGATATTTCTTTTGTCAACACAGGCTTCAATGTGATCCAAAATATGCCTTCTCAGATTCCCCAAAAACAGTGTTACCAAATGATCCTTGAAAGGATTGGTGCAACTCTGTGAGATGAACTAACACATCACAAAGCGGTTTCTCAGAATGCTGCTTTCTCGTTTTTATCTGAGTATATTTCCTTTCTCACTATAGGCCTCAATGCGCTCAAAAATATCCCATGGCAGATTCCACATAAACAGTGTTAGAAAACTCTTCCATGAAAAGAAAGGTGTATCCCTGTGACATATATTCATACATCACAAAATCTTTCTCAGAAAACTTCTTTCTAGTTTTTGTCTGAGGATATTTCCTTTGTCACCATAGACTTCAATGCAATTCAAAATATCCTTTCTCAGATTCCCCCAAAACAGTGCTACCAAACTGCTCCATTAAAACAGTGATGTAACTCTGTGAGATTAATTCACACATCACAAAGCAGTTTCTCAGAAAATGGCTTTCTAGTTTTTATCTCAGAATATTTACTTTTTCACCTTCAATCTCAAGGAACTAACAAATATCCCTTTGCAGATTCCACAAAAACAGTGTTAGCAAACTGCTCCATGAAAAGAAACGTGTAACTTGGTGAGATGAATTCACACATAATGAAGGAGTTTTCCAGAAAGTTTCTTTCTATTTTTTATCTGAGGACACTTCCTTTGTCAATATAGGTTTCAATGTAATCCAAAATATACCTTCTCAGATTCCCCAAAAAAAGTGCTACCAAACTAATCCGTGAAAAGAAAGGTGTAACTCTCTGAGATGAATTCATAAATCATGAAGTAGTTTCTCAAGAGGCTTCTTTCTAGTTTTTGTCTGAGGATATTTACTTTGTTACCATAAGCTTCAATAAACTATGATATATCTCATTGCAGATTCCAAGAAAACAGTGTCAACAAACTGCTCAATGAAAACAACAGTGTAACTCTGTGAATTCAATTCACACATCATGAAGCAGTCTCTCAGAAAGCTTCTTTTTTAGTTTTTATCTGAGGATATTACCTTTGTTATCATAGACTTTGATGCACTCTCAAATATCCTTTTGCAGGTTCCACGAAAACAGTGTTAGCAAAATACTCAATAAAATAAATGGTGTAACTCTGTGAGATGAATTCATACATCACAAATCAGTTTCTCAGAAAGCTTTTTTCTACTTTTTATCTGTGGATACTCCCTTTTTCACGATAGGCCTCAATGCACTTGCAAATATCCCTTTGGAGATTCCACAGAAACAGTGTTAGCAAATTGCACCATGAAAAGAAAGCTGAAGCTCCGTGAGATGAATTCACACATCACAAAAAATTTTCTCAGAAAGTTTCTTTCTAATTTTTATCTGAGGATATTTCCTTTTTCACTATATCCCTGAATGTTTGTCTGAATATCCCATTGCAGATTAAATGAGAAAAGTGTTAGCAAACTTCTCAATGAAAAAACATGGTGTAACTCAGTGAGATGAAATCATGCGTCACAAAGCAGTTTCTCAGAAAGCTTATTTTTGGTTTTTATCTGGAGATATTTCCTTTGTCACCATAGGCTTCAATGCAATCCCAAATAACCTTTTGTAGATTCCAAGAAAACAGTGTTAGCAAACTGCTCCATGAAAAGAAAGTTGTAACTCTGTGAGATGAATTTACGCATCATGAAGAAGTTTCTCAGAAAGCTTCTTTCTAGTTTTGATGTGATAATATTTCCTTTGTCACCATAGGCTTCAATGCAATTCAAAATATCCTTTCTCAGATTCCCGAAAAACAGTTCTACCAAACTTCTCCATGAAAAGAATTGTGTACTTCTGTTCAATGAATTCACAAAGCACAAAATAGTTTATTAGAAAGTTTCTTTAGAGTTTTTGTCTGAAGATATTTCCTTTGTCACCACAAGCTTCAATGTTCTCTGATACATCTCATTGCAGATTACAAGAATACAGTGTGAGAAATCTACTCAATAAAAATAAGAGTGTAACTCTGTGAGATGAATTCTCACATCACAAAGCAGCTTATCAGAAAGCTTCTTTTTGGTTTTTAACTCAGGATATTTCCTTTGTCACCATAGGCTTCAATGTGCTCCCATATATCCCTTTGAAGATTCCACAAAACAGTGTTACTAGACTGTTTCAAGGAAAGAATTGTGTAACTGTGAGATGAATTCACACTTCACAAAACAGTTTCTCACAAAGCTTCTTTCTATTACTTCTCTGAGGATATTTCTTTTGTCACCATAGGCTTGAATATAATTTAAAATATCCCTTCTCAGATTCCCCAGAAAGAGTGCGACCAAACTTCTCCATGAAAAGAAAGGTGTAACATTGTGAGATGAATTCACACATCACAAAGAAGTTCCTCAGAAAACTTCTTTATAGATTTTATCTAGAGTATTTCCTTTGTCACCATAGGCTTCAAAGCGAGGCAAAATATCACTTTTCAGATTCCCCAAAAACAGTGCTACCACACTAATCCATGAAAAGAAAGGTGTAACTCTGTGAGATGAATTTGCAAATCACAAAGCAGTTTCTCAGAAAGTTTCTTTCTAGTTTTTGTCTGAGGATATTTCCTTTGCCACCATAAGCATCAATAAGCTCCGAAATAACCCATTGAATATTCCAAGCATACAGTGTGAACAAACTGCTCAATGAAAAGAACAGTGTATCCCTGTGAGATGAATTAACACATCACAAAGCAGCTTATTGGATAGCTTCTTTTTCATTTTTATCTCAAGATATTTCCATGTCACCTTAGGCTTCAATGTGATCCAAAATATCCCTTCTCAGATTCCCCAAATACTTTGCTACCACATTGCTACGTGAAAAGACTCTTGTAACTCTGAGAGATGAATTAACACATGACAACACTGTGTCTCAGAATGCTTTTTTCTAGTTTTTATATGAGGATATTTCCTTTGTTACTATAAGCTTCAATGTGCTCCAAAATATCCCATTGCAGACTCCAATAATACTGGGTGAGCAAACTGCTCAATGAAAAGAAGAGTATAAATCTGTGAGATGAATTCCCACATCACAAACGAGTGTCTCAGAAAGCTTCTTTTTGGTTTTTATCAGAGGATACTTCTCTTCTCACTATAGGCGTCAATGCGCTCCCAAATGTACCTTTGCAGATTCCACGAAAACAGTGTTACTAAACTGTTCCATGAATAGAAAGGCATAACCCTGTGACATGAAAAAACACATCACAAAGAACTTTCTCAGAAAGTTTCTTTCTAGTTTTTATCTGAGTGTATTTCCTTTGTTACCCTATGCTTCAATGCGATGCAAAACATCACTTGTCAAACTCCCCAAAATCAGTGGTACCATACTGATCTATGAAAAAAATCGTGTATCTGTCTGAGAATAATTTACAAATCACAAAGCAGTTTCTCAAGAAAATTCTTTCTAGTTTTTATATGAGGATATTTCCATTTTCACCATATGCTTCAATGGGCTCCGAAATATCCCATTGAAGATTGAAAAAAAAACAGTGATAGCAAACTGATCAATGAAAATAACAGTGTTACTCTGTGAGATGAATTCATATATCATAAAGCAGTTTCTTAGACAGCTTCTTTCTAGTTTTTTCAGGAGGATGTTTCCTTTGTCACCATTAGCCTCAATGCACTCCTAAAGATCCCTTTGCGGATTACAGGAAAACAGTATTAGCAAGCTGCTGCATGAAAAGAAATGTGTAACTCTGTGAAATGAATTCACACATCATAAAGAAGTTTCTCAGAAAGCTTCTTTCTAGTTTTTTTCTGAGGATGTTTCCTTTTTCACTATAGGCCTCATTACGCTCCCAAATGTCTCTTTGCAGATTCCACAAAAACAGTGTTAGCAAACTGTTCCATGAAAAGAAAGGTGTAGCTCTTTTAGATGAATTCACACATCACAAACAACTTTCTCAGAAAGCTTCTTTCTAGTTTTTATCTAAGGATGTTTCCTTTGTCACCATTGGCTTCAATGAGATCCAAAATATCCTCCCTCAGATTCACCAAAAACAGTGTTACCAAATTGATCCATGAAAGGAATCGTGTAACTCTGTGAGATGTATTGACAAAACACAAAGCAGTTTCTCAGAAAGTTTCTTTCTAGTTTTTAAATGAGGATATTTGCTTTGTCTCCATAAGCTTCAATGCACTTCAAAATATCAGATTGCAAATTCCAAGAAAAGAGTCTAACCAAACTATTCAATTCCCAGAGCAGTGTAACTCTGTGAGATGAATTCACACATCACAAAGCAGTTTATCAGAAAGTTTCTTTCTGGTTTTTATCTGAGATTATTTCCTTTTTCACCATAGGCTTCAGTTCGATCCAAAATATCCATTCTCAGAATTCCCAAAAACAGTGCTACCAAACTGCTCCATGAAAAGAATTATGTAACTTTGTGAGATGAACTCACATATCATAAAGCAGTTTCTCAAGAAGCATCTCTCTAGTTTTTGTGTGAGGATATTTCTTTTTTCACCTTTTGCCTCAAAGCACTTGTGGACATCCCTTTGCAGATTCCAGGAAAATAGTGTTAACAAACTGCCCCATGAAAAGAAAGGTGTAAATCTATGAGATGAATTCACACATCACAGAGTAGTTTCTCACAAAGTTTCTTTTTGGTTTTTGTCTGAGGAGATTTCCTTTGTTACCATAGGCTTCAAAGCACTCCCAAATATCCTATTGAAGATTCCAGGAAAACAGTGTTAGTAAACTGTTCAATGAAAGCAACAGTGTAATTCTGTAAGATGAATTCAAATATCACAAAACTTTTTCTCAGAAAGTTTCTTTCTAGTTTTTATCTGAGCATATTTCCTTTTTCACTATAGGCCTCAATGCCCTCTGGAATATCCCATTGCAGAGTCCATGAAAACAGTGTTTGCAAGGTGCTCCATGAAAATAAAGGTGTAACTCTGTGAGATGAATTCACACATCACAATGAACTTTCTCAGAAAGCTTCTTTCTAGTTTTTATATGAGGATATAGCTTTGTCACCATAGGCTTCAGTGTGATCCAAAATATCTCTTCTCAGATTCCCCAAAAACAGTGCTACCAAACTAAACCATGAAAAGGATCGTTTAACTCTGTGAGAGGAATTAAAGCATCACAAAGCAGTTTCTCAGAAATCTTCCTCTTTGTTTTAATATGACGAAATTTCCTTTGTCACCATAAGCTCCAATGCACTCTGAAATATCCCAATGCAGATTCCAATAAAACAGTGTTAGCCTACCGTTCAATGAAAAGAAGTGTAACTCTGTGAGTTGAATTCACACATCACAAGTCAATTTCTCAGAAAACTTCTTTTTGGTTTTTATCTGAGGATATTTCCTTTGTCACCATAGGCTTCAATGCGATCCCAAATATCCCATTGCAGATACCATGAAACAGTGTTAGCAAACTGCTCAGTGAAAACAACAATGTATCTCTGTGAGAAGAATTCACACATCACAAAGCAGTTTCTCAGAACGCTTCTTTCTAGTTTTTATCTGAGGATACTCCCTTTTACACCATAGACTTCAATGTGCTCCCAAATATCTCTTTGCAGATTCCACCAAAGCAGTGTTAGTAAACTGCTCAATGAAAAAAACAGTGTAACTGTGAGATAAATTCACACGTCACAAAGAACATTCTCAGAAAGCTTTTATCTAGTTTTTATCTGTGGATATTTCCTTTGCCACCATAGGCTTCAATGTGATCCAAAATATCCCTTCTCAGATAACCTAAAAACAGTGCTAGCCAACTGATCCATGAGAAGAATCGTGTAACACAGTGAGTTGAACAAGCACATTACAAAGCGGTTTCTCAGAAAACTTATTTCCTCTGTGAACGTAGGCTTCAATGCACTGCCAAAAATCCCCTTTCAGATTCTCTGAAACCAGTGTGAGCAAACTGCTCAATTAAAAGAATGGCATAACATTGTAAGATGAATTCACACATAATAAAACAGTTTTTCAGAAAGATTCTTCTTCCTAGTTTTTATCTGAGAATATTTACTTTTTCTCTATAGGCCTCAATTCACTCCCAAATATACCTGTGCAGAGTAAGCAAAAACAGTGTTAGCAAACTGCCTAATTAAAAGAAAGTTGTAAACCTGTAAGATGAATTCACACGTCACAAAGAACTGTCTCAGAAAGTTTCTTTCCAATTTTTATCTGAGGATATTTCCTTTGTCACCTTAGACTTCAATGCAATCCAAAATATCCATTCTCAGAATCCCCAAAAACAGTTCTACCAAACTGTTCCATGAAAAAAAATGGTGTAACTCTGTGAGATGTACTCAAACATCACAAAGCAGTCTCTCAGAAAGATTCCTTCTAGTTTATATCTGAGGATATTTCTTTTTTCACCGTAGGCCTTAATGTGTTCACAAATATCACTTTGTAGATTCCAGGGAAACAGTGTTTGCAAGCTGCTCCATGAAAATAAAGGTGTAACTCTGTGAGATGAATTAACACATCAGAAGATACTTTCTCAGAAAGCTTCTTTCTAGTTTTCTTCTGATGTTATTTCCTTTCTCATCCTAGGCTTCAATATGATACAATATAGCCCTTCTCATACTCCCCCAAACACTGCTACAAAAATGGTGATTGAAAGGGATCATGTAACATTTTGAGATGAATTAGCACATCACACAGCAGTGTCTCAGAACAATTCTTTCTAGTTTTTATATGAGGATATTTCCTTTATCATCGTAAGCTTCAATGCACTCTAAGAAAAGAGTGTTCACAAATTGCTCGATGAAAAGAACAGTGTAACACTGTGAGATGAATTCACACATCAGAAAGCAGTTTCTCAGAAAGCTTCTTTCTAGTTTTTATCAGAGGAAATTCCCTTTTTCACCTTAGGCCTCAATGTACTCCCAAATGTCCCTTTGCAAAACCCAGTTAAGCAGTGTTAGCAAACTACTCTATGAAAAGAAAGGTGTAACTCTTGGAGATGAATTAGCACATCATATATAACTTATTTTCTTTCTAGTTTTTACTTGAAGATATTTCTTTTGTCACCATAGGCTTCAATGCGATCCAAAATATTCCTTCTCAGATTACCCATAAACAGTGCTACAAAACTGATCCATGAAAAGAATCGTGTAACCCTCTTAGATGAATTAGCACATCACAAATCGGTTTCTCAGAAAGCTTTTTTCTAGTTCTTATATGATAGTATTTCCTTTGTCAACAAAAGCTTCAATGCACTATGAAATATACCATCGAAAATTCCAAGAAAACTGTGCTAGCAAACAGCTTAATGAAAACAACAGTGCAACTCTGTGAGATGGATTCTCTCATCACAAAGCAGTTTCTCAAAAAACTTCTTTTTGGTTTTTTAGCTGAGGATATTTCCTTTGTCATCATAGGCTTCAGTGCACTCCCAAATATCCTATTACAGATTGCACAAAAACAGTGTGAGCAAACTTCTCAATGAAAAGATCAGTGTATCTCTGTGATATGAATTCACACATCACAAAGGAGTTTCTCAGAAAGACTCTTTCTAATTTTTATCTGAGGATATTTTCTTTTTCACTATAGTCCTCAATGTGCTCCCAAATATCCCTTTTCAAATTCAACCAAAACAGAGTTAGTAAAATGCTCCACGAAAAGAAAAGTGTAACTCTGTGAGATGAATTCACATATCAACTTTTGCAGAAAGCTACTTTCTAGGTTTTATCTGATGGTATTTCCTTTGTGAACTTATAGTTCAATGCAGTCCAGAATATCCCTTCTCAGATTCCCCCAAAGCAGTGCTAATAAACTGCTCCATGAAAAGAGTGGTGTAACTCTGTGATGTGAATTCACATATCACAAAATTGTTTCTCGTAAAGCTTCTTTCTAGTTTTTATTTGAGGATATTTCCTAGTCCTCAATTCGCTCCCAAATATCCCTTTGCAGATTTCACGAAAACAGTATTAGCAAAGTCCTCCATGAAAAGAAAGATGTAACTGTGAGATGAATTCACACATCACAAAAACCTTTCTCAGAAAGCTTCTTTCTAGTTTTTATCTGAGCATATTTCCTTTGTCACCATAGGCTTCAAGGTGATCAAAACTATCCCTTCTCAGATTGCCCAAAAACAGTGCTACCAAACTGATCCATGAAAAGAATTGTGTAACTCTGAGATGAATTAACATATCATAAAGTGGTTTCTCAATATGCTTCTTTCCATTTTTATATGAGGATATTTCCTTTGTCACCATAAGATTCAATGCGCTCGGAAATATCCCTTTGCAGAATCCAAGAAAAGAGTGTTAGCAAAGTGATAAATGAAAAGAACAGCATAAGTCCGTGAGATGAAGTCACACATCACAAAGTAGTTTCTCAGAAAGCGTCTTTTTGGTTTTTATCTGAGGATATTTCCTTTTACAATATAGGCTTCAATGCTTTCCCAAATATACCTTTGCAGATTCCATGAAAGCAGTGTTAGCAAACTATTCATTGAGAACCGTGAAACTATGTGAGATGAATTCACACATCCCAAAGCTTCTTTTTGCTTTTTATCTGAGGATATTTCCTTTTTCACCATAGGCCTCAAGTCGCCCCCGTATATCCCTTTGCAGATTCAACGAAAACAGTGTTAGCAAACTACTGTATGCAAAGAGATGTGTAACTCTGTTAGAAGAATTCACACAACACAAAGCAGTTTCTCAAAATGCTTCTTTCCAGTTTTTATCTATGGATGTTTCCTTTCTCAAGGTAGGTCTCAATATGCTCCCAAATATCCCCTTGCAGTTTCCATGAAAACAGTGTTGGCAAACTCCACGATGAAAAGAAAGCTGTAACTCCTTGAGAACACTTCAGGCAACACAAAGAACTTTCTCAGAGAGCTTCCTTCTAGTTTTCATCTGAGGATATTTCCTTTGTCTCCATAGGCTTCAATGCGATCCAAAATATCCCCTCTCAGATTCCCCCAAAACAGTGCTACCAAAATGCTCCATGAAAAGAATCCTGTAACTCTGTGAGATCAATTCACACATCACAAAGCATTTCCTCAGAAACCTTCTTTCTAGTTTTTACATGAGGATATTTCTTTTGTCACCCTATGTTTCAATGTGCTCTGAAATATCTCACTGTATATTCCAAGAAAACAGTGTTAGTAAACTTCTCAATGAAAAGAACAGTGTAAATCTGTGAGATCACTTGACACATCACAAAGCAATCTCTCCGAAAGCTTCTTTTTGGTTTTTATCTGAGGATATTTTCTTTCTCACCATAAGCTTCAATGCACTCTCAAATATCCCTTTGTAGATTCCACGAAGACAGTGCTAGAAACCTGCTCCAAGAAAGGAACACTGAAACTCTGTGAGTTGAATTCACACATCACAAATAAACATCTCAGATAGCTTCTTTCTGGTTTTTATCTGAGAATATTTCCTTTGTGACCATAAGCTTCAATGCGCTCTGATATATCCCATTGCAGATTCTAAGAAAAGTTACAGCAAACTGTTCAATGACAAGAACAGTGTCACTCTGGGAGATGAATTCACACATCACAAAGCAGTTTCATATAAAGCTTCCTTCTAGTTTTTTTTCTGAGGATATTTCCTTTGTCAACATAGGCTTCAATGTGCTAAAAAATATCCTATTGCATATTCCATGAAAACAGTGTTTTCAAACTGCTCATTGAAAAAAAAGTGTAACTCTGTGAGATGAATTCACACATCAAAAACAGTTTCTCAAAAAGCATCTTTTTCGTTTTTATCTGAGTATATTTCTTTGTCACCATAGATTTCAATGTGCTCCCAAATATCCTATTGCAGATTCCAAGAAAACAGTGTTAGTAAACTGCTCAATGAAAAGAACAGTGTAACTCTGTGCTATCAATTCATACATCCCAAAGCAATCTCTCAGAAAGCTTCTTTTTGGTATATTATCTGAGGATATTTCCTTTGTAACCAAAAGATTCAATGTGCTCCCAAATATCCTGTTGCAGATTCCATGAAAACAGGGTTATCAAACTGCTCAATGTAAAGAACAGTGTAAGTCTATTAGATGAATTCACACATCACAACGAAGTTTCTCAGAAACCTTCTTTCTAGTTTTTATCTGAGGATATTTACTTTGTCACCATAGGCTTCAATGCAATCCCAAATATCCCCTCTCAGATTTCCCAAAAACAGTGCAACCAAACTCCTAAATGAGAAGAATCAAGTAACTCTTTGAGATAACTTGACTCATCACAAAGTGGTTTCTCAGAAATGTTCTTTTGGCTTTTTATAAGAGGATATTTTCTTTGTTACCATAAGCTTCTGTGTGCTCCAAAATATCCCATTGCAGATTCCAAAAAAACAGGGTTACCAAACTGCTAAATGGAAAGAGCAGTGTAAGTCTGTGAGATGAATTCAGACATCAAAAAGAAGTATCGCAAAAAGCTTCCTTTTGCTTTTTATCTGAGGATGTTTCCTTTTCCACCATAGGATTCAACGCCCTCCCAAATATCCTATTGCAGATTCCATGAAAACAGTGTTATCAAACAGCTCAATGAATAGAACAGTGTAACTCTGTGTGGTGAGTTCACATATCACAAAGTAGTTTCTCAGAAAGCTTCTTTCTAGTTTTTATCTGAGGATATTTCCTTTTTCACTACAGGCCTCAATGTACTCCAAAATATCCGATTGCACATTCCATGAAAAGAGTGTTAGCATACTGCTTAATGAAAAGAACGATGTAATTCTGTGAGAGGAATTCACACATCACAAAGTAGATTCTCAGAAAGCTTCTATTCTGTTTTTATCTGGAGATATTTCCTTTGTCACCATAGGATTCAATGTGCTCCCAAGTATCCTATTACAGATTCCATGAAGCCAGTGTTATCAGACTGTCCAATGAAAAGTACAGTGTAACTCTGTGCAATTAATTCACATGTCACAAAGCAGCTTCTCAGAAAATTTCTTTCTAGTTTTTATCTGAGGATATTTCCTTTTTCACTATAGTCCTCAAAGTGCTCCCAAATATCCCTTTGCATATTCCATGAAAACAGTGTTAGCAAACTACTACATGGAAAGAATGGTGTACCTTGGTGAGATGAAATCACACATCACAAAAAAGTTTCTTAGAATACTTCTTTCTAGTTTTTTTTCTAAGATATTTCCTTTGTCACCATAGGCTTCAAGGTGATTCAAAATATCTCTTCGCAGATTCCCCAAAAACAGTGCTACCAAACTTCTCCATGAAAACAGTGGTGTAAATCTGTGAGATGAACTCATACATCACAAATATGTTTCTCTGAATCTTTCTTTCTAGTTTTTGTCTGAGGATATTTCTTTTGTCAAAATAAGCTTCAATGTGCTCTGAAATATCCCATTGCAGATCCCAAGAAAACAGTGGTAGCAAACTGCTCAATCAAAACAACAGTGTAACTCTGAGATGAATTGAAACATCACTAAGCAGTTTCTCAGAAAGCTATTTTCTAGTTATTATTTCAAGATATTTCATTTTTCACCATAGGCTTCAATGTGCTCCAAAATATCCTATTGCAGATTCCACAAAAAGAGTGGTAGCATACTACTCAATGAAAAGAATGGTGTAAATCTGTGAGATGAGTTCACACATCACAAAGCAGATTCTCAGAAAGTCTCTTTTCAGTTTTTATCTGAGGATATTTCCTTTGGCACCATAGGCTTCAATGCGCTCTCAAGTATCCTATTACAGATTACACAAAACCAGTGTTATCAGACAGCCCAATGAAAAGTATGGTGTAACTCTGTGAGATGAATTCACCCATCACAAAGCAGTGTCTCAGACAAATTCTTTCCAGTTTTTATCTGAGGATATTTCCTTTTTCACTGTAGTCCTCAATGTGCTCCAAAATATCCCTTTGCAGATTCCAAGAAAACAGTTTTAGCAAACTGCTACATGAAAAGAATGGTGTACCTCGGTGAGATGAATTCACACATCACATAAAAGTTTCTTAGAAAGCTTCTTTCTAGTTTTTTTCTGAAGATATTTCCTTTGTCACCATAGGCTTTAAGGTGATTCAAAATATCCTTGCTCAGATACCCCAAAAACAGTGCTACCAAACTTCTCCATGAAAACAGTGGTGTAACTCTGTGAGATGAACTCACACAACACAAAGATGATCCTCAGAAACATTCTTTTTATTTTTGCCTGAAGATATTCCCTTTGTCAAAATAAGCTTCAGAGCACTCCAAAATATCCCATTGCAGATTCTGAGAAAAGAGTGTCATCAAACTCCTTAATGAAAAGAACAGTGTAACTCTGAGAGATGAATACGCATATCACAAAGCAGTTTCTCTGAAAATTTCTTTCTAGTTTTTATCTGAGGATATTTCCTTTTCACCATAAGCCTCAAGGCGCTCCCCAATATCCCTTTGCAGATATCATGAAGATAGTGTCAGCAAAGTGCTCCATGGAAAGAAACTTGTACTCTGTCAGATGAATTCACACATCAGAAAGCAGTTTCTCAGAAAACTTCTTTCTAGTTTTTCTCTGAGGATATATGCTTTGTCACCATAAGCTTCAATGCACTGTGAAATATCCCTTTACAGATTCCAAGAAAACAGTGTCAGCAGACTGCTCAATGAAAATAACCTTGTAACTCTGTGAGATGTATTCACACATCACAAAGAGGTTTCTCAGAAAGCGTCCTTTTGCTTTTCATCAGAGGATATTTCCTCTGTCACCATAGGCTTCAATGTGCTCCCAAACATCCTCTTGCATTTTGAACAAAATAGTGTTAGCAAACTGCCTTATGAAAAGTACAGTGTAACTCTGTGAGATGTATTCACATATTACAGAGCAGTTTCTCAGAAAGCTTCTTTCTAGTTATTATCTGAGGATATTTCCTTTGTCACCACAGGCTTCAATGCAATTCAAAATATCTCTTCTCAAATTCCCCAAAAACACTGCTGGAAACTGCTCCTTGAAAGGAAGTCGTATCTCTGTGAGGTGAATATACACGTCAGAAACAAGTTTGTCACAAAGCTTCTTTCAAGTAATTATCTGAGGATATTTCCTTAGTCACCATAGACTTCAATGCGATTAAAAATATCCCTTCTCAGATTCCCCAAAAACAGTGCTACCAAACTGTTCCATGAAAAGAATCATGAATTCTGTGAGATGAATTAGCACATCACAAAGTGGTTTCTTAGAATGCTTCCTTCTAGTTTCTTAATGAGGATATTTCCTTTGTCACCATAAGCTACAATGTGCTCCAAAATCCAATTGCAGAATCCAAGAAAACATAGTTAGCAAACTGCTCAATGAAAAGAACAGTGTAACTCTGTGAGATGAATTCACACATCACAAAGCAGTTTCTCAGAAAGCTGCTTTCTCCTTTTTATCTGAGGATATTTCCTTTGTCAGCATAGGCTTCAATGCAATCCAAAATATCCCATCTCAGATTCCAAAAAAATAGTGTTAAAAAACTTCTCCATGGTAGGAAAGTTTAGCTCTGTGAGATGAAATCACACATCAGATATCAGAGTTTCAGAAACCTTCTTTCTAGTTTTTGTCTGAGGATTTTCCTTCGTCACCATAAGCTTCCATACACTCTGACATATCACATTTCAGATTCCATGAAAACATGTTAGCAAACTGCTCAGAGAAGTGAACAGTGTAACTCTGTGAGATAACTTCACACATCACAAAGCAGTTTCTCAGAAAGCTTCTTTTTGTTTTTTATCTGAGAATATTTCCTTTTTCACTCTAGGCCTCAATGCACTCCCAAATATCCTGTTGCAGATTCCATGAAAACAGTGTTAGCAAACTTCTCAAGGAAAAGTAGGGTGTATCTCTGTGAGATGAATTCTCACATCACCAAGCAGTTTCTTAGAAAGCTTCTATCTAGTTTTTGTTTGAGGATATTTCCTTTTTTACTACAGGCCTCAATGGACTCCCAAATTTCCTTTTCCAGATTAAATTAAAACTGTGTTAGCAATCTGCTCCATGAAAATAAAGGTATAGCTCTGTGAGATGAATTGACACATCATAAAGAACTTACTCAGAAAGCTTCTTTCTCATTTTTATCTGAGGATATTTCCTTAGTCACTATAGACTTCAATGCGATCCAAAATATCCCTTCTCAGATTCTCCAAAAACAGTGCTACCAAACTGTTCCATGAAAAGAATAGTGTATGCCTGTGAGATGAATTAACACCACACAAAACGATTTCTCAGAAAGCTTCTCTCCTGTTTTTGTCTGAGGATATTTAATTTTTCACCATAAGCTCAATATGCTGTAAAATATGCCATTGTAGATACCAAGTAAACAGTGTTATCAAACTGCTGAATAAAAAGAACAGTGTAACTCTGTAAGATGAATTCATACATCACAAAGTACTTTCTCAGAAAGTTTCTTTCTAGTTTTTCTATGGGGATGTTTCTATTTTCACTGCAGGCCTCAATGAGCTCCCAAATATCCCCCTGCAGATTCCACGAAAACCGTTGTTAGCAAACTGCTCCATGAAAAGAAAAGTATATACCTGTGACATGAACTCCCACATCATGGAGAACGTTCTCAGAAATCTTCTTTCTAGTTTTTATCTGAGGATATTTCCATTGTCAACATAGGCTTCAAGGCGATGCAAAATATCCTTTTTCAGATTCCACAAAAACAGCGTTAACACACTAATCCATGAAAAGATACGTGTAATGCAGTGAGATGAATTAACACATGACAAAGCAGTTTCTCAGAAAGCTTCTGCATGGTTTTCATCTGAGGGTAATTCCTTTGCCACAATAGGCCTCAATTCATGCCAAAATGTCCTATTGCAGATTCCACAAAAAAGTGTTATCAAACTGCTCAATGAAAAGAACGGTATAGATCTTTGTGATGAATTCACACATCACAAAGCAGTTTCTCAGAAAGCTTCTTTCTAATTTTTATCTGAGGATATTGCCTTTTTCACTTTAGGCCACAATGCGTTCCCAAATATCCCTTTCCTCATTCTATGAAAACAGTGCCTGCAAACAGACCACTGAAAAGAAAGATGTCACAGGGTGAGATGAATTCGCACATCAAAAAGAACTTTTTCAGAAACGTTTGTTCTAGTTTTTAGCCGAGTGTTTTTCCTCAGTCACGAAAGGCTTCATTGTGACTGAAAATATTCCATCTTAGTTTCCTCAAAAACAGTACTACCAACCTGATACATGAAAACAATTGTGTAACTCTGTGAGATGAATTAACACATCACAAAGTGGTTTCTCAGAAAGCTTCTTTCTAGTTTTTATATGAAGATATTTTCTTTGTCACCATAAGCTTCAATGTACTCTGAAATATTCCATGGCAGGTTCCAAGGAAACAGTGTTAGTAGACTGCTAAATGAAAAGAACAGTGTATCTGTGTGAGATGAATTCACACGTCACAAAGCAGTTTCTCAGAAAGCTTCTTTCTAGTTTTTATCTAAGCATATTTCCTTTTTCAATATAGGCCTCAATTCGCTCCCAAATATCCCTTTGCAGACTCCACAAAAGCAGTGTTAGCACACTACTGCATGAAAAGAAAGGTGTAATACTGTGAGATGATTTCCCACATCACAAGGAAGTTTCTCAGAAAGCTTCTTCATAGTTATTATTTCAGGATATTTCCTTTGTCACCACAGGCTTCAATGTGATCAAAATTATTCCTTCTCAGATTCTCCAAAAACAGGGCTACCAAGCTGATCCATGAAAAGTATCATGTAAGTATGTGAGCTGATCTAATGCATCATAAAGTGGTTTTGAAGAAAGCTTCCTTCTAGTTTTTTTTATGAGGATATTGACTTTGTCACCATAAGCTTCAATGTACTCCATAATATCTCATTACAGATTCCAGGAAAACAGTGTTAGCAAACTGCTCCATGAAAAGAAATGTGTAACTCTGAGAGATGAATTCATACATCACAAAGCAGTTTCTCAGACAGCTTGTTTCAAGTTTTTATATGTCGTATTTCCTTTGTCACCATAATCTTCAATATGATCCAAAGTATCCCTTCTCAGATTCCCCAAAAACAGTGATACAAAACTGTTCCATGAAAGAAATCGTGTAATGCTGTGAGATAAACTAACACCTTTCAAAACTTTTTCTCAGAAAGTTTCTTTCTAATTTTTACATGAGGATATTTTCTTTGTCACCAAAAGCCAAAATGCGATCCAAAATATCCCTTCTCAGATTCCCCCAAAACAGTGTTAACAAACAGCTGCATGAAAAGGATCGTGTAACTCCATGACATGAATTCACACATCACAAAGCAGTTTCTCCAAAAGCTTCCTTCTAGTTTTTGTCTGAGGATATTTCCTTTGTCACCATTAGCCCCAATGAACTCCGAAATATCCCATTGCAGATTCCAAGAGAACAGTGTTAGCAAACTGCTTAATGAAAAGTACAGTTTAATTCTGTGTGATGAATTCACAAATCACCAAGCAGTTTCTCAGAAAGTTTCTTTCTAGTTTTTATCTGAGGATATTTCCTTTTTCACTTTAGGCCTCAATGCACTCCCAAATATGCCTTTGGAGATTCCACCAAAACACTGTTAGCAAACTGCTCCATGAAAAAGAAAGGTGTAACTCTGTGAGATGAATTCACACATCTTAAGAACTTTCTCAGAAAGCTTCTTTCTAGTTTTTAATCTGAAGATATTTCCTTATCACCATATTCTTCAATGCAATCCAAAATATCCCTTCTCACTTTACTCAAAAACTTTGCTACAAAACTGATTCACGAAAAGAATCGTGTAATTCGGTGATATGAATTAATACATCTCAAAGTAGTTTCTCAGAAAGCTTCTTACTAGTTTTTATACTAAGATATTTCCTTTGTCAACATAAGTTTCAATGTGCTCTAAAATATCCCACTGCAGATTCCAAGAAAACAGTGTAAACAGGCTGCTAAATGAAAAGAACAGTGTAACGCTGTGTGATGAATTCAGACATCACAAAGCAGTTTCTCAGAATGCTTCCTTCTAGTTATTATCTGAGGATATTTCATTTTTCACCATAACCCTCAATGCACTCCCAAATATACCTTTGCACATTCCACAAAAACAGCATTAGCAAACTACTCCATGAAAAGAAAGGTGTAACTCTCTGGGATGAATTCACACATCACAAAGATCTTTCTCAGACAGCTTCTTTTTTGTTTTTATATGAGGATAATTCCTTTGTCACCCTAGGCTTCAATGCAATCCAAAATATCCCTTCTCAGTTTCCACAGAAACAAAGATATAAAACTGATCCATGAAAACAACCGTGTAACTGTGAGATGAATTCAAAAATCCCAAAGCAGTTTCTCAGAAAGTTTCTTTCTTATTTTTTCTGAGGATATTTCCTTTTTCACCGTAATCTTCAATGTGCTGTGACATATCCCATTGTAGATTACAAGAAAATAGTGTTAGCAAACCTCTCAATGAAAGGAACAGTGTATCATAGGCCTCAATGTGCTCCCAAATATCCTTTTGCAGATTCCACGAAAACATGTTTAGCAAACAGCTCCATGATAAGAAAGGTGTAACTTGATGAGAGGAATTCACACATCACAAATAGCTTTCTCAGAAATCTTCTTTCTAGTTTTTATGTGAGGATATTTCCTTTGTTACTGTAGGTTTCAACATGATCCAAAATTCCCTTTCTCAGATTCCCCCAAAACAGAGCTACTAAACTGTTCCTAGAAAAGGATCATGCAGCCCTGTGAGATTAATTAGCACATCACAAAGCAGTTTGTTAGAAAGCTTCTTTCTAATTTTTGTCTGAGGATATTTCCTTGTTCACCATAGGCCTCAAGGCACTCCTAAATATCCCTTCTCAGATACACAAAAACAGTGATGCCAAAGTGCTCCCTCAACAGAAACGTAGAACTCTATGAGATGAATGGACACATAACAAAGGAGTTTCTCCAAAAGCTTCTCTCCAGTTGTTACCTGAGGAAATTTCTTCACCTCTGAACCCTATGCCCTCCAAAATATCCCTCTGCATATTCCACAAAAACAGTGCTAACAAACAGCTCCATGAAAAGAATGATGTAGCTCTGTGAGATAAATTGACGCATCACAAAGCAGTTTCTCAGGAAGATTCTGTATAGTTTTTATCTGAGGATATTTCCTTTTCCACCATAAGCATCAATGCACTCCAAAGTTTCCTGTCTCTGGCACCACAAAAACAGTGATGCTCAAGTGCTCTCTCAACAGAAACGTTTAGTTCTATGAGACGAATGCACACATCACAAAGGAGTTTCTCCAAAAGGTTCTCTCCAGTTTTTACCTGAAGAATTTTCTTTTTTCACCTTAGGCCTCTATGCGCTCCCAAATATCCCACTGTAGATTCCACAAAAACAGTGCTACCAAACTGCACAATGAAAAGAATGATTTCACTCTGTGAGATGAATTTACCCAACAAGAAGTAGTTTCTCAGGAAAAAAATTACTTTCTAATTTTTTTCTGAGGATATTTCCTATTCCACTATATTCTACAATGTGTTCCCAAATATCCCTTCTAAGACACCACAAAAAGAATGATGCCAAAGTACTCCCTCAACAGAAACATTTAGCTCTATGAGATGAATGCATGTATCACAAAGGAGTTTCTCAGAAAGCTTCTCTGTAGTTTTTAACTGAAGATATTTCCTTTTTTGCCATTGGACTCAATGCGCGCCCAAATATCCCTTTGCAGATTCCACAAAACAGTGTTACCAAACCGCTCAATGAAAAGAAAGGTGTAACTCTGTGAGAGGAATTCACTTATCACAAAGCAATTTCTCAGAAAAATTCTTTCTAGTTCAAATCTGAGGATATTTCCGTTTTCACCATAGGCTTCAATGTTTTCCCAAATATCTCTTCTCAGATAACAGAGAAACAGTGATGCCAAACTGCTCAATCAACAAAAAGGTTAAACTCCATGACATGAATTGACCCATCAAAAAACTGTTTCTTGCAAAGTTTCTCTCCAGTTTTTATCAGAAATTATTTCATTTTTCACCGTAGGCCTCTAGGAGCTCCTGATTATCCCTTTATAGATTCCATAAAAACAGTGCTACCAAACTGCTCAAAGAAAACAAAGGTGTAACTCTGTGTGATGAATTCACCCATCACAAAGGAATTTATTGGAAAGTTTCTTTCTAGTTTTTATCTGAGAATATTTCCTTTTCCACCATCTGCTTCTTTCTAGTTTAAATCTGAGGATATTTCCTTTTTCAACAATGAAGATTCCATAAAAACAATGAGATCAAAGTGTTCTATGAAAAGAATCATGTAACTCTGTGAGATGAACTCAAAAATCACAAAGCAGTTTCTCAGAAAGCTTCTTTTTAATTTTTGTCAGAGGATATTTCCTTTGTCACCCTAAGCTTCAATGTTCTCAAAAATATCCCATTGCCAATTCCAAGATATCAGTGTTAGCAATCTGCTCAATGAAAAGAACAGTAAAACTCTGTGAAATGAATTCACCCATCCAAAGCAGTTTCTCAGAAAGCTTCTTTATGTTTTTTATCTAAGGATATTACCATTTTCACCATAGGCTTCAATTTGCTCCCAAATGTCCTATTGCAGATTCCAAGAAAACATTGTTAGCAAACTGCTGAATGAAAAGAACCCTGTAACTCTGTGAGAGGAATTTACACATCACAAAACAGTTTCTCAGAAAGCTTCTTTTTAGATTTTATCTGAGGATATTTCTTTTGTCACCATACGCTTCAATTCGATCCAAAACATCCCTTCTTAGATTCCCCAAAAACAGTGCTACAAAACTGCTCCATGAAAAGAATCGTGTAACGCAGAGAGATGAATTAAAACATCACAAGGTGGTTTCTCAGAAAGCTTCTTTCTGGTTTTCACATGAGGATATTTACTTTTCCACCATAGGCTTCAATGTACTCCAAAATATCCCCTTTGAGACATCACAAAAACAGTGTTGTAAAAGTGGTACCTAAAAAGAAATGTTTATCTCTATGAGATGAATACACATATCACAAAGGGGTTTCTCCAAAAACTTCTCTCCAGTTGTCACCTGAAGAATTTTATTTTATCAACTTAGGCCTCTATTGCTACCAAATATTGCCCCGCAGATTCCACAAAAACAGTGCTAACAAACTGCTCCATGAAAAGAATGATGTAACTCTGTGACATAAATTGACCCGTAACAAAGCAGTTTCCCAGGAAGCTTCTTTCTAGTTTTTGTCTGAGGATTTTTACTTTGTCACCAAAAGCTTCAATGCATTCCAAAATATCTCATTGCAGATTCCAAGAAAACAGTGTTAGTAAACTGCTCAATGAAAAGAAAAGTGTAACTCTATGAGATCAATTCACACATCACAAAGCAATCTCTCAGAAAGCTTCTTTTTGGTTTATTATCTGAGGATATTTCCTTTGTCACCATAGGATTAAATGTACTCCCAAATATCTTGTTGCAGATTACACGAAAACAGGGTTATCAAACTGCCAAATGTAAAGAATGGTGTAAGTCTGTTAGATGAATTCACACATCACAAAGAAGTTCCTCAGAAACCTTCTTTCTAGTTTTTATCTGAGGATATTTTGTCATCACAGGCTTCAATGCGATCCGAAATATCCCTTCTCGGATTCCCCAGAAACAGTGCTACCAAATGACTAAATAAAAAGAATCATGTAACTCTGTGAGATGAATTAACACATCACAAAGCAGTTTCTCAGTAAGCATCTTTCTACTTTTAAATGAGGATATTTCCTTTGTCACCATGAAGTTCTGTGTGCTCCAAAATATCCCATTGCATATTCCAAGAAAACAGTGTTAGCAAAATGCTCAATGAAAAGAACAGTGAAGCGATGTGAGATGAATTCACACATCACAGAGCAGTTTCTCAGATAGCTTTTTTCTAGTTTTTCTCTGAGGATATTTCCTTTTTCACCATAGGCCTCAATGTACTCCCATATATGCCTTTGCAGATTCCACGAAAACAGTGTAGGTGGACTGTTCCATGAAAAGTTATGTATAACTCTGTGAGATGAATTTTTGCAACACAAAGAAGTTTCTCAGAACATTTCTTTCTAGTTTTTATCCGAGGGTATTTCCTTTGTCACCATAGGTTTCAATGTGATCCAAAATATCCTGTCTCAGATTAACCAATAACATTGCCACCAAACTGCTAAATGAAAAGGAAGGTGTACCTCTGTGAGATGAATTCATAAATCACAAAGCAGTTTCTAGGGAAACTTCTTTCTAGTTTTTTTCTGATGATATTTACTTTGTCACTATAGGCTTCAATGTAATGTAAAATATTACTTCTGAGATTCCAGAAAAACAGAGCTACCCAAGTGCTCCTTGAAAAATTCGTGTAACTCTGTGAGATGAATTCACAAATCATAGAGCAATTTCTCAGAAAGCTTCTTTCTAGTTTTGTTCTGAGGCTATTTCCTTTGTCACCCTAAGATTCAAAGAGCTCGAAAATATCCCATTGCAGATTCCAAAAAAAAAAAAAAAGGAACAGTGTAACTCTGTGAATTGAATTCACACATCACAAAGTAGTCTCTCAGAAAGGTTACTTTTGGTATTTATCTGAAGGTATTTACTTTGTCATCATATGCTTCAAAGCGCTCTGAAATATCCTATTGTAGATTACAGGAAAACATTATTAGCATACTGTGAAATGAAAAGAATGCTGTAATTCTGTGAGATGAATTCACACATCACAGATCAGTTTCTCAGCAAGTTTCTTTCCGGTTTTTATCTGAGGATATTTCCTTTTTCACCACAGGCTTCAATATTTTCCCAAATATCACTTTGTAGATTCCACGAAAACAGTGTTAGCAAACTGCTCCATGAAAAGAAAGTTGTGAATCTGTGAGATGAATTCACACATCACAAAGAACTTTCTCCGAAAGCTTCTTTCTAGTTTTTATCTGAGGATATTTCCTTTGTCACCGCACATTTCAATGCAATTCCAACTATCCCTTCTCAGATTCCCCAAAAAGAGTGCTACAACACTGCACCATGAAAAGAAAGCTTTAACTCTGTGAGACGAATTCACACATCACAAAGAAGTTTCTCAGAAAACTTCTCTCTACTTTTTATCTGAGGATATTTCCTTAGTCACCACAGGCTTCAATGCAATCCAAAATATCCCTTCTCAGTTTCCCAAAAAACAGTGCTACCAAACTGCTATATGAAAAGAATTGTGTAACTCTGTGAGATGAATTAACACATCAGAAAGCAGTTTCTCAGAATGTTTCCTTCTAGTTTTTATTTGAGGATATGTCCTTTGTCATCATAAGCTTCAAGGCACTCTGAAATATCACATTGCAGATTCTAAGAAAATAGTGTTCACAAACTGCTCAATGGAAAGAACAGGGTAACACTGTGAGACGAATTCACACATCACAAAGCAGTTTCTCGGAGAGCTTCTTTCTAGTTTTTATCTGAGGATATTTCCCTTTCCACTATATGCCTCAGTGCGCTCCCAAATATCCCTTTGCAGATTCCATGAAAAGAGTGTAAGCAAGATGCTCCATGAAAAGAAAGATGTAACTCTGTGAGATGAATTCACACATCACAAAGAACTTCCTCAGAAAGCTTCTTTCTAGTTATTATCTGTGGATGCTTCCTTTGTCACCATAGGCTTCAATGCAATCAAAAATATCCCATCTCAGATTCCCCAAAAACAGTGCTACCAAGCAGATCCATGAAAAGAATTGTGTAACTCCTTGAGATGAATTAATGCATCAGAAAGCAGTTTTTCACAAAATCTCTTTCTCGTTTCAATCTGAGGATATTTCCTTTTTCATTAAAGACTTCAGTGCATTCCCTAATATCCGTTTGCAGATTCCACGAAAAGCGTGTAAGCAAACTGCTTCGTGAAAAGAAAGTTGTAACTGCATGAGATGAATTCAGACATCACAAGGAACTTTTTCAAAAAGCTTCTTCCTAGTGTTTACCTGAGGATATTTCCTTTGTCACCATAGGCTTCAATGCAATTCAAAATATCCCTTTTCAGGTTAACCAAAAACAGTGCTACCACACTGCTCCATGAAAACAGTGTTGTAATTCTGTGAGATGAATAAGCACATTAAAAATTGTTTCTCAGAAACCTTCTTTCTAGTTTTTATGTGAGTATATTTCCTTTTTCACCATATCCTCAATGTCCTCTGAAATATCCCATTGCAGATTAAATGGAAAAAGTGTTAGCAAACTTCTCAATGAAAAGAACTGTCTAAATCTGTGAGATGAATTCACACATCACAAAGCAGTTTCTCAGAAATCTTCCTTTTTGATTTTTATCTGAGAATATTTTCATTGTCACCATAGGCTTCAATGCGCTCCAAACTATCCTATTGCATATTCCACAAAGCCAGTGTTATCAGACTGCTCAATGAAAAGAATGGTGTAAATCTGTGAGATGAATTCACACATCACAAAACAATTTCTCCGAATGCTTCTTTCTACTTATTATTTGAGGATATTTCCTTTTTCACCAAAGTCTTTAATATGCTCCCAAATATCTCTTTGCAGATTCCACGAAAATAACGTTACCAAACTGCTGAATGAAAAGAATGGTGTAACTCTGTGAAATGAATACACACATCACAAATCAGTTTCACAGAAAGCTTCTTTCTTGTTTTTATAGGAGGTTATTTCCTTTGTCACCATAAACTTCAATGTGCTCCAAAATATCCCATTGCACATTCCAAGAAAACAGGGCTAGCAAACTCCTCAATGAGAATAACAGTGTAACTCTCTGAGATGAATTCACTGATCACAAAGCAGCTTCTCAGAAAGCTTATTTCTATTTATTTTCTGAGGATATTTCCTTTATCACCATAAACTTCAATGCAATTCAAAATATCTTTCTCAGATTCCTCAAAGGTAGTGCTGGAAAGCTGTTCCATGAAAAGAAAGTTATATCTCTGTGAGGTGAATTCACACATCAGAAAGAAGTTTCTCAGAAAACTTCTTGCTAGTTTTTATCTGAGGATATTTCCTTAGTCACCATAGACATCAATGTGATCCAAAATATCCCTTCTCAGTTTCCCCAAAAACAGTGCTACAAAACAGCTCCATGAAATGAATCATGAACTCTGTGAGATGTATTAGCACATCACAAAGTGGTTTCTCCAAATGATTCCTTCTGGTTTTTTTTGTGAGGATATTTCCTTCGTCACTATAAGCTACAATGTGCTCCGAAATATCCCATTGCAGATTCCAAGAAAACAGTGTTAGCAAACTGCTCAATGAAAAAATCAGTGTAATTCTGTGAGATGAATTGACGCATCACAAACAGTTTCTCAGAAAGCTTCTTTCTAGTTTTTATGTGAGCATAGTCCCTTTTTACAATAGGCCTCAAACTGCTCACAAATATCCCTTTGCAGATTCCGAAAAAACAGTGTTAGCACACTGCTCTATAAAAAGAAAAGTGTGAAACTGTGAGTTGAATTCATACATCACAAAGCAGTTTCTCAGAAAGCTTCTTTTTGGTTTTTGTCGAAGGATATTTTCTTTGTCACCATAGGCTTCAATGCACTCCAAAATATCCTATTGCAGATTCCACAAAAACAGTGTTATCAAACTGCTCAATGAAAACAACAGTGGAACTCTGTGAGATGAATTCACACGTGACATAGTTTCTCAGAAATCTTCTTTCTAGTTTTTAATTGAAGATATTTCCCTTGTCACCATAGGCTTCAGTGTGATCCAAATATCCATTCTCAGATTCCCCAAAAACAGAGCTACCAGACTGTTCCATGAAAATAATGATGTAACTCTGTGAGATGAATTCACGTATCACAAAGATGTTTCTCAGAAAACTTCTTTCTAGTTTTTATCTGAGGATATTTCCTTTTTCACCATTTTAATCAATGCGATCCCCAATATCCCATGCAGATTAAACACAAAAATTGTTAGCAAACGTTTCAATGAAAAGAATGGTGTAACTTTGTGAGCTGAATTCACACATCACAAACCAGTTTCACTGAAAGCTTCCTTTTGGACTTTTATCTGTGGATATTTCCCTTGTCACCATAGGCTTCAATGCACACCGACATATCCTATTGCAGATTTCACGAAAACAGTGTTATAAAACTGCTCAATGAAAATAGTGGTGAAACTCTGTAAGATGAATTCACACATCACAAAGCTGTTTTTCAGAATCCTTCTTTCTAGTTTTTATCTGAGGATATTCACTTTGTCACCACAGGCTTCAATGTGATCCAAAATATCCCTTCTCAGATTCCCCAAAAACAGTGCTACCAAACTGTTCCATGAAAAGAATGGTGTATATCTGTGAGATGAAATCACACATCACAAAACTGCTTCTCAGAAAACTTTCTAGTTTTTATATGTGGATATTTCCTTTCAAAACATAGGCTTCAATGTGCTCCCAAATGTCCCTTCTCAGACACCACATACAGAGTGATGCCAAAGTATTCCCTCAACAGAAACATTTAGCTCTATGAGATGAGTACACACATCACAAAGGAGTTTCTCTGGAAGTTTCTGTCCAGTTTTTACCTGAAGATATTTCCTTTTTCGCCTTTGGATTCTATGCACTCCCGAATATCCCTTTGTAGATTCCAGTTCACCCATCACATGGCAGTTTCTCAAAAAGGTTCTTTCTAGTTTAAATCGAGGATATTTCATTTTTCACCATAGGCTTCAATGTGCTCAAAAATAACTCCCCTCAGATGCCACAAAAACAGTGATGATGAACTGCTCAATCAACAAAAAGTTTAAACTCTTTGAGAAAATTACACACTTCACAAAACTGTTTCTTGAAAGGTTTATCTCTAGTTTTTATCTGAAGTTATTTCCTTTTCCACCGTAGGCCTCTAGGAGTTTCTGAATATCGCTTTGCGGACACCACAAAAACAGTGTTACCAAACTGCTCAAATAAAACAAAGTTGTAACTCTGTCTGATGAATTCAGCCATCATAAAGAAATTTCTCAGAACTCTTCTTTCTAGTTTTTATCTCAGGATATTTCCTTTTCCACCATCGGCTTCTGTGCACTCCCAAATAACCCTTCTCGGACACCCCAAAACAGTGATGCCAAAGTGCTCTCTCAACAGAAAGTTTTACCTCTATGAGATGAATTCATACATCACAAAGGAGTTATCAGAAACTTTATCTCCAGTTTTTACCTGAAGATATCCCCTTTTTCAACATTGGCCTCTATCCGCTCCCAAATATCCCTTTGCATATTCCATAAAAACTGTTAACAAACTGCTCAATGGAAAGAAAGATTTAATTCTGTGAGATGAATTCAGCCATCACAAAACAGTCTCTCAGAAAGTTTCTCTCTAGTTTTTACCTGTGCATTTTTACAAATCCACCAGCAACCTCAATGAGCTCCCAAATACCCCTTCTCAGACACCACAAAAACAGTGATGCCAAACTCCTAAATCAACAAAATGGTTTCTCTCTATGAGGTGAATGCACCCATCACAAAACAGTTTCTCAAAAACCTTCTCTCCAATCTTTATCTGAACATATTTCCTTTTTCAACATAGGCCTCTATAGCTCCTGAAAATCTCTTTGCAGATTCCACAAAAACAGGGCTACCAAACTGCACAATGAAAGAAAGATGTAACTCTGTGTGAAGAATTCACCCATCGCAAAGCAGTTTCTCAGAAAGCTTCTTTATAGTTTTTATCTGAGGATATTTCCTTTTTCAGCATAGGCCTCAAGGCGCTCCCAAATATCCCTTTGAAGATACCAGGAAAGCAGTGTTAGCAAATTGCTCCATGAAAAAAAGGTGTAACTCTGTGAGATGAATTCACACATCACAAAGAACTTTCTCAGAAAGCTTCTGTCTAGGTTTTATTTGACGATACTTCCTATGTCACCAAAGGTTTCAATGCGATCCAATATATCCCTTCTCAGACACCCTAAAAACAGTGTTACCAAATTAATCCATGAAAAGAATTGTGTAATTCTGTGAGATGAATTGACACATCAGAAAGCAGTTTCTCAGAAAGCTTCTTTCTAGTTTGTATATGAGGATATTTCCTTTGTAACCATAAGCTTCAAAGCACTCCAAAATAGCCCATTGCAGATTCCAAGAAAACAGTGTTAGCAAACTGCTCAATGAAAAGAAAGTTGTAACTCTTTGCGATGAATTTACACATCACAAAGCAGTTTCTCAGAAAGCTTCTTTCTAGTTTTTATCTGAGGATATTTAGTTTTTTTACCATAGACCTAAAAGGGCTCAAAATATCCCTTTGCAGTGTTTGCCAACTGATCCAGGAAAAGAAATGTGTAACTCTGTGAGTTGAATTCACACATCACAAAGAACTTTCTCAGAAATATTCCTTCTAGTTTTTATCTGAGGATATTTCCTTTATCACCATATTTTTCAATGCAATTCAAACTATCTCTTCTCAGATTTCCCAAAAACAGTGCAATCAAACTGCTCCATGAAAAGAATTGTGTAATGTGTGAGATGAATTAAAACATCACAAAGAAGTTTGTCAGAAAGCTTCTTTCTAGTTTTTTTCTGAGGATATTTTATTTGTCACCATACACTTCAGTATGCTCCCAAATATGCTATTGCACATTCCACAAAACAGTGCTATCAAACTGCTGAATGAAAAGGACAATGTAACTCTGTGAGATGAAATCACACTTACCCACGCAGTTTCTCAGAAAGCTTCTTTCTAGTTTTTGTCTGAGGATATTTGTTTGTCACCATAGGCTTCAAGGTGATCAAAAATATCCTTTCTCAGATTCCCCAAAAACAGTGTAAACAAACTGCTCCATGAAAAGAATTTTGTAACTCTGTGAGGTAAATTCACAAATCGTCAAGCGGTTTCTCAGAAAGCTTCTTTCTAGTGTTTGTCTGAGCATATATCATTTGTCATGATTAGCTTCAATGCAAATGAAAATATCCCTTCCCACATACCCTAAAAACAGTACTATCAAACTTATCCATGAAATGTATCATGTAACTCCATTAGAAGAAATCACAACACAAAGAATTTTCTTAGAAAGCTACTTTCTAGTTTCTGTCTGAGGATATTTACTTTTCATCATAAACTTGAATGTACTCTGAAATATCCCATTGCAGTTTCCAAAAAAACTGTGTTAGCAAACTGTTCAATGAAAATAACAATGTAACTCTGTGAGATGAATTCACACATCACAAAGCAGTTTCTCAGAAAGTTCTTTTTGGTTTTTATCTGAGGATATTTTCTTTGTCACCATAAGCTTCAATGGGCTCCCAAATATCACAATGCAGATTCCACGAAAACAGTGTTATCAAACAGCTCAATGAAAAGAACCTTGTAACTCTGTAAGATGAATTCACACATCACAAAGCAGTTTCTCATACAGCTTTTTTCTAGTTTTTAACTGAGGGTATTTCTGTTTTCAGCATAGGCCTCAATGCGCTCTGAAATAACCCTTTGCAGATTCCACAAAAACAGTTTTAGCAAACTACTCAATGAAAAGAACAGTGTAACTCTGTGAGATGAATTCACACATCACAAAGTAGTTTTTCAGAAAGCTGCTTTCCAGTTTTTACCTGAGGATATTCAGTTTTTTGCCATAGACCTCAATACGCTCCCAAATATCCCTTTGCAGACTCCACGAAAACAATGTTAGCAAACGGCTCCACGAATGGAAAGGTGTATGTCTGTGAGTTGAATTCACACCTCACAAAGAACTTTCTCAGAAAGCTTCTTTCCTGTTTATACCTGAGGATATATCCTTTGTCACCATAGGTTTCAATGTGATCCAAAATATTCCTTTTCAGATTCCCCTCGAAAAGGTGTTACCCAACTGATCCATGAAAAGAATAGTGTAAATCTGAGAAAAATTCGCAAATCACAAAGCAGTTTCTCAGAAAGCTTATTTTTGCTTTTGTCTGAGGATATTTCATTTGTCACCTTAAACTTCAATCTGCTCTGAAACAACATATTGCCAATTCCACAAAAACAGTGTTAGCAAACTGCTCAATGAAAACAACAGGGTAACTCTGTGTGTCTGAGGATATTTCCTTTGTCACCATGAGCTTCAATGTGCTCCAAAATATCCCCTTGCAGATTCCAAGAAAGCAGTGTGAACAAACTTCTCAATGAAAAGAACAGTGTAACTCTGTGAGATGAATTCACAAATAACAAAGAAGCTTATAGGAAAGTTTCTATTTGGTTTTTATCTCATTATATTTCCTTTGTCACCATAGGCTTCAATGCACTCCCAAATATCCTATTGCAGATTCCAGAAAAACAGTGTTATCAAACTACTCAATGAAAAGAATGGTGTAATCTGTGGGATGAATTCACACATCACAAAGCAGTATCTCAGAAAGCTTCCTTCTAGTTTTTTCTGAGGATATTTGCTTTGTCACCATAGGCTCCATGGTGCTCTCTTATATCCCTTTGCAGATTCCATGAAAACAGTGTTACCAAAGTGCTCCAATAAAAGATTCATGTATCTCTGTGAGGTGAATTCACACATTGCAAAGCAGTTTCTCAGAAAGCTTCTTTCTAATTTTTATCTGAAGATACTAACTTTGTCATCATTGGTTTCAATGCAATTCAAAATATCCCTTCTCCGATTCACCAAAAACAGAGCTACCAAACTGCTCCACGAAAAGAAAGGTGGAACACTGTGAGATAAATTCGCACATCACAAAGAAGTTCCTCAGAAATCTTCTTTCTAGATATTTTCTGAGGATATTTCCTTTGTCACCGTAGGGTTTTAGGCGATTCACAATATCCCTTCTCAGATTCCCCAAAATAGTGCTACCAAAATGCTTCAAGTAAAGGATTGTGCAACTCTAAGATGAACTCACAAATCACAAAGGAGTTTCTCAGAAATCTTCTTTCTAGTTTTTGTTTGAGGATCTTTCCTTTGTCACCATAAGCTTCAAAGTACTCTGAAATATCACATTGCAGATTCCAAGAAAACAGTGTTAGCAAACTGCTCAGAGAAATGAACAATGTAACTCTGTGAGATGACTTCACACATCACAAAGTAGTTTCTCAGAAAGCTTCTTTTTGTTTTTTTTCTGAGGGTATTTTCTTTTTCACTCTAGGCCTGAATGCACTCCCAAATATCCCTTTGCAGATTCCACGAAAACATGTTAGCAAACTGCTCAATGAAAAGTATGGTGTATCTCTGTGAGATGAATTCACACATCACAAATCAGTTTCTCAGAAATCTTCTTTCTAGTTTTTATCGGTGGATACTTACTTTTTCAAGATAGGCCTCAATTCGCTCCCAAATATCCCTTTGCAGATTCCACGAAAACAGTTTTAGAAAACTGCTCAATGAGAAGGTCAGTGTATCTCTGTGAGATGATTTCACACCTCACAAAACAGTTTCTTATAAAGCTTCTTTATAGTTTTTATCTGAGGATATTTTTTTTTCACCATCAGCCTCAAAGCTCTCCGAAATATCCCTTTGCAGAGTCCATGAAATCGGTGTTAGCAAATGGCTCCATGATAAGAAAAGTGTATCTCTGAGAGGTGAATTCACACATCACAAAGAACTTTCTCAAAAATCTTCTTTCTTGTTTTTCTCTGAGGATATTTCCTTTCTCAACATAGACGTCATTGTGATCCAATATATCCCTTCTCAGATTCTCCAAAACCAGTGCTACCAAACTGATCCATGAAAAGAATCATGTAGCTCTATGAGATGAACTTAAAAATCACAAACTGGTTTCTCAGAATGCTTCTGTCTAATTTTAATATGAGGATGTTTCCATTGTCACCATAAGTTTCAATACGTTCCAAAATATGCCATTGAAGAACCAAGAAAACTGTGTTAGCAAACTGATCAATGTAAAGCAGAGTGTAAATCTGTGAGATGAACTCACACATCACAAAAGAGTTTCTCAGAAAGCTTCTTTGTAGTTTTTTTCTGAGGCTATTTCCTTGTACACCATATTCCTCAATGTGCTCCCAAATATCCTTTTACAGATTAATCAAAAACAGTGTTTCCAAACTGCTCCATGAGAAGAATGGTGTAATTCTGTGAGATGAATTCACGCATCACAAAGAAGTTTCTTAGAAAGCTTCTTTTTAGTTTTTATCTGTGGATATTCCCTTTTTCCATCTAGGAATCATTGTGATCTGAAATGTCCTATTCCAGGTTCCACGAAAACAGTGTTTGCAAATTTCTCCATGCAAAGGTGTAACTCTGTAACATAAATTCACACATCACAAAGAACTTTCTCAGAAAGTTTCTTTCTAGTTTTTATCTAAAGATGTCTCTTTTGTCACCATTGGCTTCAATGCGATCCAAAATATCCTTCTTCAGAATCCCCAAAAACAGTGCTACCAAACCAATCCATGAACAGTATCATGTAACTCTGTGAGATGAATTAACACCAAAAAGCAGTTTCTCAGAATGCTTGGTTCTAGTTTTTATCAGAGGATATTTCCCTTGTTGCCATAAGTTTCAATGCCATTCAAAATATCGCTTCTCAGATTCCCCAAAAACAGTACTACCAAACTCCTTTATGGAAAGCTTCCTGTAACTCTGTGAGGTGAAGTCACGAATCATGAAGTAGTTTCTCAGAAAGCTTCTTTCTGGTTTTTGTCTGAAGACATATCCTTTGTCACCGTAGGATTCAATGTACTCCCAAATATTCTATTGCAGATTCCACGAAAACTGTTTTCAGACAGCTAAATGAAAACATCAGTGTATCTCTGTGAGATGAGTTCACCCATCCCAAGTAGTTTCTCAGATAGCTTCTTTCCAGTTTTTATCTGAGGATTTTTCCTTTTACATCATAGGTCTCAATGCGCTCCCATATATCTCTTTGTAGACCCACGAAAACAGTGTTTGTAAACTGCTCCATGAAAATATGGGTGTAACTCTGTGAGATGAATTCACACATCACAAAGAAATTTCTCAGAAAGCTTCTTTCCTTTATTTATCAGAAGATATTAACTTTGTCACAACAGGCTTCAACACGATCCAAAATATCCCTTCTCAGATTCCTCAAAAACAGTGCTACCTAACTTCACCCATGTAAAGAATGGTGTAACTCTATGAGATGAATTCAGACATCCCACTATTTGTTTCTCGGAAAGCTTCTTTCTAGTTTGTATCCGAAGATATTTCCTTTATCACTATAGGCCTCAATGCACTCCAGAATTTCCCATCGCAGATTCTACAAGAAAAGTGTTACCAAACTTCTCAATGAAAAGAATGGTGTAACTCCATGAGATGAATTCCCACCTCACAAAGAAGTTTCTAAGAAAGTTTCTTTCTAGATTTTATCTGAGGATATTTCCTTTGTCACCACAGGCTTCAACGGGATTCAAATTATCCCTTCTCAGATTCCCCAGAAACAGAGTATCAAACTACTCAATAAAAAGAATCCTGTAACTCTGTGAGATATACTCACAAATCACAAAGCAGATTGTCATAAAGCTTCTGTCTAGTTTTTGTCTGAGGATATTTCCTTTTTCACCATTTGCCCCAATGTACTTGTGAATATCCCTTTGCAGATTTCATGAAAATAGCATTAACAAACTGCTACATGAAAAGCAAGGTTTAAATCTGTGAGATGAATTCAAACATCAGAAATCAGTTTCTCAGAAAGCTTCTTTTTGTTTTTTCTCTGAGGATATTTCCTTTTTCACCATTTGCCCCAATGTACTTGTGAATATCCCTTTGCAGATTTCATGAAAATAGCATTAACAAACTGCTACATGAAAAGCAAGGTTTAAATCTGTGAGATGAATTCAAACATCAGAAATCAGTTTCTCAGAAAGCTTCTTTTTGTTTTTTCTCTGAGGATATTTCTTTTGCCACCATAGGCTTCAATGCACTCTCAGATATCCCTTCTCAGACACCACAAAAACAGTGATGCCAAAGTGCACACTCAACAGAATCATTTGCCTCTATGAGATGAATGCACATATCACAAAGGAGTTTCTCTGAAAGCTTCTTTCTCATTTTCATCTGAGGATAATTCCTTTTTCACTGTATTCCTCAATGCACTCCATAATATCCCATAGCAGTTTATATGAGAAAAGTATTAGCAACCAGCTCCATGAAAAGAATGGTGTCACTATGTGAAATGAATTCACACATCACAAAGCCATTTCACAGAAAGATTCTTTTTGGTTTTTAACTGAGTATATTTCCTTATTCACCATATTCCTCAACAAGATCCAGAATATCGCATCCCAGATCCAATGAAAAAAGTTTAGCAAACTTCTCAATGAAAGAACAGTGTAACTCTGTGAGATGAATTCACACATCACAAATAAGACTCTCAGAAAGTTTCTTTCTACATTTTATCTGAGGATAGTTCCTTTGTCACCCCAGGTTTCAATGTGATGCAAAATATCCCTTCTCAGATTCCCCAAGAACAGTGCTACCAAACTGCTCCATGAAAAGTATCATGTAACTCTGTGAGATGAATTAACAAATCACAAAGCAACACCTCAGAAAGTTTCTTTCTAGTTTTTTTCTGAGGATATTTCCTTTTTCCTTGTTTGCCTCAATGTGCCCATGAACAGCCCTCTGCAGATTCCACGAAAATAGTGTTAGCAAACTGCTTCAAGAAAATAATTGTGTAAATCTGTGAGATGAATTCTCACATCACAAAGTAGTTTCTCAGAAAGCTTCTTTTTGGTTATAGGCTGAGGATATTTAATTTGTCACCATAGGCTTCAATGTGCTCCCAAATATCCTATTTAGATTCGACGAAAATAGTGTTATCAAACTGCTCAATGAAAACAACAGTGTATCTCTGTGAGATGAATTCAAAGAAACCTTCTTTCTCAGAAAGTGTCTTTCTAGTTTTTATCTGAGGATATTTCCCTTGTCACCGTAGGCTTCAATGCAATAAGTATCCCTTCTCAGATTCCACAAAGACAGTGCTATGAAACTGATCCATGAAAAGAATCATGTAACACTGTGAGATGAGTTAACACATCAATAAGCAGTTTCTCAATATATTTCTTTCTGATTTTTATATGAGGATATTTCCTTTCTCACCATAAACTTCAATGCACTCGGAAATATGCCATTGCAGAATCCCAGAAAAGAGTGTTAGCAAACTGGTAAATGAAAAGACAGTGTATTTCTGTGAGATGAATTCACACATCACAAAGCAGTTTCTCCGAAAGCTTCTTTCTAGTTTTTATCTGAGGATATTTTCTTATTCACCATAGGCCTCAGCGGGCTCAGAAATACCCCTTTGCAGATTCCATGAAAACCGTGTTTGCAATTTGCTCCATGAAAAGAAAGGTGTAACTCTGTGAGATGAATTCAGACATCACAAAGGACTTTTGCAGAAAGCATCTTTCTACTTTTTATCTGAGGATACCTCCATGTCACCACAGGTTTCAGTGTAATCCAAAATATCCCTTCTCAGATATGCTAAAAACAGTGCTACCAAACTGTTTCATGAAAAGAATCATGTAATTTTTGAGATGAATTAACAAATCAGAATGCGACTTTTCAGAAAGCTTCTTTCTATTTTTTTATATGAAGATATTTACTTTGTCACCAAAAGCTTCAATACC
This sequence comes from Macaca nemestrina, assembly GCF_043159975.1. NCBI lineage: Eukaryota > Metazoa > Chordata > Mammalia > Primates > Cercopithecidae > Macaca > Macaca nemestrina. The sequence goes on along the minus strand of NC_092142.1, from coordinate 32,030,666 downwards.
CTCAGAAATATCAGATTGTAGATTAAAACAAAACAGTGTAAGCAAACTGCTCAATGCAAAGAACAATGTAACTCTGCGAGATGAATTCACACATCACAAAACATTTTCCTAGAAAGCTTCTTTCTAGTTTTTACATGAGGATATTTCCTTTTTCACCATATTGTCCAATGCACCCCTGAACATCCCATTGCAACCTAAATGAGAAAAGTGTTAGCAAGCTTTTCAATGAAAAGAACAAGATACTCAGATGAATTCACACGTCACAAAGCAGTTTCACTGAAAGCTTCTTTCTAGTTTTTATCTGAGGATATATCCTTTGTCATAATAGGCTTCAATGTGCTCCTAAATACCCTATTGCAGATTCCACGAAAACAGTACTATCAAACTGCTCAATGAAAAGGATGGTGTAACACTGTAAGATGAATTTTCACATCACAAAGCTGTTTCTCAGAAAATATCCTTCTAGTTTTCACATGAGGATATTTACCTTTTCACTATAGACCTCAATGTGCTCCAGAATATCCCATTGCAGATACCATGGAAACAGTGTTAGCAAACTGCTCCATGAAAAAAAGGTGTAACTTTCTGAGATGAATTCACACATCACAAAGAATTTTCTCAGAAAGCTTCTTTCTAGTTTTTTTTTTTTTTTTTTTTTTGAGACGGATTCTCGCTCTGTCGCCCGGGCTGGAGTGCAGTGGCCGGATCTCAGCTCACTGCAAGCTCCGCCTCCTGGGTTTACACCATTCTCCTGCCTCAGCCTCCAGAATAGCTGGGAATACAGGCGCCCACCACCTCGCCCGGCTAGTTTTTTGTATTTTTTTTAGTAGAGACGGGGTTTCACCGTGTTAGCCAGGATGGTCTCGATCTCCTGACCTCGTGATCCGCCCGCCTCGGCCTCCCAGAGTGCTGGGATTACAGGCTTGAGCCACCGCGCCCAGCCCTTTCTAGTTTTTATCTGAGGGTATTTCCTTTTTCACCATAGGCCTCAATGCACTCCAAAATATCCCTTTGCAGGTTCCACGAAAACAGTGCTAGCAAACTGCTCCATGAAAAGAAAAGTTTAACTGTGTGAGATGAATTCACACATCACAAAGCAGTTTCTCAGAAAGCTTCTTTGTAGTTTTTATCTGAGGATATTTCCCTTTTCATCATATGCTTAAATTCAGTTCAAAATATGCCTTCTCAGATTCCCCAAAAGGAGTACTACCAAACTGTGCCATGAAAATAAAGGTGTAACACAGTGAGATGAATTCACACATCACAAAGAAGTTTCTCCAAAAGCTTCTTTCTAATTTCTAGCTGAGGATATTTCCTTAGTAAACGTAGGCTTCAATGCAATCCAAAATATCCCTTCACGATTGAAAAAAAAACAGTGCTACCAAACTGCTTGATGTAAAGAATCTTGAACTCTGTGAGATGAATTAACACACCACAAAGAGGTTTCTCAGAAAACTTCTTTCTAGTTTTTGTCTGAGGATATTTCCTTTGTCACCATAAGCTTCAATGCACTCTGAAATATCCCATTGCAGATTTCAATAAAATGGTGTTAGCAAACTGCTCAATGAAAATAACAGTGTTACTCTGTGAGATGAATTCTCACAACACAAAACAGTTGCTCAGAAACTTTCTTTCTAGATTTTATCTGAGGATATTTCCCTTTTCATTATACACCTCAATGCACTTCCAAATATCCCTTTGCAGATTCCATGAAAGCAGTGTTAGCAAACTGCTCAGTGAAAACAGCAGTGTTACATTGTGGGATGAATTCACACATCACAAAACAGTTTGTCAGAACACTTCTTTCCAATTTTTAACTGAGATATTTATTTTTTCACTGTAGGCCTCAATGCGCTCCCAAATATCCCTTTGCAGATTCCATACAAGTAGTGTTAGCAAACGGCTCCATGAAAAGGAGGTGCAACTCTCTGAGATGAATTCATTAATCACAAAGAGCTTTCTCAGAACATTTCTTTCTAGTTTTCATCTGAGGGTATTTCCTTTGTCAGCATAGACCTCACTGTGATCCGAAATATCCCTTCTCAGATTCCCGAAAAACAGAATTACCAAACTACTCCACTAAAAGAATCGTGCAACTCTGTGAGGTGAATTAACACATCACAAAGCAGTTTATCAGACATCTTTTTTCTAATTTTTGTCTGAGGATATTTCGTTTTTCACTATAGGCCTCAATGAGCTTCCAAATATCCCTTTGCAGATTCCACGAAAACAGTGTTAGCAAACTGCTCAATGAAAAGAACGGTGTAACTCTCTGAGATGAATTCACACATCACAAAGCAGTTTCTAAGAAAGCTTCTTTCTAGTGTATATCTGAGGATAATTAGTTTTTCACCATAGGCCTCAATGCAACCCCAAATATCCCCTTGCAGATTACATGCAAACAGTGTTAGCAACCTGCTCCATCAAAAGAAAGGTGAAACTCTTTGAGATGAATTCATACATAACAAAGAAGTTTCTCAGAAAGCTTCTTTCTAGTTTTTATCTGATGAGATCTCCTTTTTCACGATAGGCCTCAGAGCACTCCAAAATTTCCCTTTTTAGGTTCCATGAAAACAGTGTTTGCAAACTGCTCCATGGAAAGGAAGGTGTAACTATGTGAGATGAGTTCACATATCACAAAAAATTTTCTCAGAAAGCTTCTTTCTAGTTTTTCTCTGAGGATATTTCCTTTTCACCATAGGCTTCAATGCTACCCCAAATATCCCTTCTCAGATTCCCCAAAAACCGTTCTAAAAAACTGATATATTAAAAGAATCATGTAACTCTGTGAGATGAATTCACAAATCAGAAATCAGTTTCTCAGAAAGCTACTTTCTAGTTTTTGTCTAAGGATATTTCTTTTGTCACCATTAGATTCAATGCACTCCATTATATCCCATTGTAGATTCCAAGAAAACAGCATTAGCAAACTCCTCAATGAAAAGAGCATTGTAACTCGGTGCAAGAAATTCACACATCACAAAGCAGTTTTTCAGAAAGCTTCTTTCTAGTTTTTATCTGAGGATATGCCCTTTTTCACTATAGCCTCATTGTGCTCCCAAATATTCCTTTGCAGATTACACGAAAACAGTGTTAGATTACTGCTCCATGAAAAGAATGGTGTTACTCTGTGAGATGAATTCACACGTCAGAAAGAACTTTCTCAGAAAGCTTCTTTCTACTTTTTATCTGAGGATATTTGCTTTGTCACCGTAGGCTTCCAGCAATCGAAAATATCCCTTCTCAGAATGACAAAAACAGTGTTACCAAACTGTTCCATGAAAAGAAACTTGTAACTCTGTGACAAGAATTTGAACATCAGAAAACGTTTCCTCAGAAAGCATCTTTCTAGTTTTTATATGAGGATGTTTCCATTGTCACCTTAAACTTCAATGCGTGCTGAAATATAACATTAAAGATTCCACGAAAACTGTGTTAGCAAACTGCTCAAAAAAAGAACTGTGTAAACCTATGAATTGAATTCACACATCACAAGCAGTTTCTCAGAAAGCTTCTTTCAATTTTTTATGTCAGGATATTCCCTTTTTTGCTATATATCTCAATGTGCTCCCAGATATCCCTTTGCAGATTCCATGAAAACAGTGTTAGCAAATTACTCAGTGAAAAGAACAGTGTAACACGGTGAGATGAATTAACACACCACAAAGCAGTTTCTCAGAAATTTTCTTTCTAGTTTTTATCTGAGGATATTTAGTTTTTCAAAATAGGCCTCAATGCACTCCCCAATATCCCTTTGCAGTTTCCATGAAAACAGTGTTAGCAAATGGCTCCATGAAAAGAGAGATTTAACTATTTGAGAGGAATTTCACCATCACAAAGAAGTTTCTCAGAACCCTTCTTTCTCGTTTTTATCTGATTTTATTTCCTTTGTCAAGATAGGCTTCAATGTGATTCAAAATATCCCTTCTAAGATTCCCCCAAAACAATGCTACCAAACTGCTAAATGAAAAAAATCGTGTAACTCTGTGAGATGAATTAAAATATCAAAAAGTGGTTTCTCAGAAACAGTCTTTCTAATTCTTACATGAGGATATTTCCTTTGTCACCTAAATTTTCAATGCACTCCAAAATGTCCCTGTGCAGATTCCACAAAGATAGTGTTAGCAAACTGCTCAATAAAAAGAACAGTGCAACTGTGTTTGATGAATTCACATATCACAAAGCAGATTCTCAGAAAGTTTCTAGATTTTAACTGAGGACATTTCCTTTTTAACTGTAGGCCTCAATGTGCTCCCATATATCTCTTTGCAGATTCCATGAAAGCAGTGTTAGCAAGCTGCACAATGAAAAGAACAGTGTAACTCTGTTAGATGAATTCAGTTATCACAAAGCAGTTTCTCAGAAAGCTTCTTTCTAGTTTTTATCTGAGGATATTTCCTTTTTCACTATAGGCCTCAATGTTCTCTGATATATATCCCTTTGCAGATTACACGAAAACAGTGTTAGCAAACTACTCCATGGAAAGAAAGGTATAACTCTGTGTGATGAATTCAAACATCACAAAGAACTTTCTCAGCAAGCTATCACAAGAACAGAAAACCAAACACCACATGTTCTCACTCATAGGTGGGATTTGAACAATGAGATCACTTGGACTCTGGAAAGAGAACATCACACACTGGGGTCTATTATGGGGAGGGGGCTGGAGGGAGGGATGTCATTGGGAGTTATAGCTGATGTAAATGACGAGTTGAAGTGTGCTGACGAGTTGATGGGTGCAGCACACCAACATGGCACAAGAATACCTACGTAACAAACCTGCACGTTTTGCACATGTACCCTAGAACTTAAAGTATAATAAAAAAAACAAATAAATAAAAAAAGTCCTAAAAAAAAAGAAAACAGTTCCATGAATGACTGAAATACTACAGTTCAGATGCACAGCTTTCTAATGTTTTCATTGAGTTAGAAAGAAAAGTTTAAACTAACTATAAAAAGAAAGAATTAGATCTCATCTTTATTCTGGAAAAGGGTCAGCACAAATTACATGTAAATACTCAACTCTTAATTTTCAAGATGAATGGAAGGGAAAAGAATGAATGAATCCGAGGCAAGAGGGTAGTTTTTAAAAATCATGCTTGATTTTGGAATTCAGTCAGAGGCAGATGAACCATAGATGTTCATCACCCATCCCAGGACCAATCTCCTTTTCAGCAGCCCAAGTGGGACCACAAATGAAATGGGTAAAACAAGGCTACCCTGGTATTGCCCTATTAACTTTCTATAATTAACTTCATACATTCTGCTCGATATTTTAAACTCAAAAGAGCTTCTGGTAGAAGTCAGTTTATAGACAAAAACTTTTAAAATGGATGTCTCATTTAGTCTGTAACCATAGCTGTGTACCCCTAGTTCTGCCTTCCTGTTTCCCATCCTCTAACCCTAAAAATTTCTTAATCATTACCTGGACTCTCATGTTCCACCCTCCGTGAAGATCTGCTCCACAGTTTTAGGAAAAGTGAATTCCTCTTAATGAAACTTCTTTGACACTCAAAGTCAAAGTTTATAGCTTAGTAATTATTCTGTGAACATCACTTACCTCCTTAATTGGTCTGGAAGCTCCCTGAATATGGATATTCTATATTTATGTTACTTAATTTGTGGAGGCCAAAGCATTCCCAGGCCAGTCCTGGGCTAATTGTAGGTATTAAAGGTGGATGGAACACGTTATGTGCATCCAATTCATATACCTTTATTCAAAATGGAAAACCTATCTGAGCCCTGTAGGATGAATCTTTCTCCATATAAATAATTAATGACATTTTATTTTGTATTTCTCCAGATTAATTAAAAAGCACTGGGAAAATCATTTTTTATTTGCACGTGAAATAAAATACTGCTTTTCAGAATGAAAAATAAAATAAAATAAAATATCCACATCACAAAGCCGTTTCTCAGAAAGCCGTTTTCTAGATTCTATCTAAAGATTTTTCCTCTTTAACCATAGACCTCAATGCACTCCCAAATATCCATTTGCAGATTCCATGAAAACAGTGTTAGGAAACTGCTCCATGAAAAGAAAGGTGATCCTCTGTGAGATGAATTCACAGATCACAAAGAATTTCCTCAGAAATCTTCTTTCTAGTTTTTATCTGAGGATATTTTCTTTGTCACCAAAGGCTTCAAAGTGATCCAAAATATCCCTTCTCAGATTCTGCAAAAACAATGCTACCAAATTGCTCCATGAAAAGTATCGTGTGACTCTGTGAGATGAAATACAAATCACAAAGAAGTTTCTCAGTAAGCTTCTTTCTAGTTTTTCTCTGAGGATATTTTCTTTGTCACCATAATCTTCAATGTCCTCTGAAATATCCCATTGCAGACCCCAAGAAAACCGTGTTAACAAACTACCCCATGAAAAGAAAGATGTAACTCTGTGAGATTAATTCACACATCATAAAGCAGTTTCCCAGAAAGCTTCCTTCTAGTTTTTATCTGAGGATATATCCTTTGTCAACTTTGGCTTCAATGTGCTCCCAAATATCCTATTGTAGATTTCAAAGGAACAGTGTGATCAAACTGATCTATGAAAAGAATGGTGTAACTCTGTGAGATGAATTCACACATCACAATGGACTTTCTCAGAATGTTTCTTTCTAGTTTTTTTCTGAGGATATTTCCTTTGTCAACACAGGCTTCAATGCATTCCAAAATATGCCTTCTCAGATTCTCCAAAAACAGTGTTACCAAATGATCCATTAGAAGACTCATATAAGGCTGTGAGAGGAATTAACACATCACAAAGTAATTTCTCATAATGCTTCTTTCTCTTTTTTATCTGAGGATATTTCCTATTTCACTGTAGACCTCAATGCACTCCCAAATATTCCTTTGCAGATTCCACAAAAACAGTGTTTGAAAACTGCTCCATGAAATGAAAGGTGTAACTCTGTGAGATGAATTCACACATCACAGAGAACTTTCTCACAAAATTTCTTTCTAGTTTTTGTCTGAGGATATTTCCTTTGACACCATAGGCTTCAATGCATTTGAAAATATCCCTTCTCAGGTTCCCCAAAAACAGTGCTATTAAACTGCTCCATGAAAACAGGGGTGTATCTCTGTGAGAGGAATTCACACCTCATAAAGCCGTTTCTCAGAAAATTTTTTTCTAGTTTTTATCTGAGGATTTTTCCTTTTTCACCATAGTTCACAATGTGCTCCCAAATATCCTTTTGCAGATTCCAGAAAAACAGTGTTAGCAAACTGCTCCATGAAAAGAAAGGTGAAACGCTGTGAGAAAAATTCACACATCACAAATAAATTTCCCAGAAAGCTTCCTCCTATTTCTTATCTGAGGATATATCCTTAGTCACCACTGGCATCAATGTGATCCAAAATATCCCCTCTCAAATTTCCCAAAAACAGTGCTACTAAACTGTTCCATGAAAAGAATGGTTTAAATCTGTGTGATGAATTCACATATCACAATGCAGTTTCTTAGAAAACTTCTTTCTAGTTTTTATCTGAGGATATTTTCTTTTTCACCATATTCCTCAATGTACTCTCGAATATCCTTATGCAGAATAAATGAAAAAGGTTTTAGTAAACTTCTCAAAGAAAAGAATAGTGTAACACTGTGAGGTGAATTCACACATCATAAACTGTTTCACAGAAAGGTTCTTTTAGTTTTTATCTGAGGATAGTTTCTTTGTCACCATAGGATTCAATGCACTCCCAAATATCCTACTGCAGATTCCACGAAAACTGTGTTATCAAACTGGTCCATGAGAAGAAAGGTTTAATTCTGTGAGATGATTTCACACATCACAAAGAACTTTCTCAGAAAGATTCTTTATACTTTCTATCTGAAGATATTTCGTTTATCACCATAGGCTTCAATGAGATCCAAAATATCCCTTCTCAGATACCCCAAAAACACTGCTGCAATCTGATACATGAAAATGTTTGTGTACCTCTGTGAGATGAAATGGCTCTTCACAAAGTGATTTCTCAGAAAGTTTCTTTCGAATTTTAACATGAGGATATTTCCTTTTTCACTATAGTCCTCAACGTGCTCCGGACTATCCTATTGCAGATTCTAGGAAAATAGTGTTAGCAAACTGCTCCATAACTCCATGAGATAAATTCGCACATCACAAACACCTTTCTCAGAAAGCTTCTTCTTTTTTGTCTGAGGATATTTCCTTTCTCACGATTGACTTTATTGGGATCCAAAATATCACTTCTCAGATTCTCCCGAAAACACTGCTGCAAACTGATACATGAAAATGTTTGTATACCTCTATGAGATGAAATAGCTCATCACAAAGCAGTTTCTCAGAAAGTTTCTTTCAAATGTTAACATGAGGATATTTCCTTTTTCACGATAGTCCTCAATGCGCTCCAGACTATTCTATTGCTGATTCCATGAAGATAGTGTCAGCAAACTGCTCCATGAAAATAGGGGTGTAACTTCATGAGATAAATTCAAACATCACAAAGACGTTTCTCAGAAACCTTCTTCTTCATTTTTGTCTGAGGATATTTCCTTTCTTACCATTGACTTCAATGTGATCCAAAATACTCCTTCTCAGATTCCCCCAAAACAGTGCTACCAAACTGATCCATGAAAAGAACCGTGTATCTCTGTGAGCAGAAATAACACATCACAAAATGGTTTCACACAAAGCTTCTCTCTAGCTTTTGTCTGAGGATATTTCCTTTGTCACCATAAACTTCATTGCGCTACAAAATATCCCATTACAGATTCCGGAATACAATGTTAGCAAACTTCTCAAAGGTGTAACTCTGTGAGGTAAATTGACAATTCACAAAGTGGTTTCACAGAAAGTTTCTTCTCGGTTTTAATCTGAGGATATGTAATTTGTCACCATAGGCTTCAATGTGCTTCAAAATATTCTACAGAAGATTCCATGAAAATAGTGTTATAAAACTGTTCTATAAAAAGAATGGTGTAACTCTCTGAGATGAATTCACACATCACAAAGCAGTTTCTCAGAAAGCTTCTTTCTAGTTATTATCTGAGGATATTTCCTTTGTCACCACAGGCTTCAATGCAATTCAAAATATCCCTTCTCAAATTCCTCAAAAACAGTGCTACAAAACTGCTTCCTGAAAAGTGTGGTGTAACTCTATGAGATGAATTCTCACATCACAAAACTGTTTCTCAGAAAGCTTATTTCTAATTTTTATCTGAGAATATTTTCTTTTTCACTATATTCCTCAACGCACTCCCAAATATCTCTTTGCAGATTCCACAAAAACAGTTTTAGCAACCTGCTCCAAGAAAAGAATCGTGCTTCTCTGGGAGATGAATACACACATCACAAAGCAGTTTCTCAGAAAGTTTCTATCTACTTTTTAACTGACAATATTCCCTTTCTCACCAAAGGCTTTAATGCAATCCAAAATAGCCCTTCTCAGATTCTCCAAAAACAGTGATACCAAAATACTCCATGAAAAGAATCATGTAAATCTGTGAGATGAATACATAAGTCAGAAAGATTTTTCATAGAAAGCTTCTTTCTAGTTTTTGTCTGAGGATATTTCATTTTTCACCACAGGCTTCATTGCTCTCCCTTTATAGATTCCATGAAAATTGTGTTAGCAAACTGCTCTACAAAAAGAAAGGTGTAAATCTGTGAGATGAATTCACACATCACAAAGTAGTTTCTCAGAAATGTTCTTTTTGTTTTTTTGTGTGTGAGGATATTTCCTTGATTAGCATAGGCGTCCATACACTCCCAAATATCCTATTGCAGATTCCACAAAAACAGTTTTACCAAACTGCTCCAAAAAAAGAATCATGCTACTCTGTGAGATGCATTCACACATCACAAAGAAGTTTCTCAGAAACTTGCTTTCCAGCTTTTATCTGAGGATATTTCCTTTTTCACCATAGGCTTCCATGTGATCCAAATTATCCCTTCTCAATTCCCCAAAACAGAGCTACTAAACTGCTCCATGAAAAGAATGATGTAACTCTGTGAGATGAATTCACGAATTAGAAAGCAGTTTGTCAGAAAGCTTCTTTCTATTTTTTGTCTGAGGATATTTCCTTTGTCACGAAAAGCCTCATTACGCTCCGAAATATTCCATTGCAGATTCCAGGAGAACAGTGTTAGCAAACTTCTCAATGAAAAGAACAGTGTAATTCTGTGAGACAAATTGACACATCACAAAGCAGATTCTCAGAAAGCTTCTTTTCCGTTTTTGTCTGAGGATATTACCTTTGTAACCATGGGCTTCAATGTGCTCTTAAATGTCCTATTGCAGATTCTACAAAAACAGTGTTAGCAAACTGCTCAAAGAAAAGAACAGTGTAACTCTTTGAGATGAATTCACATATCCAAAGAAGTTTCTCAGAATGCTTCTTTCTAGTTTTTGTCTGAGAATATTTCATTTGTCACCATGGGCTTCAATGCGATACAAAATACCCCTTCTCATATTCCCCAGAAACAGTAATAACAAACTGCTCCATGGAAAAAAATGGGTAATTCTGTGAAATGAATATTTCTAGTTTTTGTCTGTGGATAATTCTGTTTTCAAAAAAGGCCTTGATGCGCTTGTGAATATACCCTTGCAGATTCCACAAAAATAGTGTTAGCAAACTGCTCCATGAAAAAGAAAAGTGTAAATCTCTGAGATGAATTCACACATCACAAAGTAGCTTCTCTGAATGTTTCTTTTTGTTTTTTTGTCTGAGGATATTTCCTTTGTCACCATGGGCTCCAATGTACTCCCAAATATCCTATTGCAGATTCCCCAAAAACAGTGTTAACATACTGATCCATGAAAAGAATTGTGTATCTCTGTGAGATGAATTAACATATCACAAAGCGATTTCTCAGAAAAGTTCTTTCTAGTTTTAATTTGAGGATATTTCCCTTGTCACCATAGGTTTCAATGCAATTTAAAATATCCCCTCAAATTCCCCCAAAACAGTGCTACCAAACTGCTTCATGAGAAGTGTGGTGAAACTCTGCGAGATGAATTCTCACATCACAAAACTGTTTCTCAGAAAGCTTATTTCTAGTTTTTACCTGAGGATATTTCCTTTTTCACATATTCCTCACTGTGCTCCCAAGTATTCCTTTGCAGATTTCCTGAAAACGGTTTCAGTGACCTGCTCCAAGAAAAGAATCATGCTACTCTGTGAGATGAATGTACATAACACAAAGCAGCTTCTCAGAAAACTTCCATCTGGTTTTTATCTGAGAATATTCCCTTAGTCACCATAGGCTTTAATGCAATCCAAAACAGCCCTTCTCAGATTATCCAAAAGCAGTGCTACCAAAATACTCCACAAAAAAAATCCTGCAAATCTATGAGATGTATTCACAAATCAGAAAGTATTTTCATAGAAACCTTTTTCTAGTTTTTGTCTGAGGATATTTCCTTTTTCACCACAGGCCTCATTGTGCTTGTGAATATTCCTTTGTAGATTTCACAAAAAATAGTGTTAGGAAACTGCTTTGCAAAAAGAAAGGTGTAAACATGTGAGATGAGTTCACACATCACATAGCAGTTTCTCAGAAAGCTGCTTTTTGTTTTTTTTGTCTGAGTATATTTCTTTGGTCACCATAGGCTTCCATGTGCTCTCAAATTTCCTATTGCAGATTTCATGAAGACAGTTTTATCAAACTGCTCCAAGAAAAGAATCATGCTATTCTGTGAGATGAATACACACATCACAAAGCAGTTTCTCAGAAAGCATCTTTCTATTTTTTTATCTGAGGATATTTCCTTTAGCACTACAGGCTTCAATGCAATCCAAAATATCTCTTCTCAGATTCCCCAAAATCAGTGGTAATAAACTGCTCCATGAAAGGAAATTGTAATTCTCTGAGATTAATTCACAAATTGCAAAGCAGTTTGTCAGAAACTTCTTTCTAGTTTTTGTCTGAGGATATTTCCTTTGTCAACATAAGCTTCAATGTACTCTGAAATATCCCATTGCAGATTCCAGGAAAACAGTGTTATCAAGTTACTCAATGAAAAGAACAGTGTAACTCTGTGGGAAAAATTGACATATCACAAAGCAGTTTCTCAGAAAGCTTCTATTCCGTTTTTATCGGAGGATATTTCTGTTGTCACTATAGGCTTCAAAGTGCTCCCAAATATCCTATTGCAGATTCCACAAAAATAGTGTTAGCAGACTTCTCACTGAAAAGAACAGTGTAACTCTGTGAGATGAATTCACACATCACATAGAAGTTTCTCAGAATGGTTCTTTCTAGTTTTTATCTGAGGACACTTCCTTCATCACTATGGGCTTCAATGTAATTGAAAGTATCCCTGCTTATATAACACAAAAACAGTACTTACAATCTGCTCCATGAAAAAAAATGGGTAACTCTGTGAGATGAATTAACACATCACAAAGAAACTTCTCAGAAAACTTATTTCTGGTTTTTATATTAAGATTTTTTTTTGGTTTGTTCAGTGTTGTATACCCCACACCTAGTCCAGTGCTACAAGTAGTATTTTATTTATCAATTTTTTTTATTATACTTTAAGTTCTAGGGTATAAGTGCACAATGTGGAGGTTTGTTACATATGCAGACATGGGCCATTGGTGTCCTGCACTCATCAACTCATCAGCACCCTTCAACTCATCATTTACATCAAGTTTAACTCCCAATGTCATTCCACTCCCCTGCCCCCTCCCCACAATAGGCCCAAGGGTGTGATGTTCCCCTTCCCGTGTCCAAGTGATTTCAATGTTCAGTTCCCACCTATGAGTGAGAACATGCAGTGTTTGGTTTTCTGTTCTTGTGATAGTTTACTGAAAATGATGGTTTCCAGCTGCATCCATGTCACTACAAACGACACCAACTCATCATTTTTTATGGCTGCATAGTATTCCATAGTGTGTATGTTCCACATTTTCTTAATCCAGTCTGTCACTGATGGACATTTGGGTTGATTCCAAGTCTTTGCTATTGTGAATTGTGCCGCAGTAAACATACTTGTGCATGTGTCTTTACAGCAGCATGATTTATAATCCTTTGGGCATACCACCAGTAATGGGATGGCTGGGTCATATGGTATGTCTAGTTCTAGATCCTTGAGCAATCGTCATACTGTTGTCCACAATGGTTGAACTAGTTTACAATCCCACCAACAGTGTAAAAGTGTTCTTATTTTTCTACATCTTCTCCAGCACCTGTTGTTTCCTGACTTTTTAATGATTGCCATTCTAACTGGTGTGAGACAGTATCTCATTGTGGTTTTGATTTGCATTTCTTTGATGGCCAGTGATGATGAGCATTTTTTCATGTGTCTTTTGGCTGTATGAAAGACATTTCTTTTGAGAAATGTCTGCTCATATCCTTTGCCCACATTTTGATGGGGTTGTTTGTTTTTTTCTTGTAAATTTGTTTGAGTTCTTTGTAGTTTCTGGATATTAGCCCTTTTTCAGATGAGTAGATTGCAAAAACTTCCTCCCATTCTGTAGGTTGCCTGTTCACTCTGATGATAGTTTCTTTTGCTGTGCAGAAGCTCTTTAGTTTAATTAAATCCCATTTGTCAATTTTCACTTTTGTTGCCATTGCTTTTGGTGTTTTAGACATGAAGTCCTTGCCCATGCCTATGTCCTGAATGGTATTACCTAGGATTTCTTCTAGGGTTTTTATGGTATTAGGTCTGACATTTAAGTTTCTAATCCATCTTGAATTAATTTTTGTATAAAGAATAAGGAAAGGATCCAGTTTCAGCTTTCTACTTATGGCTAGCCACTTTTCCCAGCACCATTTATTAAATAGGGAATCCTTTCCCCATTTCTTGTTTTTGTCAGGTTTGTCAAAGATCAGATAACTGTAGATGTGTGATATTATTTCTGGGGACTCTGTTCTGTTCCATTGGTCTATGTCTCTGTTTTGGTACCTGTACCATATTGTTTTGGTTACTGTAGCCTTCTAGTATAGTTGGAAGTCAGGTAGCATGATGCCTCCAGCTTTGTTCTTTTGATTTAGGATTGTCTTGACAATGTGGGCTCTTTTTTGGTTCCATATGAACTTTAAAGTAGTTTTTTCCAATTCTGTGAAGAAAGTCACTGTTAGCTTGATGGGGATGGCATTGAATCTATAAATGACCTTGGACAGTGTGGTCGTTTTCACAATATTGATTCTTCTTATCCATGAGGATGGTGTGTTCTTCCATTTGTTTGTGTCCTCTTTTATTTCACTGAGCAGTCACCATAAGCTTCAATGCACTCTGAATATCCCATTGTGTATTCCAAGAAAACAGTGCTACAAAACTGCTCCATGAAAGGAATCATGTAACACTGTGAGATGAATTCACAAATCACAAAGCAGCTTCTCAGATAGCTTCTTTCCAGTTTTGGTCTGAGGATATTTCCTTTTTCATAATAGGCCTCAAAGTATTCGCCAATATCCCTTTGCAGATTCCACGAAAACAGTGTTAGCAAACGATTCCATGAAAAGAATGGGGTAAATCTGTGAGATGAATTCACACATCACAAAGTAGTGTCTAAGAATGCTTCTTTTTGACTTTTGACTTTTTGACTTTTGTCTGAGGATATTTATCATCATAGGATTCTATGTGCTCCCAAATATCCTATTGCAAATTCCCCAAAAACAGTGCCACCAAAGTGATACATGTCAAGAATCGTGTAACTCTGTAAGATGAATTAAGACATCACAGGTGGTTTCTGAGAAAACTTCTGCCTCATTTTTATATGAGGATTTTCCTTTGTCACCATAAGCTTCAATGCACTCTGAAATATCCGATCTGTTTGCAGATTAAAAGAAAACAGTGTTCGCAAACTGCTCAATGAAAACAACATTGTAACTCTCTGAGATGAATTCACACATCACAAAGTAGTTTCTCAGAAAGCTTCTTTCTAGTTTTTATGTGAGGATATTTCCTTTGTCACTATAGGCCTCAATGCAATTCCAAATATCCTTTCTCAAATTCCCCAAAAACAGTAATAATAAACATCTTCATAAAAAGTGTGCTGTAACACTATGAGATGAATTCTCACATCACAAAACTGTTTCTCAGAAAGCTTCTCTCTACTTTTTATCTGAAGATAATTCCTTTTTCACCATATTCCTCAATGTGCTCCGAGATATCCCTTTGCAGATCCACAAAAAGCATTTTAGCAAACTGCTCCAAGAAAAGAATCATGCTACTCTTTGAGAGGAATACACACATCAAAAATCAGTTTCTCAGAAAGTTTCCAGCTAGTTTTTATCTCAGAATATTCCCTTTGTCACCATAGGCTTCAATGTGATCCGAAATATCCTTTGTCAGATTCTCCAAAAACAGTGCTACCAAGCTATTCCATGAAAATAATTGTGTAAATCTGTGAGATGAATTCACAAGTCAGAAACTAATTTCATAGCAAGCTTCTTTCTAGTTTTTGTCTGAAGATATTTACTTTTTTCCTGCAGGCCTCACTGAGCTCGTGAATATCCCTTTTCAGATTCCACGAAAATAGTGTTAGCAAACTATTCCATGAAAAGAATGGTGTAAATATGTGAGATGAATTCCCACATCACAAAGCAGTTTCTGAGAGTACTTCTTTTTGGTTTTTGTCTGAGGATATTTCCTTTGCCCGATAGGCTTCAATGTACTCTCAAATATCCTATTTGAGATTCCGTGAAAACAGTTTTACCAAACTGCTCCAAGAAAAGAATCATGCTACTCTGTGAGATGAATACACACACCACAAAGAAGTTTCTGAGAAAGATTCTTTGTAGTTTTTATCTGAGGATATTTCCTTTTTTACCATAGGCTTCAATGCAATCCACAGTATCCCTTCTCAAATTACCCAAAAACAGTGCTATTAAACTACTCCATGAAAAAAAATGGTGCAACTCTATGAGATGAATTCATAAATCACAAAGGAGTTTCTCAGAAATCTTCTGTCTAGTTTCTATATGAGGGTATTTCCTTTGTCACCATAAGTTTCAATGAGCTCTAAAATATCCAATTGCAGATTCCAATAAAACAGTGTTAGCAATCTGCTGAATGAAAACAGCATTGTATCTCTCTGAGACGAATCACATGTCACAAAGCAGTTTATCAGAAGTCTTCTTTGTAGTTTTTATCTGAGGATATTTCCTTTATCACAATATTCCATATCCCATTACAGATTCCATGAAAAAAGTGTTAGCAAACTTCTCAATGAAAAGAAAGTTGTAAATCTGCGAGATGAATTCATGCATCACAAAGCAGTTTCACAGAAGGCTTATTTTTGCTTTTTATGTGGGGATATTTCCTTTGATACCATAAGCTTCAAGGTGCTACCAAATATCCTATTGCAGATTTCACAAAAACAAAAACAGTGTTATCAATCTGCTCAATGGAAACAACAGTGTAACTTTGTGAGATGAACTCAAACATCACAAAGCAGTTTTTCATAGAGCTACTTTCTAGTTTTTATCTCAGGATATTTCCTTTTTCTCTATAGGCCTTAATGTGCTCCCATGTATCACATTGCAGACTCTGTGAAAACGGTGTTAGCAAACTGCTCAATGAAAAGAACGGTGTGACTCTGTGAGATGAATTCACACATCACAAAGTCGTTTCCTAGGAGGGTAGTTTCCGGTTTTTATGTGAGAATATTTTGTTTTTCACCATAGGACTCAATGCACTTCCAAGTATCCAATTGCAGTTTACACGAAACAGTGTTAGCAAACCGCTCTATGGAAAGAAAGGTGTAACTCTGTATGATGAATTCAAATATCAACAAGAAGTTTCTCAGAAAGCTTTTTTCTTGTTTTATCTGAGGATATTTCCTTTGTCACCATAGGATTCAATGCAATCCAAACTATCCATACTCTGATTCCACAGAAAGAGTGCTACCAAACTGCTGCATGAAAAGAAAGTTGTAACTCTGTGAGATAAATTAACAAATAAAAATCAGTTATGCAGAAAACTTCTTTCTAGTTTTTGTCTGAGGAAATTTCCTTTGTCATCATAAGGTTCAATGCTCTCCGAAATATCCCACTGAAGATTCCAAGAAAACGGTGTTACCACTGCTCAATGAAAAGAACAGTGTAACTCTGGGAGATGAATTCACACATCACAAAGCAGTTTCTCAGAAAGCTGCTTTTTGGTTTTTATCTGATGATATTTACTTTTTCACCATATTCCTCAAAGCACACGGGAATATCCCTTTGCAGATTCCACAATAATAGTGTTAGTAAATTCCTCCATGACAAGAAGGTTGTAAGCCTGTGAGATGAATTCAGACATCACAAAGCAGTTTCTCAGAAAGCTTCTTTTTTGTTTTTGTCTCAGGATATTTCCATTGTCACCATAGGCTTCTATGTGCCCCAAATATCCTATTGTAGATTCCATGAAAACAGCATTAGCATCTGCTCCATGAAAAAAATGTGTAACTCCGAGATGAATTCACACATCACAAAGAACTTTCTCAGAAAGCTTCTTTCCAGTTTTTATCTGCAGATATTTTTTTGTCACCATTGGCTTCAATGCAATCAAAAATATCCTTTGTCAGATTCCCCAATAACAGTGATACAAAACTGCTAAATGGAAAGAATCCTTTATCTCTGTGATACGAAGTCACAAATAACAAAGTAGTTTCTTACAGAGCTTCTTTCTAGTTTTTATCTGAAGATATTTCCTTTTTCACCATAGGCCTCTACTCACTTCCAAATATCCCTTTGTAGATTCCATGAAAACAGTGTTAGCAAACTACTCTATGAAAAAGAAATTGTTCCTCTGTGAGATGAGTACACAACTCACAAAAAAGTTTCTCAGAAAGATTCTTTCTAGTTTTTATCTGAGAATATTTCCTTTATCACCATAGGCTTCATGCAATCCAAAATATCCATTCTCAGATTCCCCAAAAACAGTGCTACCAAACTGCACTATGCAAAGAAAGGTGCAACTCTGTAAGATGAATCGCACATCACAAAAAAAGTTTCAGAGAAAGCTTCTTTTTTGTTTTTGTCTGAGGATATTGCATTTATCACCATATACTTCAATGCACTCCAAAATATACCTTCTCAGACTCCCCAAAAATATCCCACAGCAGATTCCAAGAAAACAGTGTTAGCAAATGCTCAGTGAAAAGAACAATGTAACTCTGTGAGATGAATTCACATATCACAAAGCAGTTTCTCAGAAAGCTTCTTTATAGTTTTTATCTGAGGATATTTCCTTTTTCACTGTAGGCCTGAATGCACTCCCAAATATCCCTTTGTAGATTCCACGAAAACAGTGTTAGCAAACTGCTCCATGAAAAGAAAAGTATAACTCTGTTAGGGGAATACACACATCAAAAACTAGTTTCTCAGAGAACTTCTTTCTACTTTGTATCATAGGATGTTTCCTTTATCTCCATATTTCTCAATGCCCTCTGGAATATCCCATTGCAGTTTAAATGAAAACATTGTTGGCAAACTTCTCAATGAAAACAACAGTGTAACTCTGTGAGATGAACTCACGTGTCACAAAACAGTTTCACAGAAAACTTCTTTCTAGTTTTTATCTGAGGATATTTCCTTTGTCATCATATGCTTCAAAGCAATCAAAACTATCCCTTCTCAGATTCCATAAAAACAGTGCTAGCAAACTGCTCCATGAAAGAGTTGTGTACCACTGTGAGATGAATTCACAAATCACAAAGCAGTTTCTCAGAAAGCTTAATTCTGGTTTCTGTCTGAGGATAGGCTTCAAAGCGATCCAAAATATCCCCTCTCAGGTTCCACAAGTACAGTGCTAGCAAACTTCTCCATGAAAGAGTAATATAACTCTGTGTGAAGATTCACATATACAAAGCAGTTTCTCAGAAAGCTTCCTTCTTGATTTTATCTGAGGATATTTTGTATTTAAACACAGGCCTCAATGTGCTACCATAAATCTCATTGCAGATCCCTCGAAAATATTGTTAGAAAACTTCTCAATGACAAGTGTGGTGTAGCTTTGTGACATGAATGCACCCATCACAAAGCAGTTTCTCAGAAGGCTTCTTTCCACTTTTTAGCTAAAGATATCTAATTTTTCTCCATAGGACTCAATGCCCTCGGAATAACCCATGACAGATTCCACAAAAACAGTGTTATCAAATTGCTCAATGAAATGAAAAGTGTATCTCTGTGAGATGAATTCACACATCACAAAGTAGTTTCTCAGAAAGATTCTTTCTTGTTTTTATCTGAGGATATTTCAGTCCTCGGTGCCCTCCCGTATATCTCATTGCTGATTTTGCAAAAACAGTGTTAGCAAACTTCTCAATGAACGCAGTGTTGTAGCTCTGTGAGATGAATTCACACACCACAAAGCAGTTTCTGAGAAGGCTTCTCTCCAGCTTTTATCTGTGGATATTTCATTTTTCACCATGGGATTCAATGCTCTCCAAGATATCACTTCTGTGATTCCACAAAAAGAGTGTTAACAAACTCCTCCATGAAAGAGTGGTGAAAATTTGTGAGATGAATTCACATGTCATGAAGCAGTTTCTCAGAAAGCTTCTTTCTAGTTTTTATCTGAGGATATTTCCTTTTTCACTATAGGCCTCAATGTTCTCTGATATATATCCCTTTGCAGATTACACGAAAACAGTGTTAGCAAACTACTCCATGGAAAGAAAGGTATAACTCTGTGTGATGAATTCAAACATCACAAAGAACTTTCTCAGCAAGCTATCACAAGAACAGAAAACCAAACACCACATGTTCTCACTCATAGGTGGGATTTGAACAATGAGATCACTTGGACTCTGGAAAGAGAACATCACACACTGGGGTCTATTATGGGGAGGGGGCTGGAGGGAGGGATGTCATTGGGAGTTATAGCTGATGTAAATGACGAGTTGAAGTGTGCTGACGAGTTGATGGGTGCAGCACACCAACATGGCACAAGAATACCTACGTAACAAACCTGCACGTTTTGCACATGTACCCTAGAACTTAAAGTATAATAAAAAAAACAAATAAATAAAAAAAGTCCTAAAAAAAAAGAAAACAGTTCCATGAATGACTGAAATACTACAGTTCAGATGCACAGCTTTCTAATGTTTTCATTGAGTTAGAAAGAAAAGTTTAAACTAACTATAAAAAGAAAGAATTAGATCTCATCTTTATTCTGGAAAAGGGTCAGCACAAATTACATGTAAATACTCAACTCTTAATTTTCAAGATGAATGGAAGGGAAAAGAATGAATGAATCCGAGGCAAGAGGGTAGTTTTTAAAAATCATGCTTGATTTTGGAATTCAGTCAGAGGCAGATGAACCATAGATGTTCATCACCCATCCCAGGACCAATCTCCTTTTCAGCAGCCCAAGTGGGACCACAAATGAAATGGGTAAAACAAGGCTACCCTGGTATTGCCCTATTAACTTTCTATAATTAACTTCATACATTCTGCTCGATATTTTAAACTCAAAAGAGCTTCTGGTAGAAGTCAGTTTATAGACAAAAACTTTTAAAATGGATGTCTCATTTAGTCTGTAACCATAGCTGTGTACCCCTAGTTCTGCCTTCCTGTTTCCCATCCTCTAACCCTAAAAATTTCTTAATCATTACCTGGACTCTCATGTTCCACCCTCCGTGAAGATCTGCTCCACAGTTTTAGGAAAAGTGAATTCCTCTTAATGAAACTTCTTTGACACTCAAAGTCAAAGTTTATAGCTTAGTAATTATTCTGTGAACATCACTTACCTCCTTAATTGGTCTGGAAGCTCCCTGAATATGGATATTCTATATTTATGTTACTTAATTTGTGGAGGCCAAAGCATTCCCAGGCCAGTCCTGGGCTAATTGTAGGTATTAAAGGTGGATGGAACACGTTATGTGCATCCAATTCATATACCTTTATTCAAAATGGAAAACCTATCTGAGCCCTGTAGGATGAATCTTTCTCCATATAAATAATTAATGACATTTTATTTTGTATTTCTCCAGATTAATTAAAAAGCACTGGGAAAATCATTTTTTATTTGCACGTGAAATAAAATACTGCTTTTCAGAATGAAAAATAAAATAAAATAAAATATCCACATCACAAAGCCGTTTCTCAGAAAGCCGTTTTCTAGATTCTATCTAAAGATTTTTCCTCTTTAACCATAGACCTCAATGCACTCCCAAATATCCATTTGCAGATTCCATGAAAACAGTGTTAGGAAACTGCTCCATGAAAAGAAAGGTGATCCTCTGTGAGATGAATTCACAGATCACAAAGAATTTCCTCAGAAATCTTCTTTCTAGTTTTTATCTGAGGATATTTTCTTTGTCACCAAAGGCTTCAAAGTGATCCAAAATATCCCTTCTCAGATTCTGCAAAAACAATGCTACCAAATTGCTCCATGAAAAGTATCGTGTGACTCTGTGAGATGAAATACAAATCACAAAGAAGTTTCTCAGTAAGCTTCTTTCTAGTTTTTCTCTGAGGATATTTTCTTTGTCACCATAATCTTCAATGTCCTCTGAAATATCCCATTGCAGACCCCAAGAAAACCGTGTTAACAAACTACCCCATGAAAAGAAAGATGTAACTCTGTGAGATTAATTCACACATCATAAAGCAGTTTCCCAGAAAGCTTCCTTCTAGTTTTTATCTGAGGATATATCCTTTGTCAACTTTGGCTTCAATGTGCTCCCAAATATCCTATTGTAGATTTCAAAGGAACAGTGTGATCAAACTGATCTATGAAAAGAATGGTGTAACTCTGTGAGATGAATTCACACATCACAATGGACTTTCTCAGAATGTTTCTTTCTAGTTTTTTTCTGAGGATATTTCCTTTGTCAACACAGGCTTCAATGCATTCCAAAATATGCCTTCTCAGATTCTCCAAAAACAGTGTTACCAAATGATCCATTAGAAGACTCATATAAGGCTGTGAGAGGAATTAACACATCACAAAGTAATTTCTCATAATGCTTCTTTCTCTTTTTTATCTGAGGATATTTCCTATTTCACTGTAGACCTCAATGCACTCCCAAATATTCCTTTGCAGATTCCACAAAAACAGTGTTTGAAAACTGCTCCATGAAATGAAAGGTGTAACTCTGTGAGATGAATTCACACATCACAGAGAACTTTCTCACAAAATTTCTTTCTAGTTTTTGTCTGAGGATATTTCCTTTGACACCATAGGCTTCAATGCATTTGAAAATATCCCTTCTCAGGTTCCCCAAAAACAGTGCTATTAAACTGCTCCATGAAAACAGGGGTGTATCTCTGTGAGAGGAATTCACACCTCATAAAGCCGTTTCTCAGAAAATTTTTTTCTAGTTTTTATCTGAGGATTTTTCCTTTTTCACCATAGTTCACAATGTGCTCCCAAATATCCTTTTGCAGATTCCAGAAAAACAGTGTTAGCAAACTGCTCCATGAAAAGAAAGGTGAAACGCTGTGAGAAAAATTCACACATCACAAATAAATTTCCCAGAAAGCTTCCTCCTATTTCTTATCTGAGGATATATCCTTAGTCACCACTGGCATCAATGTGATCCAAAATATCCCCTCTCAAATTTCCCAAAAACAGTGCTACTAAACTGTTCCATGAAAAGAATGGTTTAAATCTGTGTGATGAATTCACATATCACAATGCAGTTTCTTAGAAAACTTCTTTCTAGTTTTTATCTGAGGATATTTTCTTTTTCACCATATTCCTCAATGTACTCTCGAATATCCTTATGCAGAATAAATGAAAAAGGTTTTAGTAAACTTCTCAAAGAAAAGAATAGTGTAACACTGTGAGGTGAATTCACACATCATAAACTGTTTCACAGAAAGGTTCTTTTAGTTTTTATCTGAGGATAGTTTCTTTGTCACCATAGGATTCAATGCACTCCCAAATATCCTACTGCAGATTCCACGAAAACTGTGTTATCAAACTGGTCCATGAGAAGAAAGGTTTAATTCTGTGAGATGATTTCACACATCACAAAGAACTTTCTCAGAAAGATTCTTTATACTTTCTATCTGAAGATATTTCGTTTATCACCATAGGCTTCAATGAGATCCAAAATATCCCTTCTCAGATACCCCAAAAACACTGCTGCAATCTGATACATGAAAATGTTTGTGTACCTCTGTGAGATGAAATGGCTCTTCACAAAGTGATTTCTCAGAAAGTTTCTTTCGAATTTTAACATGAGGATATTTCCTTTTTCACTATAGTCCTCAACGTGCTCCGGACTATCCTATTGCAGATTCTAGGAAAATAGTGTTAGCAAACTGCTCCATAACTCCATGAGATAAATTCGCACATCACAAACACCTTTCTCAGAAAGCTTCTTCTTTTTTGTCTGAGGATATTTCCTTTCTCACGATTGACTTTATTGGGATCCAAAATATCACTTCTCAGATTCTCCCGAAAACACTGCTGCAAACTGATACATGAAAATGTTTGTATACCTCTATGAGATGAAATAGCTCATCACAAAGCAGTTTCTCAGAAAGTTTCTTTCAAATGTTAACATGAGGATATTTCCTTTTTCACGATAGTCCTCAATGCGCTCCAGACTATTCTATTGCTGATTCCATGAAGATAGTGTCAGCAAACTGCTCCATGAAAATAGGGGTGTAACTTCATGAGATAAATTCAAACATCACAAAGACGTTTCTCAGAAACCTTCTTCTTCATTTTTGTCTGAGGATATTTCCTTTCTTACCATTGACTTCAATGTGATCCAAAATACTCCTTCTCAGATTCCCCCAAAACAGTGCTACCAAACTGATCCATGAAAAGAACCGTGTATCTCTGTGAGCAGAAATAACACATCACAAAATGGTTTCACACAAAGCTTCTCTCTAGCTTTTGTCTGAGGATATTTCCTTTGTCACCATAAACTTCATTGCGCTACAAAATATCCCATTACAGATTCCGGAATACAATGTTAGCAAACTTCTCAAAGGTGTAACTCTGTGAGGTAAATTGACAATTCACAAAGTGGTTTCACAGAAAGTTTCTTCTCGGTTTTAATCTGAGGATATGTAATTTGTCACCATAGGCTTCAATGTGCTTCAAAATATTCTACAGAAGATTCCATGAAAATAGTGTTATAAAACTGTTCTATAAAAAGAATGGTGTAACTCTCTGAGATGAATTCACACATCACAAAGCAGTTTCTCAGAAAGCTTCTTTCTAGTTATTATCTGAGGATATTTCCTTTGTCACCACAGGCTTCAATGCAATTCAAAATATCCCTTCTCAAATTCCTCAAAAACAGTGCTACAAAACTGCTTCCTGAAAAGTGTGGTGTAACTCTATGAGATGAATTCTCACATCACAAAACTGTTTCTCAGAAAGCTTATTTCTAATTTTTATCTGAGAATATTTTCTTTTTCACTATATTCCTCAACGCACTCCCAAATATCTCTTTGCAGATTCCACAAAAACAGTTTTAGCAACCTGCTCCAAGAAAAGAATCGTGCTTCTCTGGGAGATGAATACACACATCACAAAGCAGTTTCTCAGAAAGTTTCTATCTACTTTTTAACTGACAATATTCCCTTTCTCACCAAAGGCTTTAATGCAATCCAAAATAGCCCTTCTCAGATTCTCCAAAAACAGTGATACCAAAATACTCCATGAAAAGAATCATGTAAATCTGTGAGATGAATACATAAGTCAGAAAGATTTTTCATAGAAAGCTTCTTTCTAGTTTTTGTCTGAGGATATTTCATTTTTCACCACAGGCTTCATTGCTCTCCCTTTATAGATTCCATGAAAATTGTGTTAGCAAACTGCTCTACAAAAAGAAAGGTGTAAATCTGTGAGATGAATTCACACATCACAAAGTAGTTTCTCAGAAATGTTCTTTTTGTTTTTTTGTGTGTGAGGATATTTCCTTGATTAGCATAGGCGTCCATACACTCCCAAATATCCTATTGCAGATTCCACAAAAACAGTTTTACCAAACTGCTCCAAAAAAAGAATCATGCTACTCTGTGAGATGCATTCACACATCACAAAGAAGTTTCTCAGAAACTTGCTTTCCAGCTTTTATCTGAGGATATTTCCTTTTTCACCATAGGCTTCCATGTGATCCAAATTATCCCTTCTCAATTCCCCAAAACAGAGCTACTAAACTGCTCCATGAAAAGAATGATGTAACTCTGTGAGATGAATTCACGAATTAGAAAGCAGTTTGTCAGAAAGCTTCTTTCTATTTTTTGTCTGAGGATATTTCCTTTGTCACGAAAAGCCTCATTACGCTCCGAAATATTCCATTGCAGATTCCAGGAGAACAGTGTTAGCAAACTTCTCAATGAAAAGAACAGTGTAATTCTGTGAGACAAATTGACACATCACAAAGCAGATTCTCAGAAAGCTTCTTTTCCGTTTTTGTCTGAGGATATTACCTTTGTAACCATGGGCTTCAATGTGCTCTTAAATGTCCTATTGCAGATTCTACAAAAACAGTGTTAGCAAACTGCTCAAAGAAAAGAACAGTGTAACTCTTTGAGATGAATTCACATATCCAAAGAAGTTTCTCAGAATGCTTCTTTCTAGTTTTTGTCTGAGAATATTTCATTTGTCACCATGGGCTTCAATGCGATACAAAATACCCCTTCTCATATTCCCCAGAAACAGTAATAACAAACTGCTCCATGGAAAAAAATGGGTAATTCTGTGAAATGAATATTTCTAGTTTTTGTCTGTGGATAATTCTGTTTTCAAAAAAGGCCTTGATGCGCTTGTGAATATACCCTTGCAGATTCCACAAAAATAGTGTTAGCAAACTGCTCCATGAAAAAGAAAAGTGTAAATCTCTGAGATGAATTCACACATCACAAAGTAGCTTCTCTGAATGTTTCTTTTTGTTTTTTTGTCTGAGGATATTTCCTTTGTCACCATGGGCTCCAATGTACTCCCAAATATCCTATTGCAGATTCCCCAAAAACAGTGTTAACATACTGATCCATGAAAAGAATTGTGTATCTCTGTGAGATGAATTAACATATCACAAAGCGATTTCTCAGAAAAGTTCTTTCTAGTTTTAATTTGAGGATATTTCCCTTGTCACCATAGGTTTCAATGCAATTTAAAATATCCCCTCAAATTCCCCCAAAACAGTGCTACCAAACTGCTTCATGAGAAGTGTGGTGAAACTCTGCGAGATGAATTCTCACATCACAAAACTGTTTCTCAGAAAGCTTATTTCTAGTTTTTACCTGAGGATATTTCCTTTTTCACATATTCCTCACTGTGCTCCCAAGTATTCCTTTGCAGATTTCCTGAAAACGGTTTCAGTGACCTGCTCCAAGAAAAGAATCATGCTACTCTGTGAGATGAATGTACATAACACAAAGCAGCTTCTCAGAAAACTTCCATCTGGTTTTTATCTGAGAATATTCCCTTAGTCACCATAGGCTTTAATGCAATCCAAAACAGCCCTTCTCAGATTATCCAAAAGCAGTGCTACCAAAATACTCCACAAAAAAAATCCTGCAAATCTATGAGATGTATTCACAAATCAGAAAGTATTTTCATAGAAACCTTTTTCTAGTTTTTGTCTGAGGATATTTCCTTTTTCACCACAGGCCTCATTGTGCTTGTGAATATTCCTTTGTAGATTTCACAAAAAATAGTGTTAGGAAACTGCTTTGCAAAAAGAAAGGTGTAAACATGTGAGATGAGTTCACACATCACATAGCAGTTTCTCAGAAAGCTGCTTTTTGTTTTTTTTGTCTGAGTATATTTCTTTGGTCACCATAGGCTTCCATGTGCTCTCAAATTTCCTATTGCAGATTTCATGAAGACAGTTTTATCAAACTGCTCCAAGAAAAGAATCATGCTATTCTGTGAGATGAATACACACATCACAAAGCAGTTTCTCAGAAAGCATCTTTCTATTTTTTTATCTGAGGATATTTCCTTTAGCACTACAGGCTTCAATGCAATCCAAAATATCTCTTCTCAGATTCCCCAAAATCAGTGGTAATAAACTGCTCCATGAAAGGAAATTGTAATTCTCTGAGATTAATTCACAAATTGCAAAGCAGTTTGTCAGAAACTTCTTTCTAGTTTTTGTCTGAGGATATTTCCTTTGTCAACATAAGCTTCAATGTACTCTGAAATATCCCATTGCAGATTCCAGGAAAACAGTGTTATCAAGTTACTCAATGAAAAGAACAGTGTAACTCTGTGGGAAAAATTGACATATCACAAAGCAGTTTCTCAGAAAGCTTCTATTCCGTTTTTATCGGAGGATATTTCTGTTGTCACTATAGGCTTCAAAGTGCTCCCAAATATCCTATTGCAGATTCCACAAAAATAGTGTTAGCAGACTTCTCACTGAAAAGAACAGTGTAACTCTGTGAGATGAATTCACACATCACATAGAAGTTTCTCAGAATGGTTCTTTCTAGTTTTTATCTGAGGACACTTCCTTCATCACTATGGGCTTCAATGTAATTGAAAGTATCCCTGCTTATATAACACAAAAACAGTACTTACAATCTGCTCCATGAAAAAAAATGGGTAACTCTGTGAGATGAATTAACACATCACAAAGAAACTTCTCAGAAAACTTATTTCTGGTTTTTATATTAAGATTTTTTTTTGGTTTGTTCAGTGTTGTATACCCCACACCTAGTCCAGTGCTACAAGTAGTATTTTATTTATCAATTTTTTTTATTATACTTTAAGTTCTAGGGTATAAGTGCACAATGTGGAGGTTTGTTACATATGCAGACATGGGCCATTGGTGTCCTGCACTCATCAACTCATCAGCACCCTTCAACTCATCATTTACATCAAGTTTAACTCCCAATGTCATTCCACTCCCCTGCCCCCTCCCCACAATAGGCCCAAGGGTGTGATGTTCCCCTTCCCGTGTCCAAGTGATTTCAATGTTCAGTTCCCACCTATGAGTGAGAACATGCAGTGTTTGGTTTTCTGTTCTTGTGATAGTTTACTGAAAATGATGGTTTCCAGCTGCATCCATGTCACTACAAACGACACCAACTCATCATTTTTTATGGCTGCATAGTATTCCATAGTGTGTATGTTCCACATTTTCTTAATCCAGTCTGTCACTGATGGACATTTGGGTTGATTCCAAGTCTTTGCTATTGTGAATTGTGCCGCAGTAAACATACTTGTGCATGTGTCTTTACAGCAGCATGATTTATAATCCTTTGGGCATACCACCAGTAATGGGATGGCTGGGTCATATGGTATGTCTAGTTCTAGATCCTTGAGCAATCGTCATACTGTTGTCCACAATGGTTGAACTAGTTTACAATCCCACCAACAGTGTAAAAGTGTTCTTATTTTTCTACATCTTCTCCAGCACCTGTTGTTTCCTGACTTTTTAATGATTGCCATTCTAACTGGTGTGAGACAGTATCTCATTGTGGTTTTGATTTGCATTTCTTTGATGGCCAGTGATGATGAGCATTTTTTCATGTGTCTTTTGGCTGTATGAAAGACATTTCTTTTGAGAAATGTCTGCTCATATCCTTTGCCCACATTTTGATGGGGTTGTTTGTTTTTTTCTTGTAAATTTGTTTGAGTTCTTTGTAGTTTCTGGATATTAGCCCTTTTTCAGATGAGTAGATTGCAAAAACTTCCTCCCATTCTGTAGGTTGCCTGTTCACTCTGATGATAGTTTCTTTTGCTGTGCAGAAGCTCTTTAGTTTAATTAAATCCCATTTGTCAATTTTCACTTTTGTTGCCATTGCTTTTGGTGTTTTAGACATGAAGTCCTTGCCCATGCCTATGTCCTGAATGGTATTACCTAGGATTTCTTCTAGGGTTTTTATGGTATTAGGTCTGACATTTAAGTTTCTAATCCATCTTGAATTAATTTTTGTATAAAGAATAAGGAAAGGATCCAGTTTCAGCTTTCTACTTATGGCTAGCCACTTTTCCCAGCACCATTTATTAAATAGGGAATCCTTTCCCCATTTCTTGTTTTTGTCAGGTTTGTCAAAGATCAGATAACTGTAGATGTGTGATATTATTTCTGGGGACTCTGTTCTGTTCCATTGGTCTATGTCTCTGTTTTGGTACCTGTACCATATTGTTTTGGTTACTGTAGCCTTCTAGTATAGTTGGAAGTCAGGTAGCATGATGCCTCCAGCTTTGTTCTTTTGATTTAGGATTGTCTTGACAATGTGGGCTCTTTTTTGGTTCCATATGAACTTTAAAGTAGTTTTTTCCAATTCTGTGAAGAAAGTCACTGTTAGCTTGATGGGGATGGCATTGAATCTATAAATGACCTTGGACAGTGTGGTCGTTTTCACAATATTGATTCTTCTTATCCATGAGGATGGTGTGTTCTTCCATTTGTTTGTGTCCTCTTTTATTTCACTGAGCAGTCACCATAAGCTTCAATGCACTCTGAATATCCCATTGTGTATTCCAAGAAAACAGTGCTACAAAACTGCTCCATGAAAGGAATCATGTAACACTGTGAGATGAATTCACAAATCACAAAGCAGCTTCTCAGATAGCTTCTTTCCAGTTTTGGTCTGAGGATATTTCCTTTTTCATAATAGGCCTCAAAGTATTCGCCAATATCCCTTTGCAGATTCCACGAAAACAGTGTTAGCAAACGATTCCATGAAAAGAATGGGGTAAATCTGTGAGATGAATTCACACATCACAAAGTAGTGTCTAAGAATGCTTCTTTTTGACTTTTGACTTTTTGACTTTTGTCTGAGGATATTTATCATCATAGGATTCTATGTGCTCCCAAATATCCTATTGCAAATTCCCCAAAAACAGTGCCACCAAAGTGATACATGTCAAGAATCGTGTAACTCTGTAAGATGAATTAAGACATCACAGGTGGTTTCTGAGAAAACTTCTGCCTCATTTTTATATGAGGATTTTCCTTTGTCACCATAAGCTTCAATGCACTCTGAAATATCCGATCTGTTTGCAGATTAAAAGAAAACAGTGTTCGCAAACTGCTCAATGAAAACAACATTGTAACTCTCTGAGATGAATTCACACATCACAAAGTAGTTTCTCAGAAAGCTTCTTTCTAGTTTTTATGTGAGGATATTTCCTTTGTCACTATAGGCCTCAATGCAATTCCAAATATCCTTTCTCAAATTCCCCAAAAACAGTAATAATAAACATCTTCATAAAAAGTGTGCTGTAACACTATGAGATGAATTCTCACATCACAAAACTGTTTCTCAGAAAGCTTCTCTCTACTTTTTATCTGAAGATAATTCCTTTTTCACCATATTCCTCAATGTGCTCCGAGATATCCCTTTGCAGATCCACAAAAAGCATTTTAGCAAACTGCTCCAAGAAAAGAATCATGCTACTCTTTGAGAGGAATACACACATCAAAAATCAGTTTCTCAGAAAGTTTCCAGCTAGTTTTTATCTCAGAATATTCCCTTTGTCACCATAGGCTTCAATGTGATCCGAAATATCCTTTGTCAGATTCTCCAAAAACAGTGCTACCAAGCTATTCCATGAAAATAATTGTGTAAATCTGTGAGATGAATTCACAAGTCAGAAACTAATTTCATAGCAAGCTTCTTTCTAGTTTTTGTCTGAAGATATTTACTTTTTTCCTGCAGGCCTCACTGAGCTCGTGAATATCCCTTTTCAGATTCCACGAAAATAGTGTTAGCAAACTATTCCATGAAAAGAATGGTGTAAATATGTGAGATGAATTCCCACATCACAAAGCAGTTTCTGAGAGTACTTCTTTTTGGTTTTTGTCTGAGGATATTTCCTTTGCCCGATAGGCTTCAATGTACTCTCAAATATCCTATTTGAGATTCCGTGAAAACAGTTTTACCAAACTGCTCCAAGAAAAGAATCATGCTACTCTGTGAGATGAATACACACACCACAAAGAAGTTTCTGAGAAAGATTCTTTGTAGTTTTTATCTGAGGATATTTCCTTTTTTACCATAGGCTTCAATGCAATCCACAGTATCCCTTCTCAAATTACCCAAAAACAGTGCTATTAAACTACTCCATGAAAAAAAATGGTGCAACTCTATGAGATGAATTCATAAATCACAAAGGAGTTTCTCAGAAATCTTCTGTCTAGTTTCTATATGAGGGTATTTCCTTTGTCACCATAAGTTTCAATGAGCTCTAAAATATCCAATTGCAGATTCCAATAAAACAGTGTTAGCAATCTGCTGAATGAAAACAGCATTGTATCTCTCTGAGACGAATCACATGTCACAAAGCAGTTTATCAGAAGTCTTCTTTGTAGTTTTTATCTGAGGATATTTCCTTTATCACAATATTCCATATCCCATTACAGATTCCATGAAAAAAGTGTTAGCAAACTTCTCAATGAAAAGAAAGTTGTAAATCTGCGAGATGAATTCATGCATCACAAAGCAGTTTCACAGAAGGCTTATTTTTGCTTTTTATGTGGGGATATTTCCTTTGATACCATAAGCTTCAAGGTGCTACCAAATATCCTATTGCAGATTTCACAAAAACAAAAACAGTGTTATCAATCTGCTCAATGGAAACAACAGTGTAACTTTGTGAGATGAACTCAAACATCACAAAGCAGTTTTTCATAGAGCTACTTTCTAGTTTTTATCTCAGGATATTTCCTTTTTCTCTATAGGCCTTAATGTGCTCCCATGTATCACATTGCAGACTCTGTGAAAACGGTGTTAGCAAACTGCTCAATGAAAAGAACGGTGTGACTCTGTGAGATGAATTCACACATCACAAAGTCGTTTCCTAGGAGGGTAGTTTCCGGTTTTTATGTGAGAATATTTTGTTTTTCACCATAGGACTCAATGCACTTCCAAGTATCCAATTGCAGTTTACACGAAACAGTGTTAGCAAACCGCTCTATGGAAAGAAAGGTGTAACTCTGTATGATGAATTCAAATATCAACAAGAAGTTTCTCAGAAAGCTTTTTTCTTGTTTTATCTGAGGATATTTCCTTTGTCACCATAGGATTCAATGCAATCCAAACTATCCATACTCTGATTCCACAGAAAGAGTGCTACCAAACTGCTGCATGAAAAGAAAGTTGTAACTCTGTGAGATAAATTAACAAATAAAAATCAGTTATGCAGAAAACTTCTTTCTAGTTTTTGTCTGAGGAAATTTCCTTTGTCATCATAAGGTTCAATGCTCTCCGAAATATCCCACTGAAGATTCCAAGAAAACGGTGTTACCACTGCTCAATGAAAAGAACAGTGTAACTCTGGGAGATGAATTCACACATCACAAAGCAGTTTCTCAGAAAGCTGCTTTTTGGTTTTTATCTGATGATATTTACTTTTTCACCATATTCCTCAAAGCACACGGGAATATCCCTTTGCAGATTCCACAATAATAGTGTTAGTAAATTCCTCCATGACAAGAAGGTTGTAAGCCTATGAGATGAATTCAGACATCACAAAGCAGTTTCTCAGAAAGCTTCTTTTTTGTTTTTGTCTCAGGATATTTCCATTGTCACCATAGGCTTCTATGTGCCCCAAATATCCTATTGTAGATTCCATGAAAACAGCATTAGCATCTGCTCCATGAAAAAAATGTGTAACTCCGAGATGAATTCACACATCACAAAGAACTTTCTCAGAAAGCTTCTTTCCAGTTTTTATCTGCAGATATTTTTTTGTCACCATTGGCTTCAATGCAATCAAAAATATCCTTTGTCAGATTCCCCAATAACAGTGATACAAAACTGCTAAATGGAAAGAATCCTTTATCTCTGTGATACGAAGTCACAAATAACAAAGTAGTTTCTTACAGAGCTTCTTTCTAGTTTTTATCTGAAGATATTTCCTTTTTCACCATAGGCCTCTACTCACTTCCAAATATCCCTTTGTAGATTCCATGAAAACAGTGTTAGCAAACTACTCTATGAAAAAGAAATTGTTCCTCTGTGAGATGAGTACACAACTCACAAAAAAGTTTCTCAGAAAGATTCTTTCTAGTTTTTATCTGAGAATATTTCCTTTATCACCATAGGCTTCATGCAATCCAAAATATCCATTCTCAGATTCCCCAAAAACAGTGCTACCAAACTGCACTATGCAAAGAAAGGTGCAACTCTGTAAGATGAATCGCACATCACAAAAAAAGTTTCAGAGAAAGCTTCTGTTTTGTTTTTGTCTGAGGATATTGCATTTATCACCATATACTTCAATGCACTCCAAAATATACCTTCTCAGACTCCCCAAAAATATCCCACAGCAGATTCCAAGAAAACAGTGTTAGCAAATGCTCAGTGAAAAGAACAATGTAACTCTGTGAGATGAATTCACATATCACAAAGCAGTTTCTCAGAAAGCTTCTTTATAGTTTTTATCTGAGGATATTTCCTTTTTCACTGTAGGCCTGAATGCACTCCCAAATATCCCTTTGTAGATTCCACGAAAACAGTGTTAGCAAACTGCTCCATGAAAAGAAAAGTATAACTCTGTTAGGGGAATACACACATCAAAAACCAGTTTCTCAGAGAACTTCTTTCTACTTTGTATCATAGGATGTTTCCTTTATCTCCATATTTCTCAATGCCCTCTGGAATATCCCATTGCAGTTTAAATGAAAACATTGTTGGCAAACTTCTCAATGAAAACAACAGTGTAACTCTGTGAGATGAACTCACGTGTCACAAAACAGTTTCACAGAAAACTTCTTTCTAGTTTTTATCTGAGGATATTTCCTTTGTCATCATATGCTTCAAAGCAATCAAAACTATCCCTTCTCAGATTCCATAAAAACAGTGCTAGCAAACTGCTCCATGAAAGAGTTGTGTACCACTGTGAGATGAATTCACAAATCACAAAGCAGTTTCTCAGAAAGCTTAATTCTGGTTTCTGTCTGAGGATAGGCTTCAAAGCGATCCAAAATATCCCCTCTCAGGTTCCACAAGTACAGTGCTAGCAAACTTCTCCATGAAAGAGTAATATAACTCTGTGTGAAGATTCACATATACAAAGCAGTTTCTCAGAAAGCTTCCTTCTTGATTTTATCTGAGGATATTTTGTATTTAAACACAGGCCTCAATGTGCTACCATAAATCTCATTGCAGATCCCTCGAAAATATTGTTAGAAAACTTCTCAATGACAAGTGTGGTGTAGCTTTGTGACATGAATGCACCCATCACAAAGCAGTTTCTCAGAAGGCTTCTTTCCACTTTTTAGCTAAAGATATCTAATTTTTCTCCATAGGACTCAATGCCCTCGGAATAACCCATGACAGATTCCACAAAAACAGTGTTATCAAATTGCTCAATGAAATGAAAAGTGTATCTCTGTGAGATGAATTCACACATCACAAAGTAGTTTCTCAGAAAGATTCTTTCTTGTTTTTATCTGAGGATATTTCAGTCCTCGGTGCCCTCCCGTATATCTCATTGCTGATTTTGCAAAAACAGTGTTAGCAAACTTCTCAATGAACGCAGTGTTGTAGCTCTGTGAGATGAATTCACACACCACAAAGCAGTTTCTGAGAAGGCTTCTCTCCAGCTTTTATCTGTGGATATTTCATTTTTCACCATGGGATTCAATGCTCTCCAAGATATCACTTCTGTGATTCCACAAAAAGAGTGTTAACAAACTCCTCCATGAAAGAGTGGTGAAAATTTGTGAGATGAATTCACATGTCATGAAGCAGTTTCTCAGAAATCTTATTTCTAGTTTTTATCTGAGGATATTTCCTTTCTTACACTAGGCTTCAAAGTGATCCAAAATGTCCCTTCTCAGATTCCACAAATACAATGCTAGCAAACTGCTCCATGAAAGAGTAGTGTAACTCTATGTGATGAATTGTTGCATCATAAAACAACTTCTCAGAAATCTTCTTTCTTCTTTTTATCTGAAGATATTTCCTTTTTAAACACGGGTGTCAAGGCACTCCCGTATATCTCATTGCAGATTCTGCAAAAACAGTGTTAGCAAACTTTGGAAGGAAAGCAACGGTGTAATACTGTGAGATGAATTCACACACCAAAAAGCAGTTTCTGAGAAGCCTTTTCTCCAGTTTTTATCTGAGGATATTCCATTTGTCACCCTAGGATTCCATGCTATCCAAAATATCACTTCTGTGGTTCCACAAAAATAGTGCTAGCAAATTCTTCCATGAAAGACTGGTGTAACACTGTGAGATTAATTCACACATCATAAAGCAGTTTCTCAGAAAGCTTCTTTCTAGTTTTTATCTGAGGATATTTCCTTTGTCACCATAGTCTTCAAAGTGATCCAAAATATCCCTTCTCAGATTCCACAAAAACAGTACTAGCAACCGTCTCCATGAAAGCGTAGTGTAACTCTGTGAGACTAATTCACACTTCCCAAAACAGTTTCTCAGAAAGCTTCTTTCTGGTTTTTATCTGAGGATATTTCCTTTGTCACCATAGGCTTCAAAGCGATCAAAAATATACCTTCTCAAATTCCACAAAAACAGTGCTAGCCAACAGTTCCATGAAATTGTGGTGTAATTCTTTGAGATGAATTCACAAATCACGAAGCCCTTTCTTGGAAAGTTTCTTTCTGGTTTTTATCTAAGTTTATTTCCTTTTTCACCATAGGCTTCAAAGCGATCCAAAATATCCCTTCTCAGATTCCACAAAAACAGTGCTAACAAAGGGGTCCATGAAACAGTTGTGTAACAGTGTGAGATGAATTTACACATCACAAAACAGATTCTCAGAAAGATTCTTTCTGGATTCTATCTGAAGATATTTCCCTTGTCACCACAGACTTCAAAGCAATCAAAAATATCCCTTCTCAGATGCCACAAAAACAGTGCTAGCAAACAGTTCCATGAAAGAGTAGTATAACCCTGTGAGACTGTGAGATGAATTCACATATCACAAAGCAGTTACTCAAAAAGCTTCTTTCTTTTTTTCTCTGAGGATATTTCAGGCTTCCATGCACTCCTGTGTATCTCAGTGCAGATTCTGCGAAAATACTGATAGGAAACTTCTCAATAAAAAGTGTGATGTAGCCCTTTGAGATGAATTCACAAATAACAAAACAGTTCCTCAGATATCTCCCAAATATCCTAACGCAGATTTCATGAAAACACGATTAGCAGACTGCTCAGTGAAAAGAACGGCATAACTCTTTGAGATAAATTAACCCATCACAAAATAGTTTCTCAGAAAGCTACTTCCTATTTATTATCTGAGGATATTTCCTTTGTCACCATAAGCATCATTGCGCTAGGAAATACTGCATTGCAGATTCTAAGAACACAGTGTTAGCAAACTGATCCATGAACAAAACACTGTAGCTCTGTGAGATGTATTCACACATAACAAAGCAGTGTCTCAGAAGGTTTATTTTTGGTTTTTAACTGAGGTTATGTCCTTTCTTACCATAGGCTGCAGGGCACTCCCAAATATCCTAATGCACATTCTATGAAAACAGTGTTAGAAGACTGCTGTATGAAGAGAATGGTGTAACACTGTGAGTTGAATTAACCCATCAAAAAGCCGTTTCTCAGAAATCTTCTTTCCAGTTTTATCTGAGGATATTTTCTTTTTCACTATAGGCCACAAAGTGCTGCCAAATATCCCTTGGCTGATTCCACGAAAACAGTGTTAGCAAACTGCTCCATGAAAAGAAAGATGGAATTCAGTGATAAGAATTGGCACATAACAAAGAACTTTTTCAGAAAGCTTCTTTCCAGTTTTTATCTGAGAATATTTCCTTTTTCACCATCGGCCTCAATGTGCTCCCAAATATCACTTTGCAAAATCCATGAATACAGTGTTAGCAAACTGCTTCATGAATAGAAAGGTGTAACTCTGTGAGATGAATTCACACATCACAAAGAAGTTTCTCAGAGAGCTTCTCTCTAGTTTTTATTTGAGGATATATCCTTTGTCAGTATTGGCTTCAATGCAATCAAATTATCCCTTCTCAGATTCCCCAAAAACAGTGGTAGCAGACTGCTCTATGAAAGGAAAGTGTAAATCTGTGAGATGAATTCACACATCAGAAAGCAGTTTCTCAGAAACCTTCTTTTTAGATTTTCTCTGAGGATATTTCCTATGTCACCTTAAGCTTCAATGCACTATGAAATATATTTTTGCAGACCCCAAGCAAACAGTGTTAGCAGACTGCTTAATGAAGATAACATTGTAACTCTGTGAAATGTATTCACACATCAAAAGGCAGTTTCTCAAAAGGCTTCTTTTTGTTTTTTATCTGAGGATATTTCCTTTGTCACCATAGGCTTCAAAGCACTCCCAAACACCCTCTTGCATTTTCCACAAAAACAGTCTTAGCAAACTCCTGTATGAAAAGAACAATGTAACTCTTGCTTCTTTCTTGTTTTTATCTGAGGATATTTCCTTTTTCACCATTGGCCTCAATGCGCTAAAAAAATCCCCTTGCAGATTCCACGAAAACAATGCTAGCAAACGGCTTCATAAAGAGAAAGGTGTAACTCTGTGAGATGAATTCACACAACACAAAGAAGTTTCTCAGAAAGATTCTGTCCAATTATTATCTGAAGATATTTCCTTTGTCTCCATAAGCTTCACTGCACTAAGAAATATCCCATTGCAGATTCCAAGAAAACAGTGTTAGCAAACTGCTCAATCAAAAGAACAGTGTAACCTTGTGAGATGCATTCACCCACCACAATGCAGTTTCTCAGAAAACTTCTTTCTAGTTTTTATCTAAGGATATTTTCTTTTTCACCATAGGCCTCAATGTGTTCCAAAATATCACTTTGAAGATTCCATGAAAACAGTGTTAGCAAACTGCTTCATGATGATAAAGGGTAACACTGTGTGATGAATTCACACATCACAAAGAAGTTTCTCAGAAAGATTTTTCCAGGATTTATTGGAGTATATTCAGTTTTCACCATAGGCTTCAACGCAATCCAAAATATCCCTTCTCACATTCCTCTAAAACAGTGCTACCAAACTGCTCAATGAAAAGAATGGTGTAATTCTGTGAAATGAATTCACACAACACAAAGCAGTTTCTCAGGAAGCTTATTTCTGTTTTTTTTTTTTTTCTGAGGAAATTTCCTTTATCACCATAGGCCTCAACTCGTTACCAAATATCCCTTTGTAGGTTCCACGAAAACAGTGTTAGCTAACTGCTCAGTGAAAAGTAAGGTGTAATTCCGTAAGATAAATACAGACATCGCAAACAACTTCCTCAGAAAGCTTCCTTCTAGTTTTCATTTGAGGATATATCCTTTTCCAATACAGGCTTCATGTGCTCCCAAAAATCCCTTCTCAGACCTTTGTCACCACAGTCTTCAATGCATTCCCAAATATCCTATTGTAAATTGCATGAAAACTGTGTTAGCAAACTGCTCCAACAAAACAGTAGTGTAACTCTGTGAGATGAATTCATACATCACAAAGAAGTTTCTCAGAAAGCTTCTTTGTAATTTTTATCTGAAGTTATTTACTTTGTCACCAAAGTCTTCAATGCAACCCAAAATATCCCTTCTCAGACTCCCCAAAAACAGTGATACCAAACTGTTCCATGAGACGAATGGTATAACTCTGTGAGATGAATTCATGTATCACCAAGATGTCTCTCAGAAAACTTCTAATTTTTATCTGAGGATATTTTCTTTTTCACAATAGGCTTAAATGCACTCCAAAATATCCTTTTGCAATTACATGAAAACGGTGTTAGCAAACTCTTCCATGAAAAAAATCATGTAACTTTCTGAAATAAATTCACGCATCACAAGGAAGTTTCTCAGAAAGCTTCTTTCTAGTTTTTATATGAGGATAATACCTTTGTCATCCTAGGCTTCAATGTGATTCAAAATATCCCTTCTGACATTAATCAAAAACAGTGCTACCAATCTGCTCCATAAAAAGAAAGGTGTAAATCTGTTGGATGAATTCACGCATCACAAAGTAGTTTCTCAGAAAGTTTCTTTTTGGTTTTTGTCAGAGCATATTTCCTTTGTCACCATAAGCTTCAATGCATTCCAAAATATCCCATTGCAGATTCCAAGAAAACAGCGTTAACAAACTGGTCAATCAAAAGAACAGTGTAACTCTGTGAGTTGAATGCACACATCACAAAGGAATTTCTCAGAAAGCTTCTTTCTAGTTTTTACCTGAAGATATTTCCTTTTTTGCCACTTGACTCTATGGGCTCCCAAATATCCCTTGGCAGATTCCACAAAAACAGTGTTAACAAACTGCTCAATAAACAGAAATGTGTAACTCTGTGAGATGAATTCATCCATCACAAAGCAGTTTCTCAGAAAGTCTCTTTCTAGTTTAAATCTGAGGATATTTCCTTTTTCACCATAGGCTTCAAAGTGCTTCCAAATATTTCCTCTCAGATAACACAAAAACAGTGATGCCGAACTGCTAAATCACAAATAGTTCAAACTATGAGATGAATACACACATCACAAAACCATTTCACTAAAAGCATCTCTCCAGTTTCTATCTGAAGTTTTTCCATTTTCACCATAGGCCTCTAGGAGCTCCCGAGTATCTCTTTGCAGATTCCACAAAAACACTGCTACAAAACTACTCAAAGAAAAAAAGGTGTTACTCAGTATGATGAATTCACCCATCACAAAGAAATTTCTCAGAACACATATTTCTAATTTTTTTCTCAAGATATTTATTTTTCCACCATCGGCGTCCATACACTCTCAAATATTGCTTCTAGGACACTACCAAGACAGTGCTACCAAATTGATCCATGAAAAGAATCGTGTAACACTGTGAGATGAATTAACATATCACAAAAGCAGTTCCTCCGATAGCTTCTTTCTAGTTTTTATATGAAGGTATTTCCTTTTTCACTGTAGGCCTCAATGCGCTCTGAAATACAACATTGCAGATTCCATGAAAACACTGTCAGCAAACTGCTCCAGGAAAAGAGAGGATATTTCCTATGTCACCATAAGCTTCAATTCAATCAGAAATATCCCATTGCAGATTTCAAGAAAACAGTGTTAGGAATCTGCTCAATGAAAACAACAGTGTAACACTGTGTGATGAATTCACACATCACAAAGAAGTTTCTCAGAAACTGTTTTTTTTGTTTTTTCTCTGAGAATATTTCCTTTGTCACCATAGGCTTCAATTCGTACCCAAATATCCAATTGCAGATTCCACAAAAACAGTGTTATCTTTTTTTTTCTTTTTTTTATTATTATACTTTAAGTTCTAGGGTACATGTGCATAATGTGCAGGTTTGTTACATATGTATACTTGTGCCATGTTGCTGTGCTGCACCTATCAACTCGTCAGCACCCAACTACTCGTCATTTACATCAGGTATAACTCCCAATGCAATCGCTCCCCCCTCCCCCTCCCCCTCCCCATAATAGGCCCCAGTGTATGATGTCCCCCTTCCCGAGTCCAAGTGATCTCATTGTTCAGTTCCCACCTATGAGTGAGAACATGCAGTGTTTGGTTTTATGTTCTTGTGATAGTTTGCTAAGAATGATGGTTTCCAGCTGCATCCATGTCCGTACAAAGGACACAAACTCATCCTTTTTTATGGCTGCATAGTATTCCATGGTGTATAGGTGCCACATTTTCTTAATCCAGTCTGTCACTGATGGACATTTGGGTTGATTCCAAGTCTTTGCTATTGTGAATAGTGCAGCAATGAACATACATGTGCATGTGTTTTTATAGCAGCATGATTTATAATCCTTTGGGTATATCCCCAGTAATGGGATGGCTGGGTCATATGGTACATCTAGTTCTAGATCCTTGAGGAATCGCCATACTAAAAACAGTGTAATCTAATAGCTCAGTGAAAAGAACAGTGTAGCTCTGTGAGATGAAATCACACATCAGAAAGTTTCTCAGAAAGCTTCTTTCTAGTTTTTATCTGAGGATATTTCCTTTTTCACACTAAGCCTGCATGTGCTACCAAATAACTTTTTGCAGATTCCATGAAAACAGTGTTAGAAAACAGCTCCATGAAAAGAAAGGTGTAACTCTGTGAGATGAAGTCAACCATTCCAAAGAACTTTCTCAGAAACCTACTTTCTAGTTTTTATCTGAGGATATTTCCTTTGTCAACATGGGCTACAACACGATCCAAAATTTCCCTTCTCATGTTCCCCAAAAACAGTGCAACTGCCGCGCATGGTGGCTTACACCTGTAATCCCAGCACATTGGGAGGCCAAGAGGAGTGGATCATGAGGTCAGGAGATCGAGACCATCCTGGAGAAACAGTGAAACCCCATCTCTACTAAGAATACAAAAAAAAAAAAAAATTAGCCAAGCCTGGTGACGGGCGCCTGTAGTCCCAGCTACTTAGGAGGTTGAGGCAGGAGAATGGCGTGAACCCAGGAGGCAGAGCATGCAGTAAACCGAGAACACGCCACTGCACTCCAGCCTGGGCGATTGAGCAAGGCTCTGTCTCAAAAAAAGAAAAGAAAAAAACAGTGCTACCAAACTGCTCCGTGTAACTGTGTGAGATGAATTCAGAAATCATATAACAGTTTTCCACAAAACTTCTTTATAATTTTTGTCTGAGGATATTTCCTTTGTCACCATAAACTTCAATTCTCTCCAAAATATCCCATTGCAGATTTCACGAAAAAAGTGTTACCAAGCTTCTCAATGAAAAGAGCAGTTTAACTCTGTGAGATGAATTCACACATCACAATGAGTTTCACAGAAAGCTTCTTTTTGGTTTCTATCTGAGGATATTTATTTGTTACAACAGGTTTCAATGTGCTCCAAAATATCCTATTGCAGATTCCACTACACAGTGTTATCAACTGCTCAATGAAAAGAACGGTGTGACTCTCTAAGATAAATTCACACATCAGAAAGCAGTTTCTCAGAAAGACTCCTTCCAGTTTTTATCTGAAGATATTTCCTATTTCACCATGGGCCTCAATGCACTCCCAAAATATCCGTTTACAGATTCCAAGAAAACAATGTTATCAAACTGCTCCATGAAAGGAAGTTGTATCTCTGTGAGATGAATTATCACATCACAAAGCAGTTTCTCAGAAATCTTCTTTCTAGTTTTTATATCAAGGTATTTCCTTTGTCATCAAAAGCTTCAATGCACTCTGAAATATCCCATTACAGATTCCAAGAAAACAGTGTTAGCAAAATGCTCAATGAAAAAAACAGTGTAACTGTGTGAGATGGATTCACAC
Organism: Macaca nemestrina; assembly: GCF_043159975.1. Taxonomy (NCBI): domain Eukaryota; kingdom Metazoa; phylum Chordata; class Mammalia; order Primates; family Cercopithecidae; genus Macaca; species Macaca nemestrina. Next base: position 31,988,660 of record NC_092142.1, on the reverse strand, counting down.
ATCACAAAGCAGTTTCTCAGAAAGTTCTTTATGGTTTTATTTCAGGATACATCTTTTGTCACCATAGGCTTCAATGTGATCCAAAATTTCCCTTCTCAGATTGTCCAAAAACAGTGCTACAAAACTGATCCATGAAAAGATTCGTGTAACTATGTGAGATGAGATAACACATCACGAAATGATTTATGAGAAAGATTCTTTCTAGTTTTTATATGAGGATATTTCTTTTGTCACCATAAACTTAAAATGTGCTCTGAAATATTCTATTGTGGATTCCAAGAAAACAATATTAGCAAGTTGTTCAATGAAAATTACAGTATAACTCTGTGAGATGAATTCACACATCACAAAAAATTTTCTTAGAAAGCTTCCATCTATTTTTTAACTGAGGATATTTTCTTTGTCACCGTAGGCTGCAATGCGACCCTAAATATCCCTTCCAAGAATCCCCAAAAACAGTGCTAACAAACTGCTTCATGAAAATAAAGGTGTAACTCTGTGAGATGAATTCACACACCAGAAACCAGTTTCTCAGAAAGCTTCTTTATAGTTTTTGTCTGAGGATATTTCCTTTATCAGTATAAGCTTCAATGAGCTCCGAAACATCTCATTGCAGATTCCAAAAACACAGTGTTAACAAACTGGAAAATGAAAAGAAGAGTGTAACCCTGTGAGGTGAATTCATGCATCAGAAAACAGTTTCTCACAAGGCTTCTTGTTGGTTTTTATCTGGGGATATTTCCTTTGTCACCATCAGCTTCAATACGCTCCCAAATATCCTGTTGCAGATGTGATGAAAATAGTGTTATCAAACTGCTCAGTGAAAACAATGATGTAACTCTGTGAGATGAATTTACACATCACAAAACAGTTTCTCAGAAAGCTTCGTTCTAGTTTTTATCTTAGGATATTTCCTTTTTCACTAAAGAAATAAATGTGCTTCCAAATATCCCTTTGCAGATTCCATGAAAACAGTGTTAGGAAACTGCTCCAAGAAAGAAAGGTGTAGTTCTGTGAGAAGAATTGACACAACTCAAAGAACTTTCTCAGAAATCTTCTTTCTAGTATTTATCTGAGGATATTTACTTTTTCACTACAGGCCTGAAGGCACTCGTAAATATCGGTTTGCTGTTTTCATGAAAACAGGGTTAGCAAACTGCTCCATGAAATGAAAGGTGTAACTCTGTGACATAAATTCAGACATCACAAAGAACTTTCAGAAAGCTGCTTCAAAGTTTTTATCTGAAGATATATCCTTTTTCACCATAGGCCTCAATGTGATCAAAAATATCAATTCTGAGATTCCCCAAAAACAGTGCTACTAAACTGCTCCATGAGAAGTGTCATGTAACTCTGTGCGATGAATTATCTCATCACAAAACAATTTCTCAGAGAGCTTCTTTCTAGTTTTTATATGAGGGCATTTACTTTGTCATCATAAGCTTCAATGCACTCTGAAATTTCCCATTGCAGATTCCAAGAAAAAAGTGTTGGCAAACTGTTTACTGAAAAGTAGAGTATAACTCTATGAGATGAATTCACACATAACAAAGCAGTTTCTCAGAAAGTTTTTTTTGTTTTGTTTTTATTTGAAGATATTTCGTTTGTGACCATAGGCTTCAATGCAATACAAAATCTCCCTTCTCAGGTTCCTCAAAAACAGTGTTACAAAACTGATCCATGAAAAGAATAGTGTAACACGGTGAGATGAATTAACTCATCATAAAATGGTTTCTCAGAAAGGTTCTTTCTAGTTTTTATATGAGGGTTTTTCCTTTGTCACTGTAAGCTGAAATTGCGCTCTGAATTATTGCATTGCGGACTCCAAGAAAACAGTGTTAGCAAACTGCTCAATGAAAAGAACAGTGTAACTCTGTGAGATCAATTCACACATCACAAAAGAGTTTCTCAGAAGATATCTTTTTGAGTTTAATCTGAGGATATATCCTTTGTCATCATAGGCTTCAATACACTTTCAAATATCCTATTGCAGATTCCACGAAAACAGTGTTATCAAACTGCTCAATGAAAAGAATGGTGTAACTCTGTGAGATGAATTGACACACCACAAAGCAGTCTCAGAAAGCTTATTTCTAGTTTTTATCTGGGGATATTTCCTCTTTCACTATAGGCCTTAATGTACTTCCTAGTATCCCTTTGCAAATTCCACTAACACAGTGTTAGCAAACTGCTCCATGTAAGAAAGGTGTAGCTCTCTGAGACGAATTCACACAAAGTGAAGAACTTTCTCAGAAAATTTCTTTATGGTTTTTATCTGAGCATATTTCCTTTTTCTCTGTAGACCTCAATGCGCTCCCAAATATCCTTTTGCAGTTTCCACAAAAACAGTGTTACCAAACTGCTCCATGAAAAGAAAGGTGTAACTCTATGTGACATTAATTCACACATCACAGAAAACTTTCTCAGAAATCAGCTTTGTAGTTTTCATCTGAGGATATTTCCTTTGTCACCATATGCAACAATGTGATCCATATATTCCTTCTGAGATACCCCAAAAACAGTGCTACTAAAGTTCTCCATGAAAAGTACCATCTAACCCTTTGAGATGACTTAGAATCTCACAAAACAGTTTCTCTGAAATCTTCTTTATGGTTTTTATATGAGGGTATTTCCTTTGTCACCATAAGCTTCAAAGCACTCTGAAATATCCCATTGCAGATTCCAAGAAGACAGTGTTAGCAAACTTGTCAATGGAAAGAACAGTGTAACTCTGTAAGATCAATTCACACATCACAAAGCAGTTTCTTAGAAAAATATTTTTGGTTTTTATCTGTTTTTAACTTTTACCACCGTAGCCTTCGATGATATCCAAAATATCACTTCTCAAATTTCCCAAAAACAGTGCTTCCAAACTGAGCCATGAAGAGACTCGTGTAACTCTGTGAGATTAATGAACACATCACAAAATGGTTTCTCAGAAATATGCTTTCTAGGTTTCATATGAGAGTATTTCCTTTGTCACCATAACCTTAAAATGTGCTCTGAAATATTCCATTGCAGATTCCAAGAAAACAGTGTTAGCAAACTGCTCAATGAAAGGAACAGTATAACTCTGTGAGATGAATTCTCACATCAAAAATAATTTTCTTAGAAAACTTCCTTCTAGTTTTCATCTGAGGATATTTCTTTTGTCACCATAGGCTTAAATGCAATCCAAAATATCCCTTCTCAGATTCCGCAAAAACAGTGCTATCAAACTCCTCCATGAAAAGAAAGGTGTAATTTTGTGAGATGAATTCACAAATCAGAAAGCAATATCTCAGAAAGCTTCTTTCTAGTTTTTGTCTGAGGATATTTCCTTTGTCACCATAAGCTTCAATGCTCTCCAAAACATCACATTGTGGATAGCAAGAAAACAGTGTTAGCAAACTGCTCAATGAAAAGAACAGTGTAACTATGTGAGATGAATTCACACATCACAAAGCAGTTTCTCAGAAAGCTTCTTTTTGTTTTTTATCTGAGGATATATACTTTGTCACCATGGGGTTAAATACACTCCCAAATATCCTATTGCAGAGTCCACGAAAACAGTGTTATCAAACTGCTCAATGAAAAGAACAGTGTAATTCTCTGAAATGAATTTGCACATCTCATATCACAAAGCAGTTTCTCAGAATGTTTCTTTCTAGTTTTTATCTGAGGATACTTCCTTTTTCACTATAGGCCTCAATGTGCTTCGAACTATTCCTTTACAGATTCCACGAAAAGAGTGGTAGCAAACTGTTCCATGAAAGAAAGATGTAGCTCTGTTAGATGATTTCACACAACACAAGGAGGTTTCTCACAAACTTCTTTCTAGTTTTTAATCTGAGGATATTTCCCTTTTCACTCTAGGCCTGAAGGTGCTCCCAAATACCCCTTGGCAGTTTCCAGCAAAACAGTGTTAGCAAAATATTCAATGAGAAGTACACTGTAACTCTGTGAGATGAATTCACACATCACAAGAAATTCTTCAGAAACCTTCTTTCTAGTTTTTATCTGAGGATATTTATTTTGTCACCATAGACTTCAATGCAATCCAAAATATCCCTTCTCAGATTCCCTAAAAACAGTGCTACCAAACTGTTGCATGAAAAGAATCCTGAAACTCTGTGAGAAGAATTCACAAATCACACAGCAGTTTCTCAGAAAGCTTCTTTCTCGTTACCATCTGAGAATATTTCCTTTGTCACCATAAGCTGCAATGTGTTCCGAAATATCCCAGTGCAGATTCCAAGAAAACAGTGTTAGCAAACTGCTCAATGAAAAGAACAGTGTAACTCTGGGAGATGAATTCATACATCACAAACCTGTTTCCCAGAAACTTTCTTTCTGGTTTATCTCTGATGATATTTCCTTTTCCAACATAGGCCTCAATGTGTGCCCAAATATCCCTTTGCAGCTTCCACATAAACAGTGTTACCAAACCACTCCATGAAAAAAAAGGTGTAACTCTGTGACGTGAATTGACAGATCACAAAGAAGTTTCTCAGAAAGCTTCTTTCTAGTTTTCATCTCAGGATATTTTCTATGTCACCACAGGCTTCAATGCAATTCAAGATATCCCTTCTGAGATTCACCAAAAACAGCCTTACGAAATTACTGCATGAAAGGTAAGGTGTAACTCTGTGAGATGAACTCACAAATCAAAAAGCAATTTCTCAGAAAACTTGTTTCTGGGTTTTATCTGAGGATATGTCCTTTGTTGCCATATGCATCAATGTGCTCCCAAATATCCTATTGCATATTATATGAAAACAGTGTTATCAAACAGATCAATGAAAAGAATGGTGTACCTCTGTGAGGTGAATTCCCACATCAGAAAGTAGTTTCTCATAAAGCTTATTTCTAGTTTTCAACTGAGGAAAATTAATTTTTCACCATAGACCTCAATGTGCTCCCAAATATCCCTTTGCAGATTCCACAAATACAGTGTTAGCAAATGGCTCCATGAAAAGAAAGGTGTAACTCTGTGAGATGAATTCACAGAGCACAAAGAACTTTCTCAGAAAGCTTCCTTCTAGTTTTAATCTGAGGATATTTACTTTGTCACCATAGTCTTCAATTTGATCCAAAATATCCCTAATCAGATTCCACAAAAACAGTGATACCAAACTGCTCCAAGAAACGAATAGTGTAACACTGTGAGATGAATTAACACATCAGAGAGCATTTCATCAGAAAACTTCTTCTAGTTTTTTGTTTTGTTTTCGTTTTTTTTGTGATGGAGTCTCACTCTGTCACCCAGCCTGGAGTGCAGTGGCCAGATCTCAGTTCACTGCAAACTTCGCCTCCTGGGTTCACGTCATTCTCCTGTCTCAGCCTCCCAAGTAGCTGGAACTACAGGCACCCACCACCTCGCCTGGTTAGGTTTTTTTTTTTTTTTGTATTTTTTAGTAGACACGGGGTTTCACTGTGTTGGCCAGAATGGTCTTGATCTTGTGACCTCGTGATCCACTCATCTCGGCCTCCCAAAGTGCTGAGATTACAGGCTTGAGCCACCACACTCGGCCTCTGGTTTTTATATGATGATATTTCCTTTGTCACCAGAAGCTTCAATGCACTCCAAAATATCCCTTTGTAGATTACATGAAAACTGTTTTCTCAAACTGCTCAATCAGAAGTACCATGCAACTCATTGAGATGAACTAACATATGAGAAAACCGTTTCTCAGAAAGCTTCTTTCTAATTTTTATCTGAGGATATTTCCCTTTTCACAATGGGCCTCAATGCACTCCCAATTATCCGTTTTCAGATTCCATGAAAACAGTGTTAGCATACTGCAACATGGAAAGAAAGGTGTAACTTTGTGAAGTGAATTCACATATCACAAATAAGTTTGTCAGAGAACTTCTTTCTAGTTTTTATCTGAGGAAATATCCTTTGTCACCATATGCTACAAAGACGTTAAAAATATCCCTTCTCAGATTCCCCCAAACAGTGCTACCAAACGGCTCCATGAAAAGAAAGGTGCATCTCTGTGAGATGAATACAAAAATCACATAGCAGATTCTCAGAAAGTTTCTTTCTACATTTTGTCTGAGGATACTTCCTTTGTCACCATAAGCTTCAATGCGCTCCGGAATATCTCATTGCAGATACCAAGAAAGCAGTATTAGCAAACTGCTCTATGAAAGAACAGTGTAACTCATGAGATCAATTCACACATCACAAAGCAGTCTGTCAGAAATCTTCCTTTTGGTATTTATCTGAGGATACTTGCTTTGTCACCATAGGCTTCAATGAGCTCCCAAATATCCTGCTGCAGTTTCCAGGAAGACAGTGTTATCAAACTGCTCAATGAAAAGAACCATGTACATCTGTGATATGAATTCACACATCACAAAGAAGTTTCTGAGAAAGCTTCTTTCTAGTTTTTATCTGAGAATATTTCCTTTGTAACCATTGACTTCCACGTCATCCCAAATATCCATTCTCAGATTTCCCAAAAACAGGGATACCAAACTGATCCATGAAAACAATAGTGTAACTCTATGAGATGAATTCACAAATCACAAAGTAGTTTCTAAGAAAGGTTCTTTCCAGCTTATATGTGAGGATACTTCCTTTGTCATCATAGGCTTCAATAAGTTCCCATATATCCTTTTGTAGATTCCACTACAACAGTGTTGTCAAACCGTTCAAAGAAAAGTATGGTGTAACACTGAGAGATGAATTCCCACTTCATGAAGGACTTTCTCAGAAAACTTCTTCCTCGTTTTTATCTGAGGATATTCCCTTTGTCACCGGAAGATCCAATGCGCTCCAAAATATCCCATTGCAGATTCCAAGAAAACAGTGTTTGCAAGCTGCTGAATAAAAACAACATTGTAACTCTCTGAGATGAATTCACACATCACAAATCAGTTCTGAGAAAGGTGTAACTCTTTCTCAGAAAGTTTCTTTATAATTTTTATCTGAGGTTTTTTTTTTCTCACCATAGGCTTCAAAGCGATCGAAAATGTCCCTTCTCTGATTCCTAAAAGGCAGTGCTACCAAACTACTCCATGAAAAGAAAGGTGTAACTCTGTGAGATGAATTCAAAAGTCACATAGCAGAGTCTCAGGAAGTTTCTTTCTACTTTTTGCCTGACGATATTTCCTTTGTCACCATAAGCTTCAATGCACTCCAAAATATCCCATTGCTGATACCAAGAAAACAGTATTGGCAAACTGCTCTATGAAAAGAACACTGTAATCTGTGAGATCAATTCACACATCACAAAGCAGTCTGCTAGAAATCTTGGTTTTTTTCTGAGGATATTTGCTTTGTCACCATAGGCTTCAATGAGCTCTCAAATATCCTGTTGCAGTTTCCAGGAAGACAGAGTTATCAAACTGTTCAATAAAAAGTATGGTGTAACACTGAGAGATGAATTCACACAGCATGAAGGACTTTCTCAGAAAATTTCTTTCTAGTTTTTATCTGAGGATATTCCCTTTGTCACCATAAGCTTCAATGCACTCTGGAATACTCTATTGCAGATTCCGAGAAGACAGTGTTAGCAAACTGCTGAATGAAAACACCATTGTAACTCTCTGAGATGAATTCACACATCACATAGAAGTTTCTGAGAAAGCTTCTTTCTAGTTTTTATCTGAGGATATTTCCTTTTCCACCATAGGACCCAATGCGTTCCCAAATATCCCTTTAGAGATTTCACAAAAGCAGTGTTAGCAAATTGCTCCATGAAAAGAAAGGTGTAGCTCTGTGAGATGAATTCACACATCACAAAGAACTTTCTCAGAAAGTTTGTTTCTAATTTTTATCTGAGGATATTTCCTTTGTCACTGTACGCTTCAATGTGATCCAAAATTTCCCTTCTCAGATTCCCAAAAAACACTGTTACCAAACTGAACCATGAAAGGAATTCTGTAACTCTGAGAGATGAATTAACAGATCACAAAGCGGTTTCTCAGAAAAAATTCTTCTGGTTTTTATATGAGGATATTTACTTTGTCACCATAATCTAGAATACACTCCAAAATATCCCACTGCAGATTCCAGGAAAACAGTGTTAGCAAACTCCTCAATGAAAAGAACAGTGTAACTCTTTGACATGAATTCACACATTGTAAAGCAGTTTCTCAGAAAGCTTCTTTCTAGTTTGTCTGGGGATTTTTCCTTTTGACCACAGGCCTCACCGTGCTCATGCATATAACTTTGCATATTCCATGAAAACAGTGTTAGTAAACAGCTCCGTGAAAAGAAAGGTGTAAATTTGTGAGATGAATTCACACATGACAAAGCAGTTTCTCAGAAAGCTTCTTTTTGGTTTTCGTCTGAGGATATTTTCTTTGTAACCATATTCTTCAATGCTCTGCCAAATATCCTGTTGCAAATTCCACGAAAATAATATCAGCAAACTGCTCCAAGAAAAGAATTGTGCTACTCTGTGAGATGAAAACACTTATCATGAAGGAGTTTCTCAGAAAGCTTCTTTCTAGTTTTTACTGTGGATATTCCTTTTTTGATCATAGGCTTCAATGCAATCCATAATATCCCTTCTCCAATTCCCAAAAACAGTGCTACTAAAGTGCTCCATGAAAAATATGGTGTAATTCTGTGAGAAGAATGCACAAATCTCAAAGCAGTTTCTCAGAAAGCTTCTTTCTAGTTTTTATCTGAGAATATTTCCTTTTTCACCATCGGCCTCAATGCACTCTCAAATATTCCTTTGCTGATTAGACGAAAACAGCGTTAGCAAACTTTTCAATTAAAAGAAACTTGTAACTCTCTGAGATGAAATCACACAGCACAAAGCAATTTCACAGAAGGCTTCTTTATGGTTTTAATCTGGGGATAGTTCCTTTGTCACCATAAGCTTCAATGCGATCCAAAATACCCTATTGCAGATTCCACGAAAACAATTTTAGCAAACTGCTCAGTGAAAAGAACAGTGTAACTCTGTGAGATGAATTCACACATTGCAAAGCAGTTTCTCCGAAAGTTCCTTTGGGTTTTCATTTGAGGATATTAACTTTTTCACCACAGGCTTCAATGCGATTAAAAATATCACTTCTCAGATTCCCCAAAAACAGGACTACCAAACTGACTCATGAAAAAGATCATGTTACTCTTGAAATGAATTAATGCATCACAAAATTGTTTCTCAGAAAGCTTCTTTCCAGTTTTATATGAGGGCATTTCCTTTCTCACCATAAACTTCAAATGTGCTCTGAAATATCCCATTGTGGATTTCATTAAAACAGTGTTATCAATCTGATCAATGAAAAAAACAGTGTAAGACCTTGAGATGAATTCACACATCACAAATATTTTCTTAGAAAACTTCTTTCTAGTTTTTATCTGAGGACATTTCCTGTGTCACCATAGGCTTCAATGGGATCCGACATATCCTTTCTCAGACTCCGAAAAACAGTGCCACCAAACTACTCCAAAAAAAGAAAGATGTGTAGGGATGGAGCAAGATGGTTGAATAGGAAGAGCTCCAGTCTCCAGCCCGTACCACCAGCGACACAGAAGATGGGTGATTTCTGCATTTTCAACTAAGGTAAGGGTTTCATCTTACTAGGGAGTGATGGACAATCAGTGTTGGTCAGCTGCTGCAGCCTGACCAGCAAGAGCTGAAGAGGGCGAGGCATCACCTCACCTGGGAAGGGCAAGGGGGAAGGGAATCCTTTTTCCTAGCCAGGGGAACTGAGACACACAACACTTGGAAAATTGACTAACTCCCACCCCAATATTGCACTTTACCAAGGGACTTAGCAAACGGCACACCAGGAGATTATATCCCACACCTGGCCGGGAGGGTCCCATGCCGGCGGAGCCTCCCTCATTGCTAGCACAGCAGTCTGCAATCTAACGGCAAGGCAGCAGTGAGGCTGGGGGAGGGACAACTGCCATTGCTGAGGCTTAAGTAGGCAAACAAAGCCACTGGGAAGCTGGAACTGCGTGGATGGAGCCCACAGCAGCTGAAGGAGGTCGGCCTGTCTCTGTAGACTCCACCTCTGGGGACAGAGCACAGCTAAACTAACAAACAAACAAAAAGCAGCAGAAACCTCTGCAGACACAAACGACCCTGTCTGACATCTTTGAAGAGAGCAGTGGATCTCCCAACACGGAGGTTGAGATCTGAGAACAGACAGACTGCCTGCTCAAGTGGATCCCTGACCCCTGAATGGCCTAATTGTGAGACATCCCCCACTAGGGGCAGATCGACACCCCACACCTCACACAGTGGAGTACACCCCTGAGGCGAAGTTTCCAAAGCAAGAATCAGACAGGTACACTCGCTGTTCAACAATATTCTATCTTCTGCAGCCTCTGCTGCTGATATCCAGGCAAACAGGGTCCGGAGTGGACCTCAAGTAATCTCCAACAAACCTACAGCTGAGGGTCCTGATTGTTAGAAGGAAAACTAATAAACAGGAAGGACACCCACACCAAAACCCCATCAGTACATCACCATCATCAAAGACAAAAGGCAGATAAAACCACAAACATGGGGAAAAAACAGGTTAGAAAAGCTGGAAATTCAAAAAATAAGATCACATCTTCCCCTCCAAAGGAACACAGCTCATCACCAGCAATGGATCAAACCTGGATGGAGAATGACTTTGATGTGTTGAGAGAAGGTTTCAGTCCATCAAACTTTTCAGAGCTACAGGAGGAATTATGTACCCAGTGCAAAGAAACTAAAAATCTTTAAAAAAGAATGGAAGAATGGATAACTAGAATAATCAACGCAGAGAAAGCCATAAAAGAACTGAGAGAGATAAAAACCATGACACAAGAAATACGTGACAAATGCACAAGTTTCAGTATTCAACTCGATCAACTGAAAGAAAGAGTATCAGCGATTGAGGATCAAATGAATGAAATGAAGCGAGAAGAGAAGTCTAAAGAAAAAGGAGGAAAAAGAAATGAACAAAGAAGTATGGAATTATGTGAAAAGACCAAATCTACGTCTGATTGGGGTGCCTGACATTGATGAGGAAAATGGGACCAAGTTGAAAATCACTCTTCAGGATATCATCCAGGAGAACTTCCCCAACCTAATAAGGCAGGCCAACATTCAAATTCAGGAAATACAGAGAATGCCACAATGATACTCCTCGAGAAGAGCAACTCCAAGACACATAATTGCCAGATTCACCAAAGTTGAAATGAAGGAAAAACTGCTAAGGGCCGTCAGAGAGAAAGATCAGGTTACACACAAAGGGAAGCCCATCAGACTAACAGCAGATCTCTCAGCAGAAACTCCCCAAGCCAAAAGAGAGTGGCAGCCAATATTCAACATCCTTAAAGAAAAGAATTCTCAACCCAGAATTTCTAATCCAGCCAAACGAAGTTTCATAAATGAAGGAGAAATAAAATCCTTTACAGATAAGCATATATTTAGAGATTATGTCACCACCAGGCCTGCCTTACAAGAGACCCTGAAGGAAGCACTAAGCAAAGAAAGTAACAACCGGTAACAACCATTGCAAAAACATGCCAAAATGTAAAGACCATCGATGTTAAGAAGAAACTGCATAAACTAACGAGCAAAATAACCAGTTAACATCATAATGACAGGATCAAGTTCACACACAACAATATTAACCTTAAATGTAAATGGACTAAATTGTTCAATTAAAAGACACAGACTGCCCATGCCTATGTCCTGAATGGTACTACCTAGGTTTTCCTCTAGGATTTTTATGGTATTAGGTCTAACATTTAAGTCTCTAATCCATCTTGAATTAATTTTCATATAAGGAGTAAGGAAAGGATCCAGTTTCAGCTTTCTACTTATGGCTAGCCAATTTTCCCAGCACCATTTATTAAATAGGGAATCCTTTCCCCATTTCTTGTTTCTCTCAGGTTTGTCAAAGATCAGATGGCTGTAGATGTGTGGTATTATTTCTGGGGACTCTGTTCTGTTCTATTGGTCTATATCTCTGTTTTGGTACCAGTACCATGCTGTTTTAGTTACTGTAGCCTTGTAGTATAGTTTGAAGTCAGGTAGTGTGATGCCTCCAGCTTTGTTCTTTTGACTTAGGATTGTGCTGGAGATGCGTCTAAAACACCAAAAGCAATGGCAGCAAAAGCCAAAATTGACAAATGGGATCTCATTAAACTAAAGAGCTTCTGCACAGCAAAAGAAACTACCATCAGAGTGAACAGGCAACCTACAGAATGGGAGAACATTTTTGCAATCTACTCATCTGACAAAGGGCTAATATCCAGAACCTACAAAGAACTCAAACAAATTTACAAGACAAAAACAAACAACCCCATCAAAAAGTGGGCAAAGGATATGAACAGACATTTCTCAAAAGAAGACATTCATACAGCCAACAGACACATGAAAAAATGCTCATCATCACTGGCCATCGGAGAAATGCAAATCAAAACCACAATGAGATACCATCTCACACCAGTTAGAATGGCGATCATTAAAAAGTCAGGAAACAACAGGTGCTGGAGAGGATGTGGAGAAATAGGAACACTTTTACACTGTTGGTGGGATTTTAAACTAGTTCAACCATTATGGAAAACAGTATGGTGATTCCTCAAGGATCTAGAACTAGATGTACCATATGACCCAGCCATCCCATTACTGGGTATATACCCAAAGGATTATAAATTATGCTGCTATAAAGACATATGCACACGTATGTTTATTGCGGCACTATTCACAATAGCAAAGACTTGGAATCAACCCAAATGTCCATCAGTGACAGATTGGATTAAGAAAATGTGGCACATATACACCATGGAATACTATGCAGCCATCAAAAAGGATGAGTTTGAGTCCTTTGTAGGGACTTGGATGCAGCTGGAAACCATCATTCTTAGCAAACTATCGCAAGAACAGAAAACCAAACACCGCATGTTCTCACTCATAGGTGGGAACTGAACAATGAGATCACTTGGACTCAGGAAGGGGAACATCACACACCGGGGCCTATCATGGGGAGGGGGGAGAGGGGAGGGATTGCATTGGGAGTTATGCCTGATGTAAATGACGAGTTGATGGGTGCAGCACACCAACATGGCACAAGTATACATATGTAACAAACCTGCACGTTATGCACATGTACCCTACAACTTAAAGTATAATAATAAATAAATTAAAAAAAAAAAGACACAGACTGGCAAACTGGATAAAGCGTCAAGAACCTTCAGTTTGCTGTATTCAGGAGACCCATCTCACATGCAGAGACACACATAGGCTCAAAATAAAGGGATGGAGGAAGATTTACCAAGCAAATGGAGAACAAAAAAAAAAAAAAAAACAGGGGTTGCAGTACTAGTCTCTGATAAAACAGACTTTAAACCATCAAAGATCAAAAGAGACAAAGAAGGCCATTACATAATGGTAAAGGGATCAATTCAATAGGAAGAGCTAAATATCCTAAATATATATGCAACCAATACAGGAGCACCCAGATTCATAAAGCAAGTCCTTAGAGACATACAAAGAGACTTAGATTCCCATATAATAATAATGGGAGACTTCAGTACTCCACTGTCAACATTAGACAGATCAATGAGACAGAAAGTTAACAAGGATATCCAGGAATTGAACTCATCTCTGCACCAAACTAACCTAATAGACATCTACAGAAGTCTCCACCCCAAATCAACAGAATATACATTCTTCTCAGCACCACATCGCACTTACTTCAAAATTGACCACATAATTGGAAGTAAAGCATTCCTCAGCACATGTACAAGAACAGAAATTATAACAAACTGTCTCTCAGACCACAGTGCAATCAAACTAGAACTCAGGACTAAGAAACTCAATCAAAACAGTTCGACTACACGGAAACTGAACTACCTGCTCCTGAATGACTACTGGGTATATAACAAAATGAAGGCAGAAATAAAGATGTTCTTTGAAATCAATGAGAACAAAGACATAACGTACCAGAATCTCTGGGACACATTTATCGCAGTGTGCAGAGGGAAATTTATAGCACTAATTGCCCACAAGAGAAAGTTGGAAAGATCTAAAATTGACACTCTAACATCACAATTAAAAGAACTAGAGAAGCAAGAGCAAAGATATTCAAAAGCTAGCAGAAGGCAAGAAATAACTAAGATCAGAGCAGAACTGAAGGAGATAGAGGCCCCAAAAAACCTTAGAAAAATCAATGAATCCAGGAGTTAGATTTTGAAAAGGCAACAAAATTGATAGATCATTAGCAAAATGAATAAAGAAGAAAAGAGAGAAGAATCAAATAGAATCAATAAAAATTGATAAAGGGGATATCACCACCGACCCCACAGAAATACAAACTACCATCAGAGAATACTATGAACACCTCTACGCAAATAAACTAGAAAATCTAGAAGAAGTGGATACTTTCCTGGACACTTACAGTCTCTCAAGACTAAACCAGGAAGAAGTTGAATCCCTGAATAGACCAATAGCAGGCTCTGAAATTGAGGCAATAATTAATAGCCTACAAACCAAAAAAGTCCAGGACCAGAAGGATTCACAGCTGAATTCTACCAGAGGTACAAGCAGGAGCTGGTACCATTTCTTCTGAAACTATTCCGATCAATAGAAAAAGAGGGAATCCTCCCTAACTCATTTTATGAGGCCAACATCATCCTGATACCAAAGCCTGGCAGAGACACAACAAAGAAAAAGATAATTTTGGATCAATATCCCTGATGAACATCGATGCAAAAATCCTGAATAAAATACTGGCAAAACGAATCCAGTAGCACATCAAAAAGCTTATCCACCATGATCAAGTGGGCTTCATCCCTGGGATGCAAGGCTGGTTCAACATATGCAAATCAATAAACGTAATCCAGCATATAAACAGAACCAAAGACAAAAACCATGTGATTATCTCAATAGATGCAGAAAAGGCCTTTGACAAAATTCAACAGCCCTTCATGCTAAAAACTCTCAATACATTCGGTATTGATGGAACATATCTCAAAATAATTAGAGATATTTTTGACAAATTCACAGCCAATATCATACCGAATGGGCAAAAACTGGAAGCATTCCCTTTGAAAACTGGCTCAAGACAGGAATGCCCTCTCTCAACACTTCTATCAACACAGTGTTGGAAGTTCTGGCTAGGACAATCAGGCAAGAGAAAGAAATCAAGGGTATTAAGTTAGGAAAATAAGAAGTCAAATTGTCGCTGTTTGCAGATGACATGGTTGTATATTTAGAAAACCCCATCATCTCAGCCCAAAATCTCCTTAAACTGATAAGCAACTTCAGCAAAGTCTCAGGATACAAAATTAATGTGCAAAAATCACCAGGATTCTATACACCAGTAACAGACAGAGAGCCAAATCATGAATGAAATTCCATTTGCAATTGCTTCAAAGAGAATAAAATACCTAGGAATCCAACTTACAAGGGATGTAAAGGACGTCTTCAAGGAGAACTACAAACCACTGCTCAGTGAAATAAAAGAGGACAAAAATAAATGGAAGAACATACGATGTTTATGGATAGGAAGAATCAATAGCATGAAAATGACCATACTGCCCAAGGTAATTTATAGATTCAATGCCATCCCCATAAAGCTACCAATGAGTTTCTTCACAGAATTGGAAAAAACTGCTTTAAAGTTCATACGGAACCAAAAAAGAGCCCACATTGCCAAGACAATCCTAAGTCAAAAGAACAAAGCTGGAGGCATCACTTTACCTGACTTCAAAATATACTACAAGGCCACAGTAACCAAAACAGCATGACAAGGGTACCAAAACGGAGATATAGACCAATGAAACAGAACAGAGCCCTCAGAAATAATACCACACACCTACAGCCATCTGATCTTTGACAAACCTTAGGAAAATGAGAAATGGGGAAAGGATTCCCTATTTAATAAATGGTGCTGGGAAAACTGGTTAGCCATAAGTGGAAAGCAGAAACTGGATCCTTTCCTTACTCCTTATACAAAAATTAATTCAAGATGGATTAGAGACTTAAATGTTAGACCTAATACCATAAAAACCCTAGAAGAAAACCTAGGTAATACCATTCAGGATATAAGCATGGGCAACGACTTCATGTCTAAAACACCAAAAGCAACGGCAACAAAAGCCAAAGTTGACAAATGGGATCTAATTAAACTAAAGAGCTTCTGCATAGCAAAAGAAACTACCATCAGAGTGAACAGGCAACCTACAGAATGGGAGAAAATTTTTGCAATCTACTCATCTGACAAAGGGCTAATATCCAGAACCTACAAAGAACTCAAACAAATTTACAAGACAAAAACAAACAACCCCATCAAAAACTGGGCAAGGGATATGAACAGACATTTCTCTAAAGAAGACATGCATATAGCCAAAAGACACATGAAAAAATGCTCATCATCACTGGCCATCAGAGAAATGCAAATCAAAACCACAATGAGATACCGTCTCACACCAGTTAGAATGGCAATCATTAAAAACTCAGGAAACAACAGGTGCTGGAAAGGATGTGGAGAAATAGGAATACTTTTACACTGTTGGTGGGACTGTAAACTAGTTCAACCATTATGGAAAACAGTATGGCGATTCCTCAAAGATCTAGAACTAGAAGTACCATATGACCCAGCCATCCCATTACTGGGTATATACGCAAAGGATTATAAATTATGCTGATATAAAGACACATGCACACATATGTTCATTGCGGCACTATTCACAATAGCAAAGACTTGGAATCAACCCAAATGTCCATCAGTGACAGACCGGATTAAGAAAATGTGGCACATACATACCATGGAATACTATTCAGCCATAAAAAAGGATGGGTTTGAGTCCTTTGTAGGGACATGGATGCAGCTGGAAACCATCATTCTCAGTAAACTATCACAAGAACAGAAAACCAAACACCATATGTTCTCACTCATAGGTGGGAACTGAATAATGAGACGACTTGGACTCGGGAAGGGAAACATCACACACCGGGGTCTATTGTGGGGAGGGGGAATGGGGGAGGGATTGCATTGGGAGTTATACCTGATGTAGATGACGAGTTGATTGGTGCTGACGATGAATTCACAAATCACAAAGCAGTTTCTCAGAAAGTTCTTTTTGGTTTTTATTTAGGATATTTTGCTTGTCATCACAGGCTTCAATGCAATCCAAAATGTCCCTTCTCAGATCCCCAAAAATAGTGCTACCAAACTGATCCACGAAAAGAATCATGTAATTCTGTGAAATGAATTCAGAAATCACAAAATAGTTCCTCAGAATGCTTCTTTCTAGATTTTATTTGAGGATACTCCCTTTGTCACCATAGGTGTCAATGGGATCTAAAATATCCCTTCTAAGATTCCCCAAAAAAGGTGCTATGAAACTGCTCCATGAAGGGAATCTTGTAAATCTGAGAGATGAATTCACAGATCAAAAAACAGTTTCTCAGAAAGCTTCTTTTTCCTTTGTCTGTGGACATTTCATTGTCACCCTAAGCTTCAATCCGCTACGAAATAACCCATTGCAGATTCCACAACAACAGAGTTAGACAACTGCTCAATGAAAAGAACAGTGTAACACTGTGGGATGAATTCAAACGTCACAAAGTTTATCACAAATCTCCTTTATAGTTTTCATCTGGTGATATTTCCTTTTTCACCATGGGCCTCATTCCACTCCCAAATGTCCTTCTGTAGATTCCAGGAAAACAGTTGTAGCAAACTGCTCCATGAAAAGAAAGGTGCACCTCGGTGAGATGAATTCACATATCACAAAGAACTTTCTGAGAAAGCTTCTTTCTAGTTTTTATCTAAGGATGTGTCCTTTGTCACCATTGGCTTCAATGCGATCCAAAATATACTTTCTCGGATTCCCCAAAAACAACACTAGCAAACTGACCCATGAAAAGCATTGTGCAACCCTATGAGATGAATTCACATATCACAAAGAAATCTCTCAGAAAGCTTGTTTCTAGTTTTTATCTGAGGATATTTCTTTTTCACCATATTCCTCAATGCACTCTGGAATATCCCATCACAGATTCCACAAAAAAAGCGTTAGCAATCTTCTCAATGAAAATACTGGTTTAACTCTGTGTAAAATAATTCACACATGAAAAAGAAGTTTCTCAAAATGATTCTTTCTAGTTTTTATATGAGGATATTTCCTTCATCTCCGTAACCTTCAATATGCACCAAAATATCAGATTGCAGATTCCAAGAAAACAGTGTAAGCACACTACTCAATGCAAAGAACACTGTAACTGTGAGATGAATTCTCACATCACATAGCTGTTTTTCAGAAAGCATGTTTCTAGTTTGTTTCCAGGGATATTTCCCTTTTCACCATATTCCTCAATGCGATCTGTAATATCCCATCACAGATTCCAGGAAAAATGTTTCAGAAAACTTCTCAATGAAAATACTGGTGTAACTCTGTGAGATGAATCACACATCAAAAATAAGTTTCTCAGAAATTTTCTTTCTGGTTTATTTCTGAGAATATTTCCTTTGTCACCATAGGCTTCAATGCGATCCAAGATATCCCTTCTCAGATTCCCCAAAAAGAGTGCTACCAAACTGTTTCAAGAAAAGAATCGTGTAACTCTGTGAGATTAATTCACACATCACAAAGTAGTTTCTCAGAAAGCTTCTTTCTAGTTTTTGTCTGAGGATATATCCTTTTTCACCATTTCCCTCAATGTGCTCGTGAATATCCCTTTCAACATTTCAGAAAATAGTGTTAGCAAACTCCTCCATGAAAAGAAAGTTGTAAACCTGTGAGATGAATTTACACATTGCAAAGAAGTTTCACAGAAAGCTTGTTTTTAGTTTTTATCTGAGGAAATTTCCATTGCCACTATAGGCTTCAAAGTGCTCCCAAATATCCTATTGCAGTTTCCTCAAAAACTGTTATCAAACTGCTCAATGAAAAGAACAGTGTAGCACTGTAAGATGAACTCACAGATCACAAAGCTGTTTCGAAGAAGGCTTCTTTCTAGTTTTTATCTGAGGATATTTCCTTTTTCACTACAGGCTGCAAGGTGCTCCGGAATATCCCTTTGCAGAGTCCATGAAAACAGTGTTAGCAAACTACTCCATGAAACGAAAGGTGTAAATCTGTGGGATGAAACCATAGGCTTCAATGTGATCCAAAATATCCCTTCTCAGATTCACCAAAACTGTGCTATGACACAGTTCTATGAAAAGAATGGTGTAACTCTGTGAGTTGAATTCACATATCTCAAAGATATTTCTCAGATAACTTCTTTATAGTTATTATCTGAGGATATTTCCTCTTTCACCATGTTCCTCAATTTGCTCCTGAATACCCCTTTGTAGATTAAACGAACAAAGTGTTAGCTTGCTTCACAATGGAAAGAACGGTGTAACAGTGTGAGATAGATTCACAGACCACAAAGCAGATACTCAGAAAGCTTCCTTTTTGGTTTTTATCTGAGGATATTTCCTTTGTCACCATAGGCTTCAATGTGCTCCCAAGTATCCTATTACAGATTTCATGAAACCAGTATTATCAGACTGCTCAACGAAAGAATGGTGTAACTCTGTGAAATGAAGTCACACATCACAAAGAAGTTTTTAGGAAGGCTTCTTTCTAGTTTTTTCTCTGAAGATATTTTCTTTATCAGTATAGTCCTCAATGTACTCCAAATATTACTTTGCAGACTCCACAAACACAGGTGTTAGCAAATTGATCCATGAACAAAACAGTATAACTCTGTGAGTTGAAATCACACATCACAAAGTCATTTTTCAGAAACCTTTCTCGTTTTTATCTGAGGGTATTTCCTTTGCCACCATCGGCTTCAATGCGCTCCCAAATATCCCAGTGCAGATGCCATGAAAACAGTGTTATCAAACTGCTCAATGAAAAGAACAGTGCAACTCTGTCAGATGAATTCACACATTGCAAAGCAGTTTCTGAGAGAGCTTCTTTCTAGTTTTTATGTGAGGATGTTTCCCATTTTACCATAGTCCTCAATGGGCTACAAAATATTCCATTGCAGATCTAACAAAAAAAAGTGTTAGCAAACTTCTCAATGGAAAGAATGGTGTAACTCTGTGACATGAATTCACCCATCACAAAGCAGTTTCTTGAAAGCTTCCTTTTGGTTTCTATATGAGGATATTTCCATTGTCACTTTATGTTTCAATGCACTCCGAATTATCCTATTACAGATTCCATGAAACCAGTGTTATCAGACTGCTAAGGAAAGAACGTGTAACTCCGTGAGATGAATTCACACATCACAAAGCAGTTTCTCAGAAAGATTCTTTCTACTTATTATCTAAGGATATTTCCTTTTTCACTAAATGAATCAATATGCTCCCAAATATCCCTTTCCAGATTCCACAAAAACAGTGTTAGCAAACTGCACCTTGAAAAAAATGATGTAACTCTGTGAGATGAAATCACACATCACAAAGAACTTTCTCAGAAAGCTTCTTTCTAGTTTTTATATGAGGATATTTCATTTGTCACCATACTACTCAAAGCTATCCAAATTATCGCTTCTCAGGTTCCCCAAAAACAGTGCCACCAAATTGCTCCATGAAAAGAATGGCGTAACTCTGTGAGATGAATTCACACACAACAAAGCTGTTTCTCAGAAAGCTTCTTTCTAGTTTTTCTCTGAGGATATTTGCTTTTTCACCATATTCCTCAAAGTGCTTCTGAATATCCCATTGCAGATTCCAGGAAAAAAGTGTTAAAAAATTCTCAATGAAAAGAATGGTGTAACGCTGTGAGATGACTTCACACATTACAAAGCAGTTTCACAGAAAGCATCTTTTTGGTTTTTATCTGAGGATACAACCTTTGTAATCATAGGCTTCAATGCGCTCCCAAATATCCTATTGCAGATTCCATGAAAACAGTGTTATCAAACTTCTCAATGAAAACAATGGTATAATTCTGTAAGATGAATTCACACATCACAAAGCAGTTTCACAGAATGCTTCTTTCTAGTTTTTATCTGAGGACATTATCTTTTTCAGTATAGGCCTCAGTGGGCTCCCAAATATCCCTTTGCATATTCCGCGAAAAACATGTTAGCAAACTGCTCCATGAAAAGAAAAGTGTAACTCTGTAAGATGAATTCACCTATCATAAAGAAGTTTCTCAGAATACTTCTTTCTAGTTTTTATCTGAGGATACTTCCTTTTTCACTATAGGCCTCAAAGCATTCACAAATATCTCTTTGCAGATTCCACGAAAACAGTGTTAACAAACTGCTGCATGAAAAGGAAGGTGTTACTCTGTGAAATGAATACATACGTCATAAAGAAGCTTCTCAGAAAGCTGATTTCTACTTTTTATCTGAGGATATTTCCTTTGTCACCATAGGCTTCAATGCAATCGAAAATATCCCTTCTCAGATTCGCCCAAAACAGTGCACCAATACTGCTCCTTGAAAGGAATCGTGTAACTCTGTGAGATGAATTCACATCTCACAAAGCAGTTTCTCAGAATCCTTCTTTCTAGCTTTTGTCTGAGGATATTTCTTTTGTCACTGCAAACTACAATGATCTCTGTAATATCCCATTACATATTCCAATAAAACAGTGTAAGCCAACTGCTCAATGACAGTAATGGTGTAATTCTGTGAGATGAATTCACACATCATAAAACAGTTTCTCAGAAGGGTTCTTTCTAGTTTTCATCTGAGGATATTTCCATTTTTACTCTAGGCTCAATGCATTCCCAAATATCCCTTTGCAGATTCCAGGAATAGAGTGATAGCAAACTATTCCTTGAAAAGAAAGGTGTACCTCTGTGAGATGAATTCACACATCACAAGGAACTTTCTCACAGGGCTTCTTTCTAGTTTTTATCTGAGGATATTTCCTTTGTCACCATAGGCTTGAATGAGAACCAAAATATTCCTTCTCAGATTCCCCAAAAACATTGGTACCAAACTGCTCCATGAAAAGAATCGTATAACTCTGGGAGATGAATTAACACATCACAAAGCAGTTTCTCAGAAAGCTTCTTTTTAGTTTTCATATGAGCCTATTTCCTTTTCCACCATAGGCTTCAATGCGCTCCCAAATATCCCTTCTCTGACACCACAAAAAATGTGATGCCAAAGTGCTCCCTCAAGAGAAACGTTTAGGTCTATGAGATGAATGCACACATAGCAAAGGGTTTTCTCAGAAAGCTTCTCTCCAGTTTTTACCTGAAGTTATTTCCTTTTTCACCATTGGACTGCATATTCTCCCAAATATCCCTTGGCAGATTCCCCAAAGCAGTGTTACCAAACTTCTCAATGAAAAGAGTGGTATAATTCTGTAAGATGGATTCACAAATCACAAAGCAGTTTCTCAGAATATTTCTTTCGAGTTTTTATCTGAGGCTATTTCCTTTTTCAGTATTGGCCTCAGTGTGCTCCCAAATATCCCTTTGCAGATTCCTCTAATACCGTGTTAGGAAACTGCTGCATGAAAGGAAAGGTGTAATTCTGTGAGATGAATTCACACATTACAAAAAAAAATCTCAGAAAGTTTCTCTCTAGTTTTTATCTGAGGACATTTCCTTTGTCACCATAGGCTTCATTGCAATCGGAAATAATCCTTCTCAGATTCTCCAAAAACTGTGCTACAAAACTGATCCATGAAAAGAATCATGTAACTCACTGAGATGAATTAACTCATCACAAAACGGTTTCTCAGAAAGCTTCTTTCTAGTTTTTATATGAGGATATTTCCTTTGTCACCCTAACCTTCAATGTGCTCCGACATATCAAATTCCAGGTTCCACAAAAATAGTATTAGCAAACTGTTCAATGGAAACAACAGTGTAGCCCTGTGAGATGAATTCAGAAATCACAAAGCAGTTTCTCAGAAATCTTCCTTTTACTTTATGGTTGAGGATATATCCTTTTTCACCATAGACTTTAATTCTTCTAGTTTTTGTCTGAAGATACTCTGAGAGATGAATACTCACATCACAAGGAAGTTTCTCAGAAAGCTTCTTGGTAGCTTTTATCTGACTATATTTCCCTGTGTCATGCATAGGCTTCAATGAGATCCAAAATGTTCCTTCTCAAATCCCCAAAAACAGCGCTACCAAACTGCTCCATGAAAAGAAGGGTGTAATTCTGTGAGATGAATTCACACATCACAAAGCTGTTTCTCAGACCCCTTCTTTCCAGATTTTATCTGAGGATATTTCCTTTTTCTCCATATTCCTCAATGGTCTCCGGGATAACTCATTGCAGATTCCACGAAAAAAGTGTTAGCAAACTTCTCAATGAAAAGAACAGGCTAACTCAGTGAGATGAATTCACACCTCATAGAGCAGTTTCACAGAAAGCTTCTTTTTGGTTTTTATCTGAGGATAATTTCCCTTTCACCATAGGTGTCAATGCACTCCCAAACATCAATTTGCAGATTCCATGAAAACAATGTGAGCAAACGGTTCCATGAAAGGAAAGGTGTAGCTCTGTGAGATGAATTCATACATCACAAAGCAGTTTCTCAGAAAGCTTCTTTCTAGTTTTTATCTCAGGATATTTTCTTTTTCAACAGAGGCCTCAACTCATTCCCAAATATCCGTTTGTTGATTCCATGAAAACAGTATTCGCAAACTGCTCCATGAAAAGAAGGTGTTACTCTGTGAGATGAATACATACATCACAAAGAAGTTTCTCAGAAAGCTTCTTTCAACTTTTACCTGAGGATATTTCCTTGGACAACATAGGCTTCAATGCTATCCAAAATATCCCTATCTCTCCGGTGTAACTCAGTGAGATGAATTGACACATAACAAAGTGGTTTCTCAGAATGCTTCTTTCTAGTTTTTATCTGAAAATATTTCCTTTTTCATCATATTCCTCAATGAGCTCTGGAATATCCCATTGCATATTCCAGGAAAAAACTTAACAAACTTCTCAATGAAAGGAATGGTGAAAAACTGTGTGGTGAATTGACACATCACCAAACAGTTTCACAGAAAGATTATTTCTGGTTTTTATCTGAGGATATTTCCTTTGTCACAAGAGACTTCAAAGCACTCCCAAATATCCTATTGCAAATCCCAAGAAAACAGTTTTACCAAACTGCTTAGTGAAAATAACAGTGTAACTCTGTGACGTGAATTCACACATTACAAAACAGTTTCCCAGAAATCTTCTTTATCGATTTAGCCTGAGGATATTTCCATTTTCACTATACACCTCAAAGTGCTCACAAATATCCCTTTGCAGATTCCACGATAACAGTGTTAGCAAACTGCTCCACGAAAAGAAAGGTGTTCCTCTGTGAGATGAATACATGCATCACAAAGAAGCTTCTCAGAAAGCTGATTTATGCTTTTTATTTGAGGATATTTCCTTTGTCACCATAGGCTCCAATGCGATTGAAAATATCCCTTCTCAGATTTCCCAAAAACATTGCTACCATACTGCTCCTTGAAAGGAAACATGTAACACTGTGAAATGAATTCACAAATCCCAAAGCAGTTTCTCAGAAACCTTCTTTCTATTTTTTGTCTGAGGATATTTCCTTTGTCACCCTAAGCTTCAATGATCTCTGAAATATCCCATTCCATATTCCAAGAAAACAGTGTTAACCAACAGCTCAATGACAGGAATGGTGTACCTCTGTGAGATGAATTCACACATCACAAAACAGTTTCTCAGAAAGCTTCTTTCTAGTTTTTATCTGAGGATATTTCCTTTTCCACTATAGGCTCAATGTATTTTTAAGTATCCCTTTACAGACCCCAGGAATACAGTGATAGGGAGCTTCTCAATGAAAAGAACAGTGTAACTCTATGAAATGAATTCACACATTGCAAAGAACTTTCTCAGAAAACTTCATTCTAGTTTCTATCTGAGAATATTTCCTTTTTCACTGTAGGCTTGAAAAAGATCCAAATTATTCCTTCTCAGATTCCCCAAAATCATTGTTACCAAACTGTTCCATGGAAAGGATCGTGTAACTCTGTGAGCTTCTTTTTAGTTTTTATCTGAGGATATTTCATTTGTCACTATAGGATTCAATGCCCTCCAAAATATCCTATTGGAGTTTCCACGAAAACAGTGCTATCAAAGAGCTTAATGAAAATACGGTGTAACTCTGTGAGATGAATTCATGCATCACAAAGAACTTTCTCAGAAAGATTCTTTGTAGTTTTTATTTGAGGATATATTCTTTTTCACTCTAGGCCTCAATGCACACCCAAATATTTCTTTATATATTCCATGGAAACAGTGTTAGCAAACTGCTCAATGAAAGGAACAGTGTATCTTTGTGAGATGATTTCCCACATAACAAAGTGGTTTCTCCGAAAGCTCCTTTTTGCTTTTTGTCTTGGATATATCCTTTTTCACCATAGGCTTCAATGCTATTCCAAATATCCCTTCTCAGATTCCACAAAAACTGTTCTAGCAAAGTGATCGATTAAAACAATTATGTAACTCTGTGAGATGAATTCACAAATCACAAAGAAGTTTCTTGGAAAGCCGCTTTCTAGTTTTTGTCTGAGGATATTCCCTTTGTTACCATAAGCTTAAATGCTCTCCAAAATATAACTTTGCAGATTCAACAAAAACAGTGTTGGCAAACTACTCAATGAAAAGGACAGTGCAAAGCTGTGAGATGAATTCACACATCACAAGGCAGTTTCTCAGAAAGCTTCTTTATAGTTTTTATGTGATGATACTTTCATTTTCACTATATGCCTCAATATGCTCCCAAATATCCCTTTGTAGATTCCATAAAAAACAGTGTTAGAAAAGTGCTCAGTGAAAAGAACAGTGTAACATGGTGAAATGAATTCAAACATCACAAAGCAGTTTCTCACAAAGTTTCTTTCTAGGTTTATCTGAGGATATTGAGTTTTTTAAATAGGCCTCAATGTGCTCCCAAATATCCCTTTGCAGATTCCACGAAAACAGTTTTAGGACACTGCTCCATGTAAAGAAAGGTGCAACTCTGTGAGATGAATTCACACATCACAGAGAAGTTTCTCATTAAGCTTCTTTCTAGTTTTTTACTGAGGATATTTCCTTTGTCAACATAGGCTTCAATGTGATTCAAAATATCCATTCTCAGATACCCCAAAAACAGTGCTACCAAACTGATCCATGAAAACAGTGCTGTAAACCTGTGAGGTGAATCCACACATCACAAAGCTCTTTCTCAGAAGCCTTCTTTCTAGTTTTCATCTGAGGATATTTCCTTATTCACCACATCCCTCAATGCGCTCTGGAATATTGCATCCCAGATTCCACGAAAAAAAGGTTAGCAAACTTCAAAATGAAAAGAACAGTGTATTTCTGTGAGAAGAATTTGCACACCACAAAGAAGTTTCTCAGAAAGTTTCTTTCTAGATTTTATCTGAGAATATTTCCTTTGTAACCACAGGCTTCAAGGTGATCCAAAATATCCCTTTTCAGATTCCCCAAGAACAGGGCTACCAAACTGTTCCATGAAAGGAAGCATACAACTCTGTAGAGATGAATTCACAAATCACAAAGCAACTTCTCAGAAAGCTTCTTTATAGTGTTTCTCTGAGGATATTTCCTCTCTCACTCTTGTCTCAATGCACTCGTGAACAGCCTTTTGCAGATTCCACGAAAATAGTGTTAGGAAACTTATCCATGAAAATAAATACGTAAATCTGTGAGATGAATTCACACATCACAAAGCAGTTTCTCAGATGGCTTATTTTTGGTTTAAGTCTGAGAATATTTAATTTGTCACTACAGGCTTCAATGTGCTCCCCAATATCCTATTGCAGATTCTACGAAAATGGTGTTATCAAGCTGCTCAATGAAAACAACAGTGTAACTCTGTGAGTTGAATTCACAGAAAACTTCTTTATCATAAAACTTCTTTCTAGTTTTTATCTGAGGATATTATCTAGGCCTCAATGTGCTCCAAAATATCCCTTTGTGGAATCCAGGAAAACCATATTAGTAAACTCCTCTATGAAAAGAAAGGTGTAACTCTATGAGATGAATTCACACATCACAAAGAAGGTTTTCAGAAAGTTTCTTTTTCGGTTTATATCTGAGGATATTTCCTTTGTTACCATAGGCTTCAATGTGATCAAAAATTTGCCTTCTCAGATTCCCCAAAAACAATGATACCAAACTGACCCATGAAAAGAATCGTGTAAGTCTGTGAGATGAATTAACACATTGAAAAGCAGTTTCTCAATATGCTACTTTCTGGTTTTTATATGAGGATATTTCCTTTCTCACAATAAGCTTCAATGCACTCGGAAATATCCCATTGCAGAATCCAAAAAAAAAGAGTGTTAGCACACTAGGAAATGAAAAGAACAGTGTAATTCTGTGAGATGAATTCACACATCACAAAGCTGTTTCTCAGAAAGTTTCCTTCTAGTTTTTACATGGGGATATTTCCTTATTCACCATAGGCCTCAGAGCACTCAGAAATATCCCTTTGCAGATTCCATGAAAACAGTGTTTGCAAATTGCTCCATGAAAAGAAAGGTGTAACTCTCGGAAATGAATTCACACATTTCAAAGAACTTTCCCAGAATGCCTCTTTCCAGTTTTTATCTAAGGATATTTCCTTTTTCACTATAGAATCAATGCGTTTTTAAATATCCCTTCTCAGATTCCACAAAAACACTGCTATCTAACTGATCCATGAAAAGGATCTTGTAACTCTGTCAGGTGAATTAACACATCGCAAAGATGTTACTCAGAAAGCTTCCTTCTAGATTTTATCTGAGGATATTTCCTATGTAAATGTAAGCTTCAATGCACTCCCAAGTATCCCATTGCAGATTCCAAGAAAGCAGTGTTAGCAAATTGCTGAATGAAAAGAACACTGTAACACTGTGAGATGAATTCACACATCACAAAGCAGTTTTTCAGAACGATTCTTTCTACTTTTTTTCTGAGGATATTTCCTTTTTCATTGTAGTCCTCAATGTGCTCCAATATATCCCCTTGCAGATTCCACAAAAACAGTGGAATCTGCTAACAGAGCAAACTGCTCAATTAGAAGAGCCATGTAACTCTGTAAGATAAGATGAATTCACACATTACAGAGATGTTTCTCAGAAAGCTTCTTTCTAGTTTAAATCTGAGGATATTTCCTTTGTCACCAATAGGCTCCAATGCAATCCAAAATATCCTTTCTCAGATTCCCCAAAAACAGTGCTACCAAACTGATCCATGAAAGAATCATTTAGCTCTGTGAGATGAATTACAACATCACAAAGCTGTTTCTCAGAAAGCTTCTTTCTTGTTTTTGTATGAGGATATTTCCTTTTCCACCATAGGCTTCAATGCGTTCCAAATTATCCATTCCAAGACACCAGAAAAAGAGTAATGCCAAAGTGCTCCCTCAACAGAAACGTTTAGTTCTATTAGATGAATGCACACATCACAAAGGAATTTCTCCAAAATCTTCTCTCCTGTTTTTACCTGAAGAATTTTCTTTTGTTACCATAGGTCTCTATGCGGTCCCAAATATCCCTCTGCAGATTCCACAGAAACAGTGTTACTGAACTGCTACATGAAAAGAATAATGTAACACTGTCAGATAAATTGACCCATCACAAAGTAGTTTCTCAGGAAGCTTCTTTCCAGTTTTTATCTGAGGATATTTCTTTTTCCACCCTAGGCTTCAGTGTGCTCCAAAATATCCCTTCTCAGATACCACAAAAACAGTGATGCCAAAGTGCTCCCTCAACAGAAACGTTTACCTCTATGAGATGAGTGAACACATCATAAAGGAGTTTCTCTGAAAGCTTCTTTACAGTTTTTACCTGAAGATATTTCTCTTTTTTGCCATTTTATTCTATGCGCTCCTGAATATCCCTTTGCAGATTCCACAAAAACAGTGTTACCAATCTGCTCAATGAAAAGAAAGGTGTAACTCTGTGAGATGAATTCACCCATCACAAAGCAGTTTCTCATAAATCTTCTTTCTAGTTTAAATCTGAGGATACTTCCTTTTTCACCATAGGCATCAATGTGACTCCAAATAACTCCTCTCAGATACCACTAAAACAGTGATGATGAACTACTCAATCAGCAAAAGGTTAAATTCTATGCGACGAATACACACATCACAAAACCTCTTCTCGAAGAGCTTCTCTCCAGTTTTCATCTGAAGTTTTTTCCTTTTTCACCATAGACCTCTAGGAGCTCCCGAATATCCTTTTGCAGGTTCCATAAAAACAGTGCTACCAAACTGTTCAAAGAAAGCAAACCGGCCAGGTGCGGTGGCTCACGCCTGTAATCCTAGCACTTTGGGAGGCCGAGGTGGGCGAATCACAAGGTCAGGAGATCGAGACCATGGTGAAACCCCGTCTCTACTAAAAATACAAAAAATTAGCCGGGCATGGTAGTGGGCACCTGTAGTCCCTGCTACTCAGGAGGCTGAGGCAGGAGAATGGTGTGAACCTGGGAGGCAAAGCTCACAGTGAGCCGAGATCACGCCACTGCACTCCAGCCTGGGGGACACAGCGAGACTCCGTCTCAAAAAAAAAAAAAAAAAAAAAAAAAAAAAAAAAAAAGAAAGCAAACCTGTAACTCTGTGTGATGAATTAACTGATTTGAAAGAAATGTTTCAGAAAACTTCTTTCTAGGTTTTATTTCAGGATATTTACTTTTACACCATCGGCTTAAATGTGCTCCCAAATATTCTTTCTCAGACACCACAAAAACAGTGATGCCAAACTGCTCTCTCAAAAGAAAGCTTTACCTCTATGAGATGAATGCTCATATCACAAAGCAGTTATCAGAAACTTTCTTTCCTGTTTTTACCTGAAGATATTTCCTTTTTCAACATTGGCCTCTATCTGCTCCCGAATATCCCTTGCATATTCCACAAAACAGTGTTTCCAAACTGCTCAATGAAAAGAAAGATTTGACTCTGTGAGATAAATTCGCCTATAACAAAACAGTCTCTCAGAAAGATTTATTCTAGTTTTTATCTGACAATATTTCCGTTTTCACTATAGGCTTCTCTGTGCTCTCAATATACCTTTGTACATACTACAAAAACAGGGTTACCAAACTGCTCAAGGAAAACAATGGTTTACCTCTGGGAGATAAATTCACACACTACAAATAAATTTCTCAGAAAGCTCCTTTCTAGTTTTTATCTCTGCATATTTACTTTTCCACCATCAGCCTCAATGCGCTCCCACATATCGCTTCCCAGACACCACAAAAACAGTGATGAAAAACCGTTCAATCAACAAAATGGTTTATCTCTGAGGTGAATACACATCTCACAAAACAGTTTCTCAAAAACCTTCTCTCCGGTTTCTATCAGAAGATATTTCCTTTTTCACCATAGGCCTCTAAGAGCTCCAGAAAATTCCTTTGCAAATTCCCCAAAAAGAGTGCTACCAAGCTGCTCAATGAAAAGAAAGGTGTAACTCTGTGAGATGAATTCACCACTCACAAAGCAGTTTCTCTAAAACTTTTTTCTAGTTTCTATTTGAGGATATTTCCTTTTTCAACATAGGTCTCAAAGCACTCCAAAATATCCCTTTGCAGATTCCTCGAAAATATCCCATTGCAGTGTTTGCAAACTGCTCCATGAAAAGAAAAGTGTAACTCTGTGAGACGAATTCACACATCTTATATAACTTTCTCAGAAAGCTTCTTTCTAGTTTTTATCTAAGGATATTTCTTTTGTCACCATAGGTTTCAATGCAATCCAAAATATCCCTTATCTGATGCACCAAAAACAATGCTATCAATCTGCTCCATGACAACAATCATGTAAAATTGTGAAATGAATTAACACATCAGAAAGCATATTCTCAGAACGCTTCTTTCTAGTTTTTATATGAGGATATTTACTTTGTCACCATAAGCTTCAATGCACTCAGAAATATCAGATTTCAGATACCAAGAAGACAGTGTAAGTAAACTGCTCAATACAAAGAACAGTGTAACTCTGTGAGATGAATTCACACATCACAAAGCAGTTTCTCAGAAAACTTTTTTCTAGTTTTTGTCTGAGGATATTGTTTTTTCACCATATTCCTCAAGGCACTCCTGAATGTCCAAATTCAGAGTAAACGAAAATAGTGTTAGCAAACTTATCAATGAAAAGAAGGATGTTACTCAGTGAGATGAATTCACATATCACAAAACAGTTTCACAGAAAGCTTCTTTTTGGTTTTTATCTGAGGATATTTCCTTTGTCACCATAGGCTTCAATGCCCTCTCAAATACCCTATTGCAGATACCACGA
Organism: Macaca nemestrina; assembly: GCF_043159975.1. Classification (NCBI taxonomy): domain Eukaryota; kingdom Metazoa; phylum Chordata; class Mammalia; order Primates; family Cercopithecidae; genus Macaca; species Macaca nemestrina. The sequence goes on along the minus strand of NC_092142.1, from coordinate 31,957,526 downwards.
AATCAGTGTTATCAAACTGCTCAGTGAAAAGAATGGTGTAACTCTGTCAGGTGAATTCACATCACAAAACTGTATATCAGAAAGTTTCCTTCTAGTTTTTACATGAGAATATTTACTTTCTCACTATAGGCCTCAATGTGCTACAGAATGTCCCATTGCAGATTTCTGAAAACAATGATAACAAACTGTGCCATGAAAAGAAAGGTGTAACTTTCTGAGATGAATTCACACATCACAAAGAACTTTCTCAGAAAGCTTATTTCTAGTTTTTATCTGAGGATATTTCCTTTGTCACCATAGGCTTCAATGTGATTCAAAATATTCCTTCTCAGATTCCCCCAAAAAACTGTTACCAAACTGATCTATGAACAGGATCATGTAACTCTGTGAGATGAATTAACACATCATAAAGTGGTTTCTCAGAAAGCTTCTTTCTAGTTTTTATATGAGGGTATTTCCTATGTCACCATAAGCTTCAATACACTTCAAAATTACCCATTGCAGATTCCAAGAAAACAGTGTTAGTAAACTACTCAATGAAAACTACAGTGTAATACTGTGAGATTAACTCACACATCACAAAGCTGTTTCTCAGAAAGATTCTTTCTACTTTTTATCTAAGATTATTTTCTTTCTTACCATAGGTCTGAATGCACTCCAACCTTTGCAGGTTCCACGAAAACAGTGTTAGCAAACCGATCAGTTAAAAGAATGGTGTAACTCTGTAGGATGAATTCACACATTACAAAGAAGTTTCTCAGAAAGCTTCTTTCTAGTTTAAATCTGAGGATATTTTCTTCATTACCATAGGCTTCAATGCGATCCATAATATCCCTTCTGATATTCCCCAAAAACAGTGCTACCAAACTAATCCATAAGAATCATGAGACTCTGGGAGATGAATTCACATATCACAAAGGTGTTTCTCAGAAAACATCTTTCTAATTTTTATCTGAGGATATTTCCTTTTTCACCATATTCCTCATTGCACTCCCGAATATCCCATTGAAGTATAACGAAAAAATTGTTAGCAAACTTCTCAATGAAAAGAATGGTAAAACTCTTTGAGATGAATTCACACATCACAAAACAGTTTCACAGAAAGTTTCTTCTTAGTTGTTATCTGAGGATATTTCCTGTGTCACCAAACGCTTCAATGCACTCCCAAATAACCCCTTTCAGGTACCACAAAAACAGTCATGCTGAATTGCTCCATTAAAAAAAGGGTTAAACTCTATGAGATGAATACACACATCACAAAACCGTTTCTCAAAAAGCTTCTCTCCAGTTTTTACCTGAAGGTATTTACTTTTTAACCATAAGCATCTAGGAGCTCCCAAATATAACTTTGAAGATTCCATAAAAACTGTGCTACAAAGCTGCTCAAAGAAAACCAAGGTGTAACTCTGTGTGCTGAATTCATCCATCACAAAGAAATTTCTCAGAAAGATTCTTTCTAGTTTTTGTCTCAGGATATTTCCTTTTCCACCATGGGCTTCCATGCTCTCCCAAATATCCCTTTGCAGATTCCACAAAAACAGTGTTAGCAAACTGCTCCATGAAAGGAAATGTGTAACTCTGTGAGATGAAATCACACATCACAAAGAACTTTCTCAGAAAGCTTCTATCTAGTTTTTAATCTGAGGATATTTCCTTTGTCACCATAGGCTTCAATATGATCCAAAATATCCCTTCTCACATTGCCCAAAAACAGTGTTACCAAACTGCTGCATGAATAGAATCGTGTAAGTCGAAGAGATGAATTCACACATCACAAAATAGTTTCTCAGAAAGCTTCTTTGTAGTTAATATCTGAGGGTATATTTTTTCCAGTATAATACTCAATGCGCTCCCAAATATCTCTTTGCAGATTCCCCAAAAGCAGTGTTAGCAAACTCCTGCATGAAGGGAAAGGTGTGACTCTGTGAGATGAATTCACACATCCAGGGAACTTTCTCAGAAAGCTTCTTTCTAGTTTTTATCGGAGGAGAATACCTTTGTCACTATAGGTTTCATTGTGATTCCAAATATCCTATTGCAGATTCCTCGAAAACAGTGTAATCAAACTGATCAATGAAAAGAATGGTGTAACACTGTAAGATACATTCACACATCACAAAGCTGTTTCTTAAAGTTTCTTTCTAGTTTTTATGTGAGGATATTTCCTTTTTCACTATAGGCCTCAAGGTGCTCCGGAATATCCCATTGCAGATTCCACAAAAACAGTGTTAGCAAACTGCTCCATGAAAAGAAAGGCGTAAATGTGTGAGATGAATCCACAAAATCCAAAGCAGTTTTCTCAAAAAGTATCTTTCTAGTTTTTATCAGAGTTTTTCCTTCGCCACCATAGGCTTCAATGCAATCCAAAATATCCCTTCTGAGATTCTCCAAAAACAGTGCTACCAAAGTGCTCCATGAAAAGAAACGTGTAACTCTGTGGGATGAATTCACAAATCACAAAGCAGTTTCTCAGAAAGCTTCCTACTAGTTTTTATCTGAGGATATTTCCTTTGTCACCATAAGCTTCAATGCACTCCAAAATATACCATTGCAGATTGCAACAAAACACTGTTAGCAAACTGCTCAATGAAAACATCAGTGTAACTCTGTGGGATGAATTCATACATAACAAAGAAGTTTTAAAGAGCTTCTTTTCTGCATTTATTTGAGGATATTTCCTTTGCACTACAGGCCAGAATGTGCTCCCAAAAATCCCTTTGCAGATTCATGGAAAGAGTTTTAGCAAACTGCACCATGGAAAAAATGGTGAAACTTTGTGAGATGAATTCAAACATCACAAAGAACTTTCTCAGAAATCTTCTATCTAATTTTTATCTGAGGACATTGCCTTTGTCACCCTAGGTTTCAATGATATCCAAAATATTCCTTCTCAGATTCCCCAAAAACAGTGCTACCAAGCTGATCCATGAAACGAACCATGTAACTCAGTGAGACGAATTAACACAGCATAAAGCAGTATCTGAGAAAGCTTCCTTCTAGTTTTCATATGAGGTTATTTCCTTTGTCACCATAACGTTCAATGTGCTCTGAAGTATCCCATTGCAGATTCCAAGAAGAGTGCTAGAAAACTGATCAATGAAAAGGACAGTGGAGCTCTGTGAGATGAATTCAAACATCACAAAGACCTTTCTCAGAAAGCTTCTATTTAATTTTTATCTGAGGATATTGCTTTTGTCACCCTAGGTTTCAATGGTATGCAAAATACCCCTTCTCAGATTCTCCAAAAACAGTGCTACCAAGCTGATTCATGAAAAGAGCCGTGTAACTCAGTGAGATGAATTAACGCAGCATAAAGCAGTATCAGAGAAAGCTTCCTTCTAGTTTTCATAAGAGGTTATTTCCTTTGTCACCATAACGTTCAATGTGCTCTGAAATATCCCGTTGCAGAATCCAAGAAAAGAGTGCTAGAAAACTGATCAATGAAAAGGACAGTGTAACTCTGTGAGATGAATTCACTCATCACAAAGCACTTTCTCAGAAAGCTCCTTTATTGTTTTATTCAGAGGATATTTCCTTTCTCATCATAGGGCTCAATGTACTCCAAAGTATCCCTTTGCAGCTTCCACGAAAACAGTGTTATCAAACTGCTTCATTAAAAGAAAAGTGTAACTCTGAGACGAATTTACAATCCACCAAGCAGTTTCTCAGAAATATTCTTTCTACTTTTTGTCTGAGGCTCCTTCCTTTTTCACCATAAGCTTCAGTGCTCTCTGAAATATCCCATTGCAGATTCCACGAAAACAGGGTTCAGAAACTGTTCAATGAAAAGAACTGTGTAACTCTTTGAGATGAATTCACACATCACAAAGCAGTTTATCGGAAATCTTCTATCTAGTTTTTATATGAGGGTATTTCCTTTGTCACCATAAATTTCAATGTGCTCTCAAATATTCCATTGCATATTCTAAGATAACAGTGTTAGCAAACTCCTCAATAAAAAGAACAGTGTAATTGTGTGAGATGAATTCACACATCACATTGCAGTTTCTCAGAAAGCTTCCTTCTAGTTTTTGTCTGAGGATACTTCCTTTTTCACCATAGGCTTCAATCAGCTCCAAAATATCCCTTGCAGATTCCACGGAAACAGCATTATTGAATTGTCCCATGTAGAGAAGAGTGTAACTAAGTGAGGTGAATTCACACATCACAAATAAGTTTCTCAGATAGCTTCTTTCTAGCTTGAATCTGAGGATATATCCTTTGTTAAACTAGGCTTCTATACGATCCAAAGTATCCCTTCTCAGATACCACAATAACAGTGCTACAAAACTGATTCATGAAAATAATCATGTAACTCTGTGAGAAGAATTCACAAATCACAAAGGGGTTTTCAGAAAGCTCCTTTCTGATTTTTCTATAAAGATATTTCCTTTGGCACCCTAATCTTCAATGTGCTCTGAAATATCCCTTTGCAGATACCAAAGAAACAGTGTAAGCAAACTTCTCAATGAAAAGAACAATGTAACACTGTGAGTTGAATTCACACATAAAAAGGCAGTTTCCAAGAAACCTTCTTTCTAGTTTTTTTCTGAGGATATTTCCTTTTTTACCATAGGCCTCAATGCACTCCAGATATTCCTTTGCAGATTCTACAAAAACAGTGTTAGGGAACTGCTCAATGAAAAAGAAAGCTGTAAGTCTGTGAGATAAATTCACACATCAAAAAAAAACTTTTACAAAAAAGCTTCTTTCTAGTTTTTGTCTGAGGATATTTTCTTTGTCACCATAGGCTTCCATGCAATCCCAAATATCCCTTCTCAGATTACCCAAAAACAGTGCTACCAAACTGCTCCATGAAAAAATTTGTGTAACTATGTGAGATGAATTCACAAATCACAAAACAGTTTCTCAGAAAGCTTCTTTCTAGTTTTTGTCTGAGGATATTTCCTTTGTCAACATAAGCTTCAATGCACTCCGAAATGTCTGATTGCAGATTTCAAGAAAACAGTGCTAGAAAACAGCTCAATGAAAACAAAATTGAAACTCTCTGAGATGAATTCACACAACACAGAGCAGTTTCTCCAAAAGATTCTTTTCTAGTTTTTATGTGAAAATATTTCCTTTTTCAACCAAGGACGCAATGCACTCCAAATATCCCTTTACAGATTCCACGAAAGCAGGGTTAGCAATCTGATCCATGAAAAAAACAGTGTAACTCTGTGAGATGAATTCACACATCACAAACAATTTTCCTAGAAAGCGTCTTACTAGTTTTTATCTGAGGACATTTCCTTTGTCACCATAGGCTTCAAGGTGATCCGAAATATCCCTTCTCAGATTCCCCAAAAACAGTGCTACCAAACTGCTCCATGAAAAGAAAGGTGGAACTCTGTGAAGTGAATTCGCAAATCAGAAAGCAGTTTTTCAGAAAACTTCTTTCTAGTTTCTGACTGAGGATATTTTCTTTGTCATTACAAGCTTCAATGGGTTCTGAAACATCCCATTGCGGATTCCAAGAAAACAGTGTTAGCAAGCTGAACAATGAGAAGAACAATGTAACTCTGTGGGATGAATTCACACATCAGAAAGCAGTTTCTCAGAAGGCTTCCTTTTTGTTTTTATCTGAGGATATAGCCTTTGTCACCAAAGGTTTCAACACGCTCCACAATATCCTATTGCAGATTCCATGAAAACAGTGTTATCATACAGCTCCATGAAAAGAATGGTATAACTCTGAGATGAATTTACACATTGCAAAGCAGTTTCTCAGAAAGCTCATTTCCAGTTTTTATCTGGGGACATTTCCTTTTTCATTATAAGCCTCAAAGTGCTCCAAAATATCCCTTTGAGGATTCCACAAAAGGTGTTGGCCAACTGTTCAACAAACAGAACAGTGTAACTCTGTGTGTTAAATTGACCCATCACAAATCAATTTCTCAGAAAACTTCTTTCTAGTTTTTATCTGAGGATATTTCCTTTTCACCATGGGTCTCAATGCACTTGTGAATATCCCTTTGAAGATTCCACAAAAGTAGTGTTAGCAATCTGCTCCATGAAAAGAAAGGTGTAAATTTGTGAGATGAATTCACCCAGCACAAAGCAGGTTCTCAGATATCTTCTTTTTGGTTTTTCTCTGGGGATATTTCCTTTGTCACTATAGGATTCAATGTGCTCCCAGATACGCAATTTCTACGATACTGCTCAATGAAAAGAATGGTGTAACTCTATGAAATGAATTCACATATCATAAAGCTCTTTCTGTTTGTCAGAAAGTTTCTTACTAGTTTTTATCTGAGGGTATTTCCTTTTTCACCATATTCATCAATGTGATCCCAAATACACCATTACAGATTCTAGGAAAACAGTGTTATCAAACTGCTCCATGAAAAGAAAGGTGTACCTCTATGAGATGAATTCACATATCACAAAGAACTTTCTCGAATGCCTCTTTCTAGTTTTTATCTGCGGATATTTCCTTTGTCACCATAAGCTTCATTGCTATCCACAATATCCCTTCTCAGATTCCCCAAAAACATGCTACCTAACTGTTCTATGAATAGTGTCATATAACCCCATGAGATGAATTCGCAAATCACAAAGCAGTTTCTCAGATTACTTCTTTCTAGTTTTTGTTGGGGGATATTTCCTTTTTCACTACAGGCCTCAAGGGATGCACTAATATTCCTTTGCAGATTCCACAAAAATAGTGTTAGCAAACTGCTCCGTGAAAAGAAAGTTGTATTTTGTGAGATGAATTCACACATCACAAAGCAGTTTCTCAGAAAGTTTTATTTTTAGCTTTTGTCTGAGGATATTTCCATTGTCACCATAGGCTTCAATGTGCTTCCAAATATCCTATTGCAGGTTCCCCAACAACAGTGTTACCACACTGCTGCACGAAAAAAACGGTGTAACTCTGTGAAATGAATTCAGAAATCTCAAAGCTGTTTCTCAGTAAGCTTCTTACTAGTTTTTACATGAGGATATTTCCTTTTTCCCCATATTCCTCTATGCACTCACGAATATCCCAAAGCAGATTCCACGAAAAAAGTGTTAGAAAACTTCTCAATGAAAAGAACTTTGTAACATTGTGAGATGAATTCACACATCACAAAGCATTTCCCAGAAAGGTTGTTTTTGGTTTTTATCTGAGGATATTTACTTTGTCGTCAGAGGCTTCAGTGTGCTCCAAAATATCCTGTTGCAGATTCCACGAAAACAGTGTTATCAGACTGCTCAATGAAAGGAATGGTGTAACTCTGTAAGATGAATTCGCACATCACAAGGCAGTTTCTCAGAAAGATGCTTTCTCGTTTCTGTCTGTGGATATTTCCTATTTCACCAAAGGCCTCAATGTGCTCCCTAATACCCCTTGGCAGATTCCACAAAAACGGTGTTAGGGAACTGCTAAATGAAAAAAAAAGAGGTAACTCTGTGAGATGAATTCACACATCACAAATAACTTTCTCAGAAAGCTTCTTTTCTAGCTTTTATCTGAGGATATTTCCTTTGTCACCATAGGCTTCAATGCACATCCAAATATTATATTGCAGATTCCACGCAAACTGTGTTAAAAAAACTGCTGCAAGAAAGGGATTGTGTAACTCTGTGAGATGAATTCACACATCACAAAGCAGTTTCTCAGTAAGTTTCTTTCTAGTTATTATCTCAGGATATTTCCTTTTTCACCATCAGCGTCAATGCACTACTAAATATCCCTCTGCAGATTCCACAAAAACGGTGTTGGCAAACTGCTCCATGAAATGAAATGTGTAACTCTGTGAGATGAATACATACATAAAGAACTATCTCAGAAAGCCTCTTTCTAGATTCTATATGAAGATATTTCCTTTGTCACCATAGGGTTTAATATGATCCAAAACATCCCTTCTCAGATTCCCCCAAAAGAGTGCTACCACACTGATCCATGGAAGGAATCGTGTACCTCTGTGAGATAAATTAACATATCACAAAGCAGTTTCTGAGAAAGCTTCTTTCTAGTTTTTGTTTGAGGATATTTCCTTTGTCATCATAAGCTTCAGTGCGCTCAGAAATATCCCATTGCAGATTCCAAAATAGAGTTTTAGCAAACTGCTCAATGAAAAGAACAGTGTAACTCTGTGGTATGAATTCACACATCACAAAGCAGTTTCTCAGAAACCTACTTTCTAGTTAATATTTGAGAATATTTCCTTTTTCACCATAGGCCTCAGTGTGCCTCCAAATATCCCTTTGCATATTCCATGTAAACGGTGTTGGCATACTGCTACATGAAAAGCAAAGGTAAAACTCTGCGAGATAAATTCACAAATCAAAGGAACTTTCTCAGAAAGCTTCTTTCTAGTTTTTATCTGAGGATATTTCCTTTGTCACCCTAAGCTTTACCAGAAGCTACAATGAACTCTGAAATATCCTATTGCAGATTCCAAGAAAACAGTGTTAAGAAACTGCTCAATGAAAAGAACAGTGTAACTCTGTGAGATGAATTCACACATCACAAAGCAGTTTCTCAGAAAGCCTCTTGTTTGTTTTCACTTGAGAATATTTCCTTTGTCACTGCTGGCCTCAATGTGCTCTAAAATATCCTATTGCAGATCCCACGAAAACATTGTTAGAAAACTGCTCAATGAAAAGTATTGTGTAACTCTGTGAGATGAATTCATATATCACAAAGCAGTTTCTCAGAAGCTTCTTTCTAGATTTTATCTGAGGATATTTCCTTTTTCACTATAAGCCTCAATGCACTCCAAAATACCCCTTTGCAGATTCCATGAAAACAGTGTTAGTAAACTGCTACATGAAGAGAAAGGTGTACCTCTCTGAGATGAGTTTACACATCATGAAGAAGTTTCATAGAAAGTTTCTTTCCAGTTTTTATTTGAAGATATTTCCTTTGTCACCATAGGCTTCCTTGTGATTCAAAATATCCCTTTGCAGATACCATGAAAACAGTGTTAACCTACTGCTCAATTTAAAGATCAGTGTAACTCTGTGAGATGAATTCACACACCACTAAGCACTTTCTCAGAAAGCTATTTTCTTGTTATTCTTTGAAAGTATTTCATTTTTCACCAAAGGTTTCAATGCGCTCCAAAATATCGTAATGCAGATTCCACGAAAACTGCTCAATGAAAAGCGTGGTGTAACTCTGTGAGATGAATTTACACATTGTAAAACTGTTTCTCAGAAAGCTTCCTTTCGGTTTTTATCTGATGATACTTCCTTTGTCACCATAGTCTTCAAGGTGTTCCCGAGGATCCTATTACAGATTCCACGAAACTAGTGTTATCAGACTGTCCAATGAAAGTACGTTGTAACTCAGTGAGAAGAATTCACACATCACAAACAAGTTTCTCAGAAATCTTCTTTCTAATATTTATCTGAAGATATTATCTTTGTCACCATAAGCTTCAAGGTTATTCAAAATATACCTTCTCAGATTCCCCAAAACAGTGCTACCAAACCGCTCCATGAAAACAATGATGTAACTCTGTGAAGTGAACTCACACATCAGAAAGGTGTTCCTCAGAAACTTTCTTTCTAGTTTTTCTGTGAGGATATTTCCTTTGTCAAAATAATCTTCAATATGCTCTGAAATATCCCATTGCAGACTCCAAGAAAACAGTGGACGCAAACTGCTCAATCCAAACAATGGTTTAACTCTGTGAGATGAATTCATACTTACAAAAAGCAGTTTCTCAGACAATTTCTTTGTAGTTTTTATATGACGTTATTTCCTTTTTCACTATAGTCCTCAATGCACTCCCAAATATCCCTTTGCAGATTCCACAAAAACAGTGTTAGTAAACTGCTACTAGAAAAGAATGGTGCAACTCAGTGAGATGAATTCACACATCACAAACAAGTTTCTTAGAAAGCTTCTTTCTAGTTTTTATCTGAAGATATTTCCTTCATAACCATAGGATTCAAGGTGATTCAAAATATTCCTTCTCAGATTCCCCAAAAAGAGTGCTACTAAACTGCCTTATGAAAATAGTGCTGTAACTCTGTGAGATGAACTCACACATCACAAAGGTGTTTTCAGAAACTTTCTTTCTTGTTTTTTCTGAGGATATTTCCTTTGTCAAAATAAGCTCCAATATGTTCCAAAATATCCCATTACAGATTCCAAGAAAACACTGGTGGCAAACTGCTCAGGGAAAAGAACAGTGTAACTCTGGGAGATGAATTCACACACCACAAAGTAGTTTCTCAGAAAGCTCTTTCTGTTTTTATCTGAGGATATTTCCTTTTTCACCATAGGCAACAATGCACTCCCAAATATTGCTTTGCAGATTTCACAAAAACAGTGTTAGCCAAGTGTTCCATTGAAAGAAAGTTGTAAATATATAAGATGAAATCACACATCACAAAGAACTTTCTCAGAGGCCTTCTTTCTTGTTTTTATCTGAGGATATTCCCTTTGTCACCATAGGCTTCAATGTGATCCAAAATATCCCTTCTAAGATTCCCCCAAAAAGTGCTACCAAACGACTCCATGTAAAGAATTGTGTAACCCTGTGTGATGAATTAACACATCACAAAGCCGTTTCTCAGAATGCTTCTTTCTAGTTTTTACGTGAGAACTTTTCCTTTGTAACCATAAGCTTCAATGCACTCCGAAATATCCCATTGCAGATTCCAAGAAAACAGTTTTAGCAAACTGCTCAATGAAAAGAACAGTGTCACTCTGTGAGATGAATTCACACATCACAAAGTAGTTTCTCAGAAAGGTTCTTTCTAGTTTTTATCTGAAGATATTTCCCTTTTCTCTATAGGCCTCTATAGGCTCCCTAATATCACTGTGCAGATTCCATGAAAACAATGTGAGCAAGATGCTACATGGAAAGAAAGGTGTAATTTTGTGAGATGAATTCACACATCACAAAGAACTTTCTCAGAAAGCCTCTTTCTAGTTTTTATCAGAGGATATTTCCTTTGTCACCATAGGATTCTATGCGATCCAAAATATTCCTTCTCAGATTCCCGAATATCAGTGTTACCAAATTGATCCATGAAAGGAATCGTGTACCTCTGTGATTCCTTTAATTACACGTCATAAACTAGTTTCTCAGATAACTTCTTTCTCGTTTATATCTGAGGACATTTCCTTTTTCACCATAGGCCTCAATGCGCTCCAAAATATCCCTTTGCATATTCCACAAAAACAGTGTTAGCAAACTGCTCTATGAAAAGAACGGTGTAACCTTGTGACATGAATTCACTCATCACAAAGAAGTTTCTCAGAAAGCTTCTTTCCAGTTTCTATCTCAGGATATTTCCCTTTTCAGTATAGGCCTCATTGTGCTCCTGAATATCCCTTTGCAGATTCCATGAAAACAGTGATGGTAATGTGCTCCAAGTAAAAAAAGGTGTAACTCTGTGAGGTGAACTCAGACATCACAAAACGATTTCTCAGAGAGCTTCTTTCCAGTAATATATGAGGATACTTCCTTTGTCACCATAGGATTCAATACGATCCAAAATATCCCTTCTCAGATTCTCCAAAACACTGCTAGTAAACTGTTCCATGAAAAGGGTCGTGTAACTCTGTGGGATGAATTGACATATCACAAAGTGGTTTCTCTGAAAGCTTCTTTCTAGTTTTTAATATGATATTATTTAGTTTGTCACCATAAGCATAAATGTGCTCTGAAATATCCCATTGCAGACTCCAAGAAAATGGTGTTAGTAAACTGCTCAAAGAAAGAACAGTGTAACTCTGTGAGATGAATTCACACATCACAAAGGAGTTTCTCAGAAATCTTCTTTCTAGTTTTTATATATGGATATTTCCTTTTAAACCATAGACTTCAAGGTGCTCCCAAATATTCCTTCTCATGCATCACAAAAACAGTGATGCCACAGTACTCCCTCAACAGAAATGTTTATCTGTATGAGGTGAATGCACAAATCACAAAGGATTTTCCTGAAATCTTCTCTCCAGTTTTTACCTGGAGAATTTTATTCTTTCACCTTAGGACTCTATATGCTCCTAAGTATCCCATTAGAGATTTCAGAAAAACAGTGTTACCAAACGACTAAATGAAAAAGAAAGATTTAACCCTGTGAGATGAATTCACCCAACAAAAAGCAGTCTCTCAGAAGGCTTCTTTCTAGTTTTTATCTGAGGGTATTTCCTTTTTCACCATAGGCTTCTCTGTGCTTCGAATATACCTTTGTAGATTCCACAAAAACATGGTTAACAAACTGTTCAATGAAAAGAATGGTTTACCTCTGGGAGATGAATTCACCCATCACAAAGGAATTTCTCAGAAGGCTCCTTTCTACCTTTCATCTGTGCAGCATATTTACTTTCCCACCATCAGCCTCAATGCATTCCCAAATATTGCTTCTCAGACACCACAAAAAGAGTGACATCAAACCGGTCAACTAAGAAAATAGTTTATCTCTATGAGGTGAACACACACATCACAAAACTGTTTCTCAAAACCCTTCTCCCAGTTTTTATTTGAAGATTTTTCTTTTTCACCATCAGCCTCTATGAGCTCCCGAATATCCGTTTGCAGATTCCGTGAAAACAGTGCTACCAAGTTGCTCAATGAAAAAGTAGTTTCTCATAAAGCTTCCCCCATCACAAAGCAGTTTCTCATAAAGCTTCTTTTTAGTTTTTATCTGAGGATGTTTCTTTTTTCAGCATAGGCCTCAAGGTGTTCCCAAATATCCCTTTGCAAATTCCAGGAAAGCAGTTTTAGTAAACTGCTCCATGAAAAGAAAGGTGTAACTCAGCAATATGAACTCACACATCACAAAGAACTTTATCAGAAAGGTTTCTGGTTTTTATCTGAGTATATTTCCTTAATTAACAAAAGCTCCAGTGCAATCCAAAATATCCCTTCTCAGATTCCAAAAAAACAGTGCTACCAAACTGATCCATGAAAAGGATAGTGTAACTCTGTGAGATGACTTAACACATCACAAAGCCCTTTCTCAGAGAGCTTCTTTCTAGTTTTTATATGAGGATGTTTCCTTTATCACCATAAGCTTCAATGCACTCCTAAATATCCCATTGCAGATTCCAAGAAAACAGTGTTAGCAAACTGCTCAATGAAAAGAACAGTGTAACTCTGTGAGATGAATTTACATATCAGAAAGCAGTTTCTGAGAAAGATTCTTTCTAGTTTTTATGTGAGGATATTTCCTTTTCACCATAGGTCTCAAAGTGCTCACAAATATCCCTTTGCAGATTCCAAAAAACAGTGTTAGCAAACTGCTACATAAAAAGAAAGGTGCAACTCTCTGAAATGAATTCACACATTGAAATGAACTTTCTCAAAAAGCTTCTTTCTAGTTTTTATCTGAGGATATTTACTTTTTCACCATTTACCTCAATGTGCTCATGAATATCCATTTGTGGATTCCACTTAAATAGTGTTAGCACACTGCTCCATAAAAAGAAAAATGTAAATCTGTGAGTTGTCTTCACACATCATAAAGCAGTTTCTCAGAAAGCTTCTTTTTGTTTTTTGTCGAAGAATATTTCCTTTGTCACATTAGTCTTCAATGCTCTCCCAAACATCCTATTGCAGATTCTAGGAAAACAGTGTTATCAAACTGCTCAATGAAAACAAAAGTGTAACCCTGTGAGATGAATTCATGCATGATGAATTAGTTTCTCAGAAATCTTCTTTCTAGTTTTTAATTGAAGATATTTCCTTTTTCACCATAGGTTTCAATGTGACCCAAAATATCCCTTCTCAGATTTCCCAAAAACAATGCTACCAAACTGTTACATGAAAAGAGTGGTGTAACTCTGTGAAATGAATTCACATATCACAGAAATGTTTCTAAGAAAAACTTCTTTCTAGTATTTATCTGAGTATATTTCCTATTTCACCATATTAATTAAAGCACTCCTTAATATTCCACAGCAGATAAATCGAAAAAAAGTGTTAGTAAAGTTCTCAATGAAAAGAACGGTGTAACTCTGTGAGATGAGTTCACACATCCCAAAACAGTTTCACAGAAAGCTTGTTTTTGGACTTTTATCTGTGGATATTTCCTTTGTCACCAGAGGCTTCAATGCATTCCCAAATATCCTACTGCAGATTGCACAAAAACTGTGATTTCAAACTGCTCAATGAAAAAAATGGTGAAACTCTGTAAGATGAATACACACATCACAAAGCTGTTTTTCAGGAGGCTTCTTTCTAGTTTTTATCTGAGGAAAGTTCATTTTTCACCATAGGCATCAAAAGGCTCCAGAATATACCATTGCAGATTCCATGAAAACAGTGTTAGTAAACTGCTCCAGGGAAAGAAAGATGTTATTCTGTGAGATGAATTCACACATCACAAAGAGCTTTCCCAGAAAGCTTCTTTCTAGTTTTTCTCTGAGGATATTTAATTTGTCAATATAGGCTTCAACGCAGTCCAAAACATCCCTTCTCAGATTCCCCAAAAACACAACTAAGAAACTGTTCTCTGAAGAGAATCATGAAACTCTGTGAGAGAATTAACACATCAGAAAGTGGTTTCTCGGAAAGCTTCTTTCAAGTTTTCATATGATGATATTTCCTTTGCCCCCATATGTCTCAAAGCACTCTCAAGTATTCCTTTGCAGATTCCAAGAAAACAGTGTTAGGAAACTGCTCAATGAAAAGAACAGTGTAACTCTGTGAGATGAATTCACACATCACAAAGCAGTTCTTCAGGAAGTTTTTTTCTAGTTTATATCTGATTATATTTCCTTTGTCACCATAGGATTCAATGTGATCCAAAATATCCCTTCTCAGATTCCCCAAAAACAGTACTACCAAACTGCTCCATGAAAAGTAGCATGTAACTCTGTGATATGAATTCACAAATCACAAAGCAGTTTCTCAGAATGGCTCTTTTTGGTTTTTATCTGAGAATATGTCCTTTGTCACCATAGGCTTCAATGCCTTCCTAAATATCCTATAGCAGATTCCACGAAAAAAGTGTGATCAAACTACTCATTGAAAGGAATGGTGTAACTCTGTAAGATGAATTCACACATCACAAAGCAGTTTCTCAGAAAACTTCCTTCTAGCTTTTATCTAAGGATACTCCCTTTGTCACTATAGGCCTCAATATGCTCTGAAATGTTCCACTGCATATTCCACAAAAACAGTTTTGGTGAACTGCCCCATGAAAAGAATGGTGTGACTCTGTGAGATGAACTGAGACATCACAAAGGCCTTTCTCAGAAAGCTTCCTTCTAGTTTTTAACTGAGGATATTTCCTATGTCACCAGAGGCTTCAGTGTGATCCAAAATATCCTTTCTCAGATTTCCCAAAAACAGTGCTGCCAAACTGCTCCAAGAAAAGTATGGCATAACTCTGTGAGGTGAATTATCACATCACAAAGCGGTTTCTCAGAAAGCTTCTTTCTACTTTTTATATGAAGATTTTCCTGTCACCATAAGCTTCAATGAGCTCCCAAATATCCCATTACAGATTCCAAGAAAACTGTGTTAGCAAACTGCTCATTGAAAAGAACAGTGTAACTCTGACAAGAATTCACACATCACAAGGACCTTTCTCAGAAAGCGTCTTTCTAGTGACTCTCTGAGGATATTTCCTTTGTCACCATATGCTTCAATGTGATCCAGAATATCCGTTCTCAGATTTACCAAAAACAGTGCTACCATACTGATCCATGAAAAGAATTGTGCAATTCTGTGAGATGAATTAACACATCACAAAGTTGTTTCTCAGAAAGTTTCTTTCTAGTAATTATCTGAGGATATTTCCTTTATCACCATAGGCCTCAGAGCACTCCCAAATATCCCTTGACAGATTCCACAAAAACAGTGTTAGCAAACTGCTCCATGAAAAGTAAGCTGTAACTCTGTCAGATGAATTCACACATCACAAAGCAGTCTCACAGAAAGTTTCTTTTTGGTTTTTATCTGAGGATATTTCCTTTGTCACCATAGACCTCAATGCACTCCCAAATACTCTATTGCAGATTCCATGAAAACAGTGTTATCAAGCTTCTCAAGGGAAAGAGTGGTGTAACTCTAATATATGAAATCACACATCACAAAGAAGTTTCTCAGAAAGGTTCCTTCTAGTTTTTCTCTGAGGATACTTCCTTCTTCACCACAGGCCTCAATGTATTCCCAAATATCCCTTTACAGATTCCAGGAACAGTGTTAGCCAACTGCTCCATGAAAAGAAAGGTGTAACACTGTGAGGTGAATTGACACATAACAAAGAACTTTCTCAGAAAGCTTCTTTCTACTTATAATCTGAGAATATTTCCTTTGTCACCAGAGGCTTCAATGAGATCCAAATATACTTTCTCAGATTGACAAAAAACAGTGCTAACAAACAGTGCCATGAAAACAATCGTGTAATTCTGTGAGATGAATTCACAAATCACAAAGGAGTTTCTCAGAAATCTTCTTTCTAGTTTTTGTCTGAGGATATTTCCTTTGTCACCATAAGATTTAATGCACTCTGAAATATCCCATAGCAGATTCCAAGAAAACAGTGTTAGCAAACTGCTCAATGAAAAGAACAGTGTAACATAGAGAGGTGAATTCACACATCACAAAGCAGTTTCTCAAAAACTTCTTTTTGTTTTTTATCTGAGGATATTTCCTTTGTCACCGCAGGCTTCAATGCACTCTCAAATATCCTATTGTAGTTTCCAAGAACAGTGTCATCAAACTACTCAATGAAAAGAATGGTGTAACTCTGTGAGATGAAATTACACATCACAAAGCTGTTTCTCAGAAGAGTTCTTTCTAGATTTTTTCTGAGGATACTTCCTTCTTCACCATATGCCTCAATGCATGTGCAAATATTCTGTTGCAGATTCCAGGAAAGCAGTGTTAGCAAACTGCTCCATGAAAAGAAAGAGTTAAATCAGTAACATGAATTCAAACAACACAAAGAACTTTCTCAGAAAGTTTCTTTCTACTTTTTTATCAGAGGATATTTCCTTTGTCACAATAGGCATCAATGAAATCCAAAATATCCCTTCTCAGATTCCCAAAAACACTGCTACCAACTGCTCCATGAAATGAACACTGTATCTCTGTGAGATGAATTCTCACATCACGAAGTAGTTTCTCAGAAAGTTTCTTTCTAATTTTTAACTGAGAATAATTATTTTTTCACTATAGGCCTCAATGCAGTCCCAAATATCCCTTTGCAGATTCCACAAAAACAGTGGTACCAAGCTGCTCCATGAAAATAAACGTGTAACTCTGTGAGATGAATTCAGACATCACCGAACCCTTTCTCAGAAAGCTTCTTTCTAGTTGTTTTGTGAAGATAATTTCTTGTTACTCTAGACTTCAATGCTATCCAAAATATCCTTACTCAGATTACCCAAAAACCGGGCTAAAAAATTGATCCATGAAAAGAATTGTGTAACTCTGGGAAATGAATTAACACATTACAAAGCGGTTTCTCAGAAAGTTTTTTTCTAGTTTTTATATGAATATATTTCCTTTGTCACCAAAAGCTTCAATTTGCTCCAAAAATCCCATTGAAGAGTCCTAGAAAACAGTGGTAGCAAATTGCTCAATGAAAACAACAGTGTAACTGTGAAATGAATATACACATCACAAAGAAATTTCTCAGAAAGCTTCCTCTAGTCTTAATGAGAGGATATTTCCTTTGATGCCATAGGCTTCAATGCGGTTCAAAATATCCCTCCAAAAACAGGACTACCAAACTGCTCCATGAAAAGGAATGTGTAACTCTATGAGATGATTTCAGAAATCACAAAGCAGTTCCTCAGAAAGCTTCTTTCTAGTTTTTGTCTCAGGATATTTCCTTTGTCACCATAAACTTCAATGCCTTCCTAAATATCCCGTTGTAGATTCCAAGAAAACAGTGTTAGCAAACTGAACAATGAACAGAACAGTATAAGGCTGTGAGATGAATTCACACATCACAAAGCAGTTACTCAGAAAACTTCTTTTTGGTTTCTCTATGAGAATATTTCCTTTGTCACCATATTCTTCATTGCACTCCCAAGTATCCTATTGCAGACTCCATGAAAACAGTGTTATCAAAAGGTTCAAAAAATCATGGCTTAACTCTGTGAGATGAAATCACCAATCACAAAGCTGTTTCTCAAAAAGCTTCTTTCTAGTATTTATCTGAGGATATTTCCTTTTTCAACATAGTCTCAACGTGCTCCCAAATATCCCTTTGCAGATTCCACAAAAAGAGTATTTGCAATCTGCTCCATGAAAAAAAAGGTGTATCTCTTTGAGATGATTTCACACATCCCAAATAACTTTCTCAGATAGCTTCTTGCTAGGTTTTATCTGAGGATATTTTCTTAGTCACCACAGGTTTCAAGACGATCCAAAATATCCCTTCTCAGATTCCCCAAGAACAGTACTAACAAACTGATCCATGAAAGGAATCGTGTAACTCTGTGAGATGATTTAACACATCATAAAGCAGTTTCTCAGAGGTCTTCTTTCTAGTTTTTATATGAGGATATTTCCCTTGTCACCATGAGCTTCAATATGCTCTGAAATATGCCATTGTAGATTCCAAGAAAACAGTTTTAGCAAATTGCTCCATGAAAAGAACAGTGCAACTCGGTGCCTTTAATTCAAACATCACAAAGTAGATTCTCAGAAAGTTTTTTTCTAGTTTTTCTATGAGGATATTTCCTTTTCCACTATAGGCCTCAACTCGCTCCCAAATATCCCTTTGCAGATTCCATGAAAACAGTATTAGCAAATTGATACATGAAAAGTAAGGTGTAACTCTGTGTGATGAATTCACACATCAGAAAGAACTTTCTCAGAAAGCTTCTTTCTAGTTTTTATCTGAGGATAATTCCTTTTTCACCTTTGGACTCAATGCACTCCCAAATATCCCTTTGCAGTTTCCATGAAAACAGTGTTAACAAACTGCTCCTTGAAAAGAAAGGTGTAACTCTTTGAGAGGAATTAATACATCACAAGGAACTTTCTCAGAAAGTTTCTTTCTATTTTTTGTCTGAGGATATTACCTTTCTCAACATAGACTTCAATGCACTCCAAAATATCTTATTGCAGATTTCATGAAAACTGTGTTAACCAACTGTTCAATGAAAAGAATGGTGTAACTCTGTGAGATGAATTCACACATCACACAAAACTTTCTCAGAAAGACTCTTTCTAGTTTTTATCTGAGTATATTTCCTTTGACACCATAGGCTTCAATGTGATCCAAAATATAACTTCACTGTTTCCCCTACGACAGTGGTACCAAACTGATCCATTAAAAGAATGATGTATTTCTTTTGACACCATAGGCTTCAGTGTGATCCAAAGTATACCTACTCAAATTCAACAAAAACAGTGCTACCAAATTGCTCCATGAAAAGAGTGGTGTAACTCTGTTAGATGAATTCACACATCACAAAGTGGTTTTTCAGAAAGCTTCTTTCTAGTTTTTACCTGAGGATATTTTCTTTTTCACTAGAGGACTCAACTCACTCCCAAATATCTCTTTGTAGATTCCATGAAAACAGTGTTAGCAAACTGCTCCATGAAAAGAAAGGTGTTACTCTGTGAGATGAATACATGAATTACAAGGAAGTTTCTCAGAAAGCTTCTTTCTAGTTTTTATCTGAGTATATTTCCACTGTCACCGTAGGCTTCAATGCCATCCAAAATATTCCTTCTCAAATTCACCATAAACAGTGCTTCCAAAGGGATCTGTGAAAAGAATCGTGTACTCTGTGTGATGAATTAGCATGTCACAAGTGCTTCCTCAGAAAGGTTCTTTCTAGTTTTTATATTAGGATATTTGCTTTGTCAAATTAACCTTCAAAGCACTCCAAAATATCCCAGTGCAGATTCTAAGAAAATGGAGTTAGGAAACTGCTCAATGAAAAGAATTGTGTAACTCTGTGATATGAATTTACCCATCACAAATAACTTTCTCAGAAAACTTCTCTCTAGTTTTTATCTGATGATATTTCCTTTGTTACTGTAGGGTTCAATGTGATCGAAAACATCCCTTCTCAGTTTCCTCAAAAATAGTGCAATTACACTGATCCAAGAAAAGAATCATGTAACTCTGTGAGATGAATTCACAAAACACAGAGCAGTTTCTCAGAAACTATCTTTCTAGTTTTTGTCTAAGAATACTTCCTTTCTCTCACTAAGTGTCAATGCACTCTGAAATATCCCATTGTAGACTCCAAGAAAACAGTGTTAACAATCTGTTCAATGAAAAGAGCAGTGTAACTCTCTGAATTGAATTCACACATCAAAAGCAGTTTCTCATAAAGCTTCTTTTTGGTTTTTCTATGAGAAAATTTCCTTTGTCAACATAGGCTTCAATGCACTCCCAAACACCGTATTGCAGATTCCATGAAAAGAGTGTTATCAAACTCCTCAATGAAAAGAATAGTGTAACTCTGTGAGATGAATTCACATGTCACAAAGCAGTTTCTCATACAACTTCTTTCTATTTTTTATCTGAGGATATTTCCTTTTTCACAATAGGCCTCAATACACTCCCAAATATCTGTTTGCATATTCCACGAAAACAGTGTTAGCAAACTGCTCCATGAAAGGAAAGGTGTAACTCTGTGAGAAGAACTCACACATCACAATAACTTTCTCAGAAAGTTTCTTTCTAATTTTTATCTAAAGATATTTCCATTTTCACTATATTCCTCAAACACTCCCAAATATTCCACTGCAGATTCCACGAAAAAAGTGTTAGCAAATGGATCCATGAATAAAAACGTGTAAATTTGTGGGATGAAATCAGGAATCACGAAGCAGTTTCTCAAAACTCTTCTTTTTGGTTTTTGTCTAAGGATATTTCCTTTGTCACCATAAACTTCAATGCAATCCAATTTATCCCTTCTCAGATTCCAAAAAAACATGCTATGAAACTGCTACATGAAAAAAAATGGTGTAACTCTGTGAGATGAATTCACATATCACAAAGCTGTTTCTCAGAAATCTTCTTTCTGGTTTTTATATAAGGATATTTCCTTTTTTACCACATTCCTCAATGCGTTCCAGAATATCTCATTGCACATTCCACGAAAATAGTGTTAGCAATCAGCTCCATGAAAGGAAAGGTGTAAATCTGTGACATGAATTCACACATCACCAAGCAGCTTCTCAGAAAGCTTCTTTTTGGTTTGTGTCTGAGGATGTTTCCTTTATCACCATAGGCTTCAATGTGCTCCCAAATATCCTAATGCAAATTCCACGAAAATAGTGTTAGAAAACTGTTCCAATAAAACAATCGTGTAACTCTGTTAAATGAGTTCACATATCAAAAAGGAGTTTCTCAGAAAGCTTCTTTCTACTTTTTATCTGAGAATATTTTTTATATCAACATAGGCTTCAATGCGATCCAAAATATCACTTCTCAATTTTCCCAAAAACAGTGCCACTAAACTGATCCATCAAAAGAATCATTTAACTCTGTTCGATGAATTAACATATCACAAAGTGGTTTCTCAGATATCATCTTTCTAGTTTTTATATGAGAATATTTCCTTTGTCACCATAAGCTTCTGAGCACTCTGAAATATACCAATGCTAATTCGAAGAAAAGAGTGTTATCAAACTGATCAATGAAAAGAGTGGTGTAACTCTGTGAGGTGAATTCACACATGAAAAAGCAGTTTGTCAGAAAACTTCTTTCTAGTTTTTATCTGTGGATATTTTGTTTTTAACCATAAGCCTCAATGTGCTCCCAATTATCCCTTTGCAGATTCCAGGAAGGCAGTGTTAGCAAATTGCTGCATGTAAAGGAAGGTTTAACTCTGTGAGATGTATTCACTCATGACAAAGAATTTCCTCAGAAAGCTTCTTTCTAGTTTTCATCTGAGGATATTTCCTCTGTCTCCATAGGCTTCAATATGCTCCCAAATATCCTATTCCAGATTCCACGGAAACACAGTTAGCAAACTGCTCCACGAAAATAATCTCGTAACGCTGTTAGATGAATGCACACATCACAAAGGAGTTTCTCAAAAAGCTTCTTTTTGTGTTTATCTGAGTATATATCCTGTGTCGTCATAGGATTCTATGTGCTTCCAAATATCACCTTGAAGATTCCATGAAATCAGTGTTATCAAAAAGCACAATGAAAAGAACGTTTTACACTGTGAGATGAATTCACATATAAAAAGCAGTTTCTCAGAAATCGTCTTTGTTGTTTTTATCTGAGGATATTTCATTTTTCACTATAGGCCTCAATGCACTCCCAAATATCCCTTTGCAGATTCCACAAAAACAGTGTTATTAAACTGCTCAATGAAAAGAACAGTGTAACCATGTGAGATGAATTCACACATATAAAAATATTAATTCAGAAAGCTTCTTTCTAGTTATTTCTGTGGATATTTCCTTTGTCACCATAGACTTCAATGCTATCTAAACTATCCCTTCTCAGATTCCCCAAAAACAGTGCTACCAAACTGTTCCATGAAAAGTATAGTGTAACTCTGAGAGCTGAATAAACCAGTCACAAAGCAGTTTTGCAGAAAGCTTCTTTCTAGTTTTGTCTAAGGATATTTCCTTTGTCACCATATTCTTCGATGTGCTCTGAAATATCCCATTGCATATTTCAGGAAAACAGTGTTATCAAACTGCTCAATGAAGAGAATGTTGTAACTCTGTGAGATGAATTAACACATCGCAAAGGAGTTTCTCAGAAAGCTTCTTTCTAGTTATTATTGGTGGTTACTTCCTTTTTCACCATAGGCCTCAATACGCTCCCAAATATGACTTTACAGATTCCACGAAAACAGGGTTAGCACACTGCCCTATGAAAAGAAAGTTTTAACTCTGTGAGATAAATCCACACATCACAAAGAGCTTTTATAGAAAGCTTCTTTGTACTTTTTATATGAGGATATTTCTTTTGTCACATTAGGCTTCAATATGGTCCAAAATATATGTTCGCAGATTCACCAAAAACAGTGCTACCAAACTTCCCCATGAAAAGAATCATGTAACTCTGTGAGATGAATTCAAAAAACACAAAGCAGTTTCTCAGAAGGCTTATTTTTAATTTTTGTCTGAGAATATTTGCTCTGTCACCATAAGCTTCAATGGGCTCTGAAATATCCCATTACAAAATCCAAGAAAACAGTGTCAGCAAACTGCTCAATGAAAGAACAATGTAATTCTGTGAGATGAATTCACACATCACAAAGCATTTTCTCAGAAACCTTCTTTCTTGTTTTTATCGGAGGATACTTAATTTTTCACCATAGGCCTCCATGTGCTCCCAAATATCCTATTGCAGATTCCACAAAAACAGTGTTAGCAAATTGCTCAATAAAAACAAAGGTGTAACTGTTTGAGATGAATTCACACATCAAAAAGAGCTTTCTAAGAAAACTTCTTTCTAGTTTTTATGTGAGGACATTGCCTTTGTCATTATAGGCTTCAGTGAACTCAAAATATCCTATTGCAGATTCCACGAAAATAGTGTTATCCAACAGCTCAATGATAAGTGTGGTGTAACTCTGTGAGATGAATTCACACATCATAAAGCAGCTTCTCAGAAAGCTTCTTTCTATTTTATATCTGAGGATATTTCCTTTTTCACTATAGGCCTCCATGCACACCCAAATATCCCTTTGCAGATTCCACGAAAACAGTATTAGCAAACTGCTCAATGAAACTAATAGTGTAACTCTGCAAGATGAACTAACACATCACAAAGCGTTTTCTCAGAAAGTTTCTTTCTAGTTTTTATCTGAGGATATTAACTTTGTCACCATAGGTTTCAATGCGATCCAATACACCCCTTCTCAGATACCCCAAAAATAGTGCTACCAAATTGATCCAAGAAAGGATCATATAAATATGTGAGGTGAACTGACATATAACAAAGTGGTTTCTCGAAAGCTTGTTTCTACTTTTTCTATGAGGAGATTTCCTATGTCACTGTAAGCTTCAATGAACTATGAAATATCACGTTGTAGATTCCAAGAAAAGAGTGTTAGCAAACTGCTCAATAAAAAGAACAGTGTAACACTGTGTGGTGAATTCACACATTGCAAAGCAATTTCTCAGAAAGCCCCTTTCTAGTTTTTATCTGAGGGTAATTCCTTTTTCACTATAGGCCTCCATGCACTCCCATATATCCCTAGCAGATTCCATGGAAACAGTGTTAGCAAACAGCTCAATAAAATAAATTATGTAACTCTGTGAGATGTATTCACACATCATAAAGCAGTTTCTCAGAAAGCGTCTTTCTAGTTTTTATCCGAGGATATTTACTTTTTCACCATAGGCCTCAACGTGCTCACAAACATCCCTTTGCAGAGTCCACGAAAACAGTGTTAGCAAATGGCTCCATGGAAACAAAGGTGAAACTCTGTGAGATGAATTCAGATATCACAAACAACTTTGTAAGAAAGCTTCTTTCTGATTTTTATCTGAGGATATTTCCTTTGTCACCACAGGTTTCAATGCAATCCAAAATATCCCTTCTGAAATTCCCCAAATACAGTGCTACCAAAATGATACATGAAAAGAATCATGTAGCTCAGTGAGATGAATTAAAACATCACAAAGCAGTTTGTCACATAGCTTCTTTCTACTTTTTCTGTGAGGATATTTCCTATGTCACCATAAGCTTCAAGGCACTCCAAAATATCCCATTTCAGATTCCATGACAACAGTGTTAGGAAACTGCTCAACGAAAAGAGCATTGTAACTCTGTGAGATGAACTTACATGTCACAAAGTAGTTTCTCAGGAAGATTCTTTCTTGCTTTTAGCTGAAGATATTTCGTTTTTAACCCTAGGCCTCAATACACTCCCAATTATTCCTTTGCAGATTACGCGAAAACAGTGTTAGCCAACTGCTCCATGATAAGAACGGTGTAACTCTGTGAGATGAATTTACACATCACAAAGTAGTTTCTCAGAACCTTCTTTCTAGTTTTTATCTGAGGATATTTCCTTTTTCACTGTAGTCCTCAATGGGCTCCTAAATATTTCAAATATCCCATTGCAGATTCCATGAAAAGAGTGTTAGCAAACTTCTCCAGGAAAAGAAAGATGTAGCTCTGTGAGATGAATTCACACATCACAAAGAACGTCCTCAGAAAGCTTCTTTCTAGTTTTTATATGAGGATATTTCCTATGTCACTATAGGCTTAAATGCAATCCAAAATATCCCTTTTCATATTCCCCAAAAACAGTGCTACCATACTGCTCCATGAAAAGGATCATGTAGCTGTGTGAGGTTAATTCATGTATCACAAAGCGATTTCTCAGAAAACTTTCTTCTAGTTTTTGTCTGAGGATATTTCCTTTGTCATGCTAAGCATCAATGCACTACGAAATATCCCATTGCATATTTCAAGAAAACAGTGTTAGGAAACTGTGCAATGAAAAGAATGGTGTAACTCTGTCATACGAATTCACATGTCACAAAGCAGTTTCTCAGATAGCTTATTTTTGGTTTTAATCTGATGATATTTCCTTTGTCACCATTAGCTTCAATGTGCTCACTAATATCCTATTGCAGGTTCCACAGAAACAGTGTTAGCAAACTTCTCAATGAAAAGAACTGTGTAACACTGTGAGTTGAATTCATACATCTCAAAGAACTTTCTCATAAAGCTCCTTTCTAGTTTTTATCAGAGGATATTTCCTTTGTCAAAATAGGTTTTAATGCAATTCAAAATATCCTTTCTGAGATGCTCAGATAACAGTGCTATGAAACTGATCCATGAAAAGAACCTTGCAGCTCCGTGAGATGAATTAACACATCAGAAAGCAATTTTTCAGAAAGCTTCTTTCTAGTTTTTATTAGAGGATATTTCATTTGTCACCATAAGCTTCAATGTGCTACAAAATATCCCCTTGCAGATTTGAAGAAAACACTGTTAGCAAACTGCTCAATGAAAAGGACAGTGTAATTCGCTTACATGAATTCACACATCACAAAGCAGTTTCTCTGAAAGTTTTCTAGTTTTTGTCTGAGGATATTTCCTTTTTCACAAACAGCTTCAAAGTGCTCTGAAATATTACATTGTAGATTCCAAGAAAACAGTGTTAGCGAACTGCTCCATGAATGCAACAGTGAAATTCTGTGCGTTGAATTCAAACACCACAGAGCTGATTCTCAGAAAATTTCTTTCTAGTTTTTCTTTGAGGATATTACCTTATTTACTAGAGGCCTCAATGTGCTCCCAAATATCCATTTGCAGAGTCTACTAAAACAGTGTTAGCAAACTTCTCCATGAAAAGAAAGGTGTAAATCTGTGAGATGAATTCACACATAACAAAGAACTTTCTCAGAAAGCTTCTTTATAGTTTTTATCTGTGGATATTTCCCTTGTCACCATAGGCTTGAATGAGATCCAAAATATCCCTTCTCAGATTCCCCAAAAACAGTGCTATCAAACTGATCCATGAGAAGAATCATGTAACACTGTGCGATGAATTCTCATATCACAAAGCAGTTTCTCAGAACGTTTCTTTCTAGTTTTGTCTGAGGATATTTACTTCTTCCCAATAAGCTTCAATATGCTCTGAAATATCCCATTGTAGATTGCAAGAAAACAGTGTCAGCAAACTGCTCAATGAAAAGAACACTGTAACTCTGTGAGTTGAATTCCTGCATCACAGAGCAGTTGCTCAGAAAGTTTCTTTTTGGTTTTCCAATGGGGATATTTCCTTTGTCACCATAGGCTTCAATGCACTCCCAAATATCCTGTTGCAGACTCCAGGAAAACAGTGTCATCATATGTCTGAAAGAGAAGAATGGTGTACCTCTGTGAGAAGAATTCACCCATAACAAATCAGTGTCTCAGAAAGCTTCTTTGTAGTTATTATTTGAGGATATTCCCTTTTTCACCATAGGCCTCAATGCACTCCCAGATATCCCATTGCAGATTCCACAAAAACAGTGTTAACTCACTGCTCCATGAAAACAAAGGTGGAACTCTGTGAGATGAATTCATCCCAAAAGCCTTTCTCAGAAAGCTTCTTTCTAGTCGTTATCTGAGGATAATTTCTTTGTCACCCTGGGCTTCAATGTTATCCAAAATATCCTGACTCAGATACCCAAAAAACAGTGCTGAAAAATTGATCCATTTTAAGAATCGTGTAGCTCTGTGAGATGAATGAACATATCACAAAGCGGTTTCTCACAAAATTTCTTTCTAGTTTTTATATGAATGTATTTCCTTTGTCAATGTAAGCGTCAATGCGCTCCGAAGTATCCCATTGCAGAGTCCTAGAAAACAGCGTTAGCAAACTGCTCAATGAAAACAACAGTGTAACTCTGTGAGATGAATACATTCATTACAAAGCAGTTTCTGATATTTCCATTTTCACCATACGCATCAGTGTGCTCCCAAATATCCCTGTGCAGATTCCATGAAAATAGTGTTAGCAAACTGGTCCATGAAAAAAAAGGTGTAACTCTGTGAGAGAAATGCACACATCACAAAGAGGTTTCTCTGAAAACTTCTTTCTAGTTCTAATCTGAGGATATTTCCTTTGACACCATAGGCTTCAAAATGATCCAAAATATCTTCTCTCAGATTCCTCAAAAACAGTGCTGTCACACTGATCAATTGACAGGATCTTGCAATTCTGTGAGATTAATTCACAAATCACAAAGGAGTTTCACATAAAGTTTCTTTCTTGTTTTTATCTGAGGATATTTCCTTAGTCACCATAAGCTTCAATGTGCTCTGAAATATCCCATTGCAGATTCCAAGAAAGGAGTGTTAGTGAACTGCACAGTGAAATGAACAGTGTAACTCTATGAAATGAATTCACACATCACAAAGCAGTTTCTCTGAAAGCTTCCCTCTAAATTTTGTCTGAGGATATTTCCTCTATCACCATAAGCCTCAATGAACTCCAAAATATCCCTTTGCATATTCCACAAAAACAATGTAGCAAACTGCTTCATGAAAACAAACCTGTAATTCTGTGAGATGAATTCACACATCTCTAACAACTTTCTCAGAAAGCTTTCTAGTTTTTATCTAAGAATATTTCCTTATTCACCATAGGCTTCAATGTGATCCAAAACAACTGTTGTCAGATTCCCCAAAAACAGTGCTATCAAACAGATCCATGAAAAGAATCATGTAACTGTGTGAGATGAATTAGCACATCATAAAGCAGTTTCTGAGAAAGTATGTTTCTAATCTTTCTGAGGATATTTCCTTATTCACAATAAGTTTACATGTGCTCCAAAATATCCCATTGCAGATTCCAAGAAAACAGTGTTAACAAATTACTCAATGAAAAGAATAGTGTGACTCTGTGCAATGCATTTCCACATCACAACGCAGTCTCTCAGAAAGTTTCTCTTTGGTTTTTATATAAGGATATTTCCTTTGTCATCACAGACTTCAATGTGCTCCCAAATATCCTATTGCTGATTCAATGAGAAAAGTGTTATCAAACTGCTCATTGAAAAGAACAGTGTAGCTCTGTGTGGCAAATTCACACATCACAAAGCAGTTTCTCAGAAAGCTTCTTTCTAGATTTTAAATGAGGATAATTTCTTTATCTCCTTAAGCTTCCATGCACTCCAATATATCCCATTGCATATTCCAAGAAAACAGTGTTAGCAAACTAGTCAATGAAAAGCACAGTTTAACTCTGTGAGATGATTTCACACATCACAAAGCAATTTCTCAGAAAGCTTCTTTCTAGTTTTTATCTGAGGATAATTCCTTTTTCACTATAGGCCTCAATGCACTCCCAAATATCCCATGGAAGATTCCGTGAAAACAATTTATGCAAGCTGTTCCATGAAAAGATAGGTGTAAGGCTGTAAGATGAAATCACATATCACAAAGTCCTTTCTCAGAAAGCTTCATTCTAGTTTTTATCTGAGGATATTTTCTTTTTCACCATACACTTCAATGTGATCCAAAATATCTCTTCTCAGATTCCCCAAAACCAGTGCTAGCAAACTGCTCCATGAAAAGGATTGTGTAACTCTGTGATATGAATTCACAAATCAAAAGGCAGTTTCTCAGAAACTGACTTTCTATTTATTGTCTGATAATATTTCCTTTATCAGCATAAGCTTCAATGTGCTCAGAAATATCCCATTGGAGATCCCACGTAAACAGTGTTAGCTAACTGCTCCATGAAAAGAGCAGTGTAACTCTGTGAGATGAATTAACACATCACAAAGGAGTTTCTCAGAAAGCTTCCTTCAAGTTTTCGTCTGAGGATATTTCCTTTCTCAGCATATGCCTCAATGCACTCCCAAATATCCCTTTGCAGATTCCCCTAGAACAGTGTTAGCAAACTGTTACATGAATATTGAGGTGTAACACTTTAAGATGAATTCACACAAAAGAAAGCCCTTTCTCAGAAAGCTTATTTTTACCTTTTGCTGCGGATATTCCTTTTTCACCATAGGCTTCAATAAGATTCAAAATATCCCAACTCAGATTCCCCAAAAACAGTACTAACAAACTTCTCCATGAAAGGATTCGAGTAACTCTGTGAGATGAATTCTCAAATGACAGAGCAGTTTTTCAGAAAGCTTCTTTTAGCTTTTCTCTGGATATTTCCTTTGTCACCATTGGCCACAGTGTGCTCCCAAATATCCTATTGCAGATTCCAGGAAAACAGTGTTATCAAACTGCTCAATGAAAAGAACAGTGTACCTCTGTGAGTATCCTAATACAGATTCCATGAATCAGTGTTATCACATTGTTCAGTGAAAAGAATGCTGTAACACTGTGAAATGAATTCACACATCACCACTCAGTTTCCCAGAAAGCTTCTTTATAGTTTTTATCTGAGGATATTTCTTTTTTTCTCTCTAGGTTCCAATGCACTCCCAAATGTCCCTTTTCAGATTCTACGAAAACAGTGTTAGCCAACAGCTCCATGAAAAGAAAGGAGTAACTCTGTGAGAAAAATTCACACATCACAAAGAAATTTCTCAGAAAGCTTCTTTCTAATGTTTATCTGATGATATTCCCTTTCTTACCATAGGCTTCATGGCAATCCAAAATATCCCCTCTCAGATTCACCCA
Organism: Macaca nemestrina; assembly: GCF_043159975.1. NCBI lineage: Eukaryota > Metazoa > Chordata > Mammalia > Primates > Cercopithecidae > Macaca > Macaca nemestrina. The sequence goes on along the minus strand of NC_092142.1, from coordinate 31,927,580 downwards.
CAACAGTGCTATCAAATTGATCCATGAAAAGAATCAGGTAACTCTGTGAGATGAATTAGCACATGACAAAGAAGTTTCCCTGAAAGCTTCTTTCTAGTTTTTGTCTGAGGATATTTCCATTGTCACCATAAAGTTCAATGTGCTCTGAAATATCCCTTGGCAGATTCCAAGAAAATAGTGTTAGCAAACTGTTAAATGAAAAGAACAGTGTAACTCTGTGAGATGAACTCACACATCCAAAGCATTTCTCAGAAAGCTTCTATTGGTTTTTATCTGAGAATATTTCCTTTGTCACCATTGGCTTCAATGAGCTCCCAAATATCCTATTGCAGATTCCACGAAAACTGTGTTACAAACTGCTGAATGATAAGAATGGTGTAACTCTGTGAGATAAACTCACACATCACAAAGTAGTTTCTCAGAAAGTTTTTTCTGGTTTTATCTGAGGATATTTCCTTTTCCAACATAGGCCTCAATGTGCACCAAAATATCCCTTTGCATATTACATGAAAACAGTGTTACCAAATTGTTCCATGAAAACAAATTTGTAAGACAGTGAGATGAATTCACACATCACAAGGCAGTTTCTCAGAAACTTCCTTCTAGTTTTTATCTGAGAATAATTCCTTTGTCATCATAGGCTTCAATGTAATCCAAAATATTTCTTCTCAGATTCTCCAAAAACAGTGTGACCAAACTGCTCCATGAAAAGAATCATGTAACTCTGTGAGATGAACTCAAAAATCACAAAGCAGTTTCTCAGAAAGCTTCTTTCTAGTTTTATTTGAGAGTATTTCATTTGTCACCATAGGCTTCAATGCCATCCAAAATATCTCTTCTCAGACTCCCCGAAAACAGTGCTATCAAACTCCATGAAATGAATCATGTAACTCAGTGAAATGAGCTACCACATCACAAAGCAGTTTCTCAGAAAGCTTCTCTCTAGTTTTTATATGAGAATATTTCCTTTTTCACCATAGGCCTGAATGCACTCCCATATATCTCTTTATAGATTCCATGAAAACAGTTTTAGCACACTGCTCCATGCAAACAAAGGTGTACCTCTGTGAGACGAATTCACACATCACAAAAGCCTTTCTCAGAAAGTTTCTTTCTAGTTGTTATCTGAGGATAATTTCTTTGTCACCCTAGACTTCAATGCTCTCCAAAATATCCCTAGTCAGATACCCCAAAAACCAAGCTACCAAACTTATCCATGGAAAGAATCGTGTAACCCCATGAGAGGAATTATGTTTCATAAAGTCATTTCTCAGAAATGTTCTTTCTAGCTTTTATATGAGGATATTTCCTTTGTCACCATAAGCTTCAATGTGCACCAAAATATCCCTTTGCAGATTTCTAGAAAACAGTGTTAGCAAACTTCACAATGAAATAAACAGTGTAACTCTGTGACATAAATTCACACATCACAAAGCAGTTTCTCAGAAAGCTACTTTCTGGTATTTCTCTGAGGATATTTTCTTTGTCATCATAGGCTTCAAAGCACTCCCAAATATCCTATTGCAGATACCAACAAAAGAGTGTTATCAAACTGCCCAGTGAAAAGTACAGTGTAACTCTGTGAGATGAATTCACACATCACAAAGCAGTTTCTCCGAAATCTTCTTTTTGGTTTTCCTATGAGGATATTTCCTTTTTCACTATAGGCCTCAATGCACTCCAAATATCCCTTTGCAGATCCCCTGAAAAGTGTGTTAGCAAACTGCTCCATGAAAAAGTAAGTTGTAACTCAGTGAGATGAATTCACACAATACAAAGAACTTTCTCAGAAAGCTTCTTGTTAGTTTTTATCTAAGGATATTTCCTAAGTAACCATAGGCTTCAATGCCATCCAAAATATCCCTCTCACATTCCCCAGAAACAGTGCTAGCAAACTGATCCATGAAAAGGATCGTGTAACTCTGTGAGATGATTTAAGAAATCCAAAAGCAGTTTCTCAGAAAGCTTCTTTCTAGTATTTATATGATGATATTTACTTTGTCACCACAAGTTACAATGTGCTCCGAAATATCCCACTGCAGATTTCAAAAAAAGTGTTAACAAACTGCTAAATGAAAAGATCACTGCAATTCTGTGAGATGAATTCACACATCACAAAGCAGTTTCTCACAGAGCTTCTTTCTAGTTTTTATCAGAGGATATTTCCTTTATCAACATCGGCCTCAATGCACTCTGAAATATCCCTTTGCAGATTCCATGAAAACAGTTTTAGCAAACTGCTCCATGAAAAGTAAGGTGTAACTCTGTGAGATGAATTCACATATCTCAAAAAACTTTGTCCAAAACTTCTCTCTTGTTTTTATCTGTGTATATTTCCATTTTCACCAGAGGACCCAGTGCGTTCCCCAATATCCCTGTTCAGACTCCACAAAAACAGTGTTAACAATCTACTCTGTGAAAACACAGGTGTAATTCAGTGAGATGAATTAACACATCACAAAACAGATTCTCATAAAACTTTTCAAAGTTTTATATGATTATATTTCCTTTTTCACCATAGGCTTCAATGCGATCCAAAATATTCTTCCTCAGATTCCACAAAAACATTGCCAACAGACTGATGCACGAAAAGAATCATGTAGCTCTGTGAGATGAATTAAGATATCACAAAGCCATTTCTCAGAAAGCTTCTTTCTTGTTTTTATACGAGGATATTTCCTTTTTCACCATAAGCTTCAATGCGCTCTGAAATATACCACTGCAGATTCCAAGAAAATAGTGTTAGCAAACTCGTCAATGAAAAGAACAGTGTAACTCTGTGAGATGAATTCACACATCAAAAAGCAGTTTTTCAGAAAACTTCTTTTTGGTTTTCATCTCTGGATATTTCCCTTGTCACCATTGGCTTCAATGCGCTGCCAAATATCCTATTGCAGATTCCTTGAAAACAGTGTTATCAAACTGCTCAATGAAAAGAACGACGTAGCTCTGTGTGACGAATTCACACATCACAAAGCAGTTTCTCAGAAAGTTTCTTTCTAGTTTTAATCTCAGGATATTTCCTTTGCCACAATAGGCTTCAATGCAATCCTAAATATCCTTTCTAAGTTTCCTCAAAAACAGGGCTACCAAACTGCTCCATGAGAAGAACAGTGTATATCTGTGAAATGAATTCACATAACATAAAGAAGTTTCTCAGAAAGCTTCTTTATGGTTTTTATCTACAGTTATTTCCTTTATCACCATAGGCTTCAAAGCACTCCAAAATACCCTATTGCAGATTCCACGGAAACAGTGTTATCAAACTGCTCAATGAAAAGCATGTTGTATATCTGTGATATGAAATTGCACATCATAAACAGTTTCTCAGAATGCTTCTTTCTAGTTTTTACCTGAGGATATTTCTCTTTTTACTATACGCCTCAATGTGCTCCCCAATACCACTGTGCAGACCCCAAAAAAACAGTGTTAGCAGTCTACTCTGTGAAAACACAGGTGTAACTCAGTGAGATGAATTAACACATCACAAAACAGTTTCTCATAAAGCTTCTTTCCAGTTTTTGTATGATTATATTTCCTTTTTAACCACAGGCTTCAATGCGATCCAAAATATTCTTCCTCAGATTCCACAAAAACATTGCTAACAGACTGATCCATGAAAAGAATCATGTAGCTCTGTAAGATGAATTAAGACATCACAAAACCATTTCTCAGGAAACTTCTTTCTTGTTTTTATATGAGGATATTTCCTTTTTCACCATAAGCTTCAATGGGCTCTGAAATATACCATTGCAGATTACAAGAAAATAGTGTTAGCAAACTCGTCAATGAAAAGAACGGTGTAACTCTGTGAAATGAATTCACACATCAGAAAGCAGTTTTTCAGAAAACTTCTTTTTGGTTTTTATCTCTGGATATTTCCTTTGTCACCATTGGCTTCAATGCACTGCCAAATATCCTATTGCAGATTCCGCGAAAACAGGGTTATCAAACTGCTCAATGAAAAGAATGATGTAGCTCTGTGAGATGAATTCACACATCACAAAGCAGTTTCTCAGAAAGCTCCTTTCGTTTTTATCTGAGGATATTTCTTTTACACTGTAGTCCTCAATGTGCTCCCAAATATCCTTTTGCAGATTCCACGAAAACAGTGTTAGCAATCCGCTCCATGAAAACAATGACCTAACTCTGTGAGATGATTTCACACATCAGAAAAAACTTTCCAGAAACCTTCTTTCTAGTTCTTGTCTGAGAATATTTCTTTTGTCACCTTAGGCTTCAATGCAATCTAAAATATTCCTTCTCAGATTCCCCAAAAATTGTGCTACCAAACTAATTCATGTAAAGAATCATGTAACACTGTGAGAGGAATTAATACATCACAAAGCAGTTCCTCAAAAAGCTTCTTTCTAGTTTTTGTGTGAGGATAGTTCCTTTTTCACCATAGGCCTCAATGCGCTCGTGAATATCCCTTTACAGATTCCATGAAAACAGTGTTAGCAAACTGCCCCATGAAAAGAAAGGTGTAACTCTGAGGTGAATTCACATTTGAGAAAACAGTTTCTCATAAAGCTTCTTTCTGGTTTTCATCTGGGGATATTTCCTTTGTCACCATATTCTTGAAAGTGCTCCCAAATATCCTATTGCAGATTCCACGAAAATAGGGTTATGAATCTCATCAATGAAAACAACAGTGTTTCCCTGTGAGTTGAATTCACACATCAAAAAGTAGTTTCTCAGAAATCTTCTTTCGAGTTTTTATCTGAGGAAATTTCCTTTTTCACCATAGGCCTCAATGTGCTCCCATATATCACTTCGCAGTTTTGACAAAAACAGGATTTGCAAGCTGCTCCATGAAAAGAAAGGTGTAACTCTGTGAGATGAATTCACACATCATAAAGCAGTCTCTCAGAAAGGTATTTTCTAATGTTCATATGAGTATATATTTTTTTCCAATATAGGTCTCAATGTGCTCCCAAATATCCCTTTGCAGATGCCAATAAAACAGAGTTAACAAACTGCTCCATTAAAAGAAAGCTGTAGCTCTGTGGGATTAATTCATATATCACAAAGAACTTGTCAGACAGTTTCCTTCTAGTTCTTATCTGGGAATATTGTGTTTGTCACCATGTTCATCAAAGCAATCCAAAACATTCTGTCTCAGAATCCCCAAAACGGTGCTACCAAACTGATCCATGAAAAGAATCCTGTAACTCTGTGAGATGAATTAACACATCATGAAATGGTTTTTCAGAAAGCTTCTTTCTAGCTTTTATATGAGGATATTTCCTTTGTCACCTTAAGCTTCAATGAACTCCAAAATATCAGACTGCAGATCCCAAGAAAACAGTGGTAGCAAACTTCTTAACAAAAATTACAGTGTAACTCTGTGAGATGAATTCATGCATCACAAAGAGGCTTCTCAGTAAGCTTCTTTTTGGTTTTTGTCTGAGGATATTTCCTATTTTACGATCGGCCTCAACTCGCTCCCAAATATCCCTTTGCAGATTCCACGATAACAGTGTTAGCAAACTGTTCCATGAAAAGAAAGGTGTAACTGTGAGATGAACTCACACATCACAAAAAACTTTCTCATAAGGCTTCTTTCTAGTTTTCATCTGAGGATATTTCCTTTGTCACCATAGGCTTCAATGAGATCCAAATTATCCCTTCTCAGATTAACCAAAAACAGTGCTACCAAACTTATCCATGAAAAGAATCATGTGGCCAGGCGCGGTGGCTCAAGCCTGTAATCCCAGCACTTTGGGAGGCCGAGACAGGCAGATCACAAGGTCAGGAGATCGAGACCATCCTGGCTAACACGGCGAAACCCCGTCTCTACTAAAAACACAAAAAATTAGCCAGGCGAGGTGGCGGCACCTGTGGTCCCAGCTACTCGGGAGGCTGAGGCAGGAGAATGGCGTGAACCCGGGAGGCGGAGCTTGCAGTGAGCTGAGATCTGGCCACTGCACTCCAGCCTGGGCGACAGAGCGAGACTCCGTCTAAAAAAAAAAAAAAAAAAAAAAAAAGGAAAAGAATCATGTAACTCTGTGAGATGATTAAACACTTCAGAATACAGTTTCTCAGAAAGTTTTTTCTAGTTTTTATCTAAGGGTATTTCCTTTGTTACCATAGGCTTCATTAGGACCCAAAATATTCCTTCTCAGATTCCCCAAAACCATTGCTACCAAACTGTTCCAAGAAAAGAATCATGTAAAACTGTGAGATGAATTCACAAATCACAAAGCAGTTTCTCAGAAAGTTTCTTTCTAGTTTTTTTTTTTTTTTTTTGAGAATAGTCCCTTTTTCACCATTGGCCTCAATGAGCTCCCAAATATCCCTCTGTAGATTCCACGAAGACAGTGTTAGCAAACTGCTCCATGAAAAGAAAAGTGTATCTCTGTGAGAGGAATTCACACATCACAAAACAATTTCTTAGAAAACTTCTTCTGGTTTTTGTCTGGGGGTATTTCCTTTGTCACCATATTCTTCAATGCGCTCCCAAATATGCTATTGCAGATTCCATGAAAACAGTGTTATCAAACTCCTCAATGAAAACAACTGTGTATCCACATTAGTTGAATTCACACATACAAAAGTAGTTTCTCAGAAACCTTCTTTCTAGTTTTTATCTGAGGATATTGCCTTTTTCACCATAGGCCTCAATGCGCTCCTGTATATCACTTTGCGGATTCCAAAAAAACAGGCTTTGCAATCTGCTTCATGAAAAGAAACGTGTAGCTCTATGAGATGAATTCACACATCACAAAGAAATTTCTCAGAAAGCTTCATTCTAGTTTTTATCTGAGGATATATCCTTCGTCACCATAGGGTTATCAACATCGGCCTCAATGCAATCCAAAATATCCCTTCACAGATTCCCCAAAAACAGCGTTACCAATGTTCTCCATGAAAAGTATGGTGTAACTCTGTGAGATGAATTCAAACATCACACAGCTGCTTCTCAGAAATCTTTTTTCTAGCTTTTGTCTGAGGATATTTCCTTTTTCAACATTTGCCTCAATGCACTCGCAAATATCTCTTTGCAGATTTCAAAAAAAAGTGTTTGCAAATTGCTCCATGAAAAGAAAGGTGTAAGTCTGTGAGTTGAATTCACACATCACAAAGAAGTTTCTCAGAAAGCTTCTTTTTGTTTTGTTTCTTAGGATCATTCCTTTGTCACCATAGGCTTCAATGAGCTCCCAAATATCCTATTGCAGATTCCACAAAAACAGTGTTATCATACTGCTCAATGAAAACAACAGTGTATCTCTGTGAGATGAATTCACACATCTAAATGTTGTTTCTCTGAAAGCTCCTTTGTAGATTTTATCTGAGGATATTTACTTTTTGACCATACTCTTCAATGTGATCTGTAATGTACCATCACAGATTCCACAGAAAAACAGTTAGCACACTTGTCAATGAACAGAATGGTGTAACTCTGTACGATTAATTCACAAATCACAAAGAAATTTCTCAGAATGTTTCCTTCTAGATTTTATCTGAGGATATATCCTTTGTCACCACAGGCTTCAATGCGACCGAAAATATTCCTTCTCAGATTCCCGAAAAACAGTGTCACCAAACTGCTCCATGAAAAGAATCACGTAACCCTGTAAGATGAATTCACACATCACAAAGCAGTTTTTCAGAAAACTTCTTTCTACTTTTTTTCTGAGGATATGTCCTTTTTCACCATTTGCCTCAATGCACTTGCGAATATCCCTTTGCAGATTCCACGAAAATAGTATTAGCAAACCGCTCCATGAAAATAAAGGTGTAAATCCATGAGATGATTTCACACATTTCAAAGCAGTTTCTCAGAAAGTTTGTTTTTGTTTTTTGTCTGATTATAATTCCTTTGTCACCATAGTCTTTGATGTGCTCCTAAATAACTCTTCTCAGGTACCACAAAAACAGAGATGATGGACTGTTCAACCAACAAAAAGGTAAAACTTTATGAGATGAATACAAACCGTTTCTTGAAAAGCTTCTCTCCAGTTTTCATCTGAAGTTATTTCCTTTTTCACCATAGGCACCTAGGAGGTGTCGAATATCCCTTTGCAGATTCCATAAAAACAGTGCTACCAAACTTCTCAAATGAAACAAAGGTGTAACACTGTGTGATTAATTCACCTATCACAAAGAAATTTCACAGAAAGCTTCTTTCTAGTCTTTATCTCTGGATATTCCCTTTTCCATCATCAGCTTCCATGCACTCCAAAATATCCGTTCTCAGACATCACAAAAGCAGTGCTACCAAACTGATCCATGAAATGAATTGTGTATCTCTGTGAAATGAATTAACACAACACAAATTGGTTTCTCAGAAAGATTCTTTCTAGTTTTAATATGAGGATATTTTCTTTGTCACCATAATCTTCAATGTGCTCCAAAATATCACATTGAAGATTCTAAGGAAAGAGTCTTAACAAACTGCTCAATGAAAAGAACAGTGTAACTCTGTGAAATGAATTCACACCTTACAAAGCAGTCTCTCAGGAAGCTTCTTTTTGTTTTTTATCTGATTATATTCCCCTCGTCACCATAAGCTTCAATGCACTCCCAAATGTCCTACTGCAGATTCCACGAAAACAGTGTTATCAAACTGCTCAATGAAATGAATGGTGTAACTCTGTGAGGTGAATTCACACATAAAAAATCAGTTTCTCAGAAAGCCACCTTGTAGTTTCTATCTCAGCATATTTACTTTTTCACTATAGGCCTCAATGGACTCCAAAATATCCCTTTGCAGATTCCACGAAAACAGTGTCAGAAAACTGCTCCATGAAAAGAACAGTGTAGTTCTGTGAGATGAATTCATACATCACAAAAACTTTCTTAGAAAGATTCTTCCTAGTTTTTATCTCATATTACCTTTGTCACCATAGGCTTCTATGCAATCCAAAATATCCCTTCTCAGATTCCCCAAAAACAGTGCTACCTAACTGAACCATGAAAAGGATCCTGTAACTAAGTGCATTGAATTAGCATATCACAATGCCGTTTCTCAGAAAGCTTCTTTCTAGTTTTTATATGAGGATATTTCCTTTGTCACCATAAGCATAAATGCATTCCGCAATACCAGATTGCAGATTGGAAGAAAACAGTGTTAGCAAACTGCTCAATGAAAAGTGTAACTCTGTCAGATGAATTCACACATCACAAAGAAGTTTCTCAAAAAGTTTCTTTCTAGTTTTTATTTGAGGATATTTACTTTTTCACCATTTGTCTCAATGCACTCCCAAATATCCCTTTGCAGATTCCACGAAAACAATGTTAGCAAACTGCTTCATGAAAAGAAAGGTGTAACCCTGTGAGATGAATTCAAATTTCAAAAAGAACTTTCTCAGAAATTTCTTTCTAGTTTTTATCTGAGGATATTTACTTTGTCACCATAGGCATTAATACTATTGAAAATATCCCCTTTAGATTAATCAAAAACAGCACTGCTAAACTGATCCATGAAAAGAGTCGTGTAACTCTGTGAGATGAATTAACCCATCACAAAGCGGTATCTCAGAAAGCTTCTTTCTAGGTTTTCCATGAGGATATTTCCTTTGTCAAGATAAGATTCCACATGCTCCGAAATATTCCATTGCAGAATTCAACAAAGCAGTGTTAGAAAAACTGATCAATGAGAAGATCAGTGTAACTCTGTGAGATGAATTCACACATCAGAAACCAGTTTCTCAGAAAGCTTCTTTCTCGTTTTTATCTGAGGGTATTTGTTATTTCACTACAGGCCTCAACGTGCTCACAAATATACCTTTGCAGATTCCACAAAAACTGTTAGCAAACTGCTCTATGAAAACAAATGTGCAAGTCTGTGAGATAAATTCACACATCACAAATAACTTTCTCAGAAAGCTTCCTTCTAGTTTTTATCTGAGGATATTTCCTTTGTCACCATAGGCTTCAATGTGATCCAAAATATTCCTTTTCAGATTCCCCAAAAACAGTGTTACCAAACTGCTCCATGAAAATAATGGTGTAACTCTGGGAGGTGAATTCACACATCACAAAGCAATTTCTGCAAAAACTTCTTTGTAGTATTTATCTGCATATATATTTTTTTCACCATAGGCCTCAGGGTCCTCCCAAATATCCATTTGCACATTACACAAAAACAGTGTTAGCAAACTTCTCCATGAAACAAAAGGTGTAACTTTGTGAGATGAATTCACACATCACAAAGAAGCTTCCCTGAAAGCTTCTTTCTAGTTGTTATCTGAGGATATTTCCTTTGTTGCCATGGGCTTCAATGCGACCCAAAATATCCCTTTTCAGACTCCACAAAAACAGTGTTACCAAACTGCTCCATAAAAGGAATGGTGTATTTCTGGGTGACGAATTCACACATCACAAAGCAGTTTCTCAGAAAGTTTCTCCTAGTTTTGAGGATATTTCTTTTGTCACCATTGGCTTCAAAGTGATCAAAAGTAACTCTTCTCATATTCTACAAAAACAGTGCTACCAAAGTTCTCCATGAAAGAAATGGTGTAACTCATTGAGATGAATTCACACATCACAAAGGACTTTCTCAGAAACCTTATTTCTAATTTTTATCTGAGGATTTTCCTTAGTCACCATAGGCTTCAATGAGATCCAAAATATCCCTTTTAGGATTACTCAAAAGGTGCTACCAAAACTACCAAACTTCTCCATGAAAACAATGGTGTAACTCAGTGAGATGAATAAACACATCACAAAATTGTTTCTCCGATAGCATCTTTGTAGTTTTTATATGAGGATATTTCCTTTGTCTCAATAAGCCTCAAAGCAGTCCAAAATATCATATTGCAGATTAAAAGAAAACAGTGTTAGCAAACTGGGCAATGAATAGAACAGTGTAACTCTGTGGGATGAATTCACACATCACAAAACAGTTTCTCATAAAGCCTCCTTCTAGTTTTTATCTCAGGATATTTACTTTTTCAATATAGGCCTCAAAGGGCTCTGAAATATCCCTTCGGAGATTCCACAAAAACAGTGTCAGAAAACTGCTCCATGAAAAGAAAGGTATTTCTCTGTGAGATGAATTCACACATCACAAAAACTTCCTAAGAAAGCTTTTTTCTAATTTTTATCTGACGATATTCCCTTCATCACCATAGGCTTCGAAGCGATCTAAAATGTCCCTTCTCAAATTCCCCCAAAACAGTGCTACCAAACTGCTCCATGAAAAGTTTTGTGTAAATCAATGAGGTGAATTCATGAATCACAAAGTAGTTTCTCAGAAAGCTTCTTTCTACTTTTTGTCTGGGGATATTTCCTTTGTCACCATAAACTTCAATGCGTTCTGAAATATCCCATTGGAGATTCCAAGAAAGCAGTGTTAGCGAACAGCGTAACTCTGTAAGATGAATTCACACATCACAAAGAAGTCTCTAAAAGTTTCTTTCTAGTTTTCATCTGAAGATATTTCCTTTTTCACCATAGGCCTCAATGCACTCCCAAATATCCCTCTGCAGATTCAGATTCCACCACAACAGTGTTAGCAAAGTGCTCTATGAAAAGGAAAGTTATAATTCTGTGTGATGAATTCAAACATCATGAAGAACTTTCTCAGAAATCTTTCTAGTTTTTAACTGAGGATATTTACTTTGTCACCATAGGCTTTAATGCAATCCAAAATATCCCCTATCAGATTAACCAAAAACAGTGCTACCAAACTGCTCTATGAAAAGTATGGTGTAACTCTGTGAGATGAATTAACACATCACAAAACTGTTTCTCAGATAGCATCTTTCTCGTTTTTGTATGAGGATATTTCCTTTGTCACCATAAGCTTCAAAACGCTCTGAAATATCCTATTGCAGGTTCCATGAAAACATTGTTAGCAAACTGCTCAGTGAAAACAACAGTGCAACTCTGTGAGATGAATGTACACATCACAAAGCAGTTTCACAGAAAGCTTCTTTCTAGTTTTTATCTGATGATATTCCCTTTGTCACTGTAGGCTTCATTGCAATCCAAAATATCCCTTCTCAAATTCCCCAAAAACAGTGCTATCAAACTGCTCCATGAAAAGTTTTGTGTAAATCAATGAAATGAAATCACGAATCACAAAGTAGCTTCTCAGAAAGTTTCTTTCTAGTTTTAGTTTGAGGATATATCCTTTGTCAGCATAAACTTCAATGCACTCTGAAATATCCCATTGCAGATTCCAAGAAAACAGTGTTAGCAAACTGCTCAATGAAGAGAACAGTACAACTCTGTAAGATGAATTCACACATCACAAAGAAGTCTCTAAAAGTTTCTTTCTAGTTTTTATCTGAGGATATTTACTTTTTCACCATAGGCCTCAATGCACTCCCAAATATCCCACTGCAGATTCCACCACAACAGTGTTAGCAAAGTGCTCCATGAAAAGGAAAGGTGTAATTCTGTGTGATGAATTGAAACATCACAAAGAACTTTCTCAGAAATCTTCTTTCTAATTTTTATCTGAGGATATTTACTTTGTCACCATAGGCTTTAATGCAATCCAAAATATTCCCTATCAGATTAACCAAAAACAGTGCTATCAAACTGCTCCATGAAAAGTATGGTGTAACTCTGTGAGATGAATTAACTCATCACGAAGCTGTTTCTCAGATAGTATCTTTCTCGTTTTTGTATGAGGATATTTCCTTTGTCACCATAAGCTTCAAAGCGCTCTGAAATATCATATTGCATATTGAAAGAAAACAGTGTTAGCAAACTGCTCAATGAAAAGAACAGTGTAACTCTGTAAGATGAATTTATATATCACAAAACAGTTTCACAGAAAGCTTCTTTCTAGTTTTTATCTGAGGATATTTGCTTTTTCACCATAGGCCTCAATGAGATCCAAAACATCCCTTCTCAATTTCCATGAAAACAGTACTACCAATCTGCTCCATAAATAGAATGGTGTAAATCTGTAAGATGAATTCGCACACCGCAAAACTGTTTATCAGAAATCTTCTTTCTAGTTTTTAACTGAGGATATTTCCTTTTTCACCATATTCCTCAATGCGCTCCCAAATATCCCATTGCAGATTCCATGAAAAAAAGTGTTAGCAATCTTCTCAATGAAAAGAGAAGTGTACCTCTGTCAGATGAATTCACACATCAAAAGGAAGTTTCTTAGAAAGTTGTTTTATAGTTTTTATCTGGGGATGTTTCCTTTTTCACCATAGGCCTCAAGGCGCTCCAAAATATCCCTTTGCAAATTCCACGAAAAGAGTGTTAGCAAGCTGCTCCATGAAACGAAAGGTGTATTTTGTTTGTCATTACAGGCTTCAATGCCATCCAATATATCCCTTCTCAGATTTCCCAAAAACAGTTCAACCAAACTGCTCCATGAAAAAAATCATGTAACTCTGGGAGATGAATTAGCAAATCAAAAAGCAGTTTCTCAGAAAGCTTCTTTCTAGTTTGTGTATGAGGATATTTCCATTTTTACTATAGGCCTCAATGCACTTGCAAATATCCTCTGCAGATTTCACGAAAATAGTGTTAGCAAACTACTCCATGAAAAGAAACATGTAAATCTGTGAGATGAATTCACAAATCACAAAGCAGTTTCTCAGAAACCTTTTTTTGGTTTTTATCTAAGAATATTTCCTTTGTCAACATAGGTTTCAATGCACTCCAAAATATGCTATTGCAGATTCCTCAACAACAGTGTTATCAAATTGCTCCAAGAAAAGAATCATTTAACTCTGTGAGATGAATTCACAAATTACAAAGCAGTTTCTCAGAAAGATTCTTTCCAGTTTTTATCTGAGAATATTTTCTTTGTCACCATAAGCTTCACTGTGCTAAGAAACATCCCATTGCAGATTCCAAGAAAACAGTGTTAGCAAACTGCTCAATGTAAAGAACGATGTAACTCTGTAAGATGAATTAACCCATCACAAAGCAGTTTCTCAGAAAGCTTCTATCTAGTTTTTATTTGAGGATATTTCCTTTTCCACCCTAAGTTTCAATGCACTCTGAAATATCAGACTGCAGATTCCAAGAAAACAGTATTAGTAAACTGCTCCATGAAAAGAACAGTGTAACTATGTGAGGTGAATTTACACATCGCAAAATAGTTTCTCAGAAATCTTCTTTCTAGTTTTTGTCTCAAAATATTTCCTTTTACACCATAACCCTCAATGCACTCCCAACTATCCCTTTGTAGATTCCGTGAAAATACTTATAGCAAACTACTCCATGAAAAGAAAGGTGTGAATCTGTGAGATGAATTCACACATCATAAATCAGTATCAGAAATCTTTTTGGTTTTTGTCTGAGGATATTTCCTTTATTATGATAGATCTCACCTCACTTCCAAATATCGCTTTGCAGATTCCCCAAAAACAGTGTTAGCAAACTGCTCCTTGAAAAGAAAGATGTAACTCTGTGAGATGAATTCACACATGAGAAAACAGTTTCTCAGAAAGTTTCTTTTTGGTTTATGCCTGGGGATATTTCCTTTGTCACCATATTCTCAACTCTCAAATATCCTATTGCAGATTCTACAAAATGAACAGTGTAATTCTGTGACTTGAATTCACACAACACAAAGTCCTTTCTCAGAAAGCTTCTTTTTGGTTTTTCTGTTAGGATTTTTCCTTTGTCACCAGAGACTTCAATACGCTCCCAAATATTCTGTTGCAGATTCCATGAAAGCAGTGTTATCAACTTGCACAATGAAAAGAATGGTGCAACTCTGTGAGATGAATTCACACATCACAAAACAGTTTCTCAGAAAGCTTCTTTCTAGATTTTTCTGAGGATATTTCCTTTTTCACAATAGGCTTCAAAGCGTTCCCAAATATCCCTTTGCAGATTCCACGAAAACTCTGTTAGCCAACAGCCCCATGAAAAGAAAGGTTTATCTCTGTGGGATAATTTCACACATCACAAAGAAGTGCCTCAGAAAGATTCTTTATAGTTTTTATCTGAGAATATTGCCTTAGTCACTATAGGCTTCAATGCCATCAATAGTATCCCCTCTCAGATTGCCCAAAAACAGTGCTACGAAACTGATCCATGAAAAGAATCACGTAACTCTTTGAGAGGAATTAACACATCACAAAGTGGTTTCTCAGAAAGCTTCTTTTTTTTTTTTTTTTTCTGAGTATATTTCCTTTGTAACCATAAGCTTCAAAGTGCTCTGAATTATCCCATTGCAAATTCCAAGAAAACAGTGTTACCAAACTTCTTAGTGTAAAGAACAGGGTAATTCTCTGATATGAATTCACACATCACAAAGCAGTTTCTCAGAAACCTTTTTTCTAGTTTTTGTCTGAGAATATTTCTTTTATCACAATAAGCTTCAATGTGGTCCAAAATATGCCATTGTAGATTCCAAGAAAACAGTGTTAGCAAACTGCTTAATGAGGACAGTGTAACTCAGTTAGCTGAATTCACACATCTCAAAGCAGTATCTCAAAAAGCTTCTTTGGTTTTTATCTGAAGATATTTCCTTTGCACCATAGGCTTCAATGAGCTCCCAAATATCCTCTTGCCGATTCTATGATAACAGTGTTATCAAACTGGTCGATGAAAAGAATGGTGTAACTATGTGAGATGAATTCACAAATCACAAAACAGTTTCTCAGAAAGCTTTCTTCTTGTTTTTATCTGATTATATTTCTTTTTTCACTGTAGGCCTCAATGTGCTCCCAAATATCCCTTTGCAGGTTCCATGAAAACTCTGTTAGCAAACTGTTCCATGAACAGAAAGGTGTCATTCTGTGAGACGAATTCACACAACACAGAGAACTTTCTCAGAAAGCTTCTTTATAGTTGTTATCTGAGGATATCTTCCTTTTCACCATGGACTTTAATGTGATCCAAAATATCTCTCTCAGATTCCATGAAAACAATGATAACACACTGATCCATGAAAAGTTTCATGTTTTGCTGTGAGAAGAATTAACACATCACAAAGCAGCTTCTCAGAGCTTATTTTTCATTTTTATAAGAGAATATTTCATTTGTCATCATAGGCTTCAATGCGATCAAAATATCCCTTCTCAGATTCCCAAAAACAGTGCAATCAAACTGCCACACAAAAAGAATCGTGTAACTCTGAGATGAATTCACACATCACAAAGAAGTTTCTCAGAAACCTTGTTTCTAGTTTTTGTCTGAGGATGTTTCCTTTGTCGCCATAAGGTTCAATGTGCTCTGAAATATCCCATTGCAGATTCCAAGAAAACAGTGTTAGCAAACTGCTCAGTGAAAAGAACAGTGTAACTCTGTGAGATGAATTGACACAACACAAAGCAATTCTTCAGAAAACTTCTTTTTGGTTTTCTTCTGAGGATATTTCCTTTGTCACCATAATCTTCAAGGCACTCCCAAATATTCTATGATAGATTCCATGAAAAAAGTGGTATCAAATGGCTCAATAAAAGCAATGACATAGCTCAGTGAGATGAATTCACACATCATAAAGCAGTTTCTCAGAAAACTTCTTTCTAAATTTTATGTGAGGATATTGACTTTTTCACTATAGTCTACAATGCACTCCCAAATATCCCACTGCAGATTGCACAAAAACAGCATTAACAAACTGCTACATTAAAACAAACATGTAACTCAGTGAGGTGAATAAACACATCACAAAGCAGTTTCTCAGAAACCATATTTCTGTTTTCATATGTGGATGCTTCTCTTGTCACCATAGACCTCAATCCGATTCAAATATCCCTTCTCAGATTCCCCTTAAACAGTGCTACCAAACTGCTCCATGAAAAGAGTCATGTAATGCTGTGAGATGAATTAACACATCTCAAAGCGGCTTCTCAGAAAACTTCTTTCTAGTTTTTATTTGAGGATACTTCCTTTGTCACCATATGTTTCAATGTGATCCAAAATATCCCTTCTCAGATTCTGCAAAAACAGTGGTAACAAATTGCTCCATGAAAATAATCGTGTAACACTGTGAGATGAATTCAGAAAACACAAAGCAGTTTCTCCAGAAGCTTCTTTCTTGTTTTTGTCTCAGGATATTTCCTTTATCACCATAAGCTCCAATGCACTCTGAAATATCCCACTGTAGCTTCCAAGAAAAGAGTGTTAGCAAATTGCTTAATGAAAACAACAGTGTAACTCTGTTTGTTGAATTCACACATCACACGGCAGTTTCTCAGAAAGCTCCTTTCTAGTTTTTATCTGAGGATATTTCCTTTGTCACCATAGTCTTCAATGAGATCCGAATTATCCCTTCTCAGATTCCATGAAAATTGTGCTAGTAAACTGCTCCATGAAAAGAAATGTGTAACTCTGTGAGATGAACGCACACATCACAAAGAAGTTTCTCAAAATGCTTCTTTCTAGTTTTTATCTGAGGATATTTCGTTTGTCACCACAGGCTTCAATGCGATCCAAAATATCCCTTTTCAGATTACCCAAAACAAAGCTATCAATTTTTTCCATGAAAAGAATTATATAACTCTGCAATGAATTCACAAATCAAAAAGCAGTTTCTCAGAATGTTTCTTCATAGTTTTCGTCTGATGATATTTACTTTTTCACAATAAACTTCAATGCGCTCCATAGTATCCCATCATAAATTCCAAGCTAACTGTGTTAGCAAACTGCTCAATGAAAAGAACAGGATAACTCTGTGAGTTGAATTCACATATCACAAAGCAGTTTATCAGAAAGCTTCTTTTTGATTTTCCTATGGGGATATTTCCTCTATCACCATAGGCTTCAATGTACTCCAAAATATCCTATTGCAGACTTCTCGAAAACAGTGTTATCAAGTAGCTCAAAGCAAAGAATGGTTTGGCTCTGTGAGATGAATTCACCCATCACATAGCAGATTCTCAGAAAGCTTCCTTCTAGTTTTTATCAGAGAATATTTCCTCTTTCACCGACGGCCTCAATGTGCTCCCAAATAAACCTTTGCAGATTCCATGAAAAGAGGGTTAGCAAATTGCTCCATGAAAAAAAAGGTGTAACTCTGTGAGATGAATTCACACATCACTAAGAACTTTCTCAGAACTCTTCTTTCTAGTTTTTATCTGAGGATATTTCCTTTGTCACCATAGGCTTCAATGCGATCCAAAATATCCTTTCTCAGATTCCCCAAAAACTGTGCTATCAAAGTGATCCATTGAAAGCATCGTGTAACTCTCTGATGTGAATTCATAAACTGCAAAGGAGTTTCTCAGAAAGTTTCTTTCTAGTTTTTGTCTGGGGATATTTAATTTTTAAGAGTAGGCTTCAATGCACTTCAAAATATGCCACTGCAGATTCTAAGAGAACAGTGTTAGTAAACTGCTCAATGCAAAGAGCATTGTAACTCTATGACATGAATTCACACATCACTAAGCAGTTTCTCAGAAAACTTCTTTCTCATTTTTTATGAGAATATTTCTTTTTTTGCTGTAAGCCTCAATTCACTTGCAAATATCCCTTTGCGGATTCCACGAAAACTGTGTAAGCAAACTGATCAATGAAAAGAAAGGTGTTCTCCGTGAGGTGAATTCACACATCACAAATAACTTTCAGAAAGCTTCTTTCTAGTTTTTATCGGAGGATATTTCTTTAGTCACCACAGGCTTCAGTGCGATCCAAAACATCCCATCTCTGATTTCCCCAAAAAAGTGCTACCAACTACCCCATGAAAAGAATCGTGTGTCTCTGTGAGATGAATTCACAAATCACAAAGCAGTTTCTCAGAAAGCTTCTTTCTAGTTTTGTCAGAGGTTATTTCCTATTTCACCACAAACTTCAAGGCCCTCGGAAATGTTCCATTGTTGATTCCAAGAAAACAGTGTTAGCAAATTGCTCAATGACAAAAACAGTGTAACTCTGTGAGTTAAATTCACACATCACAAAGCAGTTTCTCAGAAAGTTTCTTATTGACTTTTCTCTGACGGTATATTCCCTGTCACATAGCCTTCAATGAGCTACTAAATATCCTATTGCAGATTCCACGAAAAAAGTGTTATCAAACTGCACAATGAGAGGAAGGGTGTAACCTTGTGAGATGAATTCACACATCACAAAGCAGTTTCTCTGAAAGATTCTTTCTAGATTTTCTCTGAGGATATTTCCTTTTTCCATATAGGCCTCAATGGACTTCCCAAATATCTCTTTCAAGATTAAACAAAAACTGTGTTAGCAAACTGCTCCATGAAAAGAAAGGTGCAACTCTGTGAGAAGAATTCATACATCAGAAAGAACTTTCTCAGATAGTTTCTTTCTAGTTTTTATCTGAGGATATTTCTTTAGTCACTATAGGCTTCAATGTGATCCAAAATATCCATTCTCACATTCCCCAAAAACAGTGCTACCAAATTGATCCATGAAAAGAATTGTGTAACCCTGTGAGATGAATTCACAGATCACAAATCAGTTTCTCAGAAAACTTCCCCTAGTTTTTGTCTGTGGATACTTAATTTTTCACAATAAGCTCAATGCACTGCAAGATATGCCATTGTAGATTCCAAGTAAGCAGTGTTACCAACTGCTGAATGAAAAGAACAGTGTAACTCTGTGCGTTCAATTCACACATCACAAGAAGTTTCTCAGAAAACCTCTTTCTAGTTTTTATCTGAGGATATTTCCTTAATCACCATAGGCCTCAATGTGCTCCCAAATATCCCTGTGCAGATTCTACAAAAACTGTCTTAGTGAATTGCTCCATGAAAAGAAACATGTAACTCTGTGAGATGAATTCACATATCATGTATAAATTTCTCAGAAAGCTTCTTTCTAGTTTTTATCTGAGGATATTACTTTTGTAAACATGGACTTCAATGCAATTGAAAATATCCTTTCTCAGATTCCACAAAAACAGTGTTAACACACTGATTCATGAAAGGAATCGTGTAAAGCCATGAGATGAATTAACACATCACGAAGCAGATTCTCAGAAAGCTTCCTTCTCGTTTTTATATGAGGATATTTCATTGTTCACCATATGCTTCATTGGGATTCAATATATCCCTTTTCATATTCCCCAAAAACAGTACTACCAAACTGCTTCATGAAAAGAATCGTGTAACTCTGGGATGAGTTCACAAATCACAAAGCAGTTTTTCAGAAATTTTCTTTCTAGTTTTTGTCTGAGGATATTCACTTTGTCAACATAAGCTTCAATGTGCTCTGAAATATCCCATTGCAGATTCCAAGAAACAGTGTTACCAAGCGGTTCAATGAAAAGAACAGTGTAACTCTGTGAGATGAATTGACAGAATACAATTCAGTTTCTCAGAAAGCTTCTTTTTGGTTTGCATCTGACGATATTTCCTATTTCACCATAGGCTTCAATGCACTCCCAAATATCCTATTGCAGCTTTCATGAAAAAAGTGTTATCAAACTGCTCAATGAAAAGAATGGTGTACTTCTGTGAGATGAAGTCACACATCAGAAAGCAGTTTCTCAGTAAGGCTCTTTCTAATTTTTATTTAAGGATATTGCCTTATTCACTTTAGGCCACAATGCGCTCCCAAATATCCCTTTACTGGTTCCACGAAAACAGTGTTAGCAAACGGATCACTAAAAGAAAGGTGTAACACAGTGAGATGAATTCACACATCAAAAAGAACTTTCTCAGAAAGCTTCGTTCTAGTTTTTACCTGAGTGTTTTTCGTTAGTCACCAAAGGCTTCAATGCGACCAAAAATATTCCTTCTCAGTTTTCCCAAAAACACTGCTACCAAACTGATACATGTAATCAATTGTGTAACTCTGTGAGATGAATTAACACATCACAAAGTAGTTTCTCTGAAAGCTTCTCTGTAGTTTTGATATAAAGATATTTCCTTCGTCACCTTAAGCTTCAATGTGCTCCAAAATATCCCATTGCAGATTACAAGAAAACAGTGTTAGCATACTGCCTAGTGAAAAGAACAGTGTATCCCTGTGAGATGCATTCACACATCAAAATGCAGTTTCTCAGAAAACTTATTTCTAGTTTTTAGATGACTATACTTCCTTTGAAAACGAAGACTTCAATACAATCCAAAATATCCTTTCTCAGATTCCGTGAAAACAGTGTTAACACACTGATCCATGAAAAGAATCCTGTAACTCTGTGAGATGAATTAACACATCAGAAAGCAGTTTCTCAGAAAATTTCTTTCTCGTTTTTATACGAGGATATTTCATTTGTCACCAAAGGCTTCTTGCGATTCAATATATCCCTTCTCAGATTCCCCCAAAACAGTGCTACCAAACTGTTTCATGAAAAGAATCATGTAACTCTGAGATGAATTCACAAATCACAAAGCAGGTTTTCAGAAAGCTTCTTTCTAGTTTTTTTCTGAGGATATTTCCTTTGTCAACACAAGCTTCAATGCACTCCAAAATATCCCATTGCACATTCCAAGAAAACAGTGTTTGCAAACCTTCAATGAAAAGAACAGTGTAACTTTGTGAGATGAATTGACACAATACAATTCTGTTTCTCAGAAAGCTTCTTTTTGGTTTTCATCTGAGGATATTTCCTATTTCACTGTAGGCTTTAATGAACTCTCAAATATCCTATTGCAGATTCCACAAAAAAAAGTGTGATCAAACTGCTCAATGAAAAGAACGGTGTACCTCTGTGAGATGAATTCACGCATCACAAGGCAGTTTCTCAGAAAGGCTCTTTCTAATTTTTATCTGAGGATATTGCCTTATTCACTTTAGGCCACAATGAACTCCCAAATATCCTTTACTGGTTCCACAAAAACAGGTGTTAGCAAACATATCCCTCAAAAGAAAGGTGTAACACAGTGAGATGAATTCACACATCAAAAAGAACTTTCTCAGAAAGCTTTGTTCTAGTTTTTACCTGAGTGTTTTTCCGTAGTCACCAAAGACTTCAATGCAACCACAAATATTCTTTCTCAGTTTCCTCGTAAACACTGCTACCAAACTGATACATGAAATCAATCGTGTAACTCTGTGAGATGAATTAGCACATCACAAAGCAGTTTCTCTGAAAGCTTCTCTGTAGTTTTGATATGAAGATATTTCCTTTGTCACCATAAGCTTCAATGTGCTCCAAAATATCCCATTGCAGGTTACAAGAAAACAGTGTTAGCATACTGCTTAATGAAAAGAACACTGTAACTCTGTGAATTGATTTCACACACGTCACTAAGGAGATTCTCAGAAAGCTTCTTTCTCCTTTCCCTATGAGGATATATCCTTTTTCACTATAGGCCTCAATGTGCTCCACAATATCCCTTTGCAGATTCCATGAAAACAGTGTTAGCAAACTGCTCCATGAAAAGCAAAGTGTTTCTGTGTGAGGTGAATTCACACAGCACAAAGAACTTTCTCAGAAAGGTTCTTTCAAGTTGTTATCTGAGGATATTTTCTTAGTCACCACAGCCTTCAATGTGATCCAAAATATCCCTTCTAAGATTCCACAAAAACAGTGCTACCAAACTACCACATGAAAAGAATCATGTAACTCTGTGATATGAATTCACAAATCACAAAGCAGTTTCTCGGAACGCATCTTCCTAATTTTTATCTGAGGATATTTCTTTAGTCCACAGAGGGTTCAATATGATCCAAAATATCTCCTCTCAGATTCCACAAAAATAGTGCTAACGAACTGATCCATGAAAAACATCGTGTAGCTGTGTGAGGTGAATTAACACATTACAAAGCAGTTTCTCAGAAAGCTTCTTTCTAGTTTTTGTATGAGGATATTTCCTTTGTCATGGTAAGCTTCAATGTGCTCTGAAATACCCCAGTGCAGATTCCAAGATAATAGTGTCAGCAAACTCCTCAGTGAAAACAACAGTGTAATTCGGTGAGATGAATTCACACATCACAAAACAGTTTCTCAGAAAGCTTCCTTCTACTTTTTATCTGAGGATATTTCCTTTTTCACCATAGGCCTCAATGAGCTCCCAAATACCCCATTGCAGATTCCCTGAAAAGAGTATTAGCAAATTGCTCCATGAAAAGAAAAGTGTAATTCTCTTGGTTGAATTTACACAACACAAAGAACTTTCTCAGGAAGCTTCTTTCTAGTTTTTATCTGAGGATATTTCCTATGTCAAAATAGGCTTCAAATGGATCCAAAATATCCTATCACAGTTTCCCCAGAAACAGTGCTATCAAACTGGTCCATGAAAAGAATCGTGTAACTCTGTGAGATAAATTCACAAATCTCAAAGCACAAATCATAGAGCAGTTTCTCAGAATGTTTCCTTTCAGGTTTTTTCTGAGTATATTTACTTTTTCACAATAAGCTTTCATGTGCTCCAAAATATCCCACCTTTGGTTCCAAGAAAACAGCATTAGCAAACTGCTCAATGAAAAGATTAGGGTAACTTGGTGAGTTGAATTCCCACATCACAAAGCACTTTATCAGAAAGCTTCTCTTTGGTTTTCTATGGGGATATTTCCTTTGTCACCATGGCCTTGAATGCACTCCCAAATATCCCTTTGCAGATTCTTCGAAAACAGTGTTCGCAAAGAGCTCCATGAAAAGAAAGTTGTAACTCTGTGAGATGAATTCACACATCAAAAATAACTTTCTCAGAAAGCTTCTTTCTATTATTTTTCTGAAGGTATTTCCTTTGTCACCATAGGCTCTAATGCGATCCAAAATATCTCTTCTCAGATTCCCCAAAAGCAGTGCTATGAAACTAACCCATTGAAAACATCATGTAACTCTGTGAGATGAATTCGCAAATCCCAAAGGAGTTTCTCAGAAAGTTTCTTTCTAGTTTTTGTCTGAGATATTTAATTTTTAACAATAGGCTTCAATGTGCTCCAAAATATGCCATTGCAGATTCTAAGGAAACAGTGTTAACAAACTGCTCAATGAAAAGAGCAGTGTAACTCTATGAGTTGAATTCACCCATCACAAAGCAGTTTCTCAGAAAGCTTCTTTCTAGTTTTTGTCTGAGGATATTTCCTTTTTCACCATAGGCCCCAATGTGCTCCCAAATATCCCTTTGTAGTTTCCACGATAAGAGCGTTAGCATTGTGCTCCATGAAAGAAAGGTGTGACTCTGTTAGATGAATTAACACATCCCAAAGAACTTTCTCAGAAAGCTTCTTTATGCCTTTTATCTGCAGATATTTCCTTTGTCACAATAGGCTTCAATGCGATCCACAATATCCCTCCTCTGATTCCCTAGAAACAATACTACCAAACTGATCCATTGAATACATCATATAACTCTGTGAGATGAATTCATAAATCACAAAGGAGTTTCTCAGAAAGTTTCTGTCTAGTTTTTGTCTGAAGACATTTACTTTTTAACAGTAGGCTTCAATGTGCTCCAAAATATGACATTGTAGTGTCCAAGAAAACAGTGCCAGCAAACTGCTCAATGAAAAGAACAGTGTAACTCTGGGAGATGAATTCACACATCACTAAGCAGTTTCTCAAAAAGCTTATTTCTCATTTTCCTATGATATATCCTTTGTCAATATAGTCTGCAATGCGCTTGCAAATATCCCTTTGTAGATCCCATGAAAACTGTGTTTAGAATCTGCTCCAGGAAAAGAAAGTTGTAACTCTGTGAGATTAATTCACACATCACAGAGAACTTTCTCAGAGCTTCTTTCTAGTTTTTAACTGAAGATATTTCTTTAGTCACCATAGTCTTAAATGCAATCCAAAATATCCCTTCTCAGATTTCCCAAAAACAGTGCTATCAAACTGATCCATAAAAAGAATCGTGTAACTCTGAGAGATGAATTCACAAATCACAAAGCAGTTTCTCAGAATGTTTCTTTCCTTTTTTTCTGAGGATGCTTGCTTTGTCACCATAAGCTTCAATGTGCTCTGAAATGTCCTATTGCAGATTACAAGAAAACAATGTTAGTAAACTACTCGATGAAAAGAAAGGTGTAATTCTTTGAGATAAATTCACACATCACAAAGTAGTTTCTCAGAAGGGTTCTTTATGGTTTTTATCTGAAGGTATTTCCTTTGTCATCATAGACTTCAAAGTGATCCAAAATATCCCTTCTCAGATTCCCTAAAAACAGTGCTACCAAACTGATCCATGAAAAGAATCGTGTAACTCCATTAGGTGAATCAACACAACACAAAGTGAATTCTCAGAAAGCATATTTCTATTTTTATATGAGGATATTTTCTATGTCACCATAGGCTTCAAAGCACTCTGAGATATCCCATTGCAGATTCCAAGAAAACAGTGTTATCAAAGTGTTCAATGAAAAGAAAAGTGTAACTCTGTGAGATGAATTCACACATCACTAAGCAGTTTCTCAGAAAGTTTCTTTCTGGTTGTTATTTGAGTATAGATTCTTTTTCACTAGAGGCTTCAATGCACTCAAAATATTCTAGTGCAGATTCCATGAAAACAGTGTTAGCAAACTGCTCATTGAAAAGATTGGTGTAACTCTGTGAGATGAATTCACACATCACAAAGCAGTTTCTCAGAAAGCTTCTTTTTGGTTTTTATCTGAGGATATTTCCTTTGTTACCATAGGCTTCAATGCACTCCCAATTAACCTATTACAGATTCCATGAAACAGTGATACCAAACTGCTCCATGAAAAGAAACGTGTAACTCTGTGAAATGAATTCACACATGACAAATAAGTCTCTCAGAGAGGTTGTTTCCAGTTTTTATCTGAGAATATAATCCTTTGTCACCATAGGCTTCAAAGCAATCCAAAATATCCCTTCTCAGATTCCCCCAAAACAGTGCTACCAAAATGATACATGAAAAGAATCGTTTAACTCTGTTATGTGAATTAACACATCACAAAGTGATTTCTCAGAAACCTTCTTTCTAGTTTTTGTATGAGCATATTTCCTATGTCACCATAACCTTCAATGCGCTCCGAGATATCCCATTGCAGACTCCAAGAACACAGTGTTATCGAACTGTTCAATGAAAAGAAAACTGTAACTCTGTGAGATGAATTCACACATCACTAAGCAGTTTCTCAGAAAGCTTCTTCCTAGTTATTATTTGAGTATAGATCCTTTATCACTAGAGACTTCAATGTACTCCCAAATATCCTAGTGCAGATTCCACAAAAAGTGTTAGCAAACTGCTCCATGAAAAGAGTGGTGTAACTGTGTGGTTCTTATCGTGGGATATTTCCTTTTTAACCTTATCCCTCTATGTGCTTTCAAATATCACATTGCAGATTCCATGATAAAAGTGTTACTAAATATTTCAATTGAAAGAATGATGTAACTTTGAGAGATGAATTCACACAGCACAAAGGAATTACATAGAAGTCTTTCTTTTGGTTTTTATCTGAGGATATTTCCTTTGACACCAGAAGCTTCAATGTGCTCCAAAATATCTTGTTGCAGATTCCACGAAATCAGTGTTATCAATCTGCTCAATGAAAAGAACAATGTAACTTGTAACATGAATTCACACATCACAATGAAGATTCTCAGAAAGCTTCTTTCTAGTTTTTATCTGAGGATACATCCCATTTCACCATAGGCTTCAACGTGCTCCCAAATATCCCTTTGCAGATTTCGCAAAAACAGTGTTATCAAACTGCTCCATGAAAAGAAAGGTGTACTTCTGTGAGATGAATTCACACATCACAAAGAACTTTCTCATAAAAGTTTCTTTCTAGTTTTCATCTGAGGATATTTCTTTTGTCACCATAAGCTTCAATGCACTCCGAAATATCCCATTTCAGATTCCAAGAAAACGATGTTACCAAAGTGCTCATTGAAAAGAACACTGATACTCTGTGAGATGAATTCACTAACCACAAAGCAGTTTCTCAGAAAGCTTCTTTTTGGTTTTTATCAGTATATTTCCTGTGTCACCATCAACTTCAATGCACTGCCAAAAAACTTGTTGAAGATTCCTCAAAACCGTATTATCAAACTGCTCCATGAAAAGAAAGGTGTTACTCGATGAGATGAATGCACTCATCACAAAGAAGATTCACAGAAAGCTTCTTTCTAGTTTTTGTCTGAGGATATTTCTTTGTCACCATGGGCTTTGATGCAATTCAAAGTATTCCTTCTCAGATTCCCCAAAAACAGTGCTACCAAACTGCGCCATGTTAAGATAAGTGTAACTCTGTGAGATGAATTCACACTTCACAAAAGAGTTTCACAGAAAGTTTCTTGTTGGTTTTTTTCTTAGGATATTTTGTTTGTCACCATAGGCTTCATTGCACTCCAAAATATCCTATTGTAGATTCCATGAAAACAGTGTTAGCAAACTGCTCCACAAAAAGAGTGGTGTAACTGTGTGAGATGAATTCACACATCACAAAGCAGTTTCTCAGAAAGTTTCTTTCTAGTTTTCATCTGAGAATATTACCCTTTTCACCATAGGTCTCAACTCGATCCCAAATATCACATTGTAGATTCCACAAAAACAGAATAACAAACTTCTCCATGAAAAGAAAGGTGCTACTCTGTGAGATGGATACACACTTCACATATAATTTTCTCAGAAATCTTCTTTCTAGTTTTTATCTGATTATATTTCCTTTGTCATCATAGGCTTCAATGCAATCCAAAATATCCCTTTTCAGTTTCCCCAATAACATGCTACCAATCTGCTCCATAAAAAGAATTGTGTGACACTGTGATATGAATTCAAAAATCACAAAACGGTTTCTCAGAAAGATTCATTCCAGTTTTTGCATTAGGATATTTCCATTTTCACCATAGGCCTCAATGCACTAGCCAATATCCCATTTGAGATTACACAAAAAGATTGTTATCAAACTGCTCCATGAAAGGAAACATGTGAATCTGTGAGATAAGTTCACACATCACAAAGCAGTTTCTCCGAGAGCTGTCTTTTGTTTTTTTTGTCTGAGGATATTTCTTTTGTCATCATAGGCTTCAATGCACTCCCAAACATCCCATTGCAGATTCCACGAAAACAGTGTTAGCAAACTACTCCAAGACAAGCATCATGTAACACTGTGAGATGAATACACACATCACAAAGCAGTTTCTCAGAGAGCTTCTTTCTAGTTTTTAAGTGAGGATATTTCCTTTGTCATATAGGCTTCGATGGGATCCAAAGTATCCCTTCTCAGATTCCCCCAAAACAGTGCTACCATTGTGCTCCATGAAAAGAGTGGTGTAACTGTGGAATGAATTCAATCCTCACAAAGCTGTTTCTCTGAAAGCTTCTTTCTAGTTTTTTTTTTTTTTTTTTTTTTTTGAGACGGAGTCTCGCTGTGTCTCCCAGGCTGGAGTGCAGTGGCGTGATCTCGGCTCACTGCAAGCTCCGCCTCCTGGGTTCACGCCATTCTCCTGCCTCAGCCTCCCAAGTAGCTGAGACTACAGGCGCCCGCCACCACGCCCGGCTAGTTTTTTGTATTTTTAGTAGAGACGGGGTTTCACCATGTTAGCCAGGATAGTCTCGATCTCCTGACCTCGTGATCCACCCGCCTCGGCCTCCCAAAGTGCTGGGATTACAGGCTTGAGCCACCACGCCCGGCCTCTTCTTTCTAGTTTTTATCTGAGGATATTACGTTTGTCACTATATTCCTCAATGCACTCCAGATATCCCATTGCAGATTCTACGAAAAAGTGTTAACAAACATTTCAATGAAAAGAATTGTGTAACTCTGTGAGATGAATTCACACATCACAAAGCAGTTTCTCAGAATAGTTCCTTTTGGTTTTTGTCTGAGGATATTGTCTTTGTCACTGTAAGATTCAATGTGATCCAAAATATTCCTTCTCAGATTCCTCAAAAACAGTGCTACCAAACTGATCCATAAAGAGTATCATGTAACTCAGTGAGATGAATTTAAAAATCCCAAAACAGTTTCACAGAAAGCATATTTCTAATTTTTGTATGAGGATATTTCTTTTTTCACTGTAAGCCTCAATGTGCTTGCAAATATGTGTTTGCATATTCTACGAAAATCGTGTTATGAAACTGCTCCATGAAAAGAAATGTGTAATTCGGTCATTTGAATTCACAGATCCCAAAACAGTTTCTCAGAAAGTTTCTTTTTGGCTTTTATCTGAGGATATTTCCTTTGTCACCACAAGCTTGAATACTCTCCCAAATATCCTATTGTAGATTCCACGAAAATAGCGTTATCTCACTGCTCTTTGAAAAGAATGGTGTAACGCTGTAAGACGAATTCATGCATCACCAAGCAGTTTCCCAGAAAGCTTATATCCATTTTTTATCTGAGTATATTTCTTTTTTCACTATAATCCTCAATGGAATCCCAAATATCCCTTTGCAGATTCCATGAAAACAGTATTACAAGACTGCTCCATGAAAAGATAGCTGTAACTCTGTGAGATGAATTCACACATCACAAAGAACTTCCTCAGAATGCTTCTTTCTAGTTTTTGTCTGAGGATATTTCCTTTGTCACCATAGGCTTCATGTAATCTAAAATATCATGTTGCTGATTCCATGAATACAGTGTTAGCAAACTGCTCCCAGAAAATAGTACTGGAACTCTGTGAGATTAATACACACATCACAAATCTATTTCTCAGAAAGTTTCTCGCTAGTTTTTCTCTGATTATATTTCCATTGTCACACTAGGCTTCAATGCGATCCAAAATATCCCTTCTCAGATTCCCCAAAAATAGTGTTAACAAACTTCTCCATTAAAGGAAATTGTAAGCCGGTGAGATGAATTCACAAATTATAAAGCACTTTGTCAGAAACTTCTTTCTAGTTTTTGTCTCAGGATATTTCCTTTGTCAACATAAGCTTCAATGCACTCCAAAATATCCCATTGCAGTTTCCAGGAAAACAGGGTTAGCAAGCTACTCAAAGAAAAGAACAGTGTAACTCTGTAGGACAAACTGACACACCACAAAGCAGTTTCTCAGAAAGCTTCATTTATGTTTTTATCTGAAGACATGTCCTTTGTCACCGTAGGCTTGAATGAGCTCCTAAATATGCTATTGCAGATTCCACGAAAACAGTGTTAGCAGACAGCTCAATGAAAAGAACAGTAAATCTGTGAGATGAATTCTGTGAGATGAATTTACACATCACAAATAAATTTCTCAGAAAGCTTCTTTCTAGTTTTTATATTAGGGTATTTCGTTTTTTTTTTTTTTTTACTTTGTTCAGTACTGTATACCCTGCACCTAGTCCAGTGCTACAAGTAGTATTTTATTTATTAATTAATTTTTATTTTTTTATTATACTTTAAGCTCAAGGGTACCTGTGCACAACGTGCAGGTTTGTTACATATGTATATATGTGCCATGTTGGTGTGCTGCACCCATCAACTTGTCAGCAGCCTTCAACTCCTCATTTACCTCAAGTATAACTCCCAATGTCATCTCTCACCCCTCCTTCCTCCCCAAAATAGGCCTCGGTATGTGATATTCCCCTTCCCATGTCCGAGTGATCTCAATGTCCAATTACCACCTATGAGTGAGAACATGCGGTGTTTGGTTTTCTGTTCTTGTGATAGTTTGCTGAGAATGATGGTTTCCAGCTGCATCCATGTCCCTACAAATGACACAAACTCATCCTTTTTTATGGCTGCATAGTATTCCAAGGTGTATGTGTGCCACATTTTCTTAATCCAGTCTGTCACTGATGGACATTTGGGTTGATTCTAAGTCTTTGCTGTTGTGAATTGTGCCATAATAAACATACTTGTGCATGTGTCTTTATAGCAGCATTATTTAATAAACCTTTGGGTATATCTCCAGTAATGGGAAGGCTGGGTCATATAGTATTTCTAGTTCTAGATACAATTTGTCAATTTCGGCTTTTGTTGTCATTGCCTTTGGTGTTTTAGACATGAAGTCCTTGCCCATGCCTGTGTCCTGAATGGTATTACCTTGGTTTTCTTCTAGGGTTTTTATGATATTATGTCTAACGTTTAAGTCTCTAATCCATCTTGAATTAATTTTTGTATAAGGAGTAAGGAAAGGATCCTGTTTCAGCTTTCTGCTTATGGCTAGCCAATTTTCCCATCACCATTTATTAAATAGGGAATATTTTCCCTATTTCTTGTTTTTGTCAGGTTTGTCAAAGATAAGATGACTATAGATGTGTGGTATTATTTCTGATGGCTCTATTCTGTTCCATTGGTCTATATCTCTGTTTTGGTACCAGTACCATGCTGTTTTGGTTACTGTAGCCTTGTAGTATAGCTTGAAGTCAAGTAGTGTGATGCCTCCCACTTTGTTCTTTTGGTTTAGACTGTCTTGGCAATGCGGGGCTCTTTTTTGGTTCCATATGAACTTTAAAGCAGTTTTTTCCAATTCTGTGAAGAAAGTCATTGGTAGCTTATGGGGATGGCATTGAATCTATAAATGACCTTGGACAGTGTGGTCGTTTTCACAATATTGACTCTTCCTATCCATGAGCATGATATGTTCTTCCATTTGTTTGTGTCCTCTTTTATTTCACTGAGCAGTCACCACAAGCTTCAATGGCCTCCAAAATATCCCATTGTGGATCCCAAGAAAACAGTGCTACCTAACAGCTACATGAAAAGTATCATGTAACATTGTGAGATGAATTCACAAATCACAAAGCAGTTTCTCAGAAAGCTTCTTTCTAGTTTTGGTCTGAGGATATTTCCTTTTTCCTAGTAGGCCTCAATGCACTCATGAATATCCCCTTGCAGACTTCACCAAAATAGTGTTAGCAAACTGTTTCATGAAAAGAAAGGTGTAAATCTCTGAGATGAATTCAAACATCAGTCAGCAGTTTCTCAGAAAGTTTCTTTTTGGTTTTTGTCTGAGGATATTTCGTTTGTCATCATAGTCTTCAATTTGCTTGAAAATATCCTATTGCAAATTCCCCAAAAACAGTGCCACCACAGTGATACATGATAAGAATCATGTAACTATGGGAGATGAATTAAGACATCACAAAACGGTTTCTCAGAAAACTTCTTGTTTTTATATGAGGATATTTGCTTTTTCACCATAAGCTTCAATGGTCTCCAAAATATCCAATCCAATTGCAGATTAAAAGAAAACAGTGTTTGCAAACTGCTCAATGAAAACAGCATTGTAACTCTCTGAGATGAATTCACACATCGCAAAGCAGTTTCACAGAAAGCTTCTTTCTAGTCTTTTCTGAGGATACTTTCTTTTTCACCATATTCCTCAATGTGCTCCAAAATATCCCTTTGCAGATCCACGAAAAGTGTTTTAGCAAACTGCTCCAAGAAAAGGATTGTGCTACTCTTTGATAGGAATGCACACATCAAAAATCAGTTTCTCAGAAAGCTTCTATCGAGTTTTTATCTGAGAATATAACCTTTGTCACCATAGGCTTCAATGTTATCCAAAATATCCCTTCTCAGATTTTCCAAAAACAGTGCTACCAAGCTGTTTCATGAAAAGAATCATGTAAATCTGTGAGATGAATTCACAAGTCAGAAAGCAGTTTCATAGTAAGCTTCTTTCTTGTTTTTGTCTGAGGATATTTGCTTTTTCACTGCAGGCCTCACTGAGTTCGTGAATATCCCTTTTCAGGTTCCATGAAAATAGTGTTAGCAAACTATTCCATGAAAAGAATGGTGTAAATATGTGAGATGAATTCACGCATTACAAAGTAGTTTCTAAGAATGCTTCTTTTTGTTTTTTTTCTGAAGATACTTCCTTTGCCACCATAGGCTTCAATGCACTCCCAAACATCCAATTTGAGTTTCCGTGAAAACAGTTTTACCAAACTGCTCCAAGAAAAGAATCATGCTACTCTGTGAGATTAATACACACAACACAAATAATTTTCTGAGAAAGATTCTTTGTAGTTTTTGTCTGAGGATATTTCCTTTTTCACCATAGGCTTCAATGTGATCCAAAATATCCCTTCTCAAGTTCCCCAAAAACAGTGCTATTAAACTGCTCCATGAAAACAATGGTGTAACTCTGTGAGATGAATTCACAAATCACAAAGGAGTTTCTCAGAAAAATTCTGTCTAGTTTGTATATGAGGATATTTCTTTTGTCACCCTAAGTTTCAATGAACTCTGAAATATCCAATTTCATATTCCAAGAAAACAGTGTTAGCAAACTGCTCAATGAAAACAGCATTGTAACACTCTGAGATGAATCACACGTCACAAAGCAGTTTATCAGAAAGCTTCTTTCTAGTCATTATCCGAGGATATTTCCTTTTTCACCACATTCCTAACTGCACTCCTGAATATCCTATTACAGATTCCACGAAAAAAGTGTTATCAAAGTTCTCAATGAAAAGAAAGGTGTAAATCTGTGAGATGAATTCACACATCACAAAGCAGTTTCACAGAAGGCTTCTTTTTGGTTTTTATGTGGGGATATTTCCTTTGTCACCATAAGCTTCAAGGCGCTACCAAATATCCTATTGCAGATTCTATGAAAACAGTGTTATCAATCTGCTCAATGCAAACAACAGTGTAACTTTGTGAGATGAACTCAAACATCACAAAGCAGTTTTTCAGGAAGCTATTTTCTAGTTTTTATCTCAGGATATTTCCTTTTTCTCCATAGGCCTCAATGTGCTCCCATATATCCCATTGCAGATTCCATGAAAACAGTGTTAGCAAACTGCTCAATTAAAAGAACAGAGTGACTCTGTGAAATGAATTCACACATCACAAAGTGGTTTGCCAGGAATCAGGAGGGTACTTTCCAGTTTTTCTGTGGGAATATTTTGTTTTTCACCATAGGACTCAATGCACTCCCAAATATCCAATTGCTGATTACACGAAAACAATGTTAGCAAACTGCTCCATGGAAAGAAAGGTGTAACTCTGTGTGATGAATTCAAACATCACAAGAAGTTTCTCAGAAAGCTTCTTTCTTGTTTTATCTGAGGATATTTCCTTTGTCACCATAGGATTCAATGCAATCCAAACTATCCCTTTTCTGATTCCACAAAAAGAGTGCTAGCAAACCGCTGCATGAAAAGAAAGGTGTAACTCTGTAAGATGAATTAACAAATAACAAAGCAGTTTCACAGAAAGCTTCTTTCTAGTTTTTGTCTGAGGAAATTCCCTTTGTCACCATAAGCTTCAATGCGCTTCAAAACGTCTCATTGAAGATTCCAAGAAAACAGTGTTACCAAACTGCTCAGTGAAAAGAACAGTGTAACTCTGGGAGGTGAATTCACACATCACAAAGCAGTTTCTCAGAAAGCTGCTTTTTGGTTTTTATCTGAGGATACTTAATTTTTTCACCGTATTCCTTAAGGCACATGGGAATATCCCTTTGCAGATTCCACAAAAATAGTGCTAGTAAACTCCTCCATGACAAGAAAGTTGTAAATCTGTGACATGAATTCACACATCATAAACTAGTTTCTCAGAAAACATCTTTTTTGTTTTTGTCTCAGGGTATTTCCATTGTCACCATAGGCTTCTATGTGCTCTCAAATACCCTATTTCAGATACCATGAAAACAGTGTCAGCATCTGCTCCATGAAAAAACGTGTAACTCTGTGAGATGAATTCACATATCACAAAGGACTTTCTCGGAAAGCTTCTTTCTAGTTTTTATCTGAGGCTATTTCTTTTGTCACCATTGGCTTCAATGTGATTGAAAATATCCCTTCCCAGATTCCCCAATAACAGTGCTACAAAACTGCTCCATGAAAAGAATCGTGTATCTCTGTGAGATGAATTCACAAATAACAAAGTAGTTTTTTACAAAGCTTCTTTCTAGTTTTTATCTGAGGATATTTCCTTTTTCACCATAGGCCTATACTTACTCTCAAATATCCCTTTGTAGATTCCACAAAAACAGTGTTAGCAAACTACTCCATGAAAAAAAATGGTGTTGCTTTGTGAGATGAATACACACCTCATAAAAAAGTTTCTCAGAAGGCTTCTTTCTAGTTTTTATCTGAGAATATTTCCTTTCTCACCATAGGCTTCAATGTGATACAAAATATCCCTTTTCAGATTCCCCAAAAAGAGTGCTACCAAACTGCACCATGCAAAGAAAGGTGCAACTCTGTGAGATAAATTCTCTCATCACAAAGAAGTATCACATAAAGTTTCTTTTCTGTTTTTGTCTGAGGATATTGCATTTATCACCATATACTTCAATGCACTCCAAAATATCCCTTCTATGACTCCCCAAAAATATCTCATTGCAAATTCCAAGAAAACAGTGTTAGCAAACTGTTCAGTGAAAAGAGCAGTGTAAATCTGGCAGAAGAATTCACACATCACAAAGCAATTTCTCAGAAAGCTTCTTTCTACTTTTTATCTGAGGATATTTCCTTTTTCACTATATGCCTGAATGCACTCCCAAGTATCCCTTTGTAGATTCCACGAAAACAGTGTTAGCAACTGCTCCATGAAAAGAAAGGTGTAACTTTATTAGGGGAATACACACATTAGAAACTAGTTTCTCAGAAAGCTTCTTTCTGGTTTTTATCAGAGGATGTTTCCTTTATCTCCATATTTCTCAGTGCTCTCTGGAATATCCCATTGCAGATTCCAAGAAAAAATTGTTAGCAAACTTCTCAATGAAAACAATGGTGTAACTCTGTGAGATGAATTCACACATCACAAAGTACTTTCACAGAAATCTTCTTTCTTTTTTTTTACAAGGATATTTTCTTTTTCACCATATTCCTCCTTGCACTCACAAATATTCCTTCGCAGATTCCCCAAGAATAGTTCTACAAAACTGATGTACAAAAAGAATCGTGTAACTCTGTGAGATGAAGTAACACATCAAAAAGCCGTGTCTCAGAAAGTTTGTGTCTAGTTTTTATATGAGGATATTTCCTTTGTAAATATAAACATCAATGCACTCGAAAATATATCCTTGTAGATTCCAAGTAAGGAGAGTTAGCAAACTGCTCAATGAAAAGAACAGTGAAACTTTGTGAGATGAATTGACATATCATAAAGCAGATTCTCACAAAGATTCTATTTACCTTTTATATGAGGATACTTCCTTTCCATGACCGGCCTCAACTCGCTCCCAAATATCCCTTTCCAGAGTCCATGAAAAATGTGTTTGCAAATGACTCCATGAAATGAAAGGTGTTACTCTGTGAGATGAATAGACACATCACAAAGAAGTGTGCCAGAAAGCTTCCTTCTAGTTTTTTTCTGAAGATATTTCCTTTGTCACCATATATGGTTCAATGAAATCCAAAATATCCTTTTTCAGATTCCTCAAAATCAGTGATACCAAACTGCTCCATGAAAAGAAAGGTGTAACTCTCTGAGATGAATTCACACATCAAAAAGCAGTTTCACAGAAAGTTTGTTTTTGGTTTTATTGGAGAATATTTCCTCTCTCACCGTAGACCACAAGGCACTCCCAAATATCCCTTTGAAAAGTCCCCAAAAACAATGTTAGCAACTTTTCCATGAAAAGAAAGGTGTAATTCTAGGAGATGAATTCACACATCACAAAAGAATTTCTCAGAAAGCTTATTTCTAGTTTTTATCTGAGGATATTCCCTTTGTCACTGTAGTCTTCAATGCGATTCAAAGTATCCCTTCTCAGATTCGCCAAAAACAGTGCTACAAAACTTATCCATGAAAAGCATGGTGTAACTCAGTAAGATGAATTCCCACATCACAAAGTAGTTTCTCAGACAACTTCTTTCAAGTTTTCTTCAAAAAATATTTCCTTTTTCACCATAGACCTCAACATGCTCCCAAATATGCCTTAGTAGATTCCAAGAAAATAGTGTTAGCAAACTGATCCATAAAAAGAAAGGTGTCATTCTGTGAGATGAATACATACATCACAAAGCTGTTTCTCAGAAAGTTACTTTCTAGTTTTTATCATAGAATATTTCCTTTGTCATGATAAACTTCAATGCCCTCCAAAATATCCCATTGCAGATTCCAAGAAAACTGTATTAGAAATCTGCTCAATGAAAACAGCAGTGTAACACTGTGACATGAATTCAAACATCACAAAGCAGTTTCTCAGAAATCTTTTTTCTAGTTTTTATCTGAGGATATTTAGTTTTTCACCATAGGCCTCAATGCTCATTGAAATGTCCCTTGCAGATTCCATGAAAACCGTGTCATCAAACAGCTCAATGAAAATTATGATGTAATACTGTGAGATGAATTCAAACATCACAAAGCACTTTCTCAGAAAACTTCTCTCTAGTTTTTGTCCAAGGATATTTACCTTTTCACTATAGGCCTCAAAGTGCTCCAAAATATCCCTTTGGAGATTCCACGACAACAGTGTTAACAAATTGCTCAATGAAAAGAACAGTGTAACTATCAGAGATGAATTCAACATCACACAGCAGTTTGCATGGAGCTTCTTTCTAATTTTTATGTGAGGATATTTCGTTTTTCACCATAGGCCTCAATGCACTCCCAAATATCCCTTTGCAGATTCCACAAAAGGAGTGTTAGCAAACGGTTCCATGAAAAGAAAGTTGTAACTTTGTGAGACGAATTCACACATCACAAAGTACTTCCTCAGAAATCTTCTTTCTAGTTTTCATCTTAGGATATTTCCTTTGTCACCGTAGGCTTCAATGTGATCCCAAATATACCTTCTCAGATTCCCCAAAAACAGTGCTACCAAACTGCTCCATGAAAAGAATTGTGTAACTGTGTGAGTTTAATTAATGTATCACAAAGCAGTTTCTCAGAAAGCTTCTTGCTAGTTTTTGTCTGAAGATATTTCATTTGTCACCATAATCTTAAATGCGCTACAAAATATACCACTGCAGATTTCAAGAAAACAGTGTTAGCAAACTGCAAAATGAAAAGAACAGTGAATCGCTGTGAGATGAATTCACACATCAAAAAGTAGTTTCTCAGAAAGCTTCTTTCTAGTTTTTATCTGAGGATATTTCCTTTTTCACCATAGGCCTAAAAGTGCTCCCATATATCCCTTTGCAGATTCCACGAAAACAATGTTTTCAAACAGCTCAATGAGGAGAACAGTGTAACACTGGGAGATAAATTCACACATCACAAAGCAGTTTCTCAGAAAGCTTCTTTCTAGTTTGTATCTGAGGTTATTTACTTTGTCACTATATTCCTCAATGCGCTCCAAAGTATACCATTGCAGATTTCATGAGAACAGTGTTAGCAAACTGTTTAATGAAAAGAACAGAGTAGCTCTGTGAGACTAATTCACACATCACAAAGCAGTTTCTCAGAAAGCTTCTTTCTACTTTTTATGTGAGGATATTTCCTTTATCAACATAGGCTTCAATGCAATCCAAATATCCCTTCTCAGATTCTCCAAAAACACTGCTACCAAACTGCCCCATGAAAAGTATCTTGTAACCCTCTGAAACTAATTCACAAATAACAAAGGAGTTTCTCAGAAAGTTTTTTTCTAGATTTTGTCTGAGGGTATTTCACAATGTGCTCTGAAATATCCCATTGCAGATTCCAAGAAAACAGTGTTAGCAAACTTTTCAATGAAAAGAACAGTGTAATTCTGTGAGATGAATTCACACATCAAAAATCAGTTTCTCAGAAAGCTTCTTTCTCGTTTTTATCTGAGGATGCTTCCTTTTTAACCACAGGACTCCATGGGCTCCCAAATATCCCTTTGCAGATTCCACAAAAGCAGTGTTTTCAAACAACTCAATGAGAGAATGGTGTAACTCTGTGACATAAATTCAAACATCACAAAGTAGTTTCTCAGAAAGCTGCTTTTTAGTTTTTATGTGATGATATTTCCTTTTTCAGTATAGTCCTCAATGCGGTCCCAAATGTCCCCTTGCAGATTCCACAAAAACAGTGTTAGCAAACTACTCAAGGAAAAGAACAGTGTAACACAGTGAAAGGAATTCACACATCACAAAGCAGTTTCTCAGGAAGCTTCTTTTTAATTTTTATCTGAGGATATTTAGTTTTTCACCATAGGCATCAATGCGTTCCCAAATATACCTTTGCAGATTCCATGAAAAAAGTGTTAGCAAATGGCTCCATGAAAAGAAAGGTGTAACTGAGTGAGATGAATTCACAAATCACAAAACAGTATCTCAGAAAGATTATTTCTAGTTTTTATCTGAGGACATTTCCTTTGTCTCCATAAGCTTCAATGCACTTTGAAATATCCCATTGCAGATTCCAAGAAAACAGTGTTAGCAAACTTCTCAATGCAAAGAACAGTATAACTCTGCGAGATGAATTCACACATCACAAAGAAGGTTCACAGAAGACTTCTTTATAGTTTTTATCTGAGGATATTTCCTTCATCACCATAGGCTTCAATGCTCTCCCAAATATCCCTTCTCAGATTCTCCCAAAACATTGCTAACAGACTGCTCCATGAAAATAAATGTTTGACTCTGAGAGGTGAATTCAGAAATCAGAAAGCATGTTCTCAGTAAGCTTCTTTCTATTTTTTGGCTGAGGATATTTCCTTTGTCACCATAAGCTTCAATGCACTCCAAAATATCCCATTGCAGATTCCAAGAAAACATGGTTAGCAAACTGCTCAAAGAAAAGAAGAGTGTATCTCTGTGAGATGAATTCACACATCAAAAAGCAGTTTCTCAGAAAACTTCCTTTTTGTTTTTATTGGAGGATATATCCTTTCTCACCGTAGGCTTCAAAGTGCTCCCAAATATCCTCTTGCCGATTCCACGAAAACAGTGTTATCAAACTGCTCAATGAAGTGAATGCTGTGACTCTGTGAGATGAATTCACACATCATAAAGCAGTTTTTCAGAGAGCTTCTTTCTGGTTTTTATCTGAGGATATTTCCTTTTTCACTACAGTCCTCAATGTGCTCCCAAATATCCCTTTGCAGATTCCACATAAACAGTGTTAGCAGACTGCTCAATGAAAAGAATGGTGTAACTCTGTGAGATGAATTCACACAACACGAAGAACTTTCACAGAAAGTTTTCTTGTTTTTATCTGAGGATATTTCCTTTGTCACCCTAGGGTTCAATGTGATCCAAAATATCCCTTCTCAGATTCCCCAAAAACAGTGCTACCAAACTGCTCCATGAGAAGAATTGTGAAGTCTGTGAGATGAATTAGCACATCAAAAAGCAGCTTCTCAGAATGCTTCTTTCTGTTTTTTTTTTTTATTAGGATATTTCCTTTTTTATTTTTATTTTTTTGAGATGGAGTCTTGCTCTATCACCCAGGCTGGAGTGTGCAGCGGCTAGATCTCAGCTCACTGCAAGCTCTGCCTCCTGGGTTCACACCATTCTCCTGCCTCAGCCTCCCAAGTAGCTAGGACTACAGGTGCCCGCCACCTCGCCTGGGTAGTTTTTTGTAGTTTTTAGTAGAGACGGAGTTTCACTTTGTTAGCCAGGATGGTCTCGATCTCTGGACCTCGTGATCCACCCATCTCAGCCTCCCAAAGTGCTGGGATTACAGGCATGAGCCACCGCGCCCGTTCCTTTGTCAACATAAGCTACAATGTGCTCCAAAATATCTCATTGCAGATTTCAGGAAAACAGCGTTAGCAAACTGCTCAATGAAAAGAACAGTGTAACTCTGTGAGATGAATTCACACATAACAAAGCAGTTTCTCAGAAAGTTTCTTTCTAGTTTTTATCTGAGGCCTCAATACACCCCCAAATATCCCTTTACAGTTTCCATGAAAACAATGTTAGTAAGGTGTTGCATGAAAAGAAAGGTGTAACTCCGTGAGATGAAATCACACTTCACAAAGAAGTTTCTCAGAAAACCTCCTTCTAGTTTTTTTCTGAGGATATTTTCTTTGTCACCATAGGCTTCTATGTGATCCAAAATATTCCTTCTCAGGTCCCTCAAAAACAGTGTTACAAAACTGATCAATGAAAAGAATTGTGTAACTATGTCAGATGAATTAAGACATCACAAAGCATTTTCTCAGAAAGCTTCTTTCTAGTTTTTGTCCGAGGATAATTCCTTTGTCACCATAAGCTTCAAAGTGCTGTGAAATATTCCATTGTGTATTCCACAAAAACAGTGTTGGAAAACTGTTCCATGAAAAGAAAAGTGTAACCCTGTGAGATGAATTCACACAAGGCAAAGAACTTTCTCAGAAAGCTTCTTTCTAGTTTTTATCTGAGGATATTTCCTTTTTCACCATGTACCTCAAAGTGCTCATGAATATCCTTTTGCAGATTCCACGAAAATAGTGTTAGCACAATGCTCCATAAAAAGAAAGGTGCAAATCTGTGAGATGAATTCACACATCAGAGAGTGGTATCTAAGAAATTTTCTGTTTAATTTTTGTCAAAGGAAATTTCCTTTTTCACCATAGGTTTCAATGATCTCCCAAATATCCTATTGCGGACTCCATGAAAAGAGTGTTATCACACTGCTAAATGAAAACCACAGTGTAACTCTGTGAGATGAATTCACACATGATGAAGTAGTTTCTCAGAAATCCACTTTCTCGTTTTT
Organism: Macaca nemestrina; assembly: GCF_043159975.1. Taxonomy (NCBI): domain Eukaryota; kingdom Metazoa; phylum Chordata; class Mammalia; order Primates; family Cercopithecidae; genus Macaca; species Macaca nemestrina. The sequence goes on along the minus strand of NC_092142.1, from coordinate 31,886,423 downwards.
ATCTGAGGATATTTTGTTTGTCACCACAGGCTTCAATGCGATCCAAAATATCCCTTTTCAGATTACCCAAAACAAAGCTATCAATTTTTTCCATGAAAAGAATTATATAACTCTGCAATGAATTCACAAATCAAAAAGCAGTTTCTCAAAATGTTTCTTCGTAGTTTTCCTCTGATGATATTTACTTTTTCACAATAAACTTCAATGCGCTCCATAGTATCCCATCATAAATTCCAAGCTAACTGTGTTAGCAAACTGCTCAATGAAAAGAACAGGATAACTCTGTGAGTTGAATTCACATATCACAAAGCAGTTTATCAGAAAGCTTCTTTTTGATTTTCCTATGGGGATATTTCCTCTATCACCATAGGCTTCAATGTACTCCAAAATATCCTATTGCAGACTTCTCGAAAACAGTGTTATCAAGTAGCTCAAAGCAAAGAATGGTTTGGCTCTGTGAGATGAATTCACCCATCACATAGCAGATTCTCAGAAAGCTTCCTTCTAGTTTTTATCAGAGAATATTTCCTCTTTCACCGACGGCCTCAATGTGCTCCCAAATAAACCTTTGCAGATTCCATGAAAAGAGGGTTAGCAAATTGCTCCATGAAAAAAAGGTGTAACTCTGTGAGATGAATTCACACATCACTAAGAACTTTCTCAGAACTCTTCTTTCTAGTTTTTATCTGAGGATATTTCCTTTGTCACCATAGGCTTCAATGCGATCCAAAATATCCTTTCTCAGATTCCCCAAAAACTGTGCTATCAAAGTGATCCATTGAAAGCATCGTGTAACTCTCTGATGTGAATTCATAAACTGCAAAGGAGTTTCTCAGAAAGTTTCTTTCTAGTTTTTGTCTGGGGATATTTAATTTTTAAGAGTAGGCTTCAATGCACTTCAAAATATGCCACTGCAGATTCTAAGAGAACAGTGTTAGTAAACTGCTCAATGCAAAGAGCATTGTAACTCTATGACATGAATTCACACATCACTAAGCAGTTTCTCAGAAAACTTCTTTCTCATTTTTCTATGAGAATATTTCTTTTTTTGCTGTAAGCCTCAATTCACTTGCAAATATCCCTTTGCGGATTCCACGAAAACCGTGTAAGCAAACTGATCAATGAAAAGAAAGGTGTTCTCCGTGAGGTGAATTCACACATCACAAATAACTTTCAGAAAGCTTCTTTCTAGTTTTTATCGGAGGATATTTCTTTAGTCACCACAGGCTTCAGTGCGATCCAAAACATCCCATCTCTGATTTCCCCAAAAAAGTGCTACCAACTACCCCATGAAAAGAATCGTGTGTCTCTGTGAGATGAATTCACAAATCACAAAGCAGTTTCTCAGAAAGCTTCTTTCTAGTTTTGTCAGAGGTTATTTCCTATTTCACCACAAACTTCAAGGCCCTCGGAAATGTTCCATTGTTGATTCCAAGAAAACAGTGTTAGCAAATTGCTCAATGACAAAAACAGTGTAACTCTGTGAGTTAAATTCACACATCACAAAGCAGTTTCTCAGAAAGTTTCTTATTGACTTTTCTCTGACGATATATTCCCTGTCACATAGCCTTCAATGAGCTACTAAATATCCTATTGCAGATTCCACGAAAAAAGTGTTATCAAACTGCACAATGAGAGGAAGGGTGTAACCTTGTGAGATGAATTCACACATCACAAAGCAGTTTCTCTGAAAGATTCTCTCTAGATTTTCTCTGAGGATATTTCCTTTTTCCATATAGGCCTCAATTGACTTCCCAAATATCTCTTTCAAGATTAAATGAAAACTGTGTTAGCAAACTGCTCCATGAAAAGAAAGGTGCAACACTGTGAGAAGAATTCATACATCAGAAAGAACTTTCTCAGATAGCTTCTTTCTAGTTTTTATCTGAGGATATTTCCCTTTTCACTGTACATCTCAATACACTCCCAAATTTCCCTTTGTAGATTCCATGAAAACAATGTCATCAAGATGCTCCTTAAAAAGAAAGGTGTAACACCATGACATGATTTCACACATCAGAAAAAACTTTCTCAGAAAGCCTCTTTCTGATTTTTATCTGAGGATATTTCCTTTGTAATCAAAGGCTTCAATGCAATCCAAAATATTCCTTCTCAGATCCCTGAAAATCCGTGCTACAAAACTGATCAATGAAAGGAATCATGTAACTCTGTGTGATGAATTAACACATCATGTACCAGTTACTCAGAAAACTTCTTTCTCTATTTTATCTGAGGATTTTTCCTTTATCACCATGGACCTCAAAACGTCCCCAAATATCCCTTTGTGGATTTCATGAAAAGAGTGTTTGCAAACTACTCCATGAATAGAAAGATGTAACTCTGTGAGAAGAATTCACACTTCACAAATAACTTTCTCAAACACCTTCCTTCTAGTTTTTAACTGAGGATATTTGCTTTGTCACTCAAGGCTTCAATGTGATCCAATATATCCCTTCTCAGATTCCACAAAAATAATGCTACCAAACTGATCCATGAAAAGAATCATGTAACCCTGTTAGATGAACTAACACATAACAAAGCAGTGTCTCAGAAAGCTTCTTTCTAGTTTTTCTATGAGGATATTTCCTTTGTCACCATAGGCTTCAATGTGCTCTGAAATATCCTATTGTAGATTCCATGAAAACAGTGTCATCAAACTTCTCAATGAAAAAAAATGGTGTAACTCTGTGGAATGAATTCACACAACACAAAGCTGTTTCTTCTAAAGTTTCTTTCTAGTTTTTATCTGAGGATATTTTCTTTATCACCATAGGCCTCAAAGCATTCCAAAATATCCCTATACAGATTCCACAAAAACACTGTTAGTACATTGCTCCATGAAAAGAAATGTGTACCTCTGTGAGATGAATTCACACATTACAAAAAACTTTCTCAGAAAGCTTCTCTCTAGTTTTTATGTGAGGATATTCTCCTTTTCACTATAGGCCTCCATGTGCTCACAAATATCCCTGTGCAGAATCCATGAAAACTGTTAGCAAACTGCTCCATGAAAAGAAAGTTGTAACTCTGTGAGATGAATTAACACATCACAAAACGGTATCTAAGAAATCTTCTTTCTAGATTTTTTTAAATTTTTTTATTTTTATTTTTTTTTCTGGTCTCTCATTGTTTACAAAATATTTTTTTATTATTATTATACTTTAAGTTCTAGGGTACATGTGCATAAGGTGCAGGTTTGCTACATATGTATACATGTGCCATGTTGCTGTGCTGCACCCATCAACTCATCAGCACCCATCAACTCGTCATTTACATCAGATAGAACTCCCAATGCAATCCCTCCCCCCTCCCCCCCCATGAAAAGACCCAGTGTGTGATGTCCTCCTTCCCCAGTCCAAGTAGTCTCATTGTTCAGTTCCCACCTATGAGTGAGAACATGCGGTGTTTGGTTTTCTGTTCTTGCGATAGTTTGCTAAGAATGATGGTTTCCAGCTGCATCCATGTCCCTACAAAGGACACAAACTCATCCTTTTCTATGGCTGCATAGTATTCCATGGTGTATATGTGCCACATTTTCTTAATCCAATCTGTCACTGATGGACATTTGGGTTGATTCCAAGTCTTTGCTATTGTGAATAGTGCCGCAATAAACATATGTGTGCATGTGTCTTTATAGCAGCAAGATTTATAATCCTTTGAGTATATATCCAGTAATGGGATGGCTGGGTCATATGGTACATCTAGTTATAGATCCTTGAGGAATCGCCATACTGTTTTCCATAATGGTTGAACTAGTTTACAATCCCACCAACAGTGTAAAAGTGTTCCTATTTCTCCACAGCCTCTCCAGCACCTGTTGTTTCCTGACTTTTTAATGATTGCCATTCTAACTGGTGTGAGATGGTATCTCATTGTGGTTTTGATTTGCATTTCTCTGATGGCCAGTGATGATGAGCATTTTTTCATGTGTCTGTTGGCTGTATGAATGTCTTCTTTGAGAAATGTCTGTTCATATCTTTTGTCCACTTTTTGATGGGGTTGTTTGTTTTTTTTCTTGTAAATTAGTTTGTGTTCTTTGTAGGTTCTTGATATTAGCCCTTTGTCAGATGAGTAGATTGCAAAAATTTTCTCCCATTCTGTAGGTTGCCTGTTCACTCTGATGGTAGTTCCTTTTGCTGTGCTGAAGCTTTTTAGTTTAATTAGATCCCATTTGTCAATCTTGGCTTTTGCTGCCATTGCTTTTGGTGTTTTAGACATGAAGTCTTTGCCCATGCCTATGTCCTGAATGGTACTACCTAGGTTTTCCTCTAGGGTTTTTATGGTATTAGGTCCAACATTTAAGTCTCTAATCCATCTGGAATTAATTTTCGTATAAGGAGTAAGGAAAGGATCCAGTTTCAACTTTCTACTTATGGCTAGCCAATTTTCCCAGCACCATTTATTAAATAGGGAATCCTTTCCCCATTTCTTGTTTCTCTCATGTTTGTCAAAGATCAGATGGCTGTAGATGTGTGGTATTATTTCTGAGGACTCTGTTCTGTTCCATTGGTCTATATCTCTGTTTTGGTACCAGTACCATGCCGTTTTGGTTACTGTAGCCTCGTAGTATAGTTTGAAGTCAGGTAGCCTGATGCCTCCAGCTTTGTTCTTTTAACTTAGGATTTTCTTGGAGATGCGGGCTCTTTTTTGGTTCCATATGAACTTTAAAGCAGTTTTTTCCAATTCTGTGAAGAAACTCATTGGTAGCCTGATGGGGATGGCATTGAATCTATAAATAACCTTGGGTAATATGGCCATTTTCACGATATTGATTCTTCCTATCCATGAGCATGGTATGTTCTTCCATTTGGTTGTGTCCTCTTTTATTTCACTGAGCAGTGGTTTGTAGTTCTCCTTGAAGAGGTCCTTTACATCACTTGTAAGTTGGATTCCTAGGTATTTTATTCTCTTTGTAGCAATTGTGAATGGAAGTTCATTCATGATTTGGCTCTCTGTCTGTTACTAGTGTATAAGAATGCTTGTGATTTTTGCACATTAATTTTGTATCCTGAGACTTTGCTGAAGTTGCTTATCAGCTTAAGGAGACTTTAGGCTGAGACAATGGGGTTTTCTAAATATACAATCCTGTCATCTGCAAAGAGGGACAATTTGACTTCTTCTTTTCCTAACTGAATACCCTTCATTTCTTTCTCTTGCCTGATTGCCCTAGCCAGAACTTCCAACCCTATGTTGAATAGGAGTGGTGAGAGAGGGCATCCCTGTCTTGTGCCAGTTTTCAAAGGGAATTTTTACAGTTTATGCCCATTCAGTATGATTTTGGCTGTGGGTTTGTCATAAGTAGTTCTTATGATTTTGAGGTACATTCCATGAATACCGAATTTATTGAGCGTTTTAGCATGTAGGGCTGTTGAATTTTATCAAAAGCCTTTTCTGCATCAATTGAGATAATCATGTGGTTCTTGTCTGTGGTTCTGTTTATATGCTGGATTATGTTTATTGATTTGCGAATGTTGAATCAGCCTTGCATCCCAGGGATGAAGCCCACTTGATCATGGTGGATAAGCTTTAGGAAATAAAGAGAACACCACAAAGATACTCCTCGAGAAGAGCAACTCCAAGACACATAATTGCCAGATTCACCAAAGTTGAAATGAAGGAAAAAATCTTAAGGGCAGCCAGAGAGAAAGGCCGGGTTACCCACAAAGGGAAGCCCATCAGACTAACAGCAGATCTCTCAGCAGAAACTCTACAAGCCAGAAGAGAGTGGGGGCCAATATTCAACATTCTTAAAGAAAAGAATTTTCAACCCAGAATTTCATATCCAGCCAAACTAAGTTTCATAAGTGAAGGAAAAATAAAATCCTTTACAGATAAGCAAATGCTTAGAGATTTTGTCACCACTAGGTCTGCCTTACAAGAGACCCTGAAGGAAGCACTAAACATGGAAAGGAACAACCGGTACCAGTCATTGCAAAAACATGCCAAAATGTAAAGACCATTGAGGCTAGGAAGAAACTGCATCAACTAACGAGCAAAATAACCAGTTAATATCATAATGGCAGGATCAAGTTCACACATAACAATCTTAACCTTAAATGTAAATGAACTAAATTCCCCAATTAAAGGACACAAACTGGCAAACTGGATAAAGAGTCAAGACCCTTCAGTCTGCTGTATTCAGGAGACCCATCTCACACGCAGAGACATACATAGGCTCAAAATAAAGGGATGGAGGAAGATTTACCAAGCAAATGGAGAACAAAAAAAAAGCAGGGGTTGCAATACTAGTCTCTGATAAAACAGACTTTAAACCATCAAAGATCAAAAGAGACAAAGAAGGCCATTACATAATGGTAAAGTGATCAATTCAACAGGAAGAGCTAACTATCCTAAATATATATGCACCCAATACAGGAGCACCCAGATTCAGAAAGCAAGTCCTTAGAGACTTACAAAGAGACTTAGACTCCCATACAATAATAATGGGAGACTTCAACACTCCACTGTCAACAGTAGACAGATCAACGAGAGAGAAAGTTAACAAGGATATCCAGGAATTAAACTCATCTCTGCAGCAAGCAGACCTAATAGACATCTATAGAACTCTCCACTCCAAATCAACATAATATACATTCTTCTCAGCACCACATTGCACTTATTCCAAAATTGACCACATAATTGGAAGTAAAGTACTCCTCAGCAAATGTACAAGAACAGAAATGATAACAAACTGTCTCTCAGACCACAGTGCAATCAAACTAGAACTCAGGACTAAGAAACTCAATCCAAACCGCTCAACTACATGGAAACTGAATAACCTGCTCCTGAACGACTACTGGGTACATAACGAAATGAAGGCAGAAATAAAGATGTTCTTTGAAACCAATGAGAACAAAGATACTACATACTAGAATCTCAGGGACACATTGAAAGCAGTGTGTAGAGGGAAATTTATAGCACTAAATGCCCACAAGAGAAAGCAGGAAAGATCTAAAATTGACACTCTAACATCACAATTAAAAGAACTAGAGAAGCAAGAGCAAACACATTTGAAAGCTAGCAGAAGGCAAGAAATAACTAAGATCAGAGCAGAACTGAAGGAGATAGAGACACAAAAAACCCTCCAAAAATCAATGAATCCAGGAGTTGGTTTTTTGAAAAGATCAACAAAATTGACAGACCACTAGCAAGACTAATAAAGAAGAAAAGAGAGAAGAATCAAATAGATGCAATAAAAAATGATAAAGGGGATATCACCACCGACCCCACAGAAATACAAACTACCATCAGAGAATGCTATAAACACTTCTACACAAATAAACTAGAAAATCTAGAAGAAATGGATAATTTCCTGGACACTTACACTCTTCCAAGACTAAACCAGGAAGAAGTTGAATCCCTGAATAGACCAATAGCAGGCTCCGAAATTGAGGCAATAATTAATAGCCTACCAACCAAAAAAAGTCCAGGACCAGATGGATTCTCAGCTGAATTCTACCAGAGGTACAAGGAGGAGCTGGTACCATTCCTTCTGAAACTATTCCAATCCATAGAAAAAGAGGGAATCCTCCCTAATTCATTTTATGAGGCCAACATCATCCTGATACCAAAGCCTGGCAGAGACACAACAAAAAAAGAGAATTTTAGACCAATATCCCTGATTAACATCGATGCAAAAATCCTCAATAAAATACTGGCAAACCGGATTCAGCAGCACATGAAAAAGCTTTCTAGTTTTTATGTGAAGATATTTCCTTTGTCACCATAGGCCTCATATGCTCCCAAATATCCCTTTGGAGATTCCACGGAAACAGTGTATGCAAATTCTCCATGAAAAGAAAGTTAAACCTCTATGAGTTTAATTCGCACATCACAAGGAGCTTTCTCAGAAAACTTCTTTCTAGTTTTTATCTGAGGTTACTCCTTTTGTCATCATAGACTTTGTTGTGATCCAATATATCCCTTATCAGAGTCCCCAGAAACAGTGCTACCAAACTGCTTCATGAAAAGAATTGTGTAGCTTTGTGAGATGAATTCAAAAATCACAAAGTAGTTTTTCAGAAAGCTTCTTTCTTGTTTTTGTCTGAGGATATTTCTTTTGTCACTATAAGCTTCAATGCATTCTGAAATATCCCATTGCAGATTCCCAGAAAAGAGTATTGGCAAACTACTCAAAGAAAAGAGCAGTGTAACTCTGTGAGATGAACTCACACATCACAAAGCAGTTTATCAGAAAGCTTCTTTCTAGTTTTTATATGCAGATATTTCCTTTTAAGCCATAGGCTTCAATGTGCTCCCAAATATTCCTTCTCAGATACCACAAAACTGTGATGCCAAAGTGCTCCCTCAACAGAAACGTTTAGCTCTATGAGATAAATGCACAAATTACAAGGGATTTTCTCTAAAAGATTCGCTCCAGTTTTTAACCTGGAGAATTTTCTTTTTTCACCTTAGGCCCCCATGTGCTCCCAAATATCCCATTACAGATTCCTCAAAAACAGTGTCATCAAATAGCTCAAAGAGAAGAAAGATTTAACTCTGTGAGATGAATGCACCCAACTCAAAACAGTCTGTCAGAAAGCTTTTTTCTAGTTTTTATCTGAGGGTATTTCATTTTTCACCATAGGTTTCTCTGTGCTCTGAATATTCCTTTGTAGATTCCACAATATCAGAGTTAACAAACTGCTCAATGAAAAGAATGGTTTACCTCTGTGAGAGGAATTCATGTATCACAGAGAAATTTCTCAGAAAGCTCCTTTCTAGCTTTCATCTGTGCAGCATATTTACTTTTCCACCCTCAGCCTCAATGCATTCCCAAATATCCCTTCTCGGAAACCACAAAACCAGTGATGCCAAACTTCTCAATCAACAAAATGGTTTATCTCTCTAAGATGAACACACACATCACAACACAGTTTCTCATAAACCTTCTCACCAGTTTTTATCTGAAGATATTTCCTTTTTCAACATCAGCCTCTATGAGCTCCCAAAAATCCCTTTGCAGAGTCCCCCAAAACAGTGCTACCAAACTGCTCAATGAAATGAAAGGTGTAAATCTGTCAGATGAATTTACCCATCACAAAGCAGTTTCTCATAAAGCTTCTTTCTAGTTTTTATCTGAGATGTTTCTTTTTTCACCATAGGCCTCAAGGTGCTCCCAAATATCCCTTTGCAAATTCCAGGAAAACAGTTTTAACAAACTGCTCCATGAAAAAAAGATGTAATTAAATGTGATGAACTCACACATCACAAAGCACTTTCTCAGAAAACTTCTCTCTAGTTTTTATCCGAGTATATTTCCTTAGTCACCAAAGGCTTCAATACAATCCAAAATATCCCTTCTTAGATTCCCCAAAAATAGTGCTACCAAACTGGCCCATGAAAAGGATCATGAAACTCTGTGAGATGAATTAACACATCAAAAACAGTTTCTTAGAAAGCTTCTTTCTAGTTTTTATAGGAGAATATTTCCTTTATCATCATAAGCTTTAATGTGCTCCTAAATATCCCATGCAGATTTCAAGAAAATAGTCTTAGCAAACTGCTCAATGAAAAGAAGAGTATAACTCTGTGAAATGAATTTACACATCGGAAAGCAGTTTCTTAGAAAGCTTCTTTCTAGTTTCTATGTGAGGATACTTCCTTTTTCACCATTGGCCTCAAAGCGCTCACAAATATACCTTTGCAGATTTCAAAAAAAAAAAAAGTGTTAGCACACTGCTAGATGAAAAGAAAGGTACAACTCTGTGAGATGAATTCATAAATAACATAGCAGTTTCTCTGAAAGCTTCTTTTTGGTTTTTGTCAGAGGATATTTTCCTTGTCACCATAGGCTTCAATGCGCTCCCAAATATCCTACTGCAGATTCCACAAAAACAGTGTTATCAAACAGCCCAACAAAAAACAACAGCTTAACTCCATGAGATGAATTCACACATGATGAAGTAGCTTCTCAGAAATCTTCTTTCCAGTTTTTAATTGAGGATATTTCCTTTGTCACCATAGGCTTCAGTGTGACCCAAAATAACCCTACTCAGATTCCCCAAAAAAAGTGCTACCAAACTGTTCCATGAAAAGAATGGTGTAACTCTGTGAGATGAATTCACATTTCACAAAGCTGTTTCTCAGAAAACTTCTTTCTAGTTTTTATCTGAGGATATTTTCTTTTTCACAATTTTAATCAATGCACTCCCCAATATCCCATAGCAGATTAAACAAAAAAAGTGTTAGCAAACTTTTCAATGAAAACAATAGTGTAACTCTGTGAGATTAATTTACACATCACAAAGCAGTTTCACAGAAAGCTTCTTTTTGGACTTTTATCTGTGTATATTTCCTTTGTCACCATAGGCTTTAATGCACTCCGAAATATCCTATTGCAGATTACATGAAAACAGTGTTATCAAACTGTTCAATGAAAAGAATGGTGAAACTCTGTAAGTTGAATTCACACATCGCAAGGCTGTTTTTCAGAACGCTTCATTCTAGTTTTTTTTCTGAGGATATTCCCTTTGTCACCACAGGCTTCAATGTGATCCAAATATCCCTTCTTAGATTCCCCAAAAATATTGGTACATGAAAAGAATCGTGTAACTGTGAGATAAATTCACACATCACAAAACTGTTTCTCAGAAAGGTTCTTTCTAGTTTTTATATGTGGGTATTTACTTTTAAGCCACAGGCTTCAATGTGCTCCCGCATATCCCTTCTCAGACACCACAAAAACAGTGATGCCAAAGTGCTCCCTCAACAGAAATGTTTAGCTCTATAAGATGAATACACACATCACAAAGGAGTTTCTCAGAAAACTTCTCTCTGGTTTTTACATGAAGATGTTTCCTTTTTTGCCATTGGACTCTATGCGCTCCCAAATATCCCTTTGCAGATTCCAGAAAAACGGTGTTACCAAACTGCTCAATGAAAAGAAAGGTGTAATTCTGTGAAATGAATTCACCCATCACATGGCAGTTTTTCAAAAAGCTTCTTTCTAGTTTTTATATGCGAATGTTTCCTTTTCTACCGTAGGCTTCAATGTGCTCCCAAATATCCCTTCTCAGACACCACAAAAACAGTGGTGCCAAAGTGCTCCCTCAACAGAAGCATTTAACTCCATGAAAAAAATACACTCATCACAAAGGAGTTTCTCAGAAAGCTTCTCAAGGCCTCAAGGTGCTCCAAAATATCCCTTTGCAAATTCCATTAAAGCGGTTTCAGCAAAGTCTTCCATGAAAAGAAAGGTGTAACTCTGTGAGTTGAATTCACACATCTCAAAGTAATTTCTCAGAAAGCTTCTTTCTAGTTTTTATCTGACGATATTTCCTTTTTCAACATATTTTTCGATGTGATTCAAAAATCCCTTCTCAGATTCCCCAAAAACCGTGCAACCAAACTGTTCCATGAAAAGCATCGTGTAACTCAGTGAGATGAATTCACAAATCACAAAGCAGCTTCTCAGAAAACTTCTTTTTGGTCTTTCTATGAGGATATTTCCTTTGTCACCACAAGCTTCAATGTGCTCTGAAAAATTAGATTGCAGATTCCAAAAAAAACAGAGTAAGCAAACTTCCCAATGCAAATAATAGTGTAAGTCTTTAAGATGAATTTGCGCATCACAAGGCAGTTTCTCAGAACACTACTTTCAAGTTTTTCTTTTAGGATACTCCCTTTTTAAAAATTGACCTGAAGGTGCTGCCAAATATCCCTTTGCATATTCCCAGAAAACAGGGTTAGCAAACTGCTCCATGAAAAGAAAAGTGTAACTCTCTGAGATGAATTCACACATCACAAAGAACTTTCTCAGAAAGCTTCTTTCTAGTTTTTATCTGAAGATACTTCCTTTGTCACCATAGGCCTCAGTGTGATCCAAAATATCCCTTCTCAGAATCCTCAAAAGCAGTGCTACCAAACTGCTCCATGAAAATAATTGTATAACTGTATGAGATGAATACACAAATCACAAAGCAGTTTCTCAGAAAGTTTCTTTCTAGTTTTTATCTGAGTATATTTCCTTTGTCAACATAGGCTTCAATACAACCCAAAATATTCCTTCTCAGATTCCCCAAAAACAGTGCTACCAAACTGTTCCAGGAAAAGAATGGTGTGACTCTATGAGATGAATTCACATATCACCAAGATGTTTCTCAGAAAACTTTCAAGTTTTTATCTGAGGATATTTCCTTTTTCACCATAGGCCTCAATGCACTACCAAATATCCATTTGCAAATTCCACGAAAACGGTGGTAGCAAACTCCTCTATGAAAAAAATCGTGTAACACTGTGAAGTAAATTCAAGCATCACAAAGAAGTTTCTCGAAAGCTTCTTTTGAGTTTTTATCTGAGGATATTTCCTTTGTCATTATAGGCTTCAATGCGATAAAATATATCCATTCTCAGATTCTCCCAAAACAGTGCTACCCAACAATTCCAAGAAAAGAAAGGGATGACTCTGTGATGGGATTTCACACATCACAAAGAACTTTCTCAGGAAGCAACTTTCTAGTTTTTCTGATGATATTTCCTTTGTCACCATACCCTTCAACGCATTTCAAAATATCCCTTCTCAGATTCCCCAAAAATAGTGCTACCAAATTGCTCCATGAATACAATCTTGTAACTCTGTGAGATGAATTCACACATCACAAAGCAGTTTCTCAGAAAGCTTCCTTCTAGTTTTTGTCTGATGATAATTACTTTGTCACAATAAGCTTCAAGGCACTCCAAAATATCACATTGCAGATTCCAAGAAAACAGTGTAAGCAAACTGATCAATGAAAAGGACAATGTAACTCTGTGAGATGAATTCACACATCACAAAGCAGTTTCTCAGATATATTGGTTCCAGTTGTTTTTGGAGGATATTTCATTTTTCACCACAGGACTTAATGTCTTCCCAAATATCCCTTTGCAGACTCCACGAAGAGTTTTAGCAAACTGCTACATGAAGAGAAAGGTGTAACTCTGTGAGATGAATTTACACATCAAAAAGAAGTTTCTCAGAAAACTTCTTTCTAGTTTTTATCTGAGGATATTTCCTTTATCACCATAGGTTTCAATGCTATCCAAAATATCCCTTCTCAGATTCCCCAAAAATACTGCTACCAAATTGATCTATGAAAAATATGGTGTAACTCTGTGAGATGAATTCACAAATCACAAAGCAGTTTCTCAGAAAAATTATTTCTAGTTTTTTTCTGAGGATATTTCCTTTGTCACCATAAGCTTCGATGCACTCTGAAGTATCCTGTTGCAGATTCCAAGAAAACAGTGTTACCAAATTGATCCATGAAAAGAAAGGTGCAACTCTGTGAGATGAATTTACACACCACAAGGCAGTTTCTCGGAAAGCTTCTTTCTAGTTTTTTGTCTCAGTATATTCCCTTTTTCACTTTAAGCCTGCCTATGCTACCACATATTCTTTTGCAGATTCCACGAAAACAGTGTTAGAAACTCCTCCATGAAAAGAAAGGTGAAACTGTGTGAGATGATTTCACACATTCCAAAAAACTGTTTCAGAAAGCTACTTTCAATTTTTTTTTTTTTTTGAGATGGAGTCTCGCTCTGTCACGCAGGCTGGAGTGCAGTGGCCCGATCTCCACTCACTGCAAGCTCTGCCTCCTGGGTTCACGTCATTCTCCTGCTCAGCCTCCCGAGAAGTTGGGACTACAAGTGCCTGACACCGCACCCAGTTGGTCTCGATCTGACCTCGTGATCCACCCGCCTCAGCCTCCCAAAGTGCTGGGATTACTTTCTAGTTTTTATCTGAGGATATTTCCTTTGTCACCATGGGCTACAATGCTTCCAAAATTTCCCTTCTCAGATTCCTCAAAAACACCTTTTACATAAAAAGGATCGGGTAACTCTGTGAGATAATTAACACATCAGAAATCATTTTTGCAGAAAACCTCTTTCTAGTTTTTATATGAGGGTATTTCCTTTGTCTCCTTAAGCTTCAGTTTACTCTGAACTAACCCTTTGCAGATTCCACGAAAACGGTTTTAGCAAACTGCTCAATGAAAAGTATGGTGTAAATCTGTGAGATGAATTCATACATCACAAAGCAGTTTCTCAGAAAGCTTCTTTCTAGTTTTTATGTGAGGATATTTGCTTTTTCACCATAGATTTCAGCACGCTCCCAAATATCCCTTTGCAGATTACATGAAAGGAGTGTTAGCAAACTACTCCATGGAAATAAAGGTGTAAATCTCTGAGATGAACTCACACATCACAAAGAAATTTCTCAGAAAGTTTCTTTCTAGGTTATATCTGTGGATATTTACTATGAAAACATAAGCTTCAATGTGCTCTGAAATATCCCATTGTAGATTCCAAAAAAACAGTTTTAGCACACTACTCAATGAAAAGAATAGTGTTACTCTGTGAGATGAAGTCATACATCACAAAGCAGTTTCTCAAAAGCTTCGTTCTAGTTTTTATCTGAGGATATTTCCTTTTTCACCATAGGCCTCAATGTGCTCCCATATATCCCTTTGAAGATTCCATAAGGAGAGTGTTACCAAATTGCTCAATAAAAACAACATTATAACTGTGTGAGATGAAACCACAAATCACAAATCAGCATCTCAGAAAGGTACTTTTTAGCTTTTATCTGAGGATATTTCCTTTGTTACCATAGGCTTCAATGTGCTCCCAAATATCTTATTGCAGAATTCACAAAAACAGTATTAGCTAACAGTTAACTAAAAGAACGAGGTAACTCTGTGAGATGAATTCACATATCACAAAATAGTTTCTCAGAAAGTTTCTTTCTATTTTTTATCTGAGGATCCTTCCTATTTCACCATTGGCTTCAATGCACTCCCAAGAATCGCTTTTCAGATATCATGAAAATAGTGTTAGCAAACTGTTCCGTGGAGAAAAAGGCATATCTCTGTGAGATGACTTCATGTTTCACAAAGAACTTTCTCAGAAACCTTCTTTCTAGTTTTTATCTGAGAATATTTCCTTTTTCACCATAGACCTCAGTACACTTCAAAATATCTCTTTGCAGATTCGTCAAAAACAGTGTTAGTAAACTGATCCATGAACAGAACAGTGTCACTCTATGAGATGCATTCATATCTCACAATGAAGTTTCTCAGAAAGCTTTTTTCTAGTTTTTATGTGAGGATATTTCCTTTTTCATCATAGACCACAATGTGATTGAAAATATCCCTCTGGATATTCCACGAAAACAGTGCAGTGATAGCAAAGTGCTCCATGAAAAGAAACATATAACTCTGTCAGTTGAGTTAACATATCACAAAGCGGTTTCTCAGAAAACTTCTTTCCAGTTTTTATATGAGGATATTTCCTTTGTCACAATAGGCTTCAATGTGATCCAAAATATCCCTTCTCAGATTCCCCAAAAACACTGCTAGCAAACTGATGCATGAAAAGAATCGTGAAACTATTAGGAGTCAATTAACACATAACAAAGTAGTTTCTCTGAAAGCTTCTTTCTAGTTTTTATATGATATTTTTAAATCAATCACCATAAGCATGAATGCACTCCAAAATATCCCATTGCAGATTCCAAGAAACCAGTGTGGGCAAACTGCTCAATGAAAATAACAGTATAACTCAGTGAGATGAATTTACACATCACAAAGGAAATTCTAAGAAAGCTTCTTTCCAGTTTTTATCTGAGGGTATTTCCTTTATAACCATAGGCCTCAATGCTCTCACAAATATCCCTTTGCAGATCCAGGAAAATATTGTTAGCAAATTGCTCCATGAAATGAAAGGTGTAACTCTCTGAGACTAATTCACACACCACAAAGAAGTTTCTCAGAAAGATTCTTTCTAGTTTTTATCTGAGATTATTTTCTTTGTCACCGTAGGCTTCAATGTGATACAAATTATTTTTTCCAGAAACCACTAAAACAGTGTTATCAAACTGACCCACGAAAAGGATCATGTAACTGTGAGAATTTGCAAATCACAAAGCAGTTTCTCAGAAAGCTTATTTCTTCTTTCTTTTCTGAGGATATTTCCTTTGTCACCATAAACTTCAGTGTGCTCTGAAATATCCCATTGTGGATTCCATGAAAACAGTACTACCAAACTGCTCAATGAGTAGAAAAGTGTAACTCTGTGAGATGATTTCACACACAGCAAGTAAGTTTCTCAGAAAGCTTCTTTCTAGTTTTCATCTGAGACTATTTCCTGTGTCACCATAGGCTTCAATGTGAAACAAAGTATCCCTTCTCAGATACCCCAAAAACAGTACTACCAAACTGATCCATGCAAAGAATCATGAAACACTGTGAGAATAATTCGCACATCACAAAGCAGTTTTTCAGAAAGCTTCTTTTTGCTTTTTGTCTGAGGATATTTCCTTGGTCACCATAAGCTTCAAATGCTCTGAAATATTACAGTGTAGATTCCAAGAAAATAGTGTTAGCAAATTGTTCAATGAAAAAAAATGGCTTAATTCTGTGAGAGGAAATCATACATCACAAAGCAGTTTGTCAGAAAGTTTCTTTCTCATTTCTATCTGAGTATATTTATTAGTAACTGTAGACGTCAATGCGATCTAAAATATACCTTCTCAGATTTCCCCAAAACAGTGCTACCAAAATGCTCCATAAAAGGAATAGTGTAATCCTTTGGAATGAATTAACACGACACAAAGCAGTTTCTCAGAAAGCTTCTTTCTAATTTCCGTATGAGAATATTTCATTTCATAAGCTTCAAGGTGATCCATAATATCTCATTGCAGATTTCAAGAAAACAGTGTTAACAAACTGCTCAATGAAAACAACAATGTAGCTCTGTGAGATGTATTCACATATCAGACAGTAGTTTCACAGAAGACTTCTTTTATTTATTAATCTCAAGATATTTAACTTTTCACTGTACACCTCAATGCACTCCCAAATATCACTTTTCAGTTTCCATTAAAAGGGTGTCAGCAAGGTGTTCCATGAAAAGAAAGGTGTAACTCTGTGAGATGAATTCACACATCACCAAGAACCTTCTCAGAAAACTTCTTGCTAGTTTTTATCAAAGAAGATTTCCTTTGTCACCATAGGCTTCAATGAGATCCAAAATATCCCTTCTCAGATTCCCCAAAAGCAGTGCTACCAAACTGCTCCATGAAAAGAATCATTTAACTCTGTGAGTTGAATTGACATATCACAAAGAGGTTTCTCAGAAAGCGTCTTTATGCTTTTTGTCTGAGGATACTTACTTTGTCACCATAAACTTCTATGCACTCCGCAGTATCGCATTCCAGAATCCAAGAAAACAGTGTTAGCAGACTTCTCAATGAAAAGCACAGTGTAACTAAATGAGATGATTTCACACACAACTAAGCAGTTCCTCAGAAATATTCTTTTTAGTTTTTATCTGAGGATATTTCTTTTTCCACCATATGCCTCAATGCTTTCCCAAATATCCCTTTGCAGATTCCATGAAATCTCTGTTATCGAACTGTCCATGTAAAGAAAGGTGTAATTCTGTGAGATTAATTCACACACACAAAGAACTTTCTCAGAAAGCTTATTTCTAATTTTTAACTGAGAATATTTCCTTTGTCAACATAAGCTTCAATGCTATCCAAAATATCCCTTCTCAGATTCCCCCAGAAACACTGCTATCAAACTACTCCATGAAAAGAATCGTGTAAGTTGGTGAGATGAATTCACAAAGCACAAGCCAGTTTCTCAGAAAGCTTCTTTCTGGGTTTTATCTAAGGATATTTCCTTTGTCACAATAACCTTCAATGATCTTCGAAATATCCCATTGCAGAGTCCAAGAGAGCAGTGTTAGCAAACTGCTGAAAGAAAAGAACAGTGAAACTCTGTGATATGAATTCACACATCACAAAGCAGTTTCACAGAAATCTTTTTGTTTTTTTTATGAGCATATTTCCTTTGTCACCATAGGCTGCAATGCCCTCCCGAATATCCCTTTGCAGATTCCACGAAATCTGTGTTATTGAACTGCTCCATGAAAAGAAAGGTGTAACTCCGTGAGATAAATTCACACATCACATAGAACTTTCTCAGAAAGCTTCTTTCTAGTTTTTTTTTTTAATTTATTTATTATTATTATACTTTAAGTTGTAGGGTACATGTGCATAACGTGCAGGTTTGTTACATATGTATACTTGTGCCATGTTGCTGTGCTGCACCCATCAACTCGTCATTTACATCAGGTATAACTCCCAATGCAATCCCTCCCCCCTCCCCCCTCCCCATGATAGGCCCCGGTGTGTGATGTTCCCCTTCCTGAGTCCGAGTGATCTCATTGTTCAGTTCCCACCTATGAGTGAGAACATGCGGTGTTTGGTTTTCTGTTCTTGTGATAGTTTGCTAAGAATGATGGATTCCAGCTGCATCCAAGTCCCTACAAAGGACTCAAACTCATCCTTTTTTATGGCTGCATAGTATTCCATGGTGTATATGTGCCACATTTTCTTAATCCAATCTGTCACCGATGGACATTTGGGTTGATTCCAAGTCTTTGCTATTGTGAATAGTGCCGCAATAAACATACGTGTGCATGTGTCTTTATAGCAGCATAATTTATAATCCTTTGGGTATATACCCAGTAATGGGATGGCTGGGTCATATGGTACATCTAGTTATAGATCCTTGAGGAATCGCCATACTGTTTTCCATAATGGTTGAACTAGTTTACAATCCCACCAACAGTGTAAAAGTGTTCCTATTTCTCCACATCCTCTCCAGCACCTGTTGTTTCCTGACTTTTTAATGATCGCCATTCTAACTGGTGTGAGATGGTATCTCATTGTGGTTTTGATTTGCATTTCTCTGATGGCCAGTGATGATGAGCATTTTTTCATGTGTCTGTTGGCTGTATGAATGTCTTCTTTTGAGAAATGTCTGTTCATATCCTTTGCCCACTTTTTGATGGGGTTGTTTGTTTTTTTCTTGTAAATTTGTTTGAGTTCTTTGTAGGTTCTGGATATTAGCCCTTTGTCAGATGAGTAGATTGCAAAAATTTTCTCCCATTCTGTAGGTTGCCTGTTCATTCTGATGGTAGTTTCTTTTGCTGTGCAGAAGCTCTTTAGTTTAATGAGATCCCATTTGTCAATTTTGGCTTTTGCTGCCGTTGCTTTTGGTGTTTTAGACATGAAGTCTTTGCCCATGCCTATGTCCTGAATGGTACTACCTAGGTTTTCCTCTAAGATTTTTATGGTATTAGGTCTAACATTTAAGTCTCTAATCCATCTTGAATTAATTTTCGTATAAGGAGTAAGGAAAGGATCCAGTTCCAGCTTTCTACTTATGGCTAGCCAATTTTCCCAGCACCATTTATTAATAGGGAATCCTTTCCCCATTTCTTGTTTCTCTCACGTTTGTCAAAGATCAGATGGCTGTAGATGTGTGGTATTATTTCTGAGGACTCTGTTCTGTTCCATTGGTCTATATCTCTGTTTTGGTACCAGTACCATGCTGTTTTGGTTACTGTAGCCTTGTAGTATAGTTTGAAGTCAGGTAGCGTGATGCCTCCAGCTTTGTTCTTTTGACTTAGGATTGTCTTGGAGATGCGGGCTCTTTTTTGGTTCCATATGAACTTTAAAGCAGTTTTTCCAATTCTGTGAAGAAACTCATTGGTAGCTTGATGGGGATGGCATTGAATCTATAAATTACCTTGGGCAGTATGGCCATTTTCACGATATTGATTCTTCCTATCCATGAGCATGGTATGTTCTTCCATTTGTTTGTGTCCTCTTTTATTTCACTGAGCAGTGGTTTGTAGTTCTCCTTGAAGAGGTCCTTTACATCCCTTGTAAGTTGGATTCCTAGGTATTTTATTCCCTTTGAAGCAATTGTGAATGGAAGTTCATTCCTGATTTGGCTCTCTGTTTGTCTGTTACTGGTGTATAAGAATGCTTGTGATTTTTGCACATTAATTTTGTATCCTGAGACTTTGCTGAAGTTGCTTATCAGCTTAAGGAGATTTTAGGCTGAGACAATGGGGTTTTCTAAATATACAATCCTGTCATCTGCAAACAGGGACCATTTGGCTTCTTTTCCTAACTGAATACCCTTGATTTCTTTCTCTTGCCTGATTGCCCTAGCCAGAACTTCCAACACTATGTTGAATAGGAGTGGTGAGAGAGGGCATCCCTGTCTTGTGCCAGTTTTCAAAGGGAATTTTTCCAGTTTTTGCCCATTCAGTATGATATTGGCTGTGGGTTTGTCATAAATAGCTCTTATTATTTTGAGGTACGTTCCATCAATACCGAATTTATTGAGCGTTTTTAGCATGAAGGGCTGTTGAATTTTGTCAAAAGCCTTTTCTGCATCAATTGAGATAATCATGTGGTTCTTGTCTTTGGTTCTGTTTATATGCTGGATTATGTTTATTGATTTGCGAATTTTGAACCAGCCTTGCATCCCAGGGATGAAGCCCATTTGATCATGGTGGATAAGCTTTTTGATGTGCTGCTGAATCCGGTTTGCCAGTATTTTATTGAGGATTTTTGCATCGATGTTCATCAGGGATATTGGTCTAAAATTCTCTTTTTTTGTTGTGTCTCTGCCAGGCTTTGGTATCAGGATGATGTTGGCCTCATAAAATGAGTTAGGGAGGATTCCCTCTTTTTCTATTGATTGGAATAGTTTCAGAAGGAATGGTACCAGCTCCTCCTTGTACCTCTGGTAGAATTCAGCTGTGAATCCATCTGGTCCTGGACTTTTTTTGGTTGGTAGGCTATTAATTGTTGCCTCAATTTCAGAGCCTGCTATTGGTCTATTCAGGGATTCAACTTCTTCCTGGTTTAGTCTTGGAAGAGTGTAAGTGTCCAGGAAATTATCCATTTCTTCTAGATTTTCCAGTTTATTTGCGTAGAGGTGTTTATAGTATTCGCTGATGGTAGTTTGTATTTCTGTGGGGTCGGTGGTGATATCCCCTTTATCATTTTTAATTGCGTCGATTTGATTCTTCTCTCTTTTCTTCTTTATTAGTCTGGCTAGTGGTCTGTCAATTTTGTTGATCTTTTCAAAAAACCAACTCCTGGATTCATTGATTTTTGGAAGGTTTTTTGTGTCTCTATCTCCTTCAGTTCTGCTCTGATCTTAGTTATTTCTTGCCTTCTGCTAGCTTTCGAATGTGTTTGCTCTTGCTTCTCTAACTCTTTTAATTGTGATGTTAGAGTGTCAATTTTAGATCTTTCCTGCTTTCTCTTGTGGGCATTTAGTGCTATAAATTTCCCTCTACACACTGCTTTCAATGTGTCCCTGAGATTCTGGTATGTAGTATCTTTGTTCTCATTGGTTTCAAAGAACATCTTTATTTCTGCCTTCATTTCGTTATGTACCCAGTAGTCGTTCAGGAGCAGGTTGTTCAGTTTCCATGTAGTTGAGCGGTTTGGATTGAGTTTCTTAGTCCTGAGTTCTAGTTTGATTGCACTGTGGTCTGAGAGACAGTTTGTTATCATTTCTGTTCTTGTACATTTGCTGAGGAGTGCTTTACTTCCAATTACGTGGTCGATTTTGGAGTAAGTACGATGTGGTGCTGAGAAGAATGTATATTCTGTTGATTTGGGGTGGAGAGTTCTATAGATGTCTATTAGGTCTGCTTGCTGCAGAGATGAGTTCAATTCCTGGATATCCTTGTTAACTTTCTGTTTCGTTGATCTGTCTACTGTTGACAGTGGAGTGTTGAAGTCTCCCATTATTATTGTATGGGAGTCTAAGTCTCTTTGTAAGTCTCTAAGGACTTGCTTTCTGAATCTGGGTGCTCCTGTATTGGGTGCATATATATTTAGGATAGTTAGCTCTTCCTGTTGAATTGATCACTTTACCATTATGTAATGGCCTTCTTTGTCTCTTTTGATCTTTGATGGTTTAAAGTCTGTTTTATCAGAGACTAGTATTGCAACCCCTGCTTTTTTTTGTTCTCCATTTGCTTGGTAAACCTTCCTCCATCCCTTTATTTTGAGCCTATGTATGTCTCTGCGTGTGAGATGGGTCTCCTGAATACAGCAGACTGATGGGTCTTGACTCTTTATCCAGTTTGCCAGTCTGTGTCTTTTAATTGGAGCATTTAGTCCATTTACATTTAAGGTTAAGATTGTTATGTGTGAACTTGATCCTGCCATTATGATATTAACTGGTTATTTTGCTCGTTAGTTGATGCAGTTTCTTCCTAGCCTCAATGGTCTTTACCTTTTTACATGTTTTTGCAATGGCTGGTACCGGTTGTTCCTTTCCATGTTTAGTGCTTCCTTCAGGGTCTCTTGTAAGGCAGACCTAGTGGTGACAAAATCTCTAAGCATTTGCTTATCTGTAAAGGATTGTATTTCTCCTTCACTTATGAAACTTAGTTTGGCTGGATATGAAATTCTGGGTTGAAAATTCTTTTCTTTAAGAATGTTGAATATTGGCCCCCACTCTCTTCTGGCTTGTAGAGTTTCTGCTGAGAGATCTGCTGTTAGTCTGATGGGCTTCCCTTTGTGGGTAACCCGACCTTTCTCTCTGGCTGCCCTTAAGATTTTTTCCTTCATTTCAACTTTGGTGAATCTGGCAATTATGTGTCTTGGAGTTGCTCTTCTCGACGAGTATCTTTGTGGAGTTCTCTGTATTTCCTGGATTTGAATATTGGCCTGCCCTACTAGGTTGGGGAAGTTCTCCTGGATGATATCCTGAAGAGTGTTTTCCAACTTGGTTCCATTTTCCCCCTCACTTTCAGGCACCCCAATCAGACGTAGATTTGGTCTTTTTACATAATCCCATACTTCTTGTAGGCTTTGTTCATTTCTTTTTCTTCTTTTTTCTTTTGGTTTCTCTTCTCGCTTCATTTCATTCATTTGATCCTCAATCGCTGATACTCTTTCTTCCAGTTGATCGAGTCGGTTACTGAAGCTTGTGCATTTGTCATGTATTTCTCGTGTCATGGTTTTCATCTCTTTCATTTCGTTTAGGACCTTCTCTGCATTAATTACTCTAGCCATCAATTCTTCCAATTTTTTTTCAAGATTTTTCATTTCTTTGCGCTGGGTACGTAATTCCTCCTTTAGCTCTGAGAAATTTGATGGACTGAAGCCTTCTTCTCTCATCTCATCAAAGTCATTCTCCGTCCAGCTTTGATCCGTTGCTGGAGATGAGCTGCGCTCCTTTGCCGGGGGGGATGCGCTCTTATTTTTTGAATTTCCAGCTTTTCTGCCCTGCTTTTTCCCCATCTTTGTGGTTTTATCTGCCTCTGGTCTTTGATGATGGTGATGTACTGATGGGGTTTTGGTGTAGGTGTCCTTCCTGTTTGATAGTTTTCCTTCTAACAGTCAGGACCCTCAGCTGTAGGTCTGTTGGAGATTGCTTGGGGTCCACTCCAGACCTTGTTTGCCTGGGTATCAGCAGCAGAGGCTGCAGAAGATAGAATATTTCTGAACATCGAGTGTACCTGTCTGATTCTTGCTTTGGAAGCTTCCTCTCAGGGGTGTACTCCTCCCTGTGAGGTGTGGGGTGTCAGACTGCCCCTAGTGGGGGATGTCTCCCAGTTAGGCTACTCAGGGGTCAGGGACCCACTTGAGCAGGGAGTGTGTCCCTTCTCAGATCTCAAACTCCGTGTTGGGAGATCCACTGCTCTCTTCAAAGCTGTCAGACAGAGTCATTTGCGTCTGCAGAGGTGTCTGCTGCAGTTGTTTAGTTTACTGTGCCCGGTCCCCAGAGGTGGAGTCTCCAGAGACAGGCAGGTTTCCTTGAGCTGCTGTGAGCTCCACCCAGTTCGAGCTTCCCAGCAGCTTTGTTTACCTACTTAAGCCTCAGCAATGGTGGGCGCCCCTCCCCCAGCCTCGCTGCTGCCTTGCCAGTAGATCACACACTGCTGCGCTAGCAATGAGGGAGGCTCCGTGGGTGTGGGACCCTCCTGGCCAGGTGTGGGATATGATCTTCTGGTGTGCCTCTTTGCTTAAAGCGCAGTATTGGGGTGGGAGTTACCCGATTTTCCAGGTGTTGTGTGTCTCAGTTCCCCTGGCTAGGAAAAGGGACTCCCTTCCCCCTTGCACTTCCCAGGTGAGGCAATGCCTCGCCCTGCTTCACCTCTCGCTGGTCGGGCTGCAGCAGCTGACCAGCACCGATCGTCCGGCACTCCCCAGTGAGATGAACCCAGTACCTCAGTTGAAAATGCAGAAATCACCGGTCTTCTGTGTCGCTCGCGCTGGGAGTTGGAGACTGGAGCTGCTCTTATTCGGCCATATTGCTCCGCCCCCCCCTTTCTAGTTTTTATCTGAGGATATTTTCTTTGTCACCATTGGCTTCAAAGTGATCCAAAATATCCTCTCTCAGTTTCCACAAACACAGTGCTAACAAATTGATCCATGAAAAGCATCGTGCAATGCTGTGAGATGAATTAACACATAACAAAGTGGTATATCAGAAAGCTTCTTTCTAGTTTTTATATGAGGATCTTTTCAAAGTCACTGTAGGCTTCAAAGCGGTATGAAATATCACATAGCAGATTGCAAGAAAGGAGTGTTAGCAAACTGCTCAATGAAAAAAACAGTTTAACTCTGTGATATGAATTCACACATCACTAAGGAGTTTCACAGAAAGCTTCTTTCTAATTTTAATCTAAGGATATTTCCTTTTCACTGTAGATTTCAATGCAGTTCAAACTATGCCTTCTCAGACCCCCAAAAACAGTGCTACCAAATAACTCCATAAAAACTGTGGTGTAACTCTGAGAGGTGAATTCACACATCTCAAAGCTGTTTCTCAGAAAGCTTCTTTCTAGTTTTTCACAGAGTTTATATCCTTTTTCACCATAATCCTAAATGCGCTATGGAATACATCAATGCAGTTTCCACGAAAAAAGTGTTGGCAAACTTCTCAAAGAAAACAAAGATGTAACTCTGTGAGATGAATTCACACATCCCAAAGCAGTTTCACAGAAAGCTTCTTTTTGGTTTTTATCTGAGGATAATTCCTTTGTCACTATAGGCTTCATAGTACTCCCAAATATCCTATTGCAGATTCTGCAAAAACAGTGTTATCAAGCTGCTCAATGAAAAGAACGGTGTGTCTCTGTAAGATGAATACATACATCACAAAGCAGTTTCTCAGAAGGCTTCTTTCTAGTTTTTATCTGAGGATTTTCCTTGTTTACTATAGGCCTCAATGCACTCCCAAATATCCCTTTGCAGATTCCATGAAAATGATGTTAACAAATCGCTCCATGAAAAGAAAGGTATAAATTTGTGAGATGAATTCAAATATCTCAAAGAACTTTCTCAGAAAACTTCTTTCAAGTTTTATTCTGAGGTTATTTCCTTTGACACCATAGGCTTCAAAGTGATCCAAAATATCCCTTCTCAGATTCCCCCAAAAGGAGCTATGAAACTGATCAATGAAAACAATCATTTAACTCTCTGAGATGAATTAGCACATTATAAAACAGTTTCTCAGAAAGGTTCTTTCTAGTTTTTCTATGAGGGTATTTCCTTTGTCACCTTATGCTTCAATGCCCTCCAAAGTATCCCTTTGCAGATTCCATGAATACATTGTTAGCAAGCTGCTCAATGAATAGAACAGTGAAACTCTGTGAGATGAATTCACACAACACAGAGCAGTTTCTTAGCTTCTTTCTAATTTTTATCTGAGAATATTTCCTTTTTCACTGTAGGCCTAAATGCACTCCCATATATCTATTTGCAAATTGGACGAAAACATTGTTTGCAAACTGCTCCA
This sequence comes from Macaca nemestrina, assembly GCF_043159975.1. Classification (NCBI taxonomy): domain Eukaryota; kingdom Metazoa; phylum Chordata; class Mammalia; order Primates; family Cercopithecidae; genus Macaca; species Macaca nemestrina. Next base: position 31,860,801 of record NC_092142.1, on the reverse strand, counting down.
TGAAAAGAACAGTGTACTCTGTGATATTAATTCACACATCACAAAGCAGCTTCTTATAAAGCTTCTTTCTAGTTTTTACCTGAGGTTATTTCCTTTGTCACCATAGGCTTCAATGCAATCCAAAATATACCATCTCAGAATCTCAAAAAACAGTGCCACCAAACTGGTCCATGCAAAGAATCCTGTAACTCTGTGAACTGAATTCATACATCACAAAGGAGTTTCTCAGAAAGCTTCTTTTTAGTTTTTAATCTGAGGATATTTCCTATTTTGTCATAGGCTTCAAGGTGCTCCCAAATATCCCCTTACAGATTCCACGAAATCAGTGTTAGTAAAGTGCTCCAAGAAAATAAAGGTGTAACACTGTGAGATGAATTCACAAATAACAGAGCAGTTTCTCATAAAGCTTCTTTCTAGTTTTTATCTGAGGATATTTCCTATGTCACCATAAGCTTCAATGCACTCTGAAATATCCCATTACAGATTCCACAAAAACAGTGTTAGCAAACAGCTGAATGCAAAGAACAGTGTTGCTTTGTGGGATGAATTCCAACCCAACAAAGTAGTTTCTCAGAAAGCTTCTTTCTAGTTTTTATATTAGGGTATTTCCTTTGTCCCCATAAGCTTCCATGTACTCAAATATATCATTTTGTAGATTCCAGGTAAACAATGATAGCAAACTGCGCCATGAAATGAAAAGTGTAACTCTGGGAGATGAATTCGCACACCACATAGAACTTTCTCAGAAATTTTCTTTCTTGTTTTTATCAGGGAGTATTACCTTTGTCACCATAGGCTTCAATCTGATCCAAAATATCCTTTCTCAGATTCCCCAAAACCAGTGTTACCAAACTGATACAGAAAAGAACCGTGTAACACTGTGAGATTAATTATCACATCACAAAGCAGTTTCTCAGAAAGTTTCTTTCTCGTTTTTATCAGAATATATTTAATTTTTCACTATAGGCCTCCTTGTGCTCCCAAATATCCCTTTGCCAATTCCACAAAAACAGTGTTAGGAAACTGCTCCATGAAAAGAAAGATGTAACTCTGTGAGACGAATTCACATATTACAAAGAACTTTCAGCCGGGCGTGGTGGCTCAAGCCTGTAATCCCAGCACTTTGGAAGGCCGAGACGGGTGGATCACGAGGTCAGGAGATTGAGACCATCCTGGCTAACACGATGAAACCCCGTCTCTACTAAAATACAAAAAAAAATTAGCCAGGCGAGGTGGCGGGCGCCTGTACTCCCAGCTACTTGGGAGGCTGAGGCAGGAGAATGGCGTGAACCCAGGAGGCGGGGCTTGCAGTGAGCTGAGATCCAGCCACTGCACTCCAGCCTGGGCAACAGAGCCAGACTCTGTCTCAAAAAAAAAAAAAAGAACTTTCTCAGAAAGTTTCTTTCTAGTTTTTATCTGAGGATATTTCCATTGAGACCATAGGCTTCAAGCGATCCAAAATATCCTTCTCAGATTCCCCAAAACAGAGCTACCAAACTGATCCGTGACAAGAATCATTTAACTCTGTGAGATGAATTATCACATCATAAAGCAGTTTCTCAGAATGCTTCTTTTTAGTTTTCATATGAGGATATTTCCTTTGTCGCCTTAAGTGTCCATGCCCTCCAAAGTATCCCTTTGCAGATTCTACAAAAAACAGTGTGAGATGAATTACCACACCACAAAGCAGTTTCTCAGAACGATTCTTTCTAGTTTTTATCTGAGGATATTTCCATTTTCACCATAGGCCTCTATGCGTTCCCAAATATCCCTTTGCAATTTGCACGAAAACAGTATTAGCAAATTGCTCAATGAAAAGAATGGTGCATTCTGTGAGATTAATTCATGCACCACAAAGCAGTTTCTCATAAAACTTCCTTCTAGTTTTTATCTGAGTATGTTTCCTTTGTCACCACAGGCATCAATGTGATTCAAAATATCCTTTCTCAGATTTCCCAAAAACAGAGCTACCAAACTGCTTCCTGAAAAAAATTGTGTAAGTCTATGAGATGAATTCACAAATCACAATGCAGTTTCTCAGAAACCTTCTCTCTAGTTTTTGTCTGTGGATATTTCTTAGTCACCATAACCTTCAAAGCACTCCAAAATATCCCTTTGCAGACACCAAGAATACAGTATTAGCAAACTGCTCAATGTAAAGAACAGTGTAACCCTGTGAGATGAATTCACACATCACAAAGCAGTTTCTGAGAAAACTTTTTTCTCGTTTCTATCTGAGGATATTCAGTTATTCACCATAGGCATCAATGTCCTCCCATTTATCTATTTACAGATTTCACAAAAACAGTGTTAGCAAACTGCTCCATGAAAAGAATGGTGTAAATCTGTGCGATGAATTCACACATCACAAATAACTTTCTCAGAAAACTTCTTTATAGTTTTCATCTGAGGATATTTCCTTTGTCACCATAGGTTCAATGCAATCCAAAATATCGTTTATCAGATTCCCCAAAAACAGTGATCCCAAACTGATCACGATGAATTAACCCATCAGAAAGTGGTTTCCTGGAAAGCTTCCTTCTATTTTTTCTATGAGAATATTTCCTATGTCACCATAAACTTCAATGCACTCCAAAATATTCCATTTAGGATTGCAAGAAAACAGTGTTAGCAAGCTGCTCAGTGAAAAGAACAATGTAACACGGTGAGATGAATTCACATCTCACAAAGCAATTTCTCAAACAGTTTCTTTTTGGTTTATCTATGAGATTATTTCCTTTGGCACCAGATGCTTCAATATGCTGCCATATATCCTATTGCAGATTCCACAAAAACAGTGTTATCAAACTACTCAATGAAAAGAACGATGTAACTCTGTAAGATGAATTCATGCATCACAAAGCAGTTTCTCAGAAAGAATCTTTTTGGTTTATCTCTGAGGATATTTCCTTTGTCACTGAAAGTTTCAATGTGTTAAGACATATCGAAGTGCACATTCCAAGAAAACAATGTAAGCAAATGCTCAATGCAAAGAACAGTGGAACTCTGTGAGGTGAATTCAGACATCACAAAGCAGTTTCTCAGAAAGATTCCTTCTAGTTTTTATCTGAGGATAATTCCTTTCTCACCATAGGCCTCAATGCACTCAAAAATATCCCTTTGCAGATTGTACAAAAATAGTGTTAGCAAGTTGCTCCATGAAAACAGAGTTGTAACTCTGTGAGATGAATTCACATATCACAAAGAATTTTCTCAGAATTCTTCTTTCTAGTTATTATCTGAGGATATTTCCTTTGTCACCATAGTTTTCCATGAGATCCAAAATATCCCTTCTCAAATTACCTAAAAACAGTGCTACCAAACTGATCCATGAAAAGTATCATGTAACTCCGTGAGATGAATTATCACACCACAAAGTGGTTTCTCAGAAAAATTCTTTCTAGTTTTTATATGAGGATATTTCCTTTGTCACCATAAGCTTCAATACACTCTGAAATATCAGATTGCAGGTTCTAAGAAAATAGTGTTAGCAAACGGCTCAATGAAAAGAACAGTGTAAATTTGTGAGATGAATTCACACATCAAAAAGGAGTTTCTCAGAAAGCTTGTTTCTAGTTTTTAACCGAGGATATTTCTTCTTCACCATAGACCTAAATGTGCTCCCAGATATCCCTTTGCAGATTTCACAAAAACAGTGTTAGAAAACTACTTCATAAATGGAAAGTTCTAACTCTGTGAGATGAATTCACACATCACAAAGAAGTTTCTCAGATAAGTTCTTGCTAGTTTTTATCTGAGGATATTTCCTTTGTCAACATTGCACTCCCAAATATCTTATTGCAGATTAAACGAAAACAATGATATCTAACTGCTCAATGAAAAAAACTGCACTAATGAATATCCCACTGTAGATTCCAAGAAAACAGATTTCACAAACTGCTCCATGAAATGAAAGGTGTAATGCTGTGAGATGAATTCACACATCACAAAGTACTTTCTCAGAAAGCTTCTTTCTAATTTTTATCTGAGGATATTACCCTTTTCACCATGCAATCCAAAATATTCCTTCTCAGATTCCTCAAAAAGAGTACTAACAAACTGCTCCATGAAAATGGTCGTGTAATTCTGTGAGATAAATTCACAAATTAAAAAGCAGTTTCTCAGGAAGCTTCTTTCTATTTTTCATCTGAGAATATTTCCTTTGTCAACATAAGCTTCAATGGGCTCAGAAATATCCCATTACAGATTCCAAGAAAACTGTGTTAGCAAACTGCTCCATGAAAAGAACAGTGTAACTCTGTGAGATGAATTCACACATTACAAAACAGTTTCTCAGAATGCTTCCTTCTAGTTTTTGTCTGAGTATATTTCCTTTCTCACCGTAGTCCTCAATGCACTCCCAAATATCCCTTTGCAGATACCACTAAAACAGTATCAGCAAACTGCTCCATGAAAATTGAGCTGTAACTCTGTGAGATGAATTCACACAAAACAAAGTTCATTCTCAGAAACCTTATTTCTACCTTTTTTCTGAGGATATTTTCTTTGGCACCATGGGCTTCAATGTGATCCAAAATACCCCTTCTCAGATTCCCAAAAACAGTACTTCCAAACTGCTCCATGAAAACAATCATATAACTCTGTGTGATGAATTATCACATCATAAAGCAGTTCCTCAGACAAACTCCTTGTAGTTTTTTTCTAAGGATATTTCCTTTATCAACACAGACCTCAATGCACACCCATATATCCTTTTGCAGATAGCTTGACAACAGTGTTAGAAAATGCTCAGTGAAAGGTACAGTGTAACTCTGTGAGTTGAATTCACACATCACAAAGTAGTTTCTCAGAAAGCTTCTTTCTAGTTTTTATCTTAAGATATTTCCTATTTTACCATAGGCCTCAAGGTACTCCCAAATATCCCTATGCAGATTCCATGAAATCAGTGTTAGTAAAGTGCTCCAAGAAAAGAAAGGTGTAACTCCATGAGGTGAATTCAGAAATCACAAAGCAGTTTCTCAGATAGCTTCTTTCTAGTTTTTGTCTGAGGATATTTCCTTTTTCACCCAAAACTTCAATGCACTCTGAAATATCCCATTGCAGATTTCAAGAAAACAGTGTTAGCAAATTGTTCAATGAATAGAATAGTGCAACTCTGGGAGATGAATTCACACATCACAAAGTAGTTTTTCAGAAAGCTTATTTTTTTATCTGAGGATATTTCCTTTTTCATCAAAGGGTTCAATGCATTCCAAAATATCCCTTCTCTGATTTCCCAAAAACAGTGCTAACAAACTGCTCCATGAAATGAACCATGTTACTCTGTGAGATGAACTCACAAATCACCGAGTAGTTTCTCAGAAAATATCTTTCTAGTTTTTGTATGGGGATATTCCCTTTTTCACTATAGGCCTCAATACACTCATGAATATCCCTTTGCAGATTCCACAAAAATAGTCTTAGTAAACTGCTCCATGAAAAGAAACGTGTAAATCCGTGAAATGAATTCACACATCACAAAGCAGTTTCCCATAAAGCTTCTTTCTAGTTTTTATCTGAGGATATTTCCTTTGTCCCAATAGGTTTCAATGAGATCCAAAATATCCTTTCTCAGATTCCTCAAAAAGAGTATTACCAAACTTCTCCATGAAAAGAATCATGTAATTCTGTGAGATGAATTCTGAAATCACAAAGGAGTTTCTCAGAAAGCTTCTTACTAGTTTTTTCTGTGGGTATTTCCTTTGTCACCATAGGTTTCAGTGTGTCCCAAATATCCTATTGCAGATTCCAGAAAAACAGTGTTATCAAACTGCTCAATGAAAGTAACAGTGTAACACTGTGAGATGAATTTACACAACACAAAGCAGTTTCTCAGAAAGCTTCTTTCTAGTTATTATCTGAGGATATTTTCTTTTTCACCATAGGCCTCAAGGCACTCCCAAATATCCCTTTGCAGATTCCACGAAAACAGTGTTAGAAAACTACTACATGAAAAAAAAGCTGTAATTCTGTGTGATGAATTAACACATCACAAAGAGCTTCTTCAGAAAGCTTCTTTCTAATTTTTATCTGACTATATCCCTTTTTTCACTATAGGCCTCCATGTGCTCCCCATTATCCATTTGCAGATTCCATGAAAGCAGTGCTACAATACTGCCGCATGTGAAGAATCGTGTAACTCCATGAGAAGAATTCACAAATCACAAAGCAGTTTTTCAGAACGTTTCTTTCTAGTATTTGTCTGATGGTATTTTCTTTGTCATTCTAAACTTGAATGTCCTCCAAAATATCCCATTGACGATTCCAAGAAAATGGTGTTAGGAAACTGCTCAATGAAAAGAACAGTGTAACTCTGTGGGATGGATTCACACATCACAAAGTAGTTTCTCAGAAAGTTTCTTTCTAGTTTTTATCTGACGATATTTCCTTTTTCACTATAGGCCTCATTGCGCTCCCAAATGTTCCTTTGCAGATTTCATGAAAACATTGTTAGCAAACTGCTCTATGAAAAGAAAGGTGTGGCCGGGCGCGGTGGCTCAAGCCTGTAATCCCAGCACTTTGGGAGGCCGAGATGGGCGGATCACGAGGTCAGGAGATCGAGACCATCCTGGTTAACACGGTGAAACCCCGTCTCTACTAAAAAATACAAAAAATTAGCCGGGCGCGGTGGTGGGCGCCTGTAGTCCCAGCTACTCGGGAGGCTGAGGCAGGATAATGGCGTGAACCCGGGAGGCGGAGCTTGCAGTGAGCTGAGATCCGGCCACTGCACTCCAGCCCGGGCGACAGAGCGAGACTCTGTCTCAAAAAAAAAAAAAAAAGAAAAGAAAGGTGCAACTCGGTGGTATGAATTCACATATCACAAGGACCTTTCTCAGAAACTTCTTTCTAGTTTTTATCTAAGGATGCTTCCTTTGCCATCACTGGTTTCAATGCGATCCAAAATATCCTTCCTCAGATTCACCAAAAACAGCGTTACCAAACTCATCCATGAAAGGAATAGTGTAACTCTGTAAGATGTATTAATAAATCACAAAATGGTTTTTCAGAAAGCTTCTTTCTAAATTTTATATGAGGATATTTCCTTTGTCACCATAAGCTTCAATGCACTCTGAAATATCCTTATGCAGATTCCAAGATAACAGGCAAACTACTCAAGGAAAAGAACTGTGTAACTCTGTGAGATGTATTCACACATCAGAAAACAGCCTCTCAGAAAGCTTCTTTCTAGTTTTTACATGAGGATATTTCCTTTGTCACCAAAAGCTTACTTGTGCTCTGAAATATCAGATTGCAGATTCCAATTTAGCAGTGTAAGAAAATTGCTCAATGCAAAGATCCATGTATCTCTTTGAGAAGAATTCACACATCACAAAGCGGTTTCTCAGAAATATTTTTTCTAGTTTTTATCTGAAGATATTTACTTTGTCTCCCTACGCTTCAATACAATTCAAAATAGCCCTTCTCAAATTCCCCAAAAACAGTACTGGGAAACTGCTCCATGAAAAGAAAGTTGTATCTCTGTGAGATGAATTCATACATCAGAAACAAGTTTATCAGAAAGCTTTTTTCTCGATTTTGTCTCAGGATATTTCCTTTGTCAACATAAATTTCAATGCACTCCGAATTATCACATTGCAGATTCCAGGAAACCAGTGTTAGCAAACTGATCAATGTACAGAACAGTGTAATGCTGTGAGATGAATTCAAACATCAAAAAGCAGTTTCTCAGAAACTTCTTTCAAGTTTTTATCTGAGGATATTTCCTTTTTCACCATAGGCCTCAATGCACTCCCAAATATCCCATTGCATATTCCATGAAAACAGTGTCGGCGAATTGCTCCTTGAAAAGAAAGGTGTACTCTTGTGAGGTGAATTCACTCATCACAAAGAAGTTTCTCAGATAGCTTCTTTCTAGTTTTTATCTGCGGATAATTACTTTGTCACCAAAGTCTTCAATGCAATCCAAAATATCCCTTCCCAGATTCGTCAAAAACAGTGCTACCAAACTGCTCCATGAAAAGAATGGTGTAACTCTGTGAGATGAATTCACACATCATAAAGAAGTTTATCAGAATGCTTCTTTCTAGCTTTTATCTGAGGATATCTCCTTTTTCTCTGTAGGCCTCTGTGTGCACCGAAATATCTCTTTGCAGATTCCACAAAAACAGTGATGGAATAGTGCTCCAAGAAAAGAAAGGGGTATAACTCTGTGAGATGAACTAACACATCACCAAGCGGTTTCTCAGAGAGCTTCTTTCCAGTTTTTATATGAGGACATTTCCTTTGTCATCATAGGATTCAAAGCGATCCAAAATATCCCTTCTCAGATTCCCCAGAAACACTGCTGGTAAACTGCTCCACTAAAAGAGTCGTGTAACTCTGTGGGATGAATTAACACATCAGCAAGTGGTCTCAGAAAGCTCCTTTCTTGTTTTTATATGATATTATTTATTTTGTCACCATAAGCATTAATGCGCTCTGAAATATCCCATTGCAGATTCCAAGAAAACAGTGTTAGCAAACTGCTTAATGAAAAGAACAGTGTAACTCTGTTACAAGAAGTGTTACAAGAAGTGGTTTCTCAGAGTACTTCTATCTAGTTTTTGTATGAGGATATTTCCTTTATCACCATAAACATCAATGCACTCCTGAATATCCTATTGCAGATTCCAAGAAAACAGGGTTAGCAAACTGCTCAATGAAAAAAACAGTGTAACTCTGTGAGATGAATTTACACATGAGAAAACAGTTTCTGAGAAAGCTTCTTTCTAGTTTTTATGTGAGGATATTTTCTTTTTCACCATAGGTCTCAAAGTGCTCACAAATATCCCTTTCCAGATCCAGAAAAAGACAGTGTTAGCAAACTGCTACATGAAAAGAAAGGTGCAACTCTGTGAAATGAATTCACACTTTGCAAAGAACTTTCTCAGAAAGCTTCCTTCTAGTTTTTATCTGAGGATATTTCCTTTTTCACAATTTTTCTCAAGGTGCTCCTGAATATCCCCTTGCAGATTCCACAAAATAATGTTAGCACACTGTTCCATAAAAAGAAAAGTGTAAATCTGTGAGATGAATTCACACGTTAGCACACTGTCCCACAAAAAGAAAGGTGCAAATCTGTGAGATGAATTCACACGTTAGCACACTGTTCCATAAAAAGAAAGGTGTAAATCTGTGAGATGAATTCACACGTTGGCACACTGTTCCATAAAAGAAAGGTGTAAATCTGTGAGATGAATTCACACATCACAAAGCAGTTTCTCAGAAAGCTTCTTTTTGTTTTGGTTGGAGGGTATTTCCTGTGTCACCATAGGCTTCAATGCACTCCCAAATATCCTATTGAAGATTCTATGAAAACAGTGTTATCCAACTGCTCAGTGAAAACAACAGTGTAACTCTGTGAGATGAAGTCACACATGATGAAGTAATTTCTCAGACATTGTATTTCTAGCTTTAATTGAGGATATTTCCTTTGTCTCATAGGCTACAATGTGACCCAAAATATCCTTTCTCAGATTCCCCAAAAACAGTGTTACCAAACTGTTACATGAAAACATCTATGAGATAAATTCACATATAACAAAGATGTTTCTCAGAAACTTTCTTTCTAGTTTTTATCTGAGTATTTTTCCTTTTTCAATGTATTAATCAATGCGCTACCCAATATCCCATAGCAGATTAATCGAAAAAAAGTGTTAGCAAACTTATCAATGAAAATGGTGTAACTCTGTGAGATGAGTTCACACATCACAAAGGAGTTTCACAGAAAGCTTCTTTTTGGACTTTTATCTGTGTATACTTCCTTTGTCACCATAGGCTTTGATGCACTCCCAAATATCCTATTGCAGATTTCATGAAAACTGTGCTATCAAACTGCTCAATGAAAAGAACCGTGAAACTCTGTTACATTAATGTACACATCACAAAGCTGTTTTTCAGAAGGCTTCTTTATAGGTTTTATCTGAAGAAAGTTCATTTTTCGCTGTAGGCATCAAAGGACTCTGGAACATCCCATTGCAGATTCCTTGAAAACAGTGTTAGCAAACAGCTCCAGGAAAAGAAAGGTGTTACTCTGTGAGATGAATTCACACGTAACAAAGAGCTTAACCAGAAAGCTTCTTTCTAGCTTTGTCTGAGGATATTTAATTTGTCAACATAGGCTTCAATGCAATCCAAAATATCACTTCTCAGATTCCTCAAAAAGACTGCTAAGAAACTGTTTCATGAAAAGAATCTTGAATCTCTGTGAGATGAATTAACACATCAGAAAGTGGTTTCTCAGAAAGCTTCTTTCTTGTTTTCATATGAGGATTTTTTCTTTGTCACCATATGTCTCAAAGCACTCACAAGTAACCCTTTGCAGATTCCAAGAAAGCAGTGTTATCAAACTACTCAATGAAAAGAACAGTGTAACTGTGAGATGAATTCACACATCACACAACAGTTTCTCAGGAGTTTCTTTCTAGTTTATATCTGATTATATTTCCGTTGTCACCATAGGTTTCAATGTGATCAAAATGTCCCTTCTCAGATTCTCCAAAAACAGCACTACCAAACTGCTCTATGAAAAGAATCGTGCAACTATGTGAAATGAATTCACATATCAAAAAGTAGTTTCTCAGAAAGTTTCTTTTTGGTTTTTATCTGAGAATATGTCTTTTGTCACCATAGGCTTCAATGCCCTCCCAAATATCCTACAGCAGATTCCATGAAAACAGAGTTATCAAACTTTTCATTGAAAAGAATGGTGTAATTCTGTGAGATGAATTCACACATCACAAAGCAGTTTCTCAGAAACCTTCCTTCTAGTTTTTATCTGAGGATATTTCCTTTGTCACTGTAGACCTCAATGCGCTCTCAAATTCCCTATTGTATATTCCACGAAAACAGTTTTGGCAAACTACTCCATAAGAAGAATGGCGTACTTTTCTGAGATGAACTCAGACATCACAAAGACCTTTCTCAGAAAACTTCTTTTTCGTTTTAACTGAGGATATTTCCTTTGCCACCAGAGGCTTCAATGTGATCCAAAATATCTGCTCTCAGATTCCCCAAAAACAGTGCTAACAAACTGCTCCATGAAAAGTATTGTGTAACTCTGTGAGATGAATGATCACATCACAAAGCAGTTTCTCAGAAAGATTCTTTCTAGTTTTTATATCAGGATTTTCATTTGTCACCATAAGCTTCAATGCACTCCTAAATATCCCTTTGCAGATTCCAAGAAAACTGTGTTAGAAAACTGCTCACTGAAAAGAACAGTGTAACTCTGAAATGAATTCACACATCACAAGGACCTTTCCTAGAAAGCTTCTTTCTAGTTCCTCTCTGATGATATTTCCTTTGTCACCATAGGCTTCAATGTGATCCACAATATCCATTCTCAGATTTACCAAAAACAGTACTACCATACTGATCTATGAAAGAATCATGTAATTCTGTCTGATGAATTAACATATCACAAAGTGGTTTCCCAGAAAGCTTCATTCTAGTTTTTATCTGAGGATATTTCCTTTATCACCATTTGCCTCAGAGCACTCCCAAATATCCCTTGGCAGATTCCAGAAAAACAGTGTTAGCAAACTGCTCCATGAAAAGTAAGGTGTAACTCTGTGAGATAAATTCACACTTCACAATGAAGTTTCTCAGAAATCTTCTCTTTGGTTTTCATCTGAGGATATTTCCTTTGTCACCATAGGCTTTAATGCGCTCCCAAATACCCTATTTCAGATTCCACAAAAACAGTGTTATCAAACTGCTTGAGGAAAAGAGTGGTGTAACTCTGTGAGATGAAATCACACATCACAAAGTAGTTTCTGAGAAAGATTCCTTCTAGTTTTTATCTAGGGTACTTTGTACTTCAGCATGGTCCTCAATACATTCCCAAATATCCCTTTGCAGATTCGAGAAAAACAGTGTTAGCACACTGCTCCATGAAAAGAAACGTGTAACACTGTGAAGTGAATGCACACATAACAAAGAACTTTCTCAGAAAGCTTCTTTCTACTTATAATCTGAGGATATTACTTTTATCTCCATGGGTTTCAATGAGATCCAAATATACCTTCTCAGATTCACTAAAAACAATGCTAATAAACTGCTCCCTGAAAATAATCGTGTAACTCTGTGAGATGAATTCACAAACTACAAGACAGTTTCTTAGAATGTTTCTTTCTAGTTTTTGTCTGAGGATATTTCCTTTGTCACCATAAGCTTTAATGTACTCCAAAGTATCCCATAAGAGATTCCAAGAAAACAGTGTTAGCAAACTGATCAATGAAAAGAACAGTGTAACACAGGGAGGTGAATTCACACATCACTAAGCAGTTTCTCATAAAGCTTCTCTATAGTTTTTATCTGAGGATATTTTCTTTTTCACCATAGGCCTCAGTGCACTCCCATATATCCCTTTGCACATTCGACTAAAACAGTGTTAGCATACTGCTCAATGAAAAGAACAGTGCAAATATGTGAGATGAATTCACACAACACAAAGCAGTTTCTCAGAAAGCTTCTTTTTGGTTTTTATCTGAGGATATTTCCTTTGTCACTATAGACTTCAGTGCACTACCAAATATCCTATTGCAGTTTCCACGAAACAGTGTTATCAAACTGCTCAATGAAAAGGACCATGTAACTCTGTGAGGTGAAATTACACATCACAAAGCTGTTTCTCAGAAAGGTTTTTTCTGGTTTTTATCTGAGGATACTTCCTTCTTGACGCTATCCCTCAATGCTTTCCCAAATATCCCTTTGCAGATTCCAGGAAAAGAGTGTTAGCAAACTGTACTCTGAAAAGAAAGGGTTAAATCGTTCACATGAATTCACACAATGAAAGGAATTTTCTCAGAAAGCTTCTTTCTAATTTTTTATCAGAGGATATTTCCCTTGTCACCATAGGCGCCAATGCATTCCAAAATATCCCTTCTCAGATTCCCCAAAAACACTGCTACCAAACAGCTCCATGAAATGGACATTGTATCTCTGTGAGATGAATTCACCCATCACAAAACAATTTCCCACAAAGCTTCTTTCTAGTTTTTATCTGAGGATATTTCCTTTTTCACCATAGGCCTCAAAGTGCTCCCAAATATCCCTTTGCAGATTCCACGAAAATAGTGTTAGCAAACTGCTCCATGAAAACAAAAGTGTAACTCTGTGATATGAATTCATGCATCACAAATCAGTTTCTCATAAAACTGCTTTCTATTTTTTATCTGAGGATATTTCCTTTTTCACAATAGGCCCCAATGCACTCTAAAATATCCCTTTGCAGATTCCAGGAAAACAATGTTAGCAAACTACTCCATGAAAAGAAAGGTGTAGCTCTGTGAGATGAACTCACACATTACAAAGAACTTTCTCAGAAGCTTCTTTCCAGTTTTTATCTGAGGATATTTCATTTGTCAACATAGGCGTCAATTTGATACAAAATATCCCTTCTCAGATTCCCCAAAAACAGTGCTACCAAACTGATCTGTGAAAAAAAAGCGGTAACTCTGTGAGATCAATTCACAAATCAGAAGGTAGTTTCTCAGAAACCTTCTTTCTAGGTTTTCTCTAAGGGTATATCCTTTGTCACTATCAGATTCAATGAGTTTGGAAATGTCACATTGTGGATTCCAAGAAAACAGTGTTAGCAAACTGTTATATGAAGAGAACAGTGCAACTCTGAGATAAATTCACAAATCACTAAGCAGTTTCTCAGAAAGCTTCTTTCTAGTTTTTATCAGAGGATATTACCTTGTTATCCATAGGCCTGAATACACTCACGAATATCCCTTTGCAGATTCCACAAAAACAGTATTAGCAAACTGCTCCATGAAAAGAAAGATGTAAATCTGTGAGATGAATTTACACATCACAAAGCAGTTTCTTAGAAAGCTTCTTTTTATTTTTTGTCTGAGGATCTTTCCTCTGTCACTATAGGCTTCAATGCGATCTAAATATCCCTTCTCAGATTCCCCCAAAACAGTGTTACCAAACTACTCCATGAAAAGAATGGTGTAACTCTCTGAGATGAATTTACACATCACATAGCAGTTTCTCAGAAAGCTTTTTTCAGTTTTTACCTGAGGATATTTCCATTGACACCAATATATTTCAATGCGATCCAAAGTATACCTACTCAGATTCAACAAAAACAGTGCTACCAAACTGTTCCAGGAAAAGAGTGGTGTAACTCTGTTAGATGACTTCACACATCACAAAGCCATTTCCCAGAAAGCTTGTATCTAGTTTTTACCTGAGGATATTTCCTTTTTCACCAGAGGCCTCAACTTGCTCCAAAATATCCCTTTGTAGATTCCACGAAAAGTGTTAGGAAACTGCTCCATGTAAAGAAAGGTGTTACTCTGTGAGATGAATACATGAATCACAAGGAAGTTTCTCAGAAAGTTTCTTTCTAGTTTTTTTCTGAGGATATTTCCTCTGTCACCATAGGCTTCAATACAATCCAAAATGTCCCTTCTCAAATTCGCCATACACTGCTATCAAACTGATCCATGAAAAAAATCATGTAACCCTGAGATGAATTCACAAATCACAAAGCGGTTTTTCAGAAAGCTTCTTTCCAATTTTGTCAAATTAAACTTCAAAGTACTCAGCAATATCCCATTGCAGATTCCAAGAAAACAGAGTTAGCAAACTGCACAATGAAAAGAACAGTGCAACTCTGTGAGATAAATTCACACATTGCAATGCAGTTTCTCAGAAAGACTCTATTTTTTTTTTTAATCTGAGGATATTTCTTTTTTCACCGCAGGCCTCAATGCGCTTGCAAATATCCCTTTGCGTATTCCATGAAAACAGTGTTAGCATACTGCTCCATGAAAAGAAAGGTGTATATCTATGAGATTAATTCACACACCACAAAACGATATCTCAAAAAGCTTCTTTTTGTTTTTTGTCTGAAGATATTTCCTTTGTCACCATAGGCTTCAATGTGCTCCCACCTATCCTATTGCAGATTCCACAAGAACAGTGTTAGCAAAAGGCTCCAAGAAAAGAATCTTGTAACTCTGTGAGATGAATTCACATATCAAAAAACAGTTTCTCAGAAAGCTCTTTCCAGTTTTTATCTGAGGATATTTCCTTTTTCAACATAGGCTTCAATGTGATCCAAAATATGCCTTCTCAGATTCCCCAAAACAGGCCTACCAAACTGCTCCATAAGAAGAATGGTATAACTCTGTGAGATGAATTCACACATCACAAAGCTGTTTCTCAGAAAGCTTCTTTCTGGTTTTTATCTGAGGACATTTCCATTTTCACCACATTCCTCAATGTGCTCCAGAATATCTCATTGCAAATTCCATGAAAAAAGTGTTAGCAAAATGCTCAATGAATGGAAAAGTGTAACTATGTGAGATGATTTCACAACTCACAAAGCAGTTTCTCAGAGAGTTTCTTTCAAGTTTTTTCTGAGGGTATATACATTTTCACCGCAGGCCTCAATGTGCTTGCAAATATCCCTTTGTGGATTCCATGAAAATAGTGTGAGCAAACTGCTCCATGAAAGGAAAGGTGTAAATCTGTGAGATGAATTCCCACATCACAAAGCAGTTTCTCAGAAGGCTTCTTTTTGTTTTTTGTCTGAGGATGTTTCCTTTATCACCATAGGCTTGAATGTGCTCCCAAACCCTCTTGCATTTTCCATGAAAACAGCGTTAGCAAAATGTTGTATTAACAAAAGGTGTAACTCTGTGTGATGAATTCACACATCACAAAGCAGTTTCTCAGAAAATTTCTTTCTAGTTCTTATGTGAGGATATTTCCTTGTTCACTATAGGCCTCAAAGTGCTCCCAAATATCTGTTTGCAGATTCCATTAAAAGAGTGTTAGCAAACTGCTCCATGAAAAAGAAACCTGTAACTCTATGAGATGAATTCACACATCAAAAAGAAGTTTCTCAGAAAGTTTCTTTATACTTTTTATCTGAGGAGATTTATTAGGTCAACATAGGTTTCAATGCAATCCAAAATATCTCTTGTTATGTTCCCCAAAAACAGTGCCACCAAACTGATCCATCAAAAGAATCATTTAACTCTGTGAGATGATTTGACATATCACAAAGTGGTTTCTCAGAAATCTTCTTTCTAGCTTTTATATGAGGATATTTCCTTTTTCACCATAAGCTTCTGGGTGTTCCAAAATATGCCAATGCATATTCGAAGAAAAGAGTGTTATCAAACTGCTCAATGAAAAGAGTGGTGTAACTCTGTGAGATGAATTCTCACATCACAAAACAGTTTATCAGAAAACTTCCTTCTAGTTTTAATCTGAGGATATTTCCTTTTAAACCATAGGACTCAATGTGCTCCCAATTATCCCTTTGAAGATAGCAGGAAGTCAGTGTTAGCATAGTTCTCCATGAAAAGAAAGGTTTAGCTCTGTGAGATGAATTCACTCATCACAAAGAATTTCCACAGAAAGCTTCTTTCTAGTTTTCATCTGAGGATATTTCCTTTGTCACCATAGGCTTTGATGTGTCCCGAAATATCCTATTCCAGATTCCACAGAAACAGAGTTAGCAAACTGCTCCATGAAAAGATTCGTGTAACACTGTTAGATGAATACACACATCATAAAGGAGATTCTCAGAAAGCTTCTTTTTGTGTTTATCTGAGTATCTTTCCTGTGTCACCATAGGATTCAATGCACTCCAAGATATCCCCTTGAAAATTCCACGAAACCAATGTTATCAAACAGCACCATGAAAAGAAAGGTTTAACTCCGAGAGATGAATTCACACAAAACAAAGCAGTTCCTCAGAAATCGTCTTTCTAGTTTTTATCTGAGGATATTTCATTTTTCACTGTAGGCATCAATGTGCTCCCAAATATCCTTCTACAGATTCCACAAAAATAATGTTTTTAAACTGCTCAATGAAAAGAGCAGTGTAACTCTGGGGGATGAATTCACACATCACAAAACATGTATTCAGAAAGCTTCTTTCTAGTTTTGTCTTAGGATATTTCCTTTGACACCATAGCCTTCAATGTGCTCCAAAATATCCCATTGCATATTCCAGGAAAACAGTGTTATCAAACTACTCAATAAAAAGAATGGTGTAACTCTGTGAGATGAATTCACACATCACAAAGCAGTTTCTCAGAAAGCTTCTGTATAATTTTTATCTGAGGATATTTCCTTTTTCACTGTAGTCCTCAATGTGTTCTCAAATATCCCATTGCAGATTCCATGAAAACAGCTTTAGCAAACTTCTCCAGGAAAAGAAAGATGTAGCTCTGTGAGATGAATTCACACATCACAAAAAACTTTCTCAGAAAGTTTCTTTCTAGTTTTTTTCTGAGGATATTTCCTTTGTCACCCTAAGTATCAATGTGCTACGAAATATCCCGTAGCATATTCCAAGAAAACAGTGTTAGCAAACTGCTCATTGAAAAGAACAGTTTAACTCTGTGATATGAATTCACACATCACAAAGCATATTCTCAGATAGTTTGTTTTTGGTTTTTATCTGAGGATATTTCCTTTGTCACTATCGGCTTCAGTGTGCTCACAAATAACCTACTGCAGATTTCAAGAAAACAGTGTTAGCAAACTGCTCAATGGAAAGGACGATGTAACTCTGTGAGATGAACTCACACATCACAGAGAACTTTCTCAGAAAGCCTCTTTCTAGTTTTTATCTGAAGATATTTCCTATGTCACCATAAGCTTCAATGTGCTCTGAAATATCCTATTGCAGATTCCAAGAAAATAGTTTTAGCAAACTGCTCAATGAAAAGAACAGTGTAACACTGTGAGATGAATTCACACATCAAAAATCAGTTTCTCAAAAGTTTCTTTCTAGTTTTTATCTGAGTATATTTCCTTTTTCCTCATAGGCCCCAAAGCACTCTCATATATCCCTTTAAAGATTCCAAGTAAACGGTGTTAGCAAACTGCTGAACAAAAGAATGCAGTAATTCTGTGAGATGAATTCACACATCACAAAGCAGCTTCTCAAAAAGGTTCTTTTTGTTTTTCTATCTGAGGCTCTTTCCTTTGTCATCATAGACTTCAATGTGCTCCAAAATATCCTTCTGCAGATTTCACGAAAACAGTGTTATCTAATTAAAAGAATGGGGTAACTCTGTGAGATGAATTCACACATCACAAAGCAGTTTCTCAGAAAGCTTCTTTCTAGTTTTTACCGGAGGATATTTTCTTTGTCACTATAGGTCTCAATGCACTCCCAAATATCCCTTTGCAGATTCCACAATAACAGTGTTAGCAAACGGCTTCATGTAAAGAAAGGTGTAACTCTGTGAGATGAATTCACACATCACAAAGAACTTTCTCAGAAAGCTTCTTTCTTATTTTCATCTGAGGATATTTCCTTTGTCACCATAGGTTTCAATGCGATCTGAAATATCTCTTCTCAGATTCCAAATAAGAAGTGCTACCAAACTGATCCATGAAAAGTACAGTGTATGTCTGTGAGATGAATTCAAACATCACAAAGAAATTTCTCAGAAACTTTCTTTCTGGTTTTTATCTGAGAATGTTTACTTTGTCACAATAGGCATCAATGCCATCAAAAATATCCCTTCTCAGATTCCCTAAAAACAGTGCTACCAAACTGCTCCATGGAAAGAATCATGTAACTTTGAGAGATGAATTAACACATCAAAAAGTGGTTTCTCAGAAAGCTTCTTTCTACTTTTTCTATGAGGATATTTCCTTTGTCACCATAAGCTTCAATTTGCTCTGAAATATCAAACTGCAGATTCAAAGAAAACAGTGTTAGCAAACTGCTCAATGAAAAGGACAGTGTAAAACTGAGATGAATTCACACATCACAAAGCAGTTTTCAGAGAGCTTCTTTCTAGTTTTTATCTGAGGATATTTCCTTTTTTACCAAAGGCCTCAATGTGTTCCAATATATCCCTTTCCGGGGATAATTAATATCCCTTTGCAGGGATAATAATCTGCAATACATCCCTTTGCAGAAACCACTAAAACAGTGTTAGCAAACTCAATGAAATGGTTTCACAAAGCGGTTTCTTAGAAAGCTTCCTTTCAGTTTTTATCTGAGGATATTTCCTTTGTCACCATAGGCTTCACTGCGATCCCGAATATCACTTCTTGGATTCCCCAAAAAAAGTGCTACCAAGCTGATTCATGGAATGAATCCTGTAACTCTGTGAGATGAATTCACAAATCACAAAGTAGTTTATCAGAAAGCTTCTTTCTAGCTATTGTCTGAGGAAGATTCTTTTGTCACCATAAGCTTCAATGGACTCTGAAATATCACATTGCTGATACCACAGAAACATAATTAGCAAACTGCACAATGAAAAGAACAATGTAACTGTGTGAGATGAATTCACACATCACAAAGCATTTTCTCATAAAGCTTCTTTGTATTTTTTATCTGAGAGTATTTAGTTTCTCACCAAAGACCTCAATGCACTCACAAATATCGCTTTGCAGATTACAAGAAAACAGTGTTAGCACACTGCTTCATCAAAAAAAAAGTGTAAATCTGTGAGACAAATTCACATATCACAAAAACTTTGTCAGGAAGCTTCTTTCAGTTTTTATCTGAGGATATTTCGTTTTTCATCATAGGCTTCAAGGTGAACCAAAATATACCTTGTCACATATCCCAAAAACAGTGCTACCAAACTGATCCATGAAAAGATTCGTGTATTTCTGTGAGATGAATTACCATATCACAAAGCGATTTCCTAGAAAACTTCTTTCTACTTTTTCTATGAGGATATTTCCTCTGTTACCATGAGCTTCAATGTGCTCTGAAATATCCCATTGCAGATTCCAAGAAAACAGTGTTAAGAAAGTATTCAATGAAAAGAACAGTGTAACTCTGTGAGATGAATTCACACATTACAAAGCGGTTTCTCAGAATTCTTCTTTCTAGTTTTTATGTGAGATAATTGCCTTCTTTACCATAAGCTCCAATGTCCTTGAAATATCCTATTGTAGATACCAGGAAAACAATTGTAGCAAACTGTTCAATGCAAAGAACAGTGTAACTCTGTGAGATATGAATTCACAAATCTCAAAACAGTTTCTTAGAAAGCTACTTTGTAGTTTTTATATGAGTGTATTTCCTTTGTCACCATAAGCTTAACATGCGCTCCAAAATATCCCATTACGTATTCCAAGAAAACAGTGTTAGCAAACTGTTCAATTAAAAGAACAGTACAACTCTGTGGAAAAAAATTCAAACATCACAAAATATGTTCCCAGAAAGCTTCTTTCTAGCATTTATCTGATGATATATAGTTTTTCACCTCAGGCCTCAAAGCACTCCCGAATATGCCTTTGCAGATACCACAAAAACAGTGCTATCAAACAGTTCAATGAAAAGAACTGTGTAACTCTGTGAGATGAATTCATACATCACAAAGCAGTTTCTCAGAATGTTTCTTCCTAGTTTTTTCCTGAGGATATTTTCTTTGTCACCATAGGCTTCAATGAGATCCAAAACATCCCTTCTCACATTCCCAAAAAAAACCAGTGCTACAAAGCTGATCCATGAAAAGAATTGTGTAACTCTGTGAGAAGAATTGACAAATCACAAAGCAGTTTCTCAGAAAGCTTCTTTCTTCCTTTTGTAAGAGGATATTTCTTTTGTAATCAGAACCTTCAATGCACTCTGAAATAACCCTTTGCAGATGGCATGAAAACAGTTTTAGGAAACTGGTCAATGAAAATAACAGTGTAATTCTGTGAGATGAACTCACACATCACTAAGCAGTTTCCCATAAAGCTTCTCTATAGTTTTTATCTGAGGATATTTTCTTTTTCACCATAGGCCTCAATGCACTCCCATATATCTCTTTGCACATTCGACTAAAACAATGTTAGCAAACAGCTCAATGAAAAGAATGGTGTAACTCTGGGAGATGAATTCACACATCACAAAGCAGTGTCTCAGAAAGATTCTTTCTGGTTTTTATCTGAGGATAAAGGAACTTTCTCAGAAAATATCTTTGTAGTTTTTATCTGAGGATATTTCCTTTGTCACCGTAAACTTCAATGTGTTCTGAATTATCCCATTGCAGGTTTCAAGAAAACAGTGTTAGCAAACTCCTCCATGAAAAGAAAGATGTTACTCTGTAAGATGAATACACAATCACAAGGAAGTTTCTCAGAAGCCTTCTTTCTGGTTTTTATCTCAGGATATTCCCTTTTTAACCATAGTTGTCAACTAGCTCCAAAATATCCCTTTGTAGATTCCACAAAAACAGAGTTAACAAACTGCTACATAAAAAGAAACTGTTCCTCTGTGAGTTGAATATGCACATCACAACTAAGTTTCAAAGAAGGCTTCTTTCTAGTTTTTGTCTGTGGATATTTCTTTGTCACCATAACCTTCAATGCAGTCTGAAATATCCCATTGCAGATAAAAGGAATACTGTGTTAGCGAACTGCTCAATATAAGGAACATTGTAACCCTGTGAGATGAATTCACACATCACCAAGCGGTTTCTCAGAAAGCTTCCTTCTAGTTCTTACATGAGAGTATTTTTTTGTCACCATAAGCTTCAAACTGCTCCCAAATACACCTTTGCAGATTCCATGAAAACAGTGTAAGCAAACTTCTCAATGAAAAGAACAGTGTAACTCTGTGAGATGAATTCACACATCACAAAGCAGTTTCTCAGAATGCTTCTTTCTAGTTTTTATGTGATTATATTTCCTTTATCACCATAGGCTTCAAAGTGTTCCTTCTCATATCTCAAAGTTTTCCTTCTCATATTCCCCAGAAACAGTGCTACAAAACTGATCCATGAAAAGAATCGTGTAACTTGGTGAGATGAATTCACACATCACAAAGCAATTTCTGAGAAAGCTTCTTTCTTGTTTTTAGTGAGGATATTTCCTTTTTCGCCATCGGAGTCAAGGCACTCCCATATATACCTTTGCAGATACATTGAAAACAGTGTTAGCAAACTGCTCAATGAAAAGTATATTGTAACTCTGTGAGTTGAATTCATACATCACAAAGCAGTTTCTCAGAAAGCTTCTTTCTAGTTTTTATATGACGATATTTGCTATTTCACCATAGGCCTCAAATTGCTCCCCAATTACCTGTTGCAGATTCCACGAAATCAGTGTTAGTACAGTTCTCCAAGAAAATAAACGTGTAACTCCAGGAGATGATTTCCCAAATCACAAAGTAGTATCTCAGAAACCTTCTTTCTAGTTTTTGCCTGAGGACTTTTCCTTTGTCACCATAAGCTTCAATGAACTCTGAAATATCCCATTGCAGTTTCCAAGAAAACAGTGTTAGCAAACTGATCAATGAATAGAACAGTGTAACTCTGTGAGATGAATTCACACATCACAAAGGAGTTTCTCAGAAAGCTTCTTTTTGTTTTTATCTGAGGATATTTCCTTTTCCACTAGAGGCTTCAAAGCACTCCAAAATATCCTTTTGCAGATTCCACGAAAACAGTGTTATCAAACTGCTCCATGAAAAGATAGATGTAAGTCTGTGAGATGAATTCACACAACACAAAGAGCTTTTTCAGAAAGCTTCTGTCTAGGTTTTATCTGAGGATATTTCCTATGTCAGCATAGGCTTCACTGCGATCCAAAATATCCCTTCTCAGTTTCCCCCAAAACAGTGCTACCAAATATAAAAGGAATCATGTGACTCTGTGTTATGAATTAACACATCATAAAGTGGTTTCTCAGAAAGTTTCTTTCTCGTTTTTATCTGGGGATGTTACATTTTTCACTATAGGCCTCAATGTGTTAACAAACACCCCTTTGCAGATTCCATGAAAAGACTGTTAGCAAACTTGTCCATGAAAAGAAAGATGTAAACCTGTGAGATGAATTCACACATCACAAATAACTTTCTCAGAAAGCTTCTTTCTAATTTTTATCTGAGGATAATTCATTTCTCACTTCAATGCAATCCAAATTATTCATTCGCAGATTCACCAAAACACTACTAACAAACTAATCCATGAAAACAATTGTTTAACTCAGAGAGATGAATTAACATATCATCAAGCAGTTTCTCAGAAAGCTTCTTTCTAGTTTTTATATGAGGGTGTTTCCTTTGTCACCTTAAGCTTCAATGCACTCTGGAATATCCCTTTGCAGATTCAACAAAAACATTGTTAGCAAACTTTTAAATGAACAGAACGGTGTAACAATGTGAGACGAATTCACATATCACAAAGCAGTTTCTCAGGAAGATTCTTTCTAGTATTTATCTGAGTATATTTCCTTTTTCACCGAAGGCCTCAAGGTGCTCCCCAAAATCCCTTTGCAGGTTGCACGGAAACAGTGTTCACAAACTGCTTCATGAAAAGAACAGGGTACGCTGTGAGATTAATTCACACATCACAAAGCAGTTTCCCATAAAGTTTCTTTCTCGTTTTTATCTGAGGGTATTTCCTTTGTCACCACAGGTTTCAATGAGATCCAAAATATCCCTTCTCAGATTCCCCAGAAACAGTATTACCAAACTTCTCCGTGAAGGAATCATGTAACTCTGTGAGATGAATTCTCAAATCACAAAGGAGTTTCACAGAAAGTTTAATTCTAGTTTTTATCTGTGGATATTTCCTTTATCACTGTAGGCTTTGATATGCTCTCAAATATCCTATTGCAGATTCCAGGAAAACAGTGTTATCAAACTGCTCAATGAAAAGAAAAGTATAACTTTGTGAGATGAATTCATACATCACAGAGCAGTTTTTCAGAAAGCTTCTTTCTGGTTTTTGTCTGAGGATATATACTTTTTCACTACAGGCCTCAATGTGCTTCCAAATATCCCTTTGCAGATTCCACAAAAACAGTTTTAGCAAACTGCTCAATGAAATAAAAGTGTAACTTGGTGAGATGATTTCACACATAACAAAGAACTGTCCTAGAAAGCTTCCTTCTATTTTTTCATCTGAGTGTATTGCCTTTGTCATAACATGCTTCAAAGCAATTCAAAATATCCCTTCTCAGATTCCACAAAAAAAATGCTACCATACTGCTTCATGAAAACAGTGGTATAACTCTGTGAGATGAATTCACCCATCACAAAGCAGTTTCTTAGAAAGCTTCTTTCTACTTTATGTCTGAGGATATGTCCCTTTTCACCATTTGCCTCAATGCGCTCACTTTTCAGATTCCACCAAAATAGGGTTAGCAAACTGCTCCATGAAAATAAAGGTGCAAATCCATGAGAAGAATTCACACATCTCAAAATAGTGTCTAAGAAAGCTTCTTTTTTTTTCTGTCTGATTATATTTCGTTTGTCACCATAGGATTCAATGTGCTCCCAAATAACTATTCTCAGGTACCACAAAAACAGTGATTAGGTACTGTTCAACCAACAAAAAGGTCAAATACTATGACACGAATACACATATCACAAAATCATTTTTCGAAAAACTTCTCTCCAGTTTTCATCTGAAGTTGTTTCCTTTTTTACCGTAGGCCTTTGGAACTCCCGAGCATCCCCTTGCAGATTTCATAAAAACAGTACTACCAAACTGCTCAAGGAAAATAAAGGTGTAACTCTATGTGATGAATTCACCCATCAAAAAGAAATTTCACAGACAATTTCTTTCTAGTTTTTATCTCAGGATATTTCCTTTTCCACCATCAGATTCCATGCACTCCCAAATATTCCTTCTCAGACACCACAAAAACAGTGCTACCAAACTGATCCATGTAAAGAATCCTGTATCTCTGTGAGATGAATTAACACAACACAAAGTGGTTTCTCAGAAAGGTTCATTCTAGTTTTAATATCAGGATATTTCCTTTGTCACCATAGTCTTCAATGTATTCAACAATATTCCATTAGAGATTCCAAGGAAACAGTCATAGCACCCTGCTCAATGAAAAGAACAGTGTAACTCTGTGAGATGAATTCACACATCATAAAGCAGTTTCTCAGAAACTTTTTTTTTGTTTATTATGTGAGGATATTCCATTAGTCACCATAGGCTTCAATGCACTCCCAAATATCCTATTGCGGATTCCATGAAAAAAGTGCTATAAAACTGTTCAATGAAAAGAATGGCGTAGTTCTATGAGATGAATTCACATATCCAAAGCAGTTTCTCAGAAAGCTTCTTTCTGATTTTTATCTGAGGATACTTCCTTTTTCACTCTAGGCCACAATGCACTCCCAAATTTCTCTTTGCAGATTCCATGAAAACAGTGTTAACAAACAGTTTCATGAAAAGAAAGGTGTAAACTTGTGATATGTATTCACACATCAAAAAGAACTTTCTCAGAAAGCGTCTTCGTAGTTTTTATCTGAGGATATTTCCTTAGTCACCAAGGGCTTCAATGTGACACAAAATATCCCTTATAGGTTTCCCCAAAAACAGTGCTACCAAACTGATCAATGAAAAGGATCATGTAACTCTGTGATATGAATTAGCATATCACAAAATGGTTTCTCAGAAAATTTATTTCTACTTTTTCTATGAGGATATTTCCTATGTCACCATAAGCTTCAATGTGCTCTGAAATATCCCATTGCAGTTTCCAAGAAAAAAGTGTTATCAAACTGCTCAATGGAAAGAACAGTGTAACTCTGTGAGATGAATTCACAAATAACAAAGCAGTTTCTAGGAAAGTTTCCTTCTAGTTTTTAACTGAGCATATTTCCGTTTTCAATTCAGGCTTCAATGCATTCCCAAATATTGAATTACAAACCCCAAAGAATGTTAGCAAACTGCTCTATGAAAACAAAGGTGTAACACTTTGAGATGAATTAACACATCAAAAAGAACTTTCTCAGAAACCTTATTTCTAGTTTTTGTATGAAGATATTTCCTTTGTCACCCTAAGCTTCAATGCGTTGTGAAATATCCCTTTTCAGAGTCCAAGAAAACAGCGTTAGCAAACTGCTCAATGAAAAAAAAAAAGTGTAACACTGTGAGGTGAATTCACATATCAAAAAGCAGTTTCCTAGAAAGCTTCATTCTAGTTTTTATATGAGGATATTTTCTTTTTAACCATAGGCCTCAATGTGCTCCTATATATCCCTTTTCAGATTCCACAGAAACATTGTTAGCAAGCTGCTCATTAAAAAGAAAGCTGTAACTCTGTGAGATGATTTCACACATAAAAAAGAACTTTCTCAGAAAGCTTCTTTCTAGTTTTTATCTGAGAATATTTTCTATTTCACCACAGGCTTCAAAGGGCTCCCAAATATCCCTTCACAGATTCCATGAAAACAGTGTTATTAAACAGCTCAATGAAAAGAATGGTGTAAATCTGTGAGATGAATTCACACATCAGAAAGCAGTTTCTCAGAAAGCTTCTTTCTAGTTTTTATCTGAGAATAATTCTTTTCTCACTAGGGGCCTCAATGGCCTCCCAAATATCCTTTTGTGGATTCCAAGAAAACAGTGTCAGTAAACTGCTCATTAAAAATAATAGTGTAACTGTGTGAGATGAATTCACACATCACAAAGCAGTTTCTCAGAAAGCTTCTTTCTAGTTTTTATCTGAGGATATTTTCTTTGTCTCTTTAGGTTTCAATGCGATCCAAAATATCCCTACTCAGATTCCCCCAAAACGGTGCTATGAAACTGCTCCATGAAAAGAATCGTGTCACTCTGTGGCATGAATTCCAAAATCACAAATCATTTTCTTAGAAAGCTTCTTTCTAGTTTTCTCTGAGGATATTTCCTTTGTCAACATAAGCTTCAATGAACTCCGAAATATCCCATTACAGAATCCAGCAAAACAGGATAGCAAACTGCTCAATGAAACGAACAGTGTAACTCTGTGAGGTGAATTCACCCATCACAAAGGAGATTCTCAAAAAGCTTCTTTCTAGTTTTTATCTGAGGATATTTCTTTTTTCACTGTAGCCCTCAAAGTGCTCCCAAATATCTCTTCACAGATTCCACGAAAAGAGTGTTATCAATCAGTTCAATGAAAACAATGGTGTAAACCTGTGACATGAATTCACATATCACAAAGCAATTTCTCATAAAGCTTTTTTTCTAATTTTTAACTGAAGATATTTCCTTTGTCACCATAGTCTTCAATGCAATCCAAAGGATCCCTTCTCAGACTCCCCCAAAACAATGCTACCAGACTGCTCCATGAAAAGAATCATGTAATTCTCTGAGATGAATTCACACACCACAAAGAAGTTTCTCAGAAAGCTTCTTTCTACTTTTTGTCTGAGGATATTTCCTTTGTCACCATAGGCTTTCATGCAATCCAAAATATCCCTTCTCAGATTACCCAAAAACGGTGCTACCAGACTGCTCCATGAAAAGAATCATGTAATTCTCTGAGATGAATTCACACATCACAAAGAAGTTTCTCAGAAAGCTTCTTTCTACTTTTTGTCTGAGGATATTTCCTTTGTCTCCATAGGCTTTCATGCAATCCAAAATATCCCTTCTCAGATTACCCAAAAACGGTGCTACCAAACTGCTCTGTGAAAAGAATCGTGTCATTGTGAGATGAATTCACACATCACAAGGAAGTTTCTCAGAAAGCTTCTTTCTACTTTTTGTCTGAGGATATTTCCTTTGTCACCATAGGCTTTCATGCAATCCAAAATATCCCTTCTCAGATTACCCAAAAACAGTGCTACCAAACTGATCCATGAAAAGAGTCTTGTAGCTCTGTGAGATGAATTCACAAATCAAAAAACAGTTTCTCAGAAAGCTTCTTTCTAGTTTTTGTCTGAGGATAATTCCTCTCTCAACATAAGCTTCAATGTGCTCTGAAATATCTCACTGTGGATTCTAAGAAAACAGTGTAAGCAAACTGCTCAATGAAAAGGGCAGTGTAACTCTATGAGATGAATTCACACATCACAAAGCAGTTTCTCTGAAAGGTTCTTTCTGGTATTAATTTGAGGATACTTCCTTTTTCACCATAGGCCTCAAAGCACTCCCAAATATCCCTTTGTAGATTCCACGAAAACAGGGTTAGCAAAAAGTTCCATGAAATGAAAGGTGTAACTCTGTAAGATTAATTCACGCATCATAAAAACTTTCTCAGAAAGCTTGTTTCTAGTTTTTATCTGAGGATAATTCCTTTGTCACAATAGGCTTCACTGCAATCCAAAATTTTCCTTCTCAGAGTCCCCAAAAACAGTGCTACCAAACTCTTCCATGGAAAGTATCATGTAACTCTGTAAGATGAATTCACAAATCACAAAGCAGTTTCTCAGAAATATTCTTTCTAGTTTTTGTCTGAGGGTATTTCCTTTAGCACCATAGGCCTCAAGGCGCTTGCAAATATCACTTTGGAGATTCCACAAAAACAGTGTTAACAAACTGTTCCATGAATAGAAACGTGTAAATCTGTGAGATCAACTCACATATCACAAAGCAGTTTCTGAGAAAGCTTCTTTTTGGTTTTTGTCTGAGGATATTTCCTTTGTCACCATAGGCTTCAAAGCGCTCCCAAATATCTTAATCAGATTACACGAAAACCGTGTTATCAAACTGCTCAATGGAAACAGCAGTGTATCTCTGTGACATGTATTCATCCAAAATTAGTTTCTCAGAAAGCTTCTTTCTAGTTTTTATCTGAGGGTATTTCCTTTTTCACCATAATCCTCAATGGTTTCCCATATTTCACTTTTCAGATTCCACCAAAACAATATATGCCCACTGCTCCATGAAAGAAAGGTGTAACTCTGTGAGATGAATTCACACATCACAAAGAAGTTTATCAGAAAGTTTCTTTCTAGATTTTATCTGAGGATCTTTCCTTTGTCACCATAGGCATCAATGCGTTCCAAAATATCCCTTCTCAGATTCCCCAAAAACAGTGCTACCAAACTGCTCCATGAAAAGAATGGTGTAACTCTGTGAGAAAAATTCATAAATCACAAAGTAGTTTCTCAGGAACCGTCTTTCTAGTTTTAGTCTTAGGATATTTCCTTTTTCAGCATTTGCCTCAATGTGCTCGTGAATATCCCTTTGCTGATTCCACAAAAATAGTGTTAGCAAACTGCTCCATGAAAAGAAAGGTGTAAATCTGTGAGATGACTTCACACATCTCAGAAAGCTTCTTTTTGGTTTTTGTCTGAGGATATTTCCATTGTCACTATAAGCCTTAATGCACTCTCAATATCCCCTCTCAGAAAACAAAAAAACAGTGAGGCCAAGGTCCTCCCTCCACAAAAACGTTTAACAATATCAGATGAATGCACATATCAGAAAGAATTTTCTCCAAAAGATTCTCCCCAGTTTTAACCTGGAGAATTTTTTTTCACCTTAGACCTCTATGTGCTTCCAAATATCCCTTTGCAGATTCCATAAAAACAAGTGTTACCAAACTGCTCAAAGAAAACAAAGGTGTAACTCTGTGTGACGAATTCATGAATCGTAAAGAAATTTCTCAGAATGCTTCTTTCTAGTTTTTATCTCAGGATATTTCCTTTTCCACCAGTGTCTTCCATGCACTCCCAAATATCCCTTCTCAGACCCCACAAAAAAAGTGATGCCAAACTGCTCTCTAAAAAGAAAGCTTTACCTCTATGAGATGAATACACACATCACAAAGGATTTATCAGAAACTTTCTTTCCAATTTTTACCTGAAGAGATTTCCTTTTTCAACCTTGGCCTCTATCCACTCCCGAATATCCCTTTGCATATTCCACAAAAACAGTGTTACCAAACTGCTCAATGAAAGATATAACTCTGTGAGATGAATTCAACCATCATGAAACAGTCTCCCAGAAAGCTTCTTTCTAGTTTTTATCTGAGCATATTTCCTTTTTCACCATAGGCTCCTCTGCACTCTGAATATCCCTTTGTAGATTAAATAAAAGCAGGGTTACCAAATTGTTCAATGAAAAGAATGATTTACTCTGGGAGATGAATTCACCCATCACTAAGAAATTTCTCAGAATGCTCTTTTCTAGTTTTTCTGTGCATATTAACTTTTCCACCATCAGCCTCAATACGCTCCCAAACATCCCTTCTCAAACACCACAAAAAGAGTGATGCCAAACTGCTGAATCAACAAAATGGTTTATCTCTATGAGTGAATGCACACATCACAAATCCGCTTCTCAAAACCCTTCTCTCCAATTTTTATATGAAGATATTTCCTTTTTCACCATAGGCCTATATGAACTCCCAGAAGTTCCTTTGCAGATCCCCAAAAACAGTGCTGCCAAACTTCTCAATGAATAGAAAGGTGCAACTCTGTGAGATGAATTCACCCATCACAAAGCAGTTTCTCAGAAAGCTTCTTTCTAGTTTTTGTCTCAGAATATTTCCTTTTTCACTGTAGTCCTTAATGCGCTCGTGAATATCCCTTTGCAGATTCCACAAAAACAGTGTTAGCAAACTGCTCCATGAAAAGAAAGTTATAAATCTGTGAGATAACTGAAACATCACAAAGAAGTTTATCAGAAAGCTTCTTTTTGGTTTTTGTCTGAGGATATTTCCTTTGTCACCATAGGCTTCAATGTGCTCCCAAATATTGTATTTCCATTTCCACAAAAACAGTGTTATCAAACTGCTCAATGAAAACAAGTGTATCGCTGTGAGATGAATGCACACATGCAAAAGTAGTGTCTCGGAAAGTTTCTTTGTAGTTTTTAACTGAGGATATTTCCTTTTTCACCATAGGCCTCTGTGTGCTCCGGAATATCCCATCTCAGATTCCACGAAGATAGTGTTAGCAAACTTCTCATTGAAAGAACAGTGTAACTCTGTGAAATGAATTCACACATCACTATGAAATTTCTTAGAAAGTTTCTTTGTAGATTTTATCTGAGGATATTTCCTTTGTGACCACAGGCTTCAACACGATCCAAAATATTCTTTCTTAGATTCCCCAAATAGAGTGCTACCAACCTGCTCCATGAAAAGGATCGTGTAACTCTGTGAGATGACTTCACGAATCACAAAGCAATTTCTCAGAAAGTTTCTTTGTTGTTTTTGTCTGAGAATATTTCCTTTTTCAACGTTTGCCTCAATGCACTTGTGAATATCCCTTTGCAGATTCCACGAAAATAGTGTTAGGAAAAAGCTCCATGAAAATAAAGGTGTAAATCTGTTAAATAAATTCACATATTGCAGAGAAATTTATCAGAAAGCATCTTTTTGGTTTTTGTCTGAGGATATTTCCTTTGTCACCATAGGCTTCAATGCACTCCCAAATATCCCTACTGAGACACCACAAAAACAGTGATGCCAAAGTCCTCCCTCAACAGAAACGTTTACCTCTTTGAGATGAATCCATACATCACAAAGCAGTTTCTCAGAAAACTTCTTTTGGTTTTTGTCTGAGGATATGTCCTTTGTCACCATAGGCTTCAATGTGCTCCCAAATATCCTACTTCAGTTTCCAAAAAACAGTGATATCAAACTGCTCAATGAAAACAACAGTGTATCTCTGTGAGACGAATTCACTCATCTGAAAGTAGTTTCTCAGAAAGCATCTTTCCAGTTTTTATCTGAGAATATTTCCTTTTACACCATAGGCTTCAATGTACTCCCATACATCACTTTGCAGATTCCACGAAAACAGTGTTTGCAAACTGCTCCATAAAAAGAAAGGTGTAACTCTGTGAGATGAATTCAAACATCACAAAGAACTTTCTCCAAAAACTTCTTTCTTGTTTTTATTGGGAGATATTTCCTGTGTCATCATAGGCTTCAATGTGATCCAAAATATCCCTTCTGAGATTCCCTAAAAATAGTGCTACAAAACTGCTCCATGAAAAACCGGTGTAACTCTGTGAGATGAATTCACACATCACAAAGCAGTTTCTAAGAAAGCTTCTTTCTATTTTTTATCTGAGGATATTTCCTTTTTCACCATTGGAACTCAATGCGTTCCATAATATCCCATCACAGATTCCACGGAAAAATTGTTAGCAAACTTCTCAATGAAAAGAATGGTGTAACTCTGTGAGATGAATTCCTGCATCACAAAGAAGTTTCTCAGGAAGTTTCTTTCTAGATTTTATCTGAGGATATTTCCTTTGTCAACATAGGTGTCAATGCAATACAAATTATCCCTTCTCAGATACTCCAACAACAGTGCTATCAAACTGCTCCATGAGATGAACCAGGTAACTCTATCAGATGTATTCACAAATCACAAAGCAGTTTGTCAGAAAGATTCTTTCTAGTTTTTGTCTGAGGATATATCAATTTTCACCACTTGCTTCAGTGCACTTGTGAATATACCTTTACATATTCCATGACAATAGTGTTAGCAAACTGCTCCATGGAAAACAAGGTGTAAATCTGTGAGATGAATTCAAACATCAGAAAGCAGTTTCTCAGAAAGCTTCAGATATCACTTCTCAGACACCACAAAAACAGTGATGCCAAAATGCTCCCTCAACAGAAATGTTTAGCTCTATGAGATGAATGCACACATCACAAAGGAGTTCTAGGAAAACTTCTTTCTAGTTTTTATCTGAGGATATTTCCTTTTTCACTGTATTCCTCAATGTGCTCCTGAATATACCATTGAAGATTAAACGAAAAATGTTTTAGTAACTTCTCAATTAAAAGAACAGTGTTACTCGTTGTGGTGAATTCACACATCACAAAGCAGTTTCACAGAAAGCTTCTTTTTGGTTTTTATCTGAGGATATTTCCTTTGTCACCATAGTCTTCAGTGCCCTCCCAAATACCCTTTTGCAGATTCCATGAAAGCAGTGTTAGCAAACTTCTCAATGAAAAGAAAAGTGTAACATTGTGACATGAATTCACACATCAGAAAACAGTTTCTCAGAAAGTTTCTTTTTGGTTTTAATCTGTGGATATTTAATTTGTCACCATAGGCGTCAATACACTTCCAAATATCCTATTGGAGATTCCGCAAAAACAGTGTTATCAAACTGCTGAATGAAAAAAACGATTTAACACTGTGAGATGAATTCACACATCACAAAGTAATTTCTCAGAAAGCTTCTTTTTAATCTTTATCTGTGGATATTTGTTTTTTCCAATATAGGCCTCGATACAATACACTCCCAAATAACCCTTTGAAGATTCCATGAAAATGGTGTTAGTAAACTGCTCAATTAAAAGTACAGTGTAACTCTGTGAGATGAACTCATATATCACAAAGCAGTTTCTCAGAACACTTCTTTCTAATTTTTATCTGAGGATATTTGTTTATTTCACTATAGGCCTCACTGTATTCCCAAATATCCCTTTGCAGATTTCACGAAAACAGTGTTAGCTAACTGCTCCTTGAAAAGAAAGGTGTATTTCTGTGAGATGAATTCACATATCATAAACAGCTTTCTCAGAAGGTTTATTTCTAGCTTTTATCTGAAGATATTTCCTTTGTCACTGTAGACTTCAATGTGATCAAAAATATTCCTTCTCAGATTATCCAAAAACAGTGCTATCAAACTGATCCATGAAAAGAATCGCGCAACTCTGTGAGATGAATTATCACATCAAAAAGTGGTCTCTCAATGTGCTTCTTTCTAGTTTTTATATGAGGATATTTCCTTTGTCACCATAAGCTTCAATTCGCTCAGAAATATCCCATTGCAGAATCCTAGAAAAGAGTGTTAGCAAACTGGTAAATGAAAAGAACAGTGTATCCACATCAAATGTATTCACACATCACAAAGCAGTTTCTC